>NC_050097.1:27613094-28238094 GCF_902167145.1 Zea mays
TCGGAACATCTTCTTCATCTACATCATCACAATCAACAACTTGCTCTCTTGGAGAGCCATTAGTCTCATCAAATACAACGTCGCTAGAGACTTCAACCAAACCCGATGATTTGTTGAAGACTCTATACGCCTTTGTATTTGAGTCATAACCTAACAAAAACCCTTCTACAGCTTTGGGAGCAAACTTAGAATTTCTACCCTTCTTCACTAGAATGTAGCATTTACTCCCAAATACACGAAAGTACGATACATTGGGTTTGTTACCGGTTAGTAGCTCATACGACGTCTTCTTGAGGAGGCGATGAAGGTAGACCCTGTTGATGGCGTGGCAAGCAGTGTTCACGGCTTCCGTCCAAAAGCACTCGGGGGTCTTGAACTCTCCTAGCATCGTCCTCGCCATGTCGATGAGCGTCCTGTTCTTCCTCTCTACCACACCATTTTGCTGTGGTGTGTAGGGAGCGGAGAACTCGTGCTTGATCCCTTCTTCTTCAAGGAACTCCTCCACTTGAAGGTTCTTGAACTCGGACCCGTTGTCGCTCCTTATCTTTTTCACTTTGAGCTCAAACTCATTTTGAGCCCTCCTGAGGAAGCGCTTGAGGGTCCCTTGGGTTTCAGACTTATCCTGCAAAAAGAACACCCAAGTGAAGCGGGAAAAGTCATCAACAATAACTAGACCATACTTACTTCCCCCTATGCTTAGATAGGTGACGGGTCCGAAGAGATCCATATGCAGCAGCTCCAGGGGTCTTGAAGTGGTCATCACATTCTTGTTGTGATGCGCTCCTCCCACCTGTTTCCCTGCTTGACAAGCTGCACAAGGTCTATCTTTTTCGAAATGAACATTGGTTAGACCTATCACATGTTCTCCCTTTAGAAGCTTGTGGAGGTTCTTCATCCCCACATGTGCTAAGCGGCGATGCCACAGCCAGCCCATGCAAGTCTTAGCCATTAAGCATGCATCTAGACCGGCCTCTTCTTTTGCAAAATCAACTAAATAAAGTTTGCCGTCTAATACACCCTTAAAAGCTAGTGAACCATCACTTCTTCTAAAGACAGACACATCTATATCTGTGAATAGACAGTTATATCCCATATTGCACAATTGACTAACAGATAGTAAATTATATCCTAGTGACTCTACTAAAAACACATTAGAGATAGAGTGCTCATTAGAAATTGCAATTTTACCTAACCCTTTTACCTTGCCTTGATTCCCATCACCGAATATGATTGAATCTTGGGAATCCTTATTCTTGACGTAGGAGGTGAACATCTTCTTCTCCCCCGTCATATGGTTTGTGCATCCGCTATCAATAATCCAGCTTGAACCCCCGGATGCATAAACCTGCAAGGCAAATTTAGGCTTGGGTCTTAGGTACCCAACTCATGTTGGGTCCTACAAGGTTAGTGCAAATATCCTTAGGGACCCAAATGCAAGTTTTGTCTCCCTTGCATTTTGCCCCTAACTTCCTAGCAACAATTTTCTTATCCTTTCTACAGATAGCAAAGGAAGCATTTAAAGCATAATAAATTGTGGAAGGTTCATTCACTACTTTCCTAGGAGCATGAATAACATTCCTTCTAGGCACATGATGAATAGCATTTCTTTTAGAAACAACATTTCTCCTAGTAACATTTCTATCATACACATAAGAGGAACTAGGAGCAAACATGGCATGAGAATCATAAACATATGAATCATAAGCATCATGACTTACATTTCTAGTTTGTTTTCTATCATGATACAAAAATGCATGGTTCCTTTTAGCACTAGTAGCCATAGGGGCCTTCCCTTTCTCCTTGGCGGGAATGGAAGCCTTATGGCTTGTTAAGTTCTTAGCTTCTCTCTTGAAGCCAAGTCCATCCTTAATTGAGGGGTGTCTACCAATTGTGTAGGCATCCCTTGCAAATTTTAGCTTATCGAAATCATTCTTGCTAGTCTTAAGTTGAGCATTAAGACTAGCCAGTTCATCATTAAGCTTGGAAATTGAAACTAGGTGTTCACTACAAGCATTAATGTCAAAGTCTTTACACCTAGTACAAATTTCAACATGTTCTACACAAGAATTGGATTTGTTTGCTACTTCTAATTTAGCATTTAAATCATTGTTGACACCTTTCAAAGTAGAAATGGTTTCATGACAAGTAGATAGTTCAAAAGAAAGCATTTCATTTCTCTTAACTTCTAAAGCATAGGATTTTTGTGCCTCAACAAATTTATCATGCTCTTCATACAACAAATCCTCTTGCTTTTCTAAAAGTATATTCTTTTCATTCAAGGCATCAATTAATTCATTAATTTTGTCTATCTTAGATCTATCTAAGCCCTTGAACAAACATGAATAATCTACTTCATCCTCATCACTAGATTCGTCCTCACTTGAAGAAGCATAGGTAGAGTTGCGAGTACATACCTTCTTCTCTCTTGCCATAAGGCATGTGTGACGCTCGTTGGGGAAGAGGGTTGATTTGTTGAAGGCGGTGGCGGCGAGTCCTTCATTGTCGGAGTCGGACGAGGAGCAGTCCGAGTCCCACTCCTTGCCTAGATGCGCCTCGCCCTTTGCCTTCTTGTAATGCTTCTTCTTTTCCCTCTTGTTCCCCTTTTCCTGGTCACTATCATTATCAGGACAGTTAGCAATAAAATGACCAAGCTTACCGCATTTGAAGCATGATCGCTTCCCCTTGGTCTTAGTCTTGCTCGGCTGTCCATTGCGACCCTTTAGCACCGTCTTGAATCTCTTGATAATGAGGGCCATTTCTTCTTCATTAAGACCGGCCGCCTCAATTTGCGCCACCTTGCTGGGTAGCGCCTCCTTGTTCCCTGTGGCTTTGAGAGCAAAAGGTTGCGGCTCGTTGATCGGTCCATTCAAGGCGTCGTCCACATACCTTGCCTCCTTGATCATCATTCGCCCGCTGACGAATTTTCCTAGTACTTCTTCGGGCGACATTTTGGTGTACCTGGGATTCTCACGAATATTATTCACCAAATGAGGATCAAGAACGGTAAAGGACCTGAGCATTAGTCGGACGACGTCGTGGTCCGTCCATCGCGTGCTTCCGTAGCTCCTTATTTTGTTGACAAGGGTCTTGAGCCGGTTGTATGTTTGAGTTGGCTCCTCGCCCCTTATCATCGCGAACCGTCCAAGCTCGCCCTCCACCAACTCCATTTTGGTGAGCAAGGTAGCGTCATTTCCCTCATGAGAGATCTTGAGGGTATCCCAGATTTGCTTGGCGTTATCCAAGCCACTCACTTTATTATATTCATCCCTGCACAATGAGGCTAGAAGAACAGTAGTAGCTTGTGCATTCTTGTGGATTTGCTCATTAATGAACATAGGACTATCCGAACTATTAAAGTGCATTCCACTATCTACAATCTCCCATATGCTAGGATGGAGAGAGAATAGGTGACTACGCATTTTGTGGCTCCAAAATCCGTAGTCCTCCCCATCAAAGTGTGGGGGCTTGCCGAGTGGAATGGAAAGCAAATGTGAATTTGAACTATGCGGAATACGAGAGTAGTCAAAAAAGTTAGAATTAACCGGTTTCCTTTGTTTGTCGTAGTCGTCGTCCTTTTGGGAAGAAGAGGACTCATCGCTGTCGTAGTAGACGATCTCCTTGATGCGTCTTGTCTTCTTCTTCTTCCCATCTCTTCGCTTGTGGCCCGAGCCCGAGTCATTGGACTTGTCATCCCTTGGCTCGTTGACGAAGGACTCCTTCTCCTTGTCGTTGATCACAATTCCCTTCCCCTTAGGATCCATCTCTTCGGGCGGTTAGTCCCTTTCTTGAAGAGAACGGCTCTGATACCAATTGAGAGCACCTAGAGGGGGGGGGGTGAATAGGTGATCCTGTAAAAACTTCAAACTTAAGCCACAAAAACTTGTTAAGTGTTAGCACGATTATTGCCAAGTGGCTAAGGTGAAGTCTCAACAATCTCAACAAAACACAGTACCAAAAGAGAATCAAGCACAGAGAGACACAGTGGTTTTATCCCGTGGTTCGACCAAGACCAACGCTTGCCTACTCCACGTTGTGGCGTCCCAACGGACGAGGGTTGCAATCAACCCCTCTCAAGCGGTCCAAAGACCCACTTGAATACCACGGTGTTTTGTTTTCCTTTCACTATCCCGTTTGCAAGGAATCTCCACAAATTGGAGTCTCTTGCCCTTACAAGTATATGATCACAAATGAAACACAGAGTAAGGGAGGGAAGCAACACACACAAATCCACAGCAAAAGCGCACACACACGGCCAAGAATCGAGCTCACAAGACTATCTCAGAGTTCTCACTTAGAACAGAGCTCGAATCACTTAGAAACCCAAACGAATGCGCAGAGACTTAGTGTGGATTATCAAGAATGCTCAAAGGTTGCTTGTCTGTCTCCTCCATGCGCCTAGGGGCTCCTTTTATAGCCCCAAGGCAGCTAGGAGCCGTTGAGAGCAAATCCGGAAGGCCATCCTTGCCTTCTGTCGTCGGGGGCACCGGACAGTCCGGTGCACACCGGACACTGTCCGGTGCCCGATTTGTTTCCTTAAACGGCGAAGACGACCGTTGCAGACCGTTGGCAGATCTGGCGCTGTTGGCGCACCGGACATGTCCGGTGCACACCGGACAGTCCGGTGCCGTCTTCCGACCGTTGGCTCGGCCACGTGTCCCGCGCGGATTGCGCGGCCGACCGTTGGCCCTGGCCGACCGTGGGCTCACCGGACAGTCCGGTGCACACCGGACAGTCCGGTGAATTTTAGCCGAAGTCGCCGGAGAAAAACCCGAGAGCGGCCTCTTCGGCCGAGGCAGCCTGGCGCACCGGACACTGTCCGGTGCACCACCGGACAGTCCGGTGCCCCAGACCGAAGCAGCCCCTTGGCTGTACACAGCCAAGTCTTCTCTTCTCTTCTTCTATCTGTTTCTAACACTTAGACAAATATATTAGTACACAAAACCAATGTACTAAGGCTTAGAAACATACCTTAACTTGTGATTTGCACTTTGATTATCCTTGGGCATATTTTCACATTTAAGCACTTGTGTTTGCACTCAATCACCAAAATACTTAGAAATGGCCCAAAGGCACATTTCCCTTTCAAGGAGCGCATCACAGCAAGAATGTGATGACCACTTCAAGACCCCTGGAACTGCTGCATATGGACCTCTTCGGACCCGTCGCCTATCTGAGCATAGGAGGGAGTAAGTATGGTTTAGTTATTGTTGATGACTTTTCCCGCTTCACTTGGGTGTTCTTTTTGCAGGATAAGTCTGAAACCCAAGGGACCCTCAAGCGCTTCCTCAGGAGAGCTCAAAATGAGTTTGAGCTCAAGGTGAAGAAGATAAGGAGCGACAACGGGTCCGAATTCAAGAACCTTCAAGTGGAGGAATTTCTTGAGGAGGAAGGGATCAAGCACGAGTTCTCCGCTCCCTACACACCACAGCAAAATGGTGTGGTAGAGAGGAAGAACAGGACGCTAATCGATATGGTGAGAACAATGCTTGGAGAATTCAAGACCCCCGAGTGTTTCTGGTCGGAAGCCGTGAACACGGCTTGCCACGCCATCAACAGGGTCTACCTTCATCGCCTCCTCAAGAAGACTTCATATGAGCTACTAACCGGTAACAAACCCAATGTATCTTACTTTCGTGTATTTGGGAGCAAGTGCTACATTCTAGTGAAGAAAGGTAGAAATTCTAAGTTTGCTCCCAAAGCTGTAGAAGGGTTTTTGTTAGGTTATGACTCAAATACAAAGGCGTATAGAGTCTTCAACAAATCATCGGGTTTGGTTGAAGTCTCTAGCGACGTTGTATTTGATGAGACTAATGGCTCTCCAAGAGAGCAAGTTGTTGATTGTGATGATGTAGATGAAGAAGATGTTCCGGCGGCCGCTATACGAACCATGGCGATTGGAGAAGTGCGGCCACAGGAAAAAGATGATCAACCTTCTTCCTCAACAACGGTGCATCCCCCAACTCAAGACGATGAACAGGTTCATCAAAAGGAGACATGTGATCAAGGGGGAGCACAAGATGATCGAGTGATGGAGGAAGAAGCGCAACCGGCACCTCTAACCCAAGTTCGAGCAATGATTCAAAGGGATCATCCCGTCGACCAAATTCTGGGTGACATTAGCAAGGGAGTAACTACTCGATCTAGATTAGTTAATTTTTGTGAGCATTACTCCTTTGTCTCTTCTATTGAGCCTTTCAGGGTAGAGGAGGCCTTGCTAGATCCGGACTGGGTGTTGGCCATGCAGGAGGAGCTCAACAACTTCAAGAGAAATGAAGTTTGGACGCTGGTGCCTCGTCCGAAGCAAAATGTTGTGGGAACCAAGTGGGTGTTCCGCAACAAACAGGACGAGCACGGGGTGGTGACGAGAAACAAGGCTCGACTTGTGGCAAAAGGTTATGCCCAAGTCGCAGGTTTGGATTTCGAGGAGACTTTTGCTCCTGTGGCTAGGCTAGAGTCAATTCGAATCTTGCTAGCATATGCCGCTCAACATTCTTTCAGGTTGTACCAAATGGATGTGAAGAGCGCTTTCCTCAACGGGCCGATCAAGGAGGAGGTGTACGTAGAGCAAC
The DNA here is from genome assembly GCF_902167145.1 of Zea mays. NCBI lineage: Eukaryota > Viridiplantae > Streptophyta > Magnoliopsida > Poales > Poaceae > Zea > Zea mays. The sequence continues at coordinate 27,619,664 of NC_050097.1, forward strand.
CCCCTGGCTTCGAGGATGATCGGTTCCCCGACCATGTGTGTAAGCTCTCTAAGGCGCTCTATGGACTTAAGCAAGCCCCAAGAGCATGGTATGAATGCCTTAGAGATTTCTTAGTTGCTAATGCTTTCAAGGTTGGGAAAGCCGATCCAACTCTTTTTACTAAGACTTGTAATGGTGATTTGTTTGTGTGCCAAATTTATGTCGATGACATAATATTTGGTTCTACTAGCCAAAAGTCTTGTGAAGAGTTTAGCAGGGTGATGACGCAGAAATTTGAGATGTCGATGATGGGCGAGTTGAACTACTTCCTTGGGTTCCAAGTAAAGCAACTCAAGGATGGCACCTTCATCTCCCAAACAAAGTACACGCAAGACTTGCTAAAGAGGTTTGGGATGAAGGACGCCAAGCCCGCAAAGACACCGATGGGAACCGACGGACACACAGACCTCAACAAAGGAGGTAAGTCCGTTGATCAAAAAGCATACCGGTCAATGATAGGGTCTTTACTTTATTTATGTGCTAGTAGACCGGATATTATGCTTAGCGTATGCATGTGTGCTAGATTTCAATCCGATCCTAAGGAGTGTCACCTAGTGGCGGTGAAGCGAATTCTTAGATATTTAGTTGCTACGCCTTGCTTCGGACTCTGGTATCCAAAAGGGTCTACCTTTGACTTGGTTGGATACTCAGATTCCGACTATGCTGGATGTAAGGTCGATAGGAAGAGTACATCAGGGACGTGCCAATTCTTAGGAAGGTCCCTGGTGTCGTGGAACTCTAAGAAACAAACCTCCGTTGCCCTATCCACCGCTGAGGCCGAGTACGTTGCCGCAGGTCAGTGTTGCGCGCAACTACTTTGGATGAGGCAAACCCTCCGGGACTTTGGCTACAATCTGAGCAAAGTCCCACTCCTATGTGACAATGAGAGTGCTATCCGCATGGCGGAGAATCCTGTTGAGCACAGCCGCACAAAGCACATAGACATCCGGCATCACTTTTTGAGAGACCACCAGCAAAAGGGAGATATCGAAGTGTTTCATGTTAGCACCGAGAACCAGCTAGCCGATATCTTCACTAAGCCTCTAGATGAGAAGACCTTTTGCAGGTTGCGTAGTGAGCTAAATGTCTTAGATTCGCGGAACCTGGATTGAATTATAGCATACATGTATTTATGCTGTTGATCATGTTCCTTTTTGCATTTTGTTGCTTATTATGGTGCTCAAGTTGTAAAAACACTCCCTGGACCTCACAAGTCCGTTGCAAAGTGATGCACATGTTTAGGGGGAGATGTGTTACAACTTGACCCTTTGAGACTAACCATGTGCTTGAGTTTGATGATTTAGTCTCGAAGGAGGATTGAAAGGGAAAAGGTGGACTTGGACCATGAAAGACTTCCACTGCACTCCAATGAGAGGGTAACTTATTCCAAGTTCATCTCATGAAATCTTATTGCCATTTGCTCTTAATTGAAGACTTTGGTGAGGCAATGGGGTTAAAGGGGCCAAGATTGATCCCGTTTTGGTGCTTGATGCCAAAGGGGGAGAAAATAAAGGCCAAAGCGATAAATGGATCAGCTACCACTTGAGAGATTTTGAAAATAGTAGAATAGAGTTTTTGCTTTGTCAAAGCTTTGTCAAATGCTTTTATTGTCTCTCTTGTCAAAAGTTGGCTTCTTGTGGGGAGAAGTATTGATTATGGGAAATAGGGGGAGTTTTTGAAATCTTTGATCAATCTCTTTTTGGAATGACTCTCTTTATGCCTCAACATGTGTGTTTGACTTAGAGATAGAGATTTGAGTTTGATTTGCAAAAACAAACCAAGTGGTGGCAAAGGATGATCCATATATGCCAAAATTGAATCAAAATCAATTTGAGTTTTATTTGAAGTGATTTTGCACTTGTTCTAGTTGCTTTATATTGTGTTGGCATGAATCACCAAAAAGGGGGAGATTGAAAGGGAAATGTGCCCTTGGGCCATTTCTAAGTATTTTGGTGATTGAGTGTCAACACAAGTGCTTAAATGTGAATCAATGCACATGGATGAACAAAGTGCAAATCTAGAGCAAAGGTATGTTTCTAAGTCTTAGTACATTGGTTTTGTGTACTAATATATTTGTCTAAGTGTTAGAAACAGAAAGAAGAAGAGAAGAGAAGACTTGGCTGTGTATAGCCAAGAGGCTGTTTCGGTCTGGGGCACCGGACTGTCCGGTGGTGCACCGGACTGTCCGGTGGTGCACCGGACAGTGTCCGGTGCGCCAGGTTGCCTCGGCCGAAGAGGCCACTCTCGGGAATTTGCTGACGGCGTACGGCTAAAATTCACCGGACTGTCCGGTGTGCACCGGACTGTCCGGTGAGCCAACGGTCGGCCGGGCCAACAGTCGATCGCGCGATCTGCGCGGGACACGTGGCCGAGCCAACGGTCGGAAGGGGGCACCGGACTGTCCGGTGTGCACCGGACATGTCCGGTGCGCCAACGGCTCCCGCATCTGCAACGGTCGGCTTCGCCATTTAAGGAAAGGAATCGGGCACCGGACACTGTCCGGTGTGCACCGGACTGTCCGGTGCGCCCGACGACAGAAGGCAAAGATGGCCTTCCAGATTTGTTCTCAACGGCTCCTAGCTGCCTTGGGGCTATAAAAGGGACCCCTAGGCGCATGGAGGAGTACACCAAGCAACCCTTGAGCATTCTTGATCATCCACACTCAGTCTTTGCGCATCCGTTTGTGATTCTAAGTGATTCGAGCTCCGTTCTTGTGAGAAACTGTGAGATAGTCTTTGAGCTCGTTTCTTGGCCGTGTGTGTGCGCATTTCGCTGTGGATTTGTGTGTGTTGCTTCCCTCCCTTACTCCGTATTTCTTTGTGAATCTCAAGTGTAAGGGCGAGTGACTCCAAGTTGTGGAGATTCCTCGCAAACGGGAAATTGAAAGGAAAAGCATAACACTGTGGTATTCAAGTTGATCATTGGATCACTTGAGAGGAGTTGAGTGCAACTCTCGTCCGTTGGGACGCCACAACGTGGAGTAGGCAAGTTTTGCACTTGGCCGAACCACGGGATAAATCACTGTGTCTTCTCTGTGTTGAACTCCTTGTGGTTATCATATTGTGCAAGATCTTCTCTCTAGCCACTTGGCATTAACTGTGCTAACGCTTAATCAAAGTTTTGTGGCTTAAGTTTTGAAGTATACAGGATCACCTATTCACCCCCCCTCTAGGTGCTCTCACTTAGCACATGTGGGGATGAAGAACCTTCACAAGCTTCTAAAGGGAGAACACGTGATAGGATTGACTAACGTAAAATTCGAAAAAGATAGACCTTGTGCAGCTTGTCAGGCAGGTAAACAAGTGGGAGGAGCACATCACAGCAAGAATGTGATGACCACATCAAGACCTCTGGAGCTGCTGCATATGGACCTCTTCGGACCCGTCGCCTATCTGAGTATAGGAGGAAGTAAGTATGGTCTGGTTATTGTTGATGACTTTTCCCGCTTCACTTGGGTATTCTTTTTGCAGGATAAGTCTGAAACCCAAGGGACCCTCAAGCGCTTCCTCAGGAGAGCTCAAAATGAGTTTGAGCTCAAGGTGAAGAAGATAAGGAGCGACAACGGGTCCGAGTTCAAGAACCTTCAAGTGGAGGAGTTTCTTGATGAGGAAGGGATCAAGCATGAGTTCTCCGCTCCATACACACCACAACAAAATGGTGTGGTAGAGAGGAAGAACAGGACGCTCATTGACATGGCGAGGACAATGCTAGGAGAATTCAAGACCCCCGAGTGCTTTTGATCGGAAGCCGTGAATACGGCTTGCCACGCCATCAACAGGGTCTACCTTCATCGCCTCCTCAAGAAGACCTCATATGAGCTACTAACCGGTAACAAACCCAATGTATCTTATTTTCGTGTATTTGGGAGCAAGTGCTACATTCTAGTGAAGAAGGGTAGAAATTCAAAATTTGCTCCCAAAGCTGTAGAGGGGTTTTTATTAGGTTATGATTCAAATACAAAGGCGTATAGAGTCTTCAACAAATCATCGGGTTTGGTTGAAGTCTCTAGCGACGTTGTATTTGATGAGACTAATGGCTCTCCAAGAGAGCAAGTTGTTGATCTTGATGATGTAGATGAAGAAGATGTTCCGACGGCCGCTATACGAACCATGGCGATTGGTGATGTGCGACCACAAGAACAAGATGAGCAAGATCAACCTTCTTCCTCAACTATGGTGCATCCCCCAACTCAAGACGATGAACAGGTTCATCAACAGGAGGCGTGTGATCAAGGGGGAGCACAAGATGATCATGTGATGGAGGAAGAAGCACAACCGGCATCTCCAAACCAAGTTCGAGCGATGATTCAAAGGGATCATCCCGTCGATCAAATTTTGGGTGACATTAGCAAGGGAGTAACTACTCGATCTCGATTAGTTAATTTTTGTGAGCATTACTCCTTTGTCTCTTCTATTGAGCCTTTCAGGGTAGAAGAGGCCTTGCTAGATCCGGACTGGGTGTTGGCCATGCAAGAGGAGCTCAACAACTTCAAGCGCAATGAAGTTTGGACACTGGTGCCTCGTCCCAAGCAAAATGTTGTGGGAACCAAGTGGGTGTTCCGCAACAAACAGGACGAGCACGGGGTGGTGACGAGGAACAAGGCTCGACTTGTGGCAAAAGGTTATGCCCAAGTCGCAGGTTTGGACTTTGAGGAGACATTTGCTCCTGTGGCTAGGCTAGAGTCCATTCGTATCTTGCTAGCATATGCCGCTCACCATTCTTTCAGGTTGTTCCAAATGGATGTGAAGAGCGCTTTTCTCAACGGGCCAATAAAGGAGGAGGTGTACGTAGAGCAACCCCCTGGCTTCGAGGATGAACGGTACCCCGACCATGTGTGTAAGCTCTCTAAGGCGCTCTATGGACTTAAGCAAGCCCCAAGAGCATGGTATGAATGCCTTAGAGATTTCTTAATTGCTAATGCTTTCAAGGTTGGGAAAGCCGATCCAACTCTTTTTACAAAGACATGCGATGGTGATTTATTTGTGTGCCAAATTTATGTCGATGACATAATATTTGGTTCTACTAATAAAAAGTCTTGTGAAGAGTTTAGCAGGGTGATGACGCAAAAATTCGAGATGTCGATGATGGGCGAGTTGAACTACTTCCTTGGGTTCCAAGTGAAGCAACTCAAGGACGGCACCTTCATCTCTCAAACGAAGTACACGCAAGATTTGCTGAAGCGATTTGGGATGAAGGACGCCAAGCCCGCAAAGACGCCGATGGGAACCGACGGACACACCGACCTCAACAAAGGTGGTAAGTCCGTTGATCAAAAAGCATACCGGTCAATGATAGGATCATTACTTTACTTATGTGCTAGTAGACCGGATATTATGCTTAGCGTATGCATGTGTGCTAGATTTCAATCCGATCCTAAGGAGTGTCACTTAGTGGCGGTGAAACGAATCCTTAGATATTTAGTTGCTACGCCTTGCCTCGGGCTCTGGTATCCAAAGGGGTCTACCTTTGACTTGATTGGATATTCAGACTCCGATTATGCTGGATGTAAGGTTGATAGGAAGAGTACATCGGGGACGTGCCAATTCTTAGGAAGGTCCTTGGTGTCATGGAAATCTAAGAAACAAACTTCCGTTGCTCTATCCACCGCTGAGGCCGAGTATGTTGCCGCAGGACAGTGTTGCGCGCAACTACTTTGGATGAGGCAAACCCTCAGGGACTTTGGCTACAATCTGAGCAAAGTCCCACTCCTATGTGATAATGAGAGTGCTATCCGCATGGCGGACAATCCTGTTGAGCACAGCCGCACAAAGCACATAGACATCCGGCATCACTTTTTGAGAGACCACCAGCAAAAGGGAGATATCGAAGTGTTTCATGTTAGCACCGAGAACCAGCTAGCCGATATCTTTACCAAGCCTCTAGATGAGAAGACCTTTTGCAGGTTGCGTAGTGAGCTAAATGTCTTAGATTCGCGGAACTTGGATTGAACTATAGCATACATGTGTCTATGCCTTTGATCATGTTCATTTCTGCATTTTGTTGCTTATTGTGGTGCTCAAGTTGTACAAACACTCCCTGGACCTCACAAGCCCGTTGCAAAGTGATGCACAGTTTTAGGGGGAGATGTGTTACAACTTGACCCTTTGAGACTAACCATATGCTTGAGTATGCTTGTTTTAGTCTCGAAGGAGAATTAAAAGGGAAAAGGTGGACTTGGACCATGAAAGACTTCCACTGCACTCCGATGAGAGGGTAACTTATTCCAAGTTCATCTCATTAACTCTTATTGCCTATTTGCTCTTAATTGAAGATTTTGGTGAGGCAATGGGGTTAAAGGGCCAAGATTGATCCCGTTTTGGTGCTTGATGCCAAAGGGGGAGAAAATAAAGGCCAAAGCAATAAATGGATCAGCTACCACTTGAGAGATTTTGAAAATAGTATAATAGAGTTTTTGTTTTGTCAAAACTCTTGTATTGTCTCTTTTGTCAAAAGTTGGCTTCTTGTGGGGAGAAGTAGTGATTTTAGGAAAAAGGGGGAGTTTTTGAAATCTGTGATCAATCTCTTTTGGAATAACTCTCTTTATGCTTCAACATATGTGTTTGACTTAGAGATAGAGATTTGAGTTTGATTTGCAAAAACAAACCAAGTGGTGGCAAAGGATGATCCATATATGCCAAAAATGAATCAAAACAAATTTGAGTTTTATTTGAAGTGATATTGCACTTGTTCTTGTTGCTTTATGTTGTGTTGGCATAAATCACCAAAAAGGGGGAGATTGAAAGGGAAATGTGCCTTTGGGCCATTTCTAAGTATTTTGGTGATTGAGTGTCAACACAAGTGCTTAAATGTGAATTTATGCTCATGGATGAACAAAGTGCAAATCAAGAGCAAAGGTATGTTTCTAAGTCTTAGTACATTGGTTTTGTGTACTAATATACTTGTCTAAGTGTTGGAAACAGAAAGTAGAAGAAAAGAGAAGAGGTGCAGAAAGCTTGGCTGTGTACAGCCAAGACTCAGTTCGGTCTGGAGCACCGGACTGTCCGGTGGTGCACCGGACAGTGTCCGGTGCGCCAGGCTGACTCGGCGCGAACTGGCCGCTCTCGGGAATTCGCCGACGGCGTACGGCTAAAATTCACCGGACTGTCCGGTGTGCACCGGACTGTCTGGTGAGCCAACGGTCGGCCGAGCCAACGGTCGGCCGCGGATTCTGCGCGTGACACGTGGCCGGGCCAACGGTCGGAAGGGGGCACCGGACTGTCCGGTGTGCACCGGACTGTCCGGTGCGCCAACGGCTCCCAGATCTGCAACGGTCGGCTGCGCTGTTTAAGGAAGGAAATCGGGCACCGGACAGTGTCCGGTGTGCACCGGACTGTCCGGTGCACCCGACGACAGAAGGCAAGATTGGCCTTCCAGATTTGCTCTCAACGGCTCCTAGCTGCCTTGGGGCTATAAAAGGGACCCCTAGGCGCATGGAGGAGAATAACAAGCAACCTTAGAGCAATCTTGATCATCCACACTCAGTCTTTGCGCATTTGTTTGTCATTCTCAGTGATTCGAGCTCTGTTCTAGTGAGAACTTCGAGATAGTCTTTTGAGCTCGATTCTTGGCTGTGTGTGTGCGCATTTTGCTGTGGATTTGTGTGTGTTGCTTCCCTCCCTTACTCCGTGCTTCTTTGTGAAACTCAATTGTAAGGGCGAGAGACTCCAAGTTGTGGAGATTCCTCGCAAACGGGAAAAGATCAAAGTAAAGAAGAACATCGTGGTATTCAAGTTGATCATTGGATCACTTGAGAGGAGTTGAGTGCAACTCTCGTCCGTTGGGACGCCACAACGTGGAGTAGGCAAGTTTTGTACTTGGCCGAACCACGGGATAACCACCGTGTCATCTCTGTGATTGTTTTCTTGTGGTTATTGTGTTCTGGCTCCTTTCTAGCCACTTGGAAATTACTGTGCTAACGATTAACCAAGTTTTTGTGGCTATAAGTTTAAGTTTTACAGGATCACCTATTCACCCCCCCCCCTCTAGGTGCTCTCACGTTTGCCGGTACTGCAAGGTTCTCTCCAGGCTTAGAGTTCGCCGGTGTCGAGGAAACCGTCGATGGCTTGGCGTTGAGGGCTGCTTGGATGGCCACTCGGAAACATTCTACGGCGCCTTGGAAGTCGGCGCGCACAGTTATGATTCCTTGTGGTCCTGGCATCTTCAGTACCATGTATGTGTAATGGGGGATGGCCATGAATTTGGCCAGCCCCGGCCTCCCGATGATGGTGTTGTACCCGCAGTCGAAGTTCGCCACTTCGAACCTCAGGAACTCGGTTCTGTAGTTCTCCGGAGTTCCGAAGGTGACTGGCATGTAGATGTGGCCCAGCGGGTATTCTCCTTCCGCCGGCACGATGCTGAAGAAAGGGGTGTCCGACTCGTGGAGCTCTTTGAGGTGAACTCCCAAGCCTTGGAGTGTTCGGGGGAAGGTGACGTTGATGCTGCTCCCCCCGTCCACTAGCACCTTCTTCACCCGGCTCTCTCGGATCACCGGATCGACGAGGAGCGGGTATTTTCCTGGATGGTCGAAGTTAAGCCATTGATCCTCTCGAGTGAAAGTGATCAGGTGCTCCGACCACCGGTATGGGCGGGAGGACCGGTGGTCGCCACCAATATCTGGCGGTCGTTGAGCTTTTGTTGTCGTTTGTTCTCCTGCGATCCGTGTCCGCCGAAGATGACGTTGACCTCCCTGTCGACGCGTGGGAAAGCTCCTCCTCCTCCTCCCTCCTCTTGCTGATGGGGTTGTCGTGGTTCATCTGGTCCTCCCCTTGGCGGAGGAGGAGGTAGAGGTTGGAAGGGTCGGCCGTGCCCGATGGAATGCTTGAAGTCCCGGCAGTTGCGAAGAGTGTGGCGCATGTCTTTGTGGTACGGGCACTGGGTGTCGAGGATGTCGTCCAGCGTGCGTTCGCCTCCGCGAGGTCCTCCTCGGGCGCGAGAGGCAGGTGGTCCGGCGGCGTGTACTTCTTCGCGAGGCCTCTTCTCCCATCGTTTGTCGAGTTGCTGGTTCGCGTCACGTCGTGGTGCTGCCGGTGCGGGCTTCATTCCTCCGATGAGGTCCTGGGCCCGCTCGTCGGCGGTGATGTAGAGGTCGGCTTCTCGGAACAGCTCCTCGGAGGTAGTCGGCGCCTTCTGTAGTATGGCTCGGACGAAAGCCGAGTCGTTGGATCCTCTGTAGAAGTCCTCGATCACGGCCGCCTCCGTGACCTCGGGGATACGATTTCTCATGGTCTGGAACCTTTTGAGGTACGACCGGAGAGTCTCATCCCCCCGGCGCTTGATGGATTTGAGGTCCCATGGTTGCGCCGGCTTGTCGGAGAGGGACTGGAAGTTGGCGGTGAAGCGTCGACTGAAGTCTCCCCAGTCGTCGATGCAGTGTCGGGGTAGATGTCGCAGCCACTGCAGCGCGTCTTGCCCAAGGACGATGGGCAAATACGCGGTCATCACGTCTTCGGACGCCCCGGCAGCTCGAGCAGCGGTGGTGTAGACGGCTAACCAACCCCCTGGATCCTGCTTAGGTTCATATTTGTCAACATTGGATACCTTGAAGTTGGGAGGCCATTGAATGGCCCTAAGGCGCGGAGTAAGAGCGGATACTCCGCACGTGTCCTCCTGTCGTCGGGGACGATGTCTGTCCCGGGGAGGGGAGTTGTGGTTGCGGTTCCTCGACCGTCCCCGGATGGTCCCGCCGGTTGAGGCCGTTGCCGACTCAGTTCGGGTGGCCTGGCTCTGAGCCGGGACGCCATGATCCCTGTCGTACTCCTCCCGACGGTGAATCTCGTTCTCATGCCGCCGTTCGCGCGAAGCGTTGATGGAGCTTCGTGCATCTCGGCGACTGTTGATGGCGTGTCGTAAATCGTTCGGCGGGTGAGCAAGCGGTAGAAGATGGTTGGCTGCCTGGGTGAACAGACGTCGGTAGCCCTCAGCGTCGGGAGTCCGAGGAAGTCCATCAGCTATCCGAGCTAGCACCCCTCCGACTTCGCTCGTCGTGTTCATGGCTCGGGCGAAGTCGGGATTCAGGTTGCGCCCGAAGAATGGATTCTCCTGGCGTTGCCTTGCATCTTGCTCGGCTTGTTCCTGAGCCCGTCGGCGATCACGTCGTCGGGAGTTCCTTCGTTCTCTGAAGACGCGTTCTTCTGGAGTTTCTCCTATCTCCGAGACCTCGTCTCTCGAGACAGGTTGCTCCGGATCCCGTTCTCCGGCCGCGTGATGTCGTCGAATGTTCCTGCGCCGATTCCTCCGTCGGTGGGATTCTCGTTGAGGCGGTTCTTCTCCGGGTGCGGTCGGCTCGTCGTCGGAGACGGTAGGCGACTCCGCTCTCCCGATGAAGAGGACGTCGGGGTAGAATGGTGCTGCTGTCGTGGCGACTTTCTTTCCATTCTCCTTTGAGGCCGGAGGAACGGAAAGAACAACTTGCTTCTCCCCGATCTCCTTCTTCCTCGCGATCCGTGTCCATTCTTTTGTCGGGGACGTGGATAGTGGGGTTTTCCGGGTCAACGAGCCCTCGGACCCTGACTTTCCGGAGATGATCTTTTTCCGAAGAGCTGGAGGTTGCGCTTCTTCGGTATTTTTGGAGTTCGTTGGAGGAGACTTCTTTTCCGGCAGATCCGCGATACGGTGTAGAATTCCCTCTTCATCCGCTACAGATGAGATTGTTCCGAAGCAGAATACGGATCCGGGGCGCAGGGTGATCTTGCTGTAGAAGGTGACGACCATTAAGCTAGCTTGGATCGTCGACACACCCCCTACCTGGCGCGCCAGCTGTCGGTGTTTTGGGTCCGACCGCACACCCGGGGTTGCCCCTCGAGGTGTTTTTAGGAGTAGGACGGTGTCGACGACTGTAGCAAAATGGTTCGTGCCGATCGCACGAGGAACAGTGGACAAGGTTTACAGGTTCGGGCCGCTTAGAGATGCGTAACACCCTACGTCCCGGTGAGTATGCTTGGTGAATGTGGTTACAAGAGAGCTTCTCTGGATTGAGAGTAGAGAGAGTTGACGTGGGTGGCTAAGTAATCCGGTCGATCGTTCTGAAGGGGCGCCCCCTAGGCCTTATATATTCGACCGTGGGGCAATACATGTGGATATGATAACAACAAGTAGCTAAAAGATAGTGAACCTCTTGAGTTTATCCCTGCGTAACCCTCGCCGACTTATCTTTGCATGGCTTCGTCGCATGGGGGCTCCGGCGCGGGAAAGTCGGATTTCTGTTTTGGTCATTCGCTCGACGTTGTGGGCCGTTCGGGTTTGCACCAAACCGGCCTCATGTCGATCTACTTTGCTGGTTGCTTCTCCCCAGGCCCACGAAAGAATGACCTCACGATTTATTGGGCCCTTGGGCCTTTCGTGGGGTCTTTTACTCTTTTAGTGGACCCGGGGGATATCTATCCCCCACAACGGTCTTCCCCAGACAAGTTTTTTTTTTTGAATTCTCTCTTAAACTTTAGAGATGGTAGGTCTGGGTTGGATTTAGGGATGGATCCGGATATTTATTCGGATGTCATTTTTTTTGTCTCCTTTCTTCGATTGTGAACAACTAATATATAGAATTTGCTATGTAAATTTATATTCTTGTTTTTAGCATTGAGACTATTAATCTTCACAAAAAATAAACATTAAATTCATTCTATATCTTTTTAAATAATTCATATAAAATTCGGATGTCTATCCGAATACGGATTCAGATGTTTTTTCACCTTTTTGTTGTAGGGAGAAAATAATGTACATAAAAAATTATACAAAAATTTATTTAAATACTTCGTAATATTCTTAATAACATTGCCAAAAATTAACTTTAAATTACATGTATATCTTTGCTAAAATATTAGATTTGTGATACAAGTCGGATGTTTTAGGAACATCCCTAGTTGGATTGTTTTAAACTGCTTGCTGCTGGTTATTGAGCCCTGACATGAAGGGCAGGAGACCAACCGATAGGTGGAGCCATGACTAGTCAGGTCAGCAGTCTCTGTCTCCGTGGGGTCCCACCACCACGTGCACCTGCTACCCACCTTCTGTTTGGGTGGTGTCTGGTCTATGCTGTGTGTATTGTACTGGCGCTGTGCATGCGAAACAACTTTGTTTTTCTCTCTCGTTTTTTAATATATATGCGTGTAAAAAATGCCAGGAGAAAAGTCTAGCCTGTATCTGCAGTTGTGCATTGCATGATTGGAATCAGCCTCCAAGCAAGGAGAAGGAGGATGAGATGGAAGCTTCGGAATCATTGCAGATGCAGCGAACAAATGAAAGGAAGTGCAAGTGCTAGTACGTATATAATAGTGTGGTCCAAACTCCAAATAGCACTGGCAGGCCAACTATTGGCCCAGCCATACCAAAGCCACTGAAACGAGACGAGAGGGGCCCACCACCAGCTTACCGCTGTTCGTTCCGCTAAACCATAATAAACATTATTCATCCCACCCGTTTCTGTTTGGAAGTTGAGTATTTTTTCTGTTTTCGAATAATATTGTAGTATTTAAGATACTATTATATTTTTTCAATATAGTGTTTGGTACAATCTTTAAAATTTTTGTTTTCAAAACTGCAGTTTTAGCTATGCTGTAGTATTTTCACATTTTGGAAACTTATCTCTAAACCAAAGTTTTCAATACCGTGGAAAAAAAATGTAAGTATGTCTTAGCATTTCAAAACTATAGTATTCTAAAATTGTAGTTTTCAAATACTTTATTTCCAAACAGAGCCTTTGCTAATTGGCGGATCTAGGGGGTATGCCAGGTATGCCCTAGCATACCCCACGTACACAGCGTATACACAATATATGTACAAAACAATAAACAAAATTAACATAAAAAGATGTTGTGATAATAGTCTTTTAAATTATGTTTCCTTTGTATTTAGGTTATGGCCTCATGATGTATCTAATAAATTCTTGAAATGATTTGTTGGACAGACAATACAATCATAAATTGACGATTCAATGCTTGACCGCTCGTATTCTTCACGAAATGTCGCTGCAGACTAGACTGCTTGGTAGGCTCGCGAAAAAGACAAAATGTCAAATAATTTTATTGTGGTCTTAAGTTTCTAAAGTCGAGAGGCAAGAAAGGATCGAGATTGATCAAAAACTCGGTATATTATATAATTGTTTATATATCCACATGCGACAGCTAAGAATCTAACTCGTATAAATATAACTTATTTAATCATTTTGTATTATGTTTTTTAAGTGGATGAAGATACCATAATTAAGATATTGATTGTGTCCCTTAGGAAGTCTCAGCTACATATTCATATAAATATAAGTATAATTTTGCATCTATTTATATTGTAATTTATATCCTAGATCTTGTCACTCTCTTTGAGCAACGGATGTGGAGAGCATTTCTCCGACGATGGTTTACGCGGGGACACTTCCGGTACCCTAAGGGTTAAAGGCTAGTTTGGAACCCATTTTAGATAAATTAGAATTCACTCAATAAAGTAACTTATTTAGTTTGGAATTTGACATTCCACCACTTTTCAAAGTTCAGATATAAGTCTATCTTAAATTCACGGGGTGCAAGATGAGAAATCATTTTATGCATTAGTAGAATTTGTTTCTACTATATAACTTACATGGCACTCTTCGTCTCACTCCTCTATAGTAAAAATGTAGCACATAAATATCTCCGACATCTTACTAATAATAGTATACAAATATATTTATATAAAACTGAATTAGCTTAATTGATATACGCCTAAATTACTATTATTAGAATGAAATTCGATTCCAATGATCCAAACGTGATGTAAAGGATTTTCATTTTCCCCAGGAACAATTAGTTCATTTTTCTTGAGAAAATGGAGTTATCAAACTAGCCCCATCTTTCGGCTAACCTAGCCTCCTCTGTCCCTCCGTACCAACAAGGGGTAGTACAGGAATATTGACCTGTTGTCCATCGACTACGCCTTTCGGCCTGATCTTAGGCCCTGACTCACCCTCCGTGGACGAACCTTGCGGAGGAAACCTTGGGTTTTCGGGGCATTGGATTCTCACCAATGTTTTCGTTACTCAAGCCGACATTCTCGCTTCCGCTTCGTCGACCCCCGCTTTCGCGTTTGCTAACTCTATTTTTCCAAGGGCTTCTCATTTTCACTTTCAAGGGAACATTAACTATTTTTTTTGGGAAAATGAAATCTCTTAGAAAAATGTGGTTCCTAAACTAGTCCTAAATATATAAAACTTCAGCATGAAAATGGTTGCAGGGCTCTACTCTATGTCTTTCGGTATGGTCCCGTAGCTACAGTGGTCTGCTATATATAGCGCAAACAAAATTCTTGCGGTACTTGTGCTGTCCGCCTAAAATCATATGTTATGTGAAGAGAGAAAAATATAAGTAGTTTGGATTAGAATATAGATAGAGTATGTAGTAGTTGATATAGATGGAATATGTAGAGGGATGTAGCCATGTAGGTGCGGTGGAGTGTAATATAGAGTAAGGAATTTTGGTAACTAGATTATAAATAGTGATATAGAGATTATAAATAGTGATATAGAATAAGGCTATATAGTAAATCACACTACAGAGTCTTAAAATCGTTTAATTAGCGATCTCGTTAGCGTATAGCGAGGCAAAAGGGAGGGGGACAACAAGACAGTTAGAGGTGCGAGAGTGAGAGGAGAAAGGAAGAGAGAGAGAGATGTGAGAATTTGTGTCGGCCAGACGGTGGCCCCATATGTTCAATGAAAGTTTGGGTGAAAATTTTGACGAAAATTACTGGTTTTCATCGGTGAAAATCAACAGCAGACAAATTTTATTATTTATTGTAGGGTGTTTTGTTCAGCTGACGAGAGTTAGTAATTTACTGGTTTTCATCGGCGAAAATCAACCAGCAGACAAATTTTATTATTTTTTGTAGGGTGTTTTGTTCAGCTGACGGGAGTTAGTAATTAATTTACATATGCTTTCTGGTTTCAGTTTTGCGAACTAAAATAAAGCCCCACAAAAATTATTGTAGCCCACACCAAATTATTTTTATTTGTATGTGTGGTTTCTTGATCCTCGAAGGAAAAGCTAGTACCACCTCGAGGGGAGGAACGACCAAATGAGGATAGAGATAAAATAGTCTACGTGTGATTTCGTCGTACGTTAGAATGTTAGATACAACACAAGCAGCTTCACCGTCATCTCTCGTGCATATTCCAACCGCCTGGTCTGGTCTGCCTGTCTTTCCAAATTTCAGGATTTGGTTAATGTGGTGCGTTCCCTTTAATTTGTTGAAAATAATTCATAATATTGTTGAAAGTATTATTAGTACTTAATGTGGTGCGTTCCCTTTAATTTGGTTAGTTGCACAGAGCTAGCATGATTGGTATACGTAGTAGAGCTGCTAGTACGTAGCTACAAATATACGTATACGCTCTCTCTGAATCCGCCCAACTTCACTAATAATATAAATATAATCACCCGGCGTCCGCAAAGATTTGAAGATTTGAGCGAGGTATATATATTACTTATTAGTCATGTTATAAATCAATACAATACAAAATAGATTAAAAACAGAGAAGACACATATTAAACGTAGAAAACTTCTCAAAGGCGAAGGAGAAAAAATCATAGACGCCGGTCAGCAACAATCTCACTATTTTTGGATGGTTATAGATTACAGGAGACTTACAATAAGATAACTATCTCCTACAGCTTACAAGTTTTCTTCATAATTTGAATCACAAACTCGAGAAGTCAGTCACAAGGCACCTCACGTTGCACTTCATTCCCGATCCTTCACTATATAAAGCATTCACTATATAAAGCACAAGGTTCAAGAGGATTTAAACTATGGTTATATTGGCTTCAAACATATATTGTATGAACCTAACCAGCATAATACATGTGTATCTTTGTGTTTTATATTCTGTAGCCAGTTGTCGGCGTTTCGAGACAGGGGGGTCCCTAAGCCGACGAGTGAGTGTGCTGCGTGCCCCAGCCCAGATGGGTCGAGCGCGTGGGCGAGCGCGAAGGGGGGAGAGGCGAGGCGGCCGGAGCCGAGCGTGAGAGAGGTGGAAGTCCCGCGGCCTTCGTGTTCGTCCCGCGCCCAGGTCAGGTGCGCTTGCAGTAGGGGGGTTACAAGCGTCCACGCGGGTGAGGGAAGCGAGCGGCCCCAAGAGAGCGCCTGTCCCGTCCTCGGTCCCGCGCGGCCAACCTTCTCTGAGAAGGCCCTGGTCCTTCCTTTTATAGTCGTAAGGAGAGGATCCAGGTGTACAATGGGGATGTAGCAGAGTGCTACGTGTCTAGCGGAGGGAGAGCTAGCGCCCTAGGTACATGCCAATGTGGCAGCCGGAGAGATCTGGGCACCCTGCTGGCGTGATGTCGTGGCTGTCGGAGGTGCGGCGGAGCCTGACGGAGGGACAGCTGTTGGAGCGGTCGAGTCCCTGCTGACGTTGTCCTGCTTCCGTAAGAGAGCTGGGGGCCGCCGTCGTCATAGAGCTTGTGGAGCGCCATCATTGCCCCTCTGGCGGAGCTGGCCGGATGAGACGCCGGTCTTGTTCTCCGTGACCCGAGTCGATTCGGGGTGGGATGATGATGGCGCCTCCTGTTGACGTGGCGGTCTGTGCCCTAGGCAGGGCGACGTGGGGGTTCCTCCGAAGCCGAGGTTGAGTCTGCCTCCTGTTGCCGTGGCCGAGCCCGAGCCGAGGGGTCGGGCGAGGCGGAAGTCGTTCGGCCGAGGCCAGGGCGGAGTCCGAGCCCTGGGGTCGGGCGAGGCGGAGTTTCGTCGTCTTCCGGGTCTTAGCCCGAGTCCGAGCCCTGGGGTCGGGCGAGGCGGAGTTTCGTCGTCTTCCGGGTTTTAGCCCGAGTCCGAGCCCTGGGGTCGGGCGGAGCGGAGTTCGCCGTCTTCCGGGTCTTAGCCCGAGTCCGAGCCCTGGGGTCGGGCGGAGCGGAGTTCGCCGTCTTCCGGGTCTTAGCCCGAGTCCGAGCCCTGGGGTCGGGCGGAGCGGAGTTCGCCGTGGCGCCTTTGGCAAGGCCTGATTGCCTGTCAGACTCACTCTGTCGAGTGGCACTGCAGTCGGAGTGGCGCAGGCGGCGCTGTCCTTCTGTCAGACTGGCCAGTGGAGCGGTGGAGTGATGGCGGTCACCTCGGCTCTGCCGGGGGCGCGTGTCAGGATAGAGGTGTCAGGCCACCTTTGCGTTAAATGCCCCTGCAATTTGGTCAGTCGGTGTGGTGATTTAGTCAAGGTTGCTTCTGAGCGAAGCCAAGGCCTTGGGCGAGCCGGTGATGTGTCCGCCATAAAAAGGGGGCCTCGGGCGAGACGGAAGTCTCTCGAGGTCGGCTGCCTTCGGCCGAGGCTAGGCTCGGGTGAAGCGTGATCGAGTCACTCGTGTGGACTGATCCCTGACTTAATCGTGCCCATCAGGCCTTTGCAGCTTTATGCTGATGGGGGTTACCAGCTGAGAATTAGGCGTCTTGAGGGTACCCCTAATTATGGTCCCCGACAGTAGCCCCCGAGCCTCGAAGGGAGTGTTAGCACTCGCTTGGAGGCTTTTGTCGCACTTTTTTGCAAGGGGACCAGCCTTTCTCGGTTGCATTTCGTTCCGGTGGGTGCGCGCGAGCGCACCCGCCGGGTGTAGCCCCCGAGGCCTCGGAGGAGTGGTTACACTCCTTCGAGGTCTTAATACTTCGCTTAACGCTTCGGCTGGTCTGGTCGTTCCCTCATGCGAACTGGCCGTAGCCCGGGTGCACGGTCGGGGCCCAAGCTCTCGGGCTGGTATGTTGACGCTGTCAACGATTTGGCCGGAGCCGGTTTTTGCGAGAGCAGCCCCCGAGCCTCTGCACAGGGCGAGAGGACGATCAGGGACAGACTCGGCTTTTTACATACGCCCCTACGTCGCCTTTCCGCAAGGAGGAGGGGGGGAGTGTGCCATGTTACCCTCGATGGGCACCGAACATGGTGTCTCCGGTGAGCTGCAAGCGGGTAATCCGAGTGGACGTTCGTGCCCCGTTCGTTGGGGGTCGGCTAGGGGCCCAGAGGCACGCCCAAAAGTACCTGCGGGTGATTTGCCGGACCCGGTCCCCTGGCGACGGGGTCCGAGGGCTCGATGCCTCCCTCCGATGGGATTCCGTTACAAGATCGTTCCCGCTAGTCTCGGAAATGTCCTAGGGTACCTCGGGAGCGCAGCCCGAGCCTCGGTTATGTATCGAACGTACCCCTGGTCATCCCTCGCTCGGTGTCTGAGGCGACTGTGAACCCTTCGGGGGCCAGCCTTCGAACCCCTGATCAGTAATGGGCGCGGAGCCCGAGTAGCCTGAGGCGGCCATGGAACCCTTCGGGGGGCTGGCCTTCGAACCCCTGACCAGTAGTGGGTGTCGGGCCCACGCGATCTGAGGCGACTGTTGAACCCTTCGGAGGGCCAGTCTTCGAACCCCTGATCAGTAGGGGGGGCTCGGAGCCCGGTTCCTTCGCAGAGAAGGATCCTTTTCGGGGTATCCCCCTTTCCCGGTCCCTGTTGCAAGAGATAGAGAAAGAGGAAAAAGGAAAGGGATACGAAATCGAACGACGTGGCGTACCTCTTTTTGACGCGGTTATTACGGCGAAGGCGAAGCGTCGCGCGCTTCTCCCGCCAGAGGCGCCGCGTGTCCCGCCGCGGAGTTAATGCGACGGGGCGAGTGGTTGGCGGGGCGGCCGTTGCGCGTGCGCGATCCGTTCGAGGAACGGGTCACGGGCGCACCGTCTTCACGCCGTGAGAGGAGGCTCTCTTGCTATCCCAGGATGGGACATGAGCCTGGCTGACGACGTGACTGCTGCGCCCGCCCGCCTGCCACCGCCATTACTGCCGGCCCACTTTCGGTCGCTTTGACCGACGCGCCAGGCTGGCGCTGCTGGGTCGCCTCAAGTCGCGGCATAGGCTCCGCAACCGAAGAGGCGTCACGGTGGCACAAGTGGCGGTGCGGTTGCTTGCATGCAGCAACTGGCGCGCCGGTTGCTTGACGCGTGGGCCTGGGTTCCAGGCTGGCGTGTCAGAAGTCGGAGAAGCGCGTCCATCTGGCGCGGTTGCATGCCGCCTGCATGGTTGCCCGCCCCTTCTGCCCGTTGGTCTGGGCGAAAATGGGGGGTCGCCTGTAACCGCTGGACGGTCGTGCGCACCATGCGCGGCGGTTTGGCTTCTTCTGCCCTGAGCCGGCTTGCATGACATGCGGGACCCAGCCCCCGCGTCGCAGGGGAGGGCCTTGGAGCGTGTTGGAGAAGACTCGGCCCGCGGCGCCTGGGGGCGCACGTAGGGGGAGTTGCCTTTAAAAGGAGGGGGGCTCCTTTCGTAAGGCAACCATGTCTTCTTCCTCCCTTAAGCGTCGGGTCTTCCCGTCTTCCAAGCCCCCGGATGGGGGGTATCCGCCGCCTTTCCGCCTCCTCGTTGGAGGAACGCAACTCCATGGGAGTCGGTACCTCTCAGCCATCGTTCGGCTTCAAGGATTTTCATCACGCAGCCTGGCCACACCCCGCCGCCGGCGGTCACCCAAGATGGTGACCTCCAGTTCGACGGTGGGGAAAACGGGCCAGGCCGCGGCCTCTACTCCTCCCTCGGCCTCAAGGATTTTCGTCATCCAGGCCAAGATGGAAGATGAGGCGAGTCGGGGGGCCGCCTCCGCGTGGGTCGGCTGCCCCTTTCTTCCCCCCGCGCCCGGGGGTGAAGGGCGTCCTTAAGCCCCACGGAGACTTCCTCCAGCCATGCCAGGATATGCGGGGCGCTAGGGGCCCTGGGTCCCCGTCTCCCTGCCTGAATGGCTGGTTCTCGTCCTCAGCGGGGGGGAGCCCTTCTGCTGTGACACCTCCCCCAAAGCTGCTGCTTAAGCTGCTTCGCTGTCTGGGGCAGGGGTGGTGGCCGTCGCGGTTGGAACGGGCGGCAGCGAGCCGCCCATCGTTCTTCAGTTACTCCGCAGGCCTTCCCCTTCGGAGGGGGGTTGTTCGTACCTGCGGAGGAGGGAACCGGAGTTCCGTTGGTTGTGGCATCTCGTATGCCAGTGAGTTCGTTCATTGTGGCTGTCGAGGCCTGAACGTGTATGTAATTTTGGCACGGAGCCGTGTTTTTTCCTCATTTTCGAGCACTAAGTCTCGCCTGTTTGATTATCTGAACCGCTTTACCAAGCATGAGTTGCCCCGTGCCAAGGTGACGGGTGAGGTATCCGTATCCCGGAGGCGTAGGAATCCCTCGGCCCGTTCGGCCTTGTTATGTGAGGCTCCTCTAGCTTAGTTGAAGAGACCCCTCGGCCGCCCTTCGGTGGATCGAGGCCAGGGGTAGCGATATCAGTATTAACAGAGGCGGAGTTGGCTCGAGAATGAGAACCTGGTTGGCCGGAGCCTAGTTGTGTTGTCCGTCAGCGGAGCCGACGCCAAAGTCGATCAGCCGAGGCCTCGGGTCGGGCTGGCGCCCTTGGAAGCCGGTTGACCGAGGCCCCAGGGGTGACCGGCCGAGCCGCCTGCTTGGGCCGGATTCCCGGAGGAGTCCCTGGACCGCGTCGCCGTCCGAGGCTGGGTCGGACTTTGCTGAAGACGTCGTCGATGCCGAGGGTGCTACGGCTCCCTTCAGCGTGAAGACCCGAGCCTGCAGGATCAGATCATCTTGTAGCGTGTGCTTTCTGCGGCCGCCGAGGCCAGAAAAACACACCCTCGCCGCGCTTGCGAAGCTGCGTCTTTTTTCCTCTTGTTTTGAGCATCTGGACTCTGTCGGTAACAGGGATGTTTGTGTGAGCGAGAGTTGCTTCTCGCGGAAGGGACGAGTGAGGTATCCGTATCCCAGAGGCGTGGGAATCCCTCGGCTCGGTCGGCCTTGCCGCTTACGCGTACTTTCACCCGTCCATGAGGCCCTGTCCCCGACTTAGTCGAGAAAGCTTGAAGGACTGCTTTGGCAGGAGAGCTTCCGAACGTGAAGACTTGTTCGGTCCACGGAGTCGCTTTATCCGAGCGCGAGTTACTTCTCGCAGAAGGTGATGAATGAGGTATTCGTATCCCGGAGGCGTGGGAGTCCCTCGACTCGGTCAGCCTTGGCTGCTTACGTGTACTCCGTCGTTTCCAGGATCCGCTTTCCGAGGTAGTCAAGAAGCACGAAAGAAATCCTGCTAAAAAGAGATCCTTTTTCGAGGAAAAATTCGACGCAGAGGGGGTCTCCCCCCTTTTAGCCCCCGAGGGAGGGTCGGGCTTTGCCGAGGCTAGGCCGACCCTTCCTTGACGACTAAACTTTGCGTACGTGCGAGGTATATGAACAACTTGAAAACATCTTAAGGGTAGAAGCGACGTAGCTGTTTGATGTTCCAAGCGTTGCCGTAGATCTCGCCTTGATTGTTGGCCAGCTTGTATGTTCCGGGCTTCAGAACTTTGGCGATGACGAATGGCCCTTCCCAGGGGGGCGTGAGCTTGTGCCTCCCTCGGGCGTCTTGCCGCAGCCGAAGCACCAGATCGCCCACCTGGAGGTCTCGGGACCGGACCCCTCGGGCGTGGTAGCGTCGCAGGGACTGCTGGTACCGCGCCGAGTGTAGTAAGGCCCTGTCCCGAGCCTCCTCCAGTTGGTCCAGCGATTCCTCTCGGTTAGCTTGGTTGCTTTGATCGGTGTAGGCCCTCGTCCTCGGGGAGCCGTATTCCAGGTCAGTGGGCAAGATAGCTTCAGCCCCGTAGACCAGGAAAAACGGCGTGAAACCCGTGGCACGACTCGGCGTCGTCCTTAGGCTCCAGACCACCGAGGGGAGTTCCTTCATCCATCGCTTGCCGAACTTGTTGAGGTCGTTGTAGATCCGAGGCTTGAGCCCTTGTAGAATCATGCCGTTGGCACGCTCTACTTGCCCATTCGACATGGGATGAGCCACGGCGGCCCAGTCCACCCGGATATGGTGATCCTCGCAAAAATCCAAGAATTTTTTGCCGGTGAACTGGGTTCCGTTGTCGGTGATGATGGAGTTCGGGACCCCGAAGCGATGGATGATGTTGGTGAAGAACGCCACCGCCTGCTCGGACCTGATGCTGTTCAGAGGTCGGACCTCGATCCACTTGGAGAATTTGTCGATGGCGACCAGCAGGTGCGTGTAGCCCCCGGGCGCCTTTTGCAAGGGACCGACGAGGTCCAGACCCCATACAGCGAAGGGCCAGGTTATGGGTATCGTCTGCAGAGCCTGAGCGGGCAGGTGAGTCTGCTTCGCATAGAATTGGCACCCTTCGCAGGTGCGGACAATTCTAGTGGCGTCAGCCACCGCCGTTGGCCAGTAGAAGCCTTGTCGAAAAGCATTCCCGACAAGGGCTCGGGGCGCTGCGTGGTGGCCGCAAGCCCCCGAGTGCATTTCTTGCAGCAGTTCCCGACCTTCGGCGATGGAGATGCATCGCTGGAGGATGCCCGAGGGGCTGCGGTGGTAGAGCTCCTCTTCGTCGCCCAGCAAGACGAATGACTTGGCGCGTCGCGCTACCCGCCGAGCCTCGACTTGGTCGAGGGGTAGCTCTCCTCGACGGAGATATTGCAGGTACGGGGTCTGCCAATCCTGGTCTGGCGTGGCCCCGCTCTGCCCTTCCTCGACGTTCAATGCCCCGCCCTCGGGGGCCGAGGGTACCTCGGGCCGGGCCGAGGGTGGCTCGGGCTGAACCGAGGGCCCCTCGGGCTGAGCCGAGGGTACCTCGGGCTGAGCCGAGGGTACCTCGGGCTGAGCCGAGGGTACCTCGGGCTCGGGCGCATCGTCGAGCTTGACGGAGGGTTGATGCAGATCCCGGGAGAAGACGTCCGGGGGGACTGTCGTTCGCCCCGAGGCTATCTTGGCCAGCTCGTCTGCGGTTTCGTTGTAGCGCCGAGCGATGTGGTTGAGCTCGAGCCCGAAGAACTTGTCTTCCAGGCGCCGAACCTCGTCGCAGTAGGCCTCCATCTTCGGGTCGCGGCAGTGGGAGTTCTTCATGACTTGGTCGATGACGAGCTGCGAATCACCGCGGGCGTCGAGGCGTCTGACCCCTAGCTCGATGGCGATCCGCAATCCGTTGACCAGAGCTTCGTACTCGGCCACATTGTTGGACGCCGGGAAGTGGAGGCGCAGCACGTAGCGCAAGTGCTTTCCGAGGGGCGAGATGAAGAGCAGGCCCGCACCGGCCCCCGTCTTCATCAGCGACCCGTCGAAAAACATGGTCCAGAGCTCCGGTTGGATCGGAGTCGTTGGTAGTTGGGTGTCGACCCATTCGGCCACGAAATCCGCCAACACTTGGGACTTGATGGCCTTCCGAGGGGCGAACGAGATCGTTTCGCCCATGATCTCCACCGCCCACTTTGCGATCCTGCCCGAGGCCTCTCGGCACTAGATGATCTCCCCCAGGGGGAAGGATGACACCACAGTTACCGGATGGGACTCGAAGTAGTGTCGTAGCTTCCGCCTTGTCAGGATCACAGCATACAACAGCTTTTGAACTTGTGGGTAGCGGATCTTAGTCTCGGACAGCACTTCGCTGATGAAGTAGACTGGCCTCTGAACGGGCAATGTATGCCCTTCCTCCTGCCTTTCGACCACAATCGCGGCGCTAACCACCTGAGTGGTCGCGGCGACGTAGACCAGGAGGGTTTCTCCGTCCGCCGGCGGCACCAAGACTGGCGCCTTTGTAAGGAGCGCCTTCAGGTTGCCGAGGGCTTCCTCGGCCTCAGGGGTCCAAGCGAAACATTCGGCCTTCCTTAAGAGGCGGTACAGAGGCAGACCTCTTTCGCCGAGGCGTGAGATGAAGCGGCTCAGGGCCGCGAGGCATCCCATGACCCTCTGTACCCCTTTTAAGTCCTTGATGGGTCCCATGCTGGTGATGCCCGCAATCTTCTCCGGGTTGGCTTCGATGCCTCGCTCAGAGACGATGAACCCTAGGAGCATGCCTCGGGGTACCCCGAAGACACACTTCTCAGGATTAAGCTTGACTCCTTTCGCCTTGAGACACCGGAATGTCACTTCAAGGTCGGAGAGGAGGTCGGAAGCCTTCCGTGTCTTGACTACGATGTCATCGACGTAGGCCTCGACCGTGCGACCGATGTGTTGGCCGAACACATGGTTCATGCACCGCTGGTACGTCGCGCCTGCATTCCTCAAGCCGAACGGCATGGTGACATAGCAGTACATGCCGAACGGCGTGATGAAAGAAGTCGCGAGCTGGTCGGACTCTTTCATCCGGATCTGGTGATACCCCGAGTAGGCATCGAGGAAGGACAGGGTTTCGCACCCAGCAGTGGAATCCACGATTTGGTCGATGCGAGGCAGAGGGTAGGGAACCTTCGGACATGCTTTGTTGAGACCAGTGTAGTCTACACACATCCGCCATTTCCCCCCTTTCTTCCTCACAAGCACAGGGTTGGCAAGCCATTCGGGATGGAATACCTCTTTGATGAACCCTGCCGCCATTAGCTTGTGGATCTCTTCGCCAATCGCTCTGCGCTTCTCCTCGTCGAATCGGCGCAGAGGCTGCCTGACGGGTCGGGCTCCGGCCCGAATATCCAGCGAGTGCTCGGCGACATCCCTCGGTATGCCGGGCATGTCCGAGGGACTCCACGCAAAGACGTCGGCGTTTGCGCGGAGAAAGTCGACGAACACTGCTTCCTATTTGGGGTCGAGCCCGGAACCGATCCGGATCTGCTTGGTGGTGTCGCTACCGGGGTCGAGGGGGACGGCCTTGACCGTCTCCGCTGGCTCGAAGTTGCCGGCATGGCGCTTCACGTCTGGGACCTCCTCGGAGAGGTTCTCCAGGTCGGCGATGAGGGCCTCGGACTCGGCGAGGGCCTCGGCGTACTCCACGCACTCCACGTCGCATTCGAACGCGTGTTTGTACGTGGGGCCGACAGTGATGACCCCGTTGGGGCCCGACATCTTGAGCTTCAGGTAGGTGTAGTTGGGGACGGCCATGAACTTCGCGTAGCATGGCCTCCCTAGCACGGCGTGGTAGGTTCCTCGGAACCCGACCACTTCGAACGTCAGGATCTCCCTTCGGAAGTTGGAGGGTGTCCCGAAGCGGACTGGGAGGTCGAGTCGCCCGAGGGGCTGGACGCGCTTCCCAGGGATGATCCCGTGGAAGGGCGCAGCGCCTGCTCGGACGGAGGACGGATCGACGCGCAGAAGCTTGAGGGTCTCGGCGTAGATGATGTTGAGGCAGCTGCCCCCGTCCATCAGGACCTTGGTGAGCCTGACATCGCCGACAACGGGGTCGACGACGAGCGGGTATTTCCCCGGGCTCGGCACATGGTCGGGGTGGTCGGCCCGGTCGAAAGTGATGGGCTTGTCGGACCAGTCTAGGTAGACTGGCGCCGCCACCTTCACCGAGCAGACCTCCCGGCGCTCTTGCTTGCGGTGCCGAGCCGAGGTGTTCGCCGCATGCCCTCTATAGATCATGAAGCAGTCGCGGACCTTGGGGAACCCCCCTGCTGGGTGTTCTTCGTTCTTGTCGTCGTCGTGGGCCCTGCCACTAGAGATGGCAATGGGGACCCGATCCCCGATTCCCCGCGGGGAATTCCTCTATTAGGGGATGGGGATGGGGAAATTTCTTGCCCCACGGGGATGTAAATGGGGAAAATTTCTCCCCCGACGGGTAAACGGGGACGGGGATGGGGAAGCATTCCCCATCCCCGTTCCCCGCGGGGACCCGTTAAACTTACATATGATGATGTTTTATATAATAGTTAATAATAGAAATAAATAATTATCTTGACAAGAGATCACTAGTTGTACAAATATGTTCATTTTAATGTACACATAATGATTTTTTACATCTAACAATATGTATAAGTGACAATGTTTTACATTAATAACAAATGACGTACGATCTAATTATAATTTAAGCGGGTACGGGGATCCCCGATGGGGATTTATCCCCGCGGGTAACGGGGATGGGGAAGAAATGTCCCCCGCAAATGTTCGTGGGGGATCCCGTGGGGAAATTTTTTCGTCACGGGGACGGGGATGGGGAGCTAAAACCCGACGGGGAATTCCCCGTTGCCATCCCTACCTGCCACCCTCGGCGGGTGGCCCGGCCTTGTGGAAATGACGCCGAAGCATAACGCACTCCTCGAGGGTGTGCTTGACGGGCCCCTGATGGTAGGGGCACGGCTCCTTGAGCATCTTGTCGAAGAGGTTTGCACCTCCGGGGGGCTTCCGAGGGTTCTTATACTCGGCGGCGGCGACAAGGTCCGCGTCGGCGGCGTCGCGTTTCGATTGCGACTTCTTCTTGCCTTTCTTCTTGGCGCCGCGCGGAGCAGACGCCTCGGGGGCTTCTTCCGATGGGCGGCCCTGGGGCTGCTTGTCCTTTCGGAAGATAGCCTCGACCGCCTCCTGGCCAGAGGCGAACTTGGTGGCGATGTCCATCAGCTCGCTCGCCCTGGTGGGGGTTTTGCGACCCAGCTTGCTCACCAAGTCGCGGCAAGTGGTGCCGGCGAGGAACGCGCCGATGACATCCGAGTCGGTGATGTTGGGCAGCTCGGTGCGCTGCTTCGAGAATCGCCGGATGTAGTCCCGGAGCGACTCCCCCGGCTGTTGCCGGCAGCTTCGAAGGTCCCAGGAATTCCCGGGGCGCACGTATGTGCCCTGGAAATTGCCAGCGAAGGCTTGGACCAAGTCGTCCCAGTTGGAAATCTGCCCCGGAGGCAGGTGCTCCAACCAGGCGCGAGCAGTGTCGGAGAGGAACAGGGGGAGGTTGCGGATGATGAGGTTGTCGTCGTCCGTTCCACCCAGTTGGCAGGCAAGGCGGTAGTCCGCGAGCCACAGTTCCGGTCTCGTTTCCCCCGAGTACTTTGTGATAGTAGTCGGGGTCGGAACCGGGTCGGGAATGGCGCCCGTCGGATGGCCCGACTGAAGGCCTGCGGACCGGGTGGTTCGGGCGAAGGACTCCGATCCTCCCCGCTGTCGTAGCGCCCCCCACGCCTGGGGTGGTAGCCTCGGCGCACCCTTTTGTCGAGGTGAGCCCGACGGTCGCGTCGATGGTGCTCGTTGCCGAGGTGGCCCGGGGCCGCAGGCGCGGTGTTGCGCGTGCGCCCGGTGTAGACCGAGGCTTCCCGCATGAATCGGGAAGTCGCGACATGAGGTTCCGAGGGATATCCTTGTCTCCGGGATGCAGTGCTCTCGGCCCGCCGGGCCGCAGCGCCTTCCAGGAGATTCTTGAGTTCTCCCTGGATTCGCCGACCCTCGGTGGTTGACGGCTCCGGCATCGCGCGGATGAGCATTGCTGCGGTTGCCAGGTTCTGACCGACCCCGCTGGATGCGGGCGGCGGCCTGATCCTGACATCGTTGGCG
The DNA here is from genome assembly GCF_902167145.1 of Zea mays. NCBI lineage: Eukaryota > Viridiplantae > Streptophyta > Magnoliopsida > Poales > Poaceae > Zea > Zea mays. Next base: position 27,646,892 of record NC_050097.1, read on the forward strand.
ACGCGGTGCTGGAGACCTTGGGGCAGATGACGTATTTCTCCGGCCAGGGGTTGGCCCACCCATGCCTGTCCGACGTCCCGACGGATCGGCTCAAGCGCTCCTGTTCCCTCGTTGAGCCTGGCCTGCGCCTCGCGGACTTGCTCGAGTTGTGGGTCGTAACCCCCCGCCGGAGCGGGGACCACAGCTAGCTCCCGTGGGATGTCGGCGCGAGGCACCGGCCTAGGGAGATCACCATCCTCCGGCATGCCAAGATGGTTGCCTTCGGTGGGATCCCCTAGCTCGATGTGGAAACATTCGCGGCTTGGGCCGCAGCTCTCGTCACCAAGGCTGCGGCTTCCATCGGAACAGTCGGATAGACAGTAGTCACATTCGGTCATGAAGTCCCGCACGGCACTGGGGTTGCCAAGTCCGGAGAAATCCCAACCGATGCTGGGATCGTCATCTTCCTCGGACCCAGAGGGCCCGTAGGTCGAGACGTCCGTCAGTCGGTCCCAAGGCGACCGCATACAGAACCTCAGTGGGGTTGCACTCGCCTCCGTGAGAGCGCCCGCCAAAACGAGGTCGTTTGGCGGGTTGAGGCCGAGTCGAAATGACGCAAGATGGGAGTTAGTCGTTACCTTTTGGTCGACGAGGAGCGACGTAGTCACATCGGGGACTGGTTGCGCCGTCATCTCTGGTTCGAGGGCGACGTCCTGCAGGCTTTCCGCGAGCGCGCCGGCGTCGTCTTCTTGCTTAAGGTCAGCGTGCCGCGGGGGGACGGCGCTCGCCTCCGTCTCGAACGCGAGGTCGACGTCCGGCGTGCCTTCCGTCGGGGCGTCGGGGGCGTCGATTCGCTCGACGGCCGACGAAGCGCGGCCTCCCGTCTGGCCTTGACGGCTCCGCCTCCTCCTCCGTTGGCGGGGGAGAGAACGGAGCGAGCCCGAATATTGCTGTTCCACCACGCGGGGAAGACGTCGTCGATTCCACCGCCGGCGGGCGGGTTGTCGGCCGCCATTGTCGTAGTCGCGCGGCGGTGGAAGAAGTGTCATGTCGTAGCTGCCGTCGAAGGACATGAACTCGAGAGTCCCGAAACGAAGCACCGTCCCGGGCCGGAGAGGTCGCTGGAGACTGCCCATCTGGAGCTTGACGGGGAGCTGTTCGTCAGCACGCAGCAGGCCCCTACCTGGCGCGCCAACTGTCGGCGTTTCGAGACAGGGGGGTCCCTAAGCCGACGAGTGAGTGTGCTGCGTGCCCCAGCCCAGATGGGTCGAGCGCGTGGGCGAGCGCGAAGGGGGGAGAGGCGAGGCGGCCGGAGCCGAGCGTGAGAGAGGTGGAAGTCCCGCGGCCTTCGTGTTCGTCCCGCGCCCAGGTCAGGTGCGCTTGCAGTAGGGGGGTTACAAGCGTCCACGCGGGTGAGGGAAGCGAGCGGCCCCAAGAGAGCGCCTGTCCCGTCCTCGGTCCCGTGCGGCCAACCTTCTCTGAGAAGGCCCTGGTCCTTCCTTTTATAGTCGTAAGGAGAGGATCCAGGTGTACAATGGGGATGTAGGAGAGTGCTACGTGTCTAGCGGAGGGAGAGCTAGCGCCCTAGGTACATGCCAATGTGGCAGCCGGAGAGATCTGGGCACCCTGCTGGCGTGATGTCGTGGCTGTCGGAGGTGCGGCGGAGCCTGACGGAGGGACAGCTGTTGGAGCGGTCGAGTCCCTGCTGACGTTGTCCTGCTTCCGTAAGAGAGCTGGGGGCCGCCGTCGTCATAGAGCTTGTGGAGCGCCATCATTGCCCCTCTGGCGGAGCTGGCCGGATGAGACGCCGGTCTTGTTCTCCGTGACCCGAGTCGATTCGGGGTGGGATGATGATGGCGCCTCCTGTTGACGTGGCGGTCTGTGCCCTAGGCAGGGCGACGTGGGGGTTCCTCCGAAGCCGAGGTTGAGTCTGCCTCCTGTTGCCGTGGCCGAGCCCGAGCCGAGGGGTCGGGCGAGGCGGAAGTCGTTCGGCCGAGGCCAGGGCGGAGTCCGAGCCCTGGGGTCGGGCGAGGCGGAGTTTCGTCGTCTTCCGGGTCTTAGCCCGAGTCCGAGCCCTGGGGTCGGGCGAGGCGGAGTTTCGTCGTCTTCCGGGTTTTAGCCCGAGTCCGAGCCCTGGGGTCGGGCGGAGCGGAGTTCGCCGTCTTCCGGGTCTTAGCCCGAGTCCGAGCCCTGGGGTCGGGCGGAGCGGAGTTCGCCGTCTTCCGGGTCTTAGCCCGAGTCCGAGCCCTGGGGTCGGGCGGAGCGGAGTTCGCCGTGGCGCCTTTGGCAAGGCCTGATTGCCTGTCAGACTCACTCTGTCGAGTGGCACTGCAGTCGGAGTGGCGCAGGCGGCGCTGTCCTTCTGTCAGACTGGCCAGTGGAGCGGTGGAGTGATGGCGGTCACCTCGGCTCTGCCGGGGGCGCGTGTCAGGATAGAGGTGTCAGGCCACCTTTGCGTTAAATGCCCCTGCAATTTGGTCAGTCGGTGTGGTGATTTAGTCAAGGTTGCTTCTGAGCGAAGCCAAGGCCTTGGGCGAGCCGGTGATGTGTCCGCCATAAAAAGGGGGCCTCGGGCGAGACGGAAGTCTCTCGAGGTCGGCTGCCTTCGGCCGAGGCTAGGCTCGGGTGAAGCGTGATCGAGTCACTCGTGTGGACTGATCCCTGACTTAATCGTGCCCATCAGGCCTTTGCAGCTTTATGCTGATGGGGGTTACCAGCTGAGAATTAGGCGTCTTGAGGGTACCCCTAATTATGGTCCCCGACACCAGTATAAATAGGGATGACAATGGAGAATTTCCCGTTGAGAATAGCTCCCCATACTCGTTCCCACGACGAATTTCCCCCCGCGAGAATCCCCACGAACGCTTGCGGGGAAATTTCTCACCACCCCCGTTCCCCACGGGGATAAATGCTCGACGAGGATCTCCGTCCCGCTTAAATTATAATTGGGACATGCGTCCTTTGTCATTAATGCAAAATATTGTCACTTATATACATTGTTACATGTAAAAATTCATTATGTGTACATCAAAATAAACACATTTGTGCATTGAGAGATCTCTTAACAAGATAATTGTTTATTTTTATCGTTAACTAGTACACGAAAACATTGTCACATACAAGTTTAACGGGTCCTCGCGGGGAATGGGAATGTGGATAGCTTCTCTGTCTCCACCCGTCGGAGGAAGAGTTTTCCCCGTTTATATTCCCGTGAGAAATAAACTTCCCTATTCTTATCCCTAAGAGCATGTTCGGTTGTAAGAGGACCGAAGGATTAAAGAAGATTAAATCCTCTACAATTCAATTTTAAATATGAATAGATTTAATCTCTTAAATTTTTTCTAACCGAACAAGCTTTAATAGAGGAATTTTCGATGAATAACGGATCTATATTGTCATCCCTAGCTATAAATGAAACCGTAGTAACCCGTAGGGCACTTTGCTATTAGCTATACATAAGGTACTACATGCGCTCAACAACCCAACGAATTTTTTTTCCCTTCTCCATCGAAAAGATAAAATAAATTCAGACCCTTTTTCCTATAATAATAAATATACATGGAGGCGGCGCCGACGGAGTAGCTGCAGTGGTGTGGTGTCGGACAGTGAAAGGAGCACAAGACAACACTCAGGCACTCAGCTGATTGATGAGCTAGCATTGTATATACAGTACAGGTAGAGGCGTATAGCGAGCGAGCGAGCGAGCAAGCGCGCGCGCACACAGAGAGAGAGAGAGAGAGAGAGAGAGAGACAAGACAACAGCAACAGATAGACCGGGCCAAGTTCGTGAGTCCATCGTGTACATACGGCCGAGTGGCGACGCCGTCGTCTTCACCACGCACGCCGCGCCTCTTCCATAGTCTCGCTCGCCTCCATTAATTCCAATCCTCTCTCCTCCGCTAGCGCTCCACCAGCACGCACCGGCAGATGAAGAACATGGCGTCTACGACGGTACGGTGATCACCTTCATCATCACATCACTCGTTCATCGCCCGCCGGCCCGCCGGTTGTTGGTAGGCCAGGGTCAGCCACTCAGCCGAGCCAGCCATGAAGCTCGTCGTCGAGATCTCCGACGCAGCCGACCTCGCCCCCAAGGACGGCACCGCCTCCTGCAACCCCTACGTAGAGGTGGACTTCGACGACCAGCGCCAGCGCACCGCCACCAAGCCCGCCGACCGCTCCCCGTACTGGAACCAGACGCTGGTCTTCGACGTCCGCGACCCCGCGCGCTTCCCTTCCCTCCCCATCGACGTCTCCGTCTTCCACGACCGACGCCTCCAGGACCACAACGCCCTCCGCCCACAGACCTTCCTCGGCCGCGTCCGCATCAACGGCGCCTCCGTCGCGCCGTCGCCACAGGAGGCGGTCCTGCAGAGGTACCCGCTCGAGAAACGGAGCTTCTTCTCACGCGTCTCGGGCGACATCGCGATCAGGATCTACCTCGTCGGAGATGATGTCAATAATGAAAGCGTACAGGTTCCTGCTCCTCCCAACCACCACCACCACCCGCAGCAGCAGCAGCAGCAGCAGGAGTCGGTCGCGGCTGCTGCCGCCACCGGAGATCCCGAAAGGATGGTCAGGTCCGCCTTCGCACCACAGCAGCCGTCGGCGGTTGAGCAGCCAGCGGCAGCTGGGAACGGCGGGGATGAGCACGAGGCACGCCCTCCTCGCATCTTCCGCTCCGTGCCAGCAGCCGAGCCCCGCCGCGCGACGCTCCACGCTGTGGCCGCGCCTCCTCCCCCGCCCGGCCAGACGGTCGTCATGCCCAAACCCGCTGCCTCCGCCCCTCCCGGCCCCGCCTTCGGCCTGGTCGAGACCAAGCCGCCTCTGCCGGCCAAGATGGGCCCGCGCGCGGCCGCCGCCGCCGCCGCCAAGATCGCGTCCACGTACGACATGGTGGAGCCGATGACGTACCTGTACGTGAGCGTGGTGAAGGCGCGCGACCTCCCCAACATGGACGTGACCGGCGCGCTGGACCCCTACGTGGAGGTGAAGCTGGGCAACTTCAAGGGCGTGACCAAGCACCTGGACAAGAATCCCAACCCGGTGTGGCGCCAGACCTTCGCCTTCTCCCGGGAGCACCTGCAGTCCAACCTGCTGGAGGTGGCCATCAAGGACAAGGACATGATCAAGGACGACTTCGTCGGCCGCGTCCTCTTCGACATGACCGACATCCCGCAGCGCGTGCCCCCCGACAGCCCGCTCGCGCCGCAGTGGTACCGCCTCGCCGACCGCTCCGGCGAGAAGCTGCGGCACGGCGAGATCATGCTGGCGGTGTGGATCGGCACGCAGGCCGACGAGGCGTTCCCGGAAGCCTGGCACTCGGACGCGCACTCGCTGCCCTTCGAGGGCCTCTCCAACACCAGGTCCAAGGTCTACTACTCGCCCAAGCTCGCCTACCTCAAGGTGGTGGCCATCGCGGCGCAGGACGTGGTCCCCGCCGGCTCAGAGAAGGGCCGCCCGCTGGCGCCCGTCATCGCCAAGATCCAGCTCGGCTGGCAGGTCCGCCGGACGCGTCCGGGGCAGCCGCAGGGCTCCGCCAACCCCGTGTGGAACGAGGAGTTCATGTTCGTGGCGGCAGATCCGTTCGACGAGCCGCTCGTGGTGACGGTGGAGGAGCGCGTGGCGGCGGGGCGCGACGAGCCCGTGGGCCGGGTGATCATCCCCGTCCAGTTGCCGTCGTACGTGCCCCGCAACGACGTGGCCAAGTCGGTGGAGGCCAAGTGGTTCAACCTGTCCCGCGCGCTGACGGCGGACGAGGCCGCGGCGGGCGTGACCGCCGCCAAGGCGCTGTCGGAGAAGACAACCTTCTCCAGCAAGATCCACCTGCGGCTGAGCCTGGAGACGGCGTACCACGTGCTGGACGAGTCGACGCACTACAGCAGCGACCTGCAGCCGTCGGCCAAGAAGCTGCGCAAGTCCCCTATCGGCATCCTGGAGTTGGGCATCCTGAGCGCGCGGAACCTGGTGCCCATGAAGGCCAAGGAAGGGCGGCTGACGGACCCCTACTGCGTGGCCAAGTACGGGTCCAAGTGGGTGCGCACCAGGACGCTGCTCAACACGCTGGCGCCGCAGTGGAACGAGCAGTACACCTGGGAGGTGTTCGACCCCTGCACCATCGTCACCGTCGCCGTGTTCGACAACGGGTACGTCCTCGGCGGCGGCGAGGGCAGCAAGGACCAGAGGATCGGCAAGGTGCGCGTGCGGCTATCGACGCTGGAGATCGACCGCGTGTACACCCACTTCTACCCGCTGATGACGCTGACGCCCGGCGGGCTGAAGAAGACCGGCGAGCTGCACCTGGCGGTGCGGTTCACCTGCACGGCGTGGGCCAACATGCTGGGCATGTACGGCAAGCCGCTGCTGCCGAAGATGCACTACAGCCACCCCATCTCCGTGCTGCAGCTGGACTACCTCCGGTTCCAGGCGATGCAGATGGTGGCGGCGCGGCTGGGGCGCGCTGAGCCGCCGCTGCGGCGGGAGGTGGTGGAGTACATGCTGGACGTGGACTCGCACATGTTCAGCCTGCGGCGGAGCAAGGCCAACTTCTACCGGATCACCTCCCTCTTCTCGGGCGCCGTGGCGGTGGCGAAGTGGATGGAGGGCATCTGCAAGTGGAAGAACCCGCTGACGACGGTGCTGGTGCACGTGCTGTTCCTGATCCTGGTGTGCTACCCGGAGCTGATCCTGCCCACCGTGTTCCTGTACTTGTTCATGATCGGGATGTGGAACTACCGGCGGCGGCCGCGGAAGCCGCCGCACATGGACACGGTGCTGTCGCACGCGGAGTCCGGGCTGGTGCACCCGGACGAGCTGGACGAGGAGTTCGACACGTTCCCGACGAGCAAGCCCGGGGACGTGGTGCGGATGCGCTACGACCGGCTGCGCAGCGTGGCCGGGCGCGTGCAGACGGTGGTGGGCGACCTGGCCACGCAGGGGGAGAGAGCGCAGGCGCTGCTGAGCTGGAGGGACCCGAGGGCGACGGCCATCTTCATCATGCTGTCGCTGGTGGTGGCCGTGGTGCTGTACGTGACGCCCTTCCAGGTGGTGGCCGTGGTGCTGGGGCTGTACCTGCTGCGCCATCCGCGCTTCCGGAGCAAGCAGCCGTCGGTGCCATTCAACTTCTACAAGAGGCTTCCGGCCAAGTCCGACATGCTGCTCTAGCTGCGCTGCGCTGCGCTGCTCTCTGCCCTGCCTGTTGGAATTGGAACACCAAGCATGTTCCTTAGTTTCTTTTAATTTGCTCCCAATTAATTAAATTATATATTACCACGCACGAATCTCAGATAAATAAATGTAAATCCCTACCAGTACTACTCCTACATAGGAGTTGAGTTGGATCAGCAGATACCTTACCTAGCTACCTTTTTGTGTGTCAGAAGAGAAGAGAAGAGTACAGTGGTACAGTACTACTACTCTGAATAATATGAGGAACAGAATTTTCATTCAGAAGCTTCCTTCTCTTGCTGTCTCTGATTAAGCCTGTGCATAATCCTCTTCTTGTTATTATAATAAACCTGTGCATAATCCAGATTATATATAGCATGTCATGGCGTTTCTGCAGTTCGGAGTCTTGTAATGAACTCTCATGTCCTATTTCATAATGAAATAGGGGGTTAATCCCCTTTGAAAAAAAATCCAGATTATATATAATGGTCAAGCTATGATCCAAAGAGGCCTTCATGCATACTAGTAAACCATCCGACCCTTCGTATTAATAGATAGATAGATAGATACTGTATGAATCATCCATGGGACTAGTCAATATATATGATCCACAACAAAAGCTCATCCGTCATGTGGGGATCGAGACCAATTAATTAAAAGGTGGTTGATACATTCTTTTCATCTCCTTTTCTTTCATCAATCATGTGATGTTGCCTGTGCCTACAGGGGAGGGAATTGCAACTTGCAAGTCATCTATATGAACATGGAGTAGCGGTAGTTGTTGATGCATCATCCATCCACCCTTTTGGTGCATGCCCTATCGTTTTTCCCTCCATGATACGAATATAATACGATACTGTACAAGAATAAAGCTTTGCATTGAAGGTAAAAACTGCCATTGTATATTCTTTTTTCTTTCTTTCTTCTATTTTGTTTTTGCCTGTAGGCCATCTACTACAGTATATGCATCTCCTCCTGCAAGTCCAATGTGATTGATGTGGCATGGACCTTGCTTTCTTTATTTGCCGTCTTTTCAGCTGGATAGATGGCATATATATAATATTCTCTGTCTCTTTTTCATATGTGATTGATTCAAAGGTGTAGTAGGCGTACGTGTAGTCCAGCAAGCAAAGCAAAGGTCGCACACAAGACACAACAACGGAGTCTGGTCCATGGGGTATGAATGAATATAATAATAATACGCAAAGTATCATCATATATGATTCCATCGACTTCTCCCTCAACTTTAGCTTTCTCACGGATATACTATCTTTCTACTACGTAAGAAAGACATGGGCACGGAGAATAAATTAAAGTTGGCATGCCTCTGCCTGTCATTATACTAATTTAGACATTTTTTAAACTATAGTTTGATAAAAAAATAGTCTATATCAACAAAAAATAGCTAATATCTATCGTTAATGACAACCCACCGAGTGTACATGAAATTCGTAAATTTTTAAATTTTCGACGGCCAATAAACACTGAAAGTATGTATTTACTAGTGAAAATATTTTTTTTTCTTACAGCTCGTTTGGATGCCTAGAAATGGAACCTTTTCTAAGAAATAAATTTCAAGAAATGAATTATATAGAATTCAATCGACTAGAAAGTGATTCAATTCCATTATTTTTGTTTGGTTGTACAAGCAATTGAATTCCTAGAATTAAATTCTAGATGTTGTTAGGATACTTTGCACACGAAATTTGAATACAAACAAGGATCTCTTGACTTTGCATCTGCTTAAAAATGAGCATGAACAATTTACAACTATCAGAAACTATTCAGTTCACAAATAACAGTTCCACAAAGGCAAGTCACACACAACAGTTTCACTAAGTCATCAAGTTCGTACATAAAAGTACTACAAATACATCAAATCTTCACATAGCAGTTTCACAAAGCCATTAAGTTCGCACACAACAGTTTCACATAGCCATCAAGTTCGCACACAAAAGTTTCACAAAGACAAGTCCACACAATCAGTTCAACACATAGACCTAAGTTCACATATAAGTTGTTTCACTTCTTTAGCTGCATTATAAGCCACCTCTTCCTCCTTTCCATTGGGAGTGCCATCATCGACTCAAACTTGCTGCATTAGAGGTGAGGATGTCATAAAGCTCAAGTTTTGTGTCTTCATCAAGTCCCTCAACCTCTTGTAATGCGGCAAGAACTTCGGCGGAAAAGGGTAGCTTTGGACCGTCATCTTTCAATGCAGATGTAAGCATGTCAAACTTATCACACCATATAGAGTTAAATGAATCATCTGATCTTTGTCTTTTTAAACTACTCGAGAAAGATACAGAATATGGAGCATCCTTACCTCCGATATCATTCTCTTTTGCCATTTCCTTTGAACTTTCGGCTGCTGTTTTAGCACCCTCTCCATTTGCTTGGTCTTTATTGTACACTAGGCTGAGTAGATCTCAAAACTTCACAACCTTATGTCTATATCCTTTTGCTTCCTTATTCCTCTGCAAAAAAATTGTTACAAAGATACATCAACAAATAAACTTGGAATTGAAACATAAACTAAACTACAAAAATGGAATAAAATGAACTGCAAAAATCTGAACTACAAAAATTGAACAACAAAAACTAAAGATTTTGTAGTGCAAAATTTAAACTACAAAATTAAACTGAAAAAATTGAACTACAAAAAATTTCTTACCTCAACATACTCATCCCATACAGTGTCACTATCAACTTTGAGCTTGTTCTTCTCCCAATCCCATCCAAAACCACTAGTGGACAACAACCCATTAATGATATCATAGTGCTTATCAAAGGTCTTGCTACGAGAGCTAATATTTTCCTTTGTAATGGTGACATTACACTTCTCACAAACATTCTTCACAATAGCTGTGTATACATGAGACTTCCACCCATTCTGACATCTATCACTTTTATTGTAATAGTCCACAAATTTATCAAGGAGAACCTTATCCATCTCATCATTCTAAGGAACGTAGCTCCTTGTTTTCTTGTCCTACAATCAAAGAACCACACATATAAAAAATACAAACACAAAATTTCAGAAAAGACGAAGACATAGAAAACATAAGCATACAACTATGAGCTTTGGCCACGCCTCGCTTGATAATCAACAAACATTTCACTAGCTTTGGTGTCTCTAAAATCACCCCACTCATTAGTTGATTGAACATGCGTAATCAGACTCATTTCTCCTTGATTTTCAGTAGGAGCAGTAGAGATGAGACTATCAACTTCATGTATTAGAATATCGTCCATATCTCTTTGTCTATCCCTTAAAAAATTATGCAATATGTAGTAAGCATGGATGATCCTAATCTACATAGAATAATATGGCTAAGTCAATACACAATTTAAAACTAACGATTGCCCATCTCAATCAAAATATGAATACCTACTATGTTATACCTGGTTTTCTAAATCAAAATATGAGCTGGTCCTCAAGATTGCCCATCTCATCTTCAATAGCCCAAAAGTTCTCTCTATCACATTCCTAGATGTTGCATGGCGTAGGTTGACTCTCTCGCAGTAGATGGATTGTTGCCTTGAATAGCTCATTCATTCAAGTGGTACCGTGTAGATCGATACAGGGCAAGAAATCCCGGACCATTTGTATATCCAGCATCCACTAGAGAGTATTTACCACTAGGAACAACAAATGAGTCCTCTCGTGACATGGCATCACGTAGTATGCGTGAATTCGAAGCCGACCCTTCCCATCCAGCCAAGACATACAAAAACTTCATTTGTTGATCACAAACCCCTAATACATTAGTGGTGATTCGTTGCTTCCTATTTCTATACCTACCTTGATCAGTCAATGGAACATTCACATCGATACACAACAGCACTGTGCACGATTTTCGGCGGCCACAATTATTTTTGGCGGCCAGGGTCGGGCCGCCGAAAATAAGTTAATATTTTTGGCGGCATAGCTTGACCGCCGAAAATAAGCTAATTTTCGGCGGCCTCTGACACAGTTTATTTTCGGCGGCCTCTGACACAACCGCCGAAAATAGTTTCTTATTTTTGGCGGCCCTACCCTGGTCGCCGAAAATTCAGTTTTTAAAACGGCTATCCCGACTCCTCTCTTCTCTCTGTCTCTTTCTCACCCGCGCCGCTTGCTCTCCTCGACGCCGCCTCCTGCCGCGCGCCGGCCGACGCCGGCTGCCGCGACGCGTGCCGCTGCCCCTGTGTAACACCCCGTCCAATCCCTGGACCGGCGGTACTTACTCCTGGCAGCTCTCTAGGATCATATATTGTCCCCACAGACCAACACAGGTCTTTTGTGCGCACTTTGTCCTCACTCATGCACAACCGAGAAAACTTCCCGGTCGGTCACCCATCCCAAATTGCTCCAAGCCAAGCACGCTTAACTTGGAGGTTCTTTTGAGATAGGCTTCCGAAAAAGAAGATGCACCTTGTTGGCATGATTACACTATTAATTCTATTAAGCCTTGGGCCAGGACATCTCATCCTAGGGGCCAGGATATCACAATCCACCCCCCTTAGAAGACCGATGTCCTCGTCGGTCAACCCCAATCCAGGAACCTCCCCTCTTAGCCACGTCTGTGTGTCTAGTGTTGTCATATGCCATGCCATGTGACCACTCCGGGCCCACATGCTCCATGCGCCATATACCCGAACCCCCTAACCCACACACGCCCGTGAAACCGCGAGTGTCGGCTCTGATACCACTTGTAACACCCCGTCCAATCCCTGGACCGGTGGTACTTACTCCTGGCAGCTCTCTAGGATCATATATTGTCCCCACAGACCAACACAGGTCTTTTGTGCGCACTTTGTCCTCACTCATGCACAACCGAGAAAACTTCCCGGTCGGTCACCCATCCCAAATTGCTCCAAGCCAAGCACGCTTAACTTGGAGGTTCTTTTGAGATAGGCTTCCGAAAAAGAAGATGCACCTTGTTGGTATGATTACACTATTAATTCTATTAAGCCTTGGGCCAGGACATCCCATCCTAGGGGCCAGGATATCACACCCTGCCCCTGCCCCTGCCCCTGCCCCTGCCCGCGCGCGCTGCCCGCCCGCCGCGCCGCCCGCCGCCACCGCCGACCGCCCGCGTCTACTCCTTCCACCACTCCACCGTCGTCGCCAAGCTCTTCGCCATCCAAAGGTAATTTTTTTGCGTATTTTATTTCATATTTTCGACGACCGTTATTTAATTGCCGCCGAAATTAGTATATATTTGTAATTATGTTTGTTTGATTAGTGTTATTATTTAATTTGATTTCATTAATATATTAGTGGTATATGTGGTTTAATTAGGTATTAGTGGCATATTGTATTTGTGTCATTAATTTCATATTAATATTATATTATTAGTTTTACAAGTACATTATATTGGTACGTAGAATTGTTGCATTATTATGGTATATGGTAGTTAGTTTGATTTGATTAATAGTATATCATTCTATGTTTTATATATACGTAATATATTGTTTAGTGGCAGCGAGGTTATGCTGCCGAATTTTTTTTGGTTCTGCTAGCTTGTTGTGGGTTTAGAACCTATCCTTGTATATACATATAGGACCGAAACCCTTAACGAAGTTGAATAATGTTTTCACGATATGGTTCGGTTTAATAGTCTCATGCATGGCTGATGATCGTACATGGATGTACAATGGCTGGAGTAGAAATGGACGTCATTCTGATGATTGGGTAGCCAAAACCAAAGATTTTGTGGACCACGTATTCTCCTTGTCCTTAACCGGCACTGTCAGATGCCCTTGTAGGTGGCACGAAAACAATATATTTCTTAATAAGGAAAGAGTTAGTCTAGATCTTTGTCAGTTTGGATTTATGCCCAGATATGAGATGTGGAAACATCATGGTGAGGTAGTACCCAACCGGAATGTATAAGAGGAGGAGAACAACGATTGGGCTAGCGATGATGCGATGCATGAGATGCTAGATTCGCTACATCCATAATTAAACCTAAGCTCCGAGGTCCTGCCACACCAAAGGTTTCCAGATTTTTTAAACTACTAAAAGACTCTAAAGAGTCGTTGCATGAACACACAGATGTGAATATACTCGCTTTTTTGACTCGGCTCATGGCCATTAAGTCCAAGTACTTTTTCTCAAACAATTGTTACAATGAGATTTTAAAGTTATTAGAAGATGTGCTCCCAAAGCCCAATAAGTTGCCTAAAGATATGTACCATTCATAGACAATTATCAAAGGTCTCGGTATGGATTATGAGAAGATTGATGTGTGCAAAAATAATTGTATGCTTTTCATGAAGGAGCATGCGGAAGAGAAAAAATATCTGAAATGTGGACAATTTAGATTTGTGGAAGTTGTTAATGATGAGGGTGAGAAGGTGATGACAGATGTTGCACATAAGCAGCTCCGCTACTTGCCACTAACTCCTCGAGTGAAACAGATGTTTCTATCTAAAAAACCGCTATGCACATGCGATGGCACAAAGAAGGTGTCCGTGATAACGATGACCTAATTGTGTACCCTTCATATGGGGATGCATGGAAGGCTCTCGACACGTTTGATCCCGACTTTGTAGCTGATCCGAGGAATGTTCGAATCGGCCTCGCGACCAATGGCTTCACACCTTTTGATCAAATGGCATCATCATACTCATGTTGGACCATCTTTGTTATTCCATACAACCTTCCACCTTCTTTTTGTATGAAATATGAATTTATATTTCTTTGCTTAAACATTCCTGGCCCAGACTATCTTGGAAAGAACCTCAATGTCATGTTAAAACTCTTGATTGAAGAGTTGAAGGAGATTTGGAAAGGTGTTGAAGCATACGATGTTTTTAAAAAACAGATATTCAAACTTCGAGTTGCGTATTTGTGGTCGGTGCATGACTTCATGGCGCATGCTATTTTTACCGGTTGGAGTACACATGGTAGATTGACATGTCCATATTGCGGTTCAGATACAGATTGCTTTCGTCTTGCTCATGGTGGAAAGATCACTTACTTCAATTGTCATCGATGCTAGTTGCCTAGGAAACACCCCTTTAGGAGCGATAAGAAAAACTTTATAAAGAACACTGTGGTCACCAAAGGACTGCCTAAACGTCTTAACACTGCAGAAATATATGCTCAGCTGAACAACCTTGTCCTAAATGAAAAGGGGACAAGTACGAAGGATTCGGAGTGGACCACAACTAGACACATATGTGGTCTCTAGGAGCTCCCTTAAATGTCGTCATTGATTCTTGTGCACAACATTGATGTCATGCACCAAGAAAGTAATGTTTCTGAAGCCATCATACACACCTGCATGCATTTTGAAAAAAACAAAGGACAATCTGAAAGCTCAAAGAGATCTAGCAATGCTTTGTGACCGACCAACCCTAGTGCTCAATGACAACGGTAAGCCACCACGTGCCTTGTTTTCTTGCCATATAGCTATAAATTACATGTGTGCTGAACCTTCATATTGTATTGCAGGAGACATACAGGCAGGAGATGGTTAGGAAGTATGGAGAAGACTACGATTGGCGAGGAGCGCCTACCATCGACGCTGAAGTTGTGCATTCTATTGGAGGAAAGGCGCATGGACGGTATTAACTTGTGAATTTTTTCAATAATATTGGAACTATGACCGAATAGCTAATTTTCTTGTTTTCAAGATATTCTACGTTTACCGTTGTGATTGATTCGACGGAGTAGCAGCCGTAGTCAGCGCTCTGTATCTAGCATGGAGGACGCTATGAGTGAGCAGCAAGAAAAGTTTCGTGAACAGCTGCGGCAACAACAAATGACATTTCTCCAACATCAATCAGAGTACATGGTTGCTTACAACGCACAGGCGCAACAAGCAATGAACGTGAGTGTCTTATTTATTCTCAACACGCTCGATATTGGTTCTATAACTAATATATTATATTTGCAACAGTCTTGGTTTCCACAGCAGGCATAACAACAACCATTTGTTTTCCCTCAATTTCAGCCACCGATGCCTCAGTGGGGATTACATGCTCCGCCACCTCCACCTCCACATCAAGTGCTTCAATTTAGTTAAGGCTTGTCGTTTGTATCAACCTAATTTCAAATCTTTACTAAACTTGATTTTGTAGGGATCCGGGGTCATGGGCCACAACACGCCACCACCGGTGATACCAGCACCAGGAGGAGCTTATGCTGGGGTTAGTTTGACAAACAATTTGTTTGAATAGTGGTCATGCATGTAAACACTGTCGTTATTAATGTCTTCTTTTTTCTTTAGAATCCAAACCCGTTACACGACTTCGTCAACGAGTTTTTCGCTTCTGGAGGTAGTGGTCACAACTCCAATGACCCTGATATGTGATAGTTTAGTTTTGTGCTAAATTATGTGTTGTAATAGACTATTTGTGAACTTTATGTTGTATGGACTATTTGTGAACTCGGATGTTGTAATGCACTCCAACTTTATATTGTGGACTATTTGTGAATTGTGCAATTGTGGATTTAATGTTTCTGTCATTTTATTGTGATTATATTGATGATGAATTTGCTGTTATTTTGCATTTTTTTAAAAAAATTCTCTGAAATTAGTAATTTTCGGCGACCTCATTGGGCCGTCAAAAATAAGTACTATTTCCGGCAGACCTTTATTTTCGGCAGCCAGAGACCTGGCCGCCGAAAATAAGCTATTTTCGGCGACCACGAGGCAGCCGCCGAAAGTCAACTCTTATTTTCGGCGGGTGTTCTGGCGGCCGTCGAAAATAGCCTATTTTCGGTGGCTGGTACCTGGCCGCCGAAAATAAAGGCTTATTTTCGGCTGATTTTTTCTGGCGGCCAGGAACCGCCGAAAATAAGCCTAAGGCCCCTGAAAATAGTTTATTTTCGGCGGCAAAGGCCTTATTTTCGGCGGTTTCTGGCCGTCGAAAATGACTGTAGCTCCTGTAGTGATATGTGTGCCATCTAGTGCACCTAGACAGTCCTCAAACCATTGCCACTTTGGATCCTCAGGTAGAGTGGTTTCTGAATTAGGAAGCTTGATGAACTCATGACTTAAAGATAGAATCCCTCTAAGAACTTCATTGAAGTGTCGACTGATTGGTTCAAGGGACCACCCATAAGTGCTACAGATCAGCCTCATTTTGGTGTTATGACCTACTATAAGCAGAAAAATTGCAAGCTTTTCTTCTACCGACACATTTAGGGTATCATGTAGGCCACTCTTTTCTCGTAAGATGGCACTCAAGTCACTAAAAGATCTCTTAGGCGCAAACTGTCATAGCAATAGACATTTGAACCCCAGTACATATTACGTAGCATTTGTTTTCTGCACTCGACATTTCTCTCTTGAACTTCGTTAGCATCTACGATGTGTCTAGGTCTCCTCCGTTGATACCGGTTTGCAATAATAGCCATAAATAGACACAACTAATACAACAACTCACTTTCGCTTCTTTCTCTTCCTTTTAATTTCCTCTTCGTTAGTATATTGAGTTGATATCTAGAACACGTAATTTATGTGTCGGGGACCATAATTAGGGGTACCCCCAAGACTCCTAATCTCAGCTGGTAACCCCCATCAGCACAAAGCTGCAAAGGCCTGATGGGCGCAATTCAGGTCAAGGCTCTGTCCCCTCAAGGGACACGATCTCGCCTCGCCCGAGCCCAGCCTCGGGCAAAGACAGCCGACCCAGGAGGATTCACGTCTCGCCCGAGGGTCCCCTCAAGCAACGAGCGCACCTCCGACTCGCCCGAGGCCCAGCTCGGGCAGGCTTCGCGGAGAAGCAACCTTGGCCAAGACCGCCTCGCCAGCCGACCGGATCGTAGGAGCATTCAATGCAAGGATCTCCTGACACCTTATCCTGACGCGCGCTCTTCAGTCGACAGAGCCGAAGTGACCGCAGTCACTTCGCCCCTCCACTGGCTGACCTGACAAGAAAACAGCGCCGCCTACGCCGCTCCGACTGCTGTGCCACCCGTCAGGGTGAGGCTGACAGCCATCAAGTCCGACCTTAGGCACCATAGGAAGCTCCGCCTCGCCCGACCCTAGGGCTCGGACTCAACCTCGACCTCGGACGACGGACTCCGCCTCGCCCGACCCCAAGGCTCGGACTCAACCTCGACCTCGGACGACGGACTCCGCCTCGCCCGACCCCAGGGCTCGGACTCAACCTCGACCTTGGACGACGGACTCCGCCTCGCCCGACCCCAGGACTCGGACTCAACCTCGACCTCGGACAACGGTCTCCGCCTCGCCCGACCCCAGGGCTCGGACTCAACCTCGACCTTGGATGACGGACTCCGCCTCGCCCAACCCCAGGGCTCGGACTCAACCTTGACCTCGGACGACGGTCTCCGCCTCGCCCGACCCCAGGGCTCGGACTCAACCTCGACCTCGGACGACGGTCTCCGCCTCGCCCGACCCTAGGGCTTGGACTCAACCTCGACCTCGGACGACGGTCTCCGCCTCGCTCGACCCTAGGGCTCGGACTCAGCCTCGACCTCGGAGGAGCCTCCGCCTCGCCCGACCTTGGGCTCGGACCGACCACGTCGCAGGGGGCCCATCATTACCCTACCCCTAGCTAGCTCAGGCTACGGGGAACAAGACCGACGTCCCATCTGGCTCGCCCCAGTAAACAAGTAATGATGGCACCCCGCGTGCGCCATGACGCCGGCGGTTCTCAGCCCCCTACGGAAGCAAGGAGACGTCAGCAAGGACCCGACAGCTCCGACAGCTGTGCTCCTACAGGGCTCAAGCGCTCCTCCGACGGCCACGACATCACATGAACAGGGCGCCAAAACCTCTCCGACAGCCACGTCGGCATGTACATAGGACTCTGGCTTCCCTATGCTAGACACGTTAGCACATTGCTACACCCCAATTGTACACCTGGGCCTTCTCCTTACAACTATAAAAGGAAGGTCCAGGGCCCTCGTACGAGAAGGTGGCCGCGCGGGAGAACGGGCCGACGCACAAGGCTCTCGCTCTCTCTCTCTCCCTCGCGAACGCTTGTAACCCCCTACTGCAAGCGCATCCGCCCTGGGCGCAGGACAACACGAGGCCGCAGTTCCCCTTATTGTTCCCCCTTGTGCTCCGTCTCGCGCCGACCCATCTGGGTTGGGACACGCAGCAACAATTTACTCGTCGGTCCAGGGACCCCCCGGGGTCGAAACGCCGACAGTTGGCGCGCCAGGTAGGGGCCTGCTGCGTGTAGACAAATAGCTTCCCGTCAAGCTCCAGATGGGTAGTCTCCAACAACCTCTCCAGCCCGGGATGATGCTCCATTTCGGGAGTCTTTAGTTCATGTCCCTCGACGACAGCTACGATATGATACTCCTTCCTCTGCCGCGCGACAACGACAATGGCGGCCGTCAGCCCGCCCGCCGGCGGCGGAATCGACGACGTCTTCCCCGCGTGGCGGAAGAGCAACATCCGGGTCTGTCCCCGTCACCTTCCCCGCCGACGAAGGAGGAGTCGGGGCAGGCATGGCCAAGCAGGAGGCGGCACCTCGTCGGCTGTCGAGCAAGTCGACGGCGCCGGCGCCCCAACGGGGGACACGTCGGGCGTTGACCTCGCGTCTGAGACGAAGACGAGCGTCGTTTCCCCGCAACACGCCAACCCCAAGCAGATGGACGACGCCAGCACGCTTGCGAAGGACTTGCTGGGCGTTAGCCTCGTACCTGAGATGACGGTGCAGTCCGTCCCTGATGCAACTTCGTCACCATCCGTCGATCAAGAGGTACCGTCCGTTTTTCATCCTGTGCCTTTTAGATTCAGCTTCGACCCACCAAGCGACCCCGCTTCGGTGGATGCTTTCATAAAGGCATATCCGAACCTTCCGGGGGTACCATATGTGGTCAACCTGGGACCGACTGACAGCCGTCTCGACCTACGGGCCCCTGGGTTCCGAGGAAGATGACGAGCCCGACTCTGGTTGGGATTTCTCCGGGCTCGATAACCCCCATGCCATGTGGGACTTCATGACCACATGTGACTACTGCCTCTCCGATTGCTCCGATGATGGCCACAGCCTTGACGACGAGGACTGTGGCCCAAATCGCGAATGTTTCCACGTCGATCTAGGGGGTCTCGACGAAGGCAACCACCTTGGTATGCCAGAGGACGTCGATCCCCCTAGGCCTGCGCCTCGCGTTGACATCCTTTGGGAGCTAGTTGTGGTCCCAGTCCCTGCGGGGGGTCAGGACGCACAGCTCGAGCAAATCCGTGAGATGCAGGCCAGGCTCGACGAGGAAGCAGGACAACTTGTGCCGCTCCGGCAAAATATCGGGCAGGAGGGGGCAGGCCGAGCACCGGTCGGAGAAGCACGTCATCTGGCCTAGGACGTCCAGCACCACATCGCCGACGATGCCAGGGCAAGGCTGCCCCCAGCTTCTAGTGGGGTCGGCCAGAACCTGGCTGCAGCAGCAATACTACTCCGAGCGATGCCGGAACCATCCACCACCGAGGAGCGATGTATCCAGGGAGAGCTCAAGAATCTCCTGGAGGATGCTGTGGTCCGACGGGCTGAAAGGTCTGCCTCCCGAAGGCAAGGGTACCCCCGGAGCATCGCGCCGTGACTTCCCGATTCATGCGGGAAGCCTCAGTCCATACCGGGCGCACATGGGACACAGCGCCTGCGGCCCCGGGACGCCTCGGCAACGAGCACCACCGCCGCGACCGTCGAGCCCACCTCGACGATAAGGTGCGCCAAGGCTACCACCCCAGGCGTGGGGGATGCTACGACAGCGGGGAGGATCGGAGCCCCTCGCCCGAACCACCCGGTCCGCAAGCTTTCAGCCGGGCCATACGACGAGCGCCATTCCCAACCCGGTTCCGAACCCCGACTACCATCACCAAGTACTCAGGGGAGACAAGGCCGGAACTGTGGCTCGCGGACTACCGGCTGGCCTGCCAGCTGGGTGGAATGGACGATGACAACCTCATCATCGCAACCTCCCCCTGTTCCTCTCCGACGCCACCCGAGCCTGGCTCGAGCATCTGCCTCCTGCGCAGATCTCCAACTGGGACGACCTGGTCAAAGCCTTCGCCGGCAACTTCCAGGGCACATACGTGAGCCCTGGGAACTTCTGGGATCTCCGAAGCTGCCGCTAGCAGCCGAGAGAATCCCTGCGGGACTACATCCGGCGATTTTTGAAGCAGCGCATCGAGCTGCCCAACATCACCGACTCGGATGTCATCGGCGTGTTCCTCGCCGGCACCACTTGCCGCGACCTGGTGAGCAAGTTGGGTCGCAAGACCCCCACCAGGGCGAGCGAGCTGATGGACATCGCCACCAAGTTCGCCTCTGGCCAGGAGGCGGTCGAGGCCATCTTCCGGAAGGACAAGCAGCCTCAGGGGCGCCAGCCGGAAGACGTCCCCGAGGCGTCCGCTCAGCACGACACCAAGAAGAAGGGCAAGAAGAAGTTGCAAGCGAAACGCGACGTCGCCGACACAGACCTTGTCGCCGCCGCCGAGCACGGGAACCCTCGGAAGCCTCCTGGAGGCGCCAACCTGTTCGACAAGATGCTCAAGGAGTCGTGCCCCTATCATCAGGGTCCCGTCAAGCACACCCTTGAGGAGTGCGTCATGCTTCGGCGCTACTTCCACAAGGTCGGGCCACCGCGCGGAAGGTGGCAGAGCCCACGACAACAACAAGAAGGAGGGCCACAAGGCAGAAGAGTTCCCCGAGGTCCACGACTGCTTCATGGTCTACGGTGGGCAAGTGGCAAACGTCTCGGCTCGGCACCGCAAGCAAGAGCGCCGGGAGGTCTGCTCGGTGAAGGTGGCGGCGCCAGTCTATCTAGACTGGTCCGACAAGCCCATCACCTTCGACCAAGGCGACCACCCCGACCGCGTGCCGAGCCCGGAAAAGTACCCGCTCGTTGTCGATCCCGTCATCGGCAACGTCAGGCTTACCAAGGTCCTCATGGACGGAGGCAGCAGCCTCAACATCATCTACGCCGAGACCCTCGGGCTCCTGCAGATCGATCTGTCCACGATCCGGGCCAGCGCGACGCCCTTTCACGGGATCATCCCCGGGAAACGCATCCAACCCCTTGGGCAACTCGATCTGCCCGTCTGCTTTGGGACTTCCTCCAACTTCCGAAAGGAAACCCTCACGTTCGAGGTGGTCGGGTTCCGACGAACCTACCACGCAGTGCTGGGGAGACCATGCTACGCCAAGTTCATGGCCGTCCCCAACTACACCTACCTCAAGCTCAAGATGCCGGGCCGCAACGGGGTCATCACCGTCGGCTCCACATACCGACACGCGTACGAATGCGACGTGGAGTGCATGGAGTACGCCGAGGCCCTCACCGAATCCGAGGCCCTCATCGCCGACCTGGAGAGCTTTTCCAAGGAGGCGCCAGATGCGAAGCGCCACGCCGGCAACTTCGAGCCAGCAGAGGCGGTTAAGTCCGTCCCTCTCGACCCCAGCAACGACACCTCCAAGCAAGTCCGGATCGGCTCCGAGCTCGACCCCAAATAGGAAGCAGTGCTTGTCGACTTTCTCCGCGCGAACGCCGAGGTTTTTGCGTGGAGTCCCTCGGACATGCCTGGCATACCGAGGGATGTCGCCGAGCACTCGCTGGATATCCGAGCTGGAGCCCGACCCGTGAAGCAGCCTCTGCGCCGATTCGACGAAGAAAAGCGCATAGCCATAGGCGAGGAGATCCACAAGTTGATGGCTGTAGGGTTCATCAAAGAGGTATTCCATCCCGAATGGCTAGCCAACCCTGTGCTTGTGAGAAAGAAAGGCGGGAAATGGCGGATGTGTGTAGACTACACTGGTCTAAACAAAAGCATGTCCGAAGGTTCCCTACCCTCTGCCTCGCATCGATCAAATCGTGGATTCTACTGCTAGGTGCGAAACCCTATCGTTCCTCGATGCCTACTCAGGGTATCACCAAATCAGGATGAAAGAGTCCGACCAGCTCGCGACTTCTTTCATCACACCCTTTGGCATGTACTGCTACATTACTATGCCATTCGGTTTGAGGAATGCGGGTGCGACATACCAAAGGTGCATGAACCACGTGTTCGGAGAGCACATTGGTTGAACGGTCGAGGCTTACGTCGATGACATCATAGTCAAGACGAGGAAAGCCTCCGACCTCCTCCCTGACCTTGAAACGACATTCAAGTGTCTCAAGGCGAAAGGCGTAAAACTCAATCCCGAGAAGTGTGTCTTCGGAGTCCCCCGAGGCATGCTCTTGGGGTTCATCGTCTCCGAGCGGGGCATCGAGGCCAACACGGAGAAAATCGCGGCCATCACCAACATGGGGCCCATCAAGGACTTGAAAGGAGTACAGAGGGTCATGGGATGCCTTGCGGCTCTGAGCCGTTTCATCTCGCGCCTCGGCGAAAGAGGCCTACCTCTATACCGCCTCTTAAGGAAGACCGAGCGCTTCACTTGGACCCCCGAGGCCGAGGAAGCCCTCGGGAACCTAAAGGCGCTCCTTACAAGCGCGCCCATCTTGGTGCCCCCCGCTGCCGGAGAAGCCCTCTTGATCTAC
Organism: Zea mays; assembly: GCF_902167145.1. Lineage (NCBI taxonomy): Eukaryota > Viridiplantae > Streptophyta > Magnoliopsida > Poales > Poaceae > Zea > Zea mays. Next base: position 27,669,498 of record NC_050097.1, read on the forward strand.
GTCGCCGCTACCACTCAGGTGGTCAGCGCCGCGATCGTGGTCGAGAGACGAGAAGAGGGGCACACATTGCCCGTCCAGAGGCCGGTCTACTTCATCAGTGAGGTACTGTCCGAGACCAAAATCCGCTACCCACAAATTCAGAAGCTACTGCACGCGGTAATTCTGACGCGGCGAAAGTTGCGACAGTACTTCGAGTCTCATCCGGTGACTGTGGTGTCATCCTTCCCCTGGGAGAGATCATCCAGTGCCAAGAGGCCTCGGGTAGGATTGCAAAGTGGGCGGTGGAGATCATGGGCGAGACAATCTCGTTCGCTCCTCGGAAGGCCATCAAGTCCCAAGTCTTGGCGGACTTTGTGGCTGAATGGTCGACACCCAGCTTCCAGCAGCTCTGATCCAACCGGAACTCTGGACCATGTTTTTCGATGGGTCATTGATGAAAACAGGAGCGGGCACGGGCCTGCTCTTCATCTCACCCCTCGGGAAGCACCTCCGCTACGTGCTGCGCCTCCATTTCCCGGCGTCCAACAACGTGGCCGAGTACGAGGCTCTGGTTAACGGGTTGCGCATCGCCATCGAGCTAGGGGTCCGGCGCCTCGACGCTCGGGGCGACTCGCAGCTTATCATCGATCAAGTCATGAAGAACTCCCATTGCCGCGACCCGAAGATGGAAGCCTACTACGACGAGGTTCGGCGCCTGGAGGACAAGTTCTACGGGCTCGAGCTCAACCACATCGCTGGACGATACAACGAGACTGCAGACGAGCTGGCTAAGATAGCCTCAGGGCGGACAACGGTTCCTCCAGACGTCTTCTCCTGAGACCTACATCAACCCTCAGTCAAGACCGACAACACGCCCGAGCTCGAGAAAGTCTCGGCCCTGCCCGAGGCGCCCTCGGCTGAGCCCGAGGCACCCTCGGCTTAGCCCGAGGCACCCTCGACCCCAAGGGTGAGGCACTGAGCATCGAGGAAGAGCGGAATGGGGTCCCGCCTAATCGAAACTGGCAGACCCCGTACCTACAATATCTCCACCGAGGAGAGCTACCCCTCGACAGAACCGAGGTTCGGCGATTGGCGCGACGTGCCAAGTCGTTCGTCTTGCTGGGTGATGGAAAGGAGCTCTACCACCGCAGCCCCTCAGGCATCCTCCAGCGATGCATATCCAACGCCGAAGATCAGGAGTTATTACAAGAAATACACTCGGGGGCTTGCGGTCACCACGCGGCACCTCGGGCCCTCGTTGGAAACGCCTTCCGACAGGGTTTCTACTGGCCAACCGCGGTGGCCGACGCCACTAGGATTGTACGCACCTGCCAAGGGTGTCAATTCTACGCAAGGCAGACACACCTACCCGCTCAGGCCTTGCAAACAATACCCATCACCTGGTCGTTTGCTGTGTGGGGTCTAGACCTCGTCGGTCCCTTGCAGAAGGCACCCGGGGGCTACACGCACCTGCTGGTCGCTATCGACAAATTCTCCAAGTGGATTGAGGTCCAACCCCTAAACAGCATCAGGTCCGAACAGGCTGTGGCGTTCTTCACCAACATCATCCATCGCTTCGGGGTCCCGAACTCCATCATCACCGACAACGACACCCAGTTCACTGGTAGAAAGTTCCTGGACTTCTGCGAGGACCACCACATCCGGGTGGACTGGGCCGCCGTAGCCCACCCCATGACGAATGGGCAGGTAGAACATGCCAACGACATGATTCTACAGGGACTCAAGCCGAGGATCTACAACGACCTCAACAAGTTCGGCAGGCGATGGATGAAGGAACTCCCCTCGGTGGTCTGGAGTCTGAGGACGACGCCAAGCCGAGCCACGGCTTCACGCTGTTTTTCCTAGTCTATGGGGCCGAGGCTATCTTGCCCACAGACTTAGAATACGGCTCCCCGAAGACGAGGACATACAACGACCGAAGCAACCGGACCAACCGAGAAGACTCACTGGACCAGCTGGAAGAGGCTCGGGACATAGCCTTGCTACAGTCGGCACGGTATCAGCAGTCCCTGCGACGCTACCACGCCCGAGGGGTTCGGTCCCGAGACCTCCAGGTGGGGGACTTGGTGCTTCGGCTACGACAAGACGCCCGAGGGCGCCACAAGCTCACGCCTCCCTGGGAAGGGCCGTTCATCATCGCCAAGATTTTGAAGCCTGGAACATACAAGCTGGCCAACAATCAAGGCGAGGTCTACAGCAACGCTTGGAACATCCGACAGCTACGTCGCTTCTACCCTTAAAATGTTTTCAAGTCGTTCATATACCTCGTTTACATACACAAATAAAGTCTAACCATCAAGGAAGGGTCAGCCTTGCCTCGGCAAAGCCCGACCCTCCCTCGGGGGCTAGAAGGGGGAACCCCCTCTGCGTCAAAATTTTCCTAGGAAAAAGTCTTTCTGCAAGAACATCTTTCGTGCTTTTCGACTACTTCGATAGTGGGATCCTGAAAACGACGGAGTACACGTAAGCGGCAAGGCCGACCGAGCCGAGGGACTCCTACGCCTCTAGGATACGGATACCTCACTCATCACCTTCTGCGATAAGTAACTCACGCTCGAATAAGCGATTCCGCTGGCCGAACAAGTCTTAACGCTCGAAAACTTTTCTGTCGAAACGATTTTTCGTGCCTTCTCGACTATATCGATAACAGAATCCTATGGACGAGTAAGAGTACACGTAAGCGGCAAGGCCGACCGAGCCGAGGGACTCCTACGCCTCCGGGATACAGATACCTCACTCATCACCTTCCGTGAAAAGTAACTCTCGCTCGGATAAACGATTCTACTACCGACGAACAAGTCCTGATACTCGAAACAAGGGGAAAAGAAACACAGCTTTACAACACAACGACGGTATGTTTGGGCCTCGGTAGCCACAAAAAAACATACGCATACTACAGACAAACAGATCCTGCAGGTTCAGACATCAATAGGGGGGGGGCAGCAGCACCCTCAGCGTCGACTCCACTTTCGGCGGAATCTGACCCGGCCTCGGACGGCGACACGGTCGGAGGATCTCCCCCTCGAAGGAAGACGTTGGCACCGCGCCTGGGCCATCGCCGCTAGGGTCTCCTCCAGGAACCCGGCCCAAGCAGACGGCTGGACCGGCCGCTCCGTAGCCTCAGCCAGCTGTCCCCCGAGGACACCAGCCCGGCTCATGGCCTCGGCAGCCCGACTCCAGGGTTGGTCCCACCAGTGGACGACCTGGCTAGGTTCTAGCCACCACCGCTACACCTCCTCGGCCTAGGAAGTCACCTGCTCCTGGGCCGACGAAGTTATCTTTTCGGGCCGACTCCGCCTCTGTCCGTGCTGACACCGCAGCCTCCGCTCCGGCTCATCGTAGAGCGGCCGAGGGTTTCTTTAACTGAGCAGGAGAAGCCTCGGGCGGCAAGGCCGACCGAGCCGAGGGACTCCTATGTCACACCCGGATTTCGTGGCACCAAGACCCGGGCGCGAACATAATCACCAGGTGTGCTGGGACCAAGTCTCACACATATGATGAATCATGGCACATGATCGAATGTCACATCTTTACTATATAATCAAAGTTTTATACAAAATAAATAAATATTTACATTATAAGGAGACAACGGTCCAGCAACCCAAAGTTGACTGGGAGACGATGACCTAGACCACTCGCGAACTCATCACAGCATCCTCCATGCGCCTCATCTCGTGATACCTGTTCTTGACATGTGGGGGGGGGGTGTGAGACAGCAAGAGTGAGCTCACATACGTTCATCGCTCAACAAGTTGTGGGGAATAATGTGCATGAACTCGCCAAAGGTGGGAGCTCATGTGAAGTGTAAGGCTTACCAAAGAGGATGGTTAGAGCTGAGCATTGCTTTTAAAGTTGGTCAAAATTTTATTAGCAGTTACTAAGTATAAGTAAATACCAGCCCAATTAAGTAGTAGAACAAAAGTAACAACCTCACCTGCGATGCAATGCATATGACAAATTGAGTTTAAGTTCCATAATTTAATCATGTGAGTGTCCGAGCTGCTCTTGACCGTGAGCACGGCTAGTATACCAGTTTTACACTCTGCAGAGGTTGCGCATCTTTACCCACAAGTCATGTTACCCATATGCCAAGAGACGGCCAATCCCATACACCTCTACCGAGGAGGCGAGGCAGGGTAACACTACGAGGCCTTTACAAAGTTCCACTAGCTTCAGAAAACCCGCTACAGTTTATAGGAAGCTCCAATGCAGGAATCCCTCGCATGACCGCCATCGCAGCAAAATCATCCCAAGGGCCTCCCTACACTGACCACTCCCCTACTGCCCTTGCCCCTTTCGGGTAAGGTAGTCTTCCACTAGCTTTTCTAGTTAATTGGCCAAGGGCGTCCATAAACCCTTGTGGTAGCACTGTTTTCCCGGGTGGTTCTCCATGTTCCAATTAACATAATGATCTTAACATGAACAATAAATAACAACTGATAACAAAAGTATAATCATGAATAGTGTAATCTTCATACCCAAAACCACATAAAGTAATAGCAGGTACTACCCAAAAAGTTTAGTGGAGTCAAGGTATAAAGATAACCAAACTAGGGTAACCTGTTGGGTCCCATCAAAATTAACTTATGCAGATCATTATGATTAATCAGAACATGACTGGGTAAAAAGAAGTGATCAAGGGCACAACTTGCCTAGGACTTGAGATTCCAGGTACCAGGATGATCTTCAGATGACACGTGTCCTCACTGCTAAACGTAGCTATACAGACATACATGGTATAGGCAAAATTAACATTACACCAAACATATATGCAAAATACATATTAATAATCTACATATTGAATTAAGATCATAGGAACAGGGATTGTTAATTTTTGAGTTATAGATTTTAAGTTACGGATTTCCAAAGATTCTATGTGTTTTGTACAAGATTAAATAGGATGTAAAATTTAATGTGAATTTCATGTCAAAATAGAGGTACTATGTGATAAACAACAATATTATAGAATTATAGAAACTGGAATGGGTAAATTTGGACTTCATATGAATTTTATAGGAATTAAACAAATTCTAGCATTTATTTTCACATTAAAAATCATTTTCTAATCACTTTTACTGAATTTTATAATTCTCTGGACTGGGCACAAGATAACCAGAGACCACATGGGTTATTCTACAAAAGTTTCCGAGACTCTAATCTCCCTGCCGATGGACTGCGGGTTCATTACCTAAAATCCCGAGGGTTCTTATGTGAAATGCGACGGTGAAGGGGTATCGCGGATTCTAAACCATCCGATCTAAACCAAGGGCCCAGATTAAATAGATCTCACCCGAATCAGTAAGGCATAGCAGTCGCCGGATCTAATTTCAACCGTCGAGATTTAATGAACCGGGATCAACCTGCGTCCGCACGATCTGAGATCGACGTGTGTCATTACTCCCGGCAAGGGTTACGCGATAACCGATCCGATCCGCACGATCGCGATCCAACGTCTGTCACTTGCACTACTCTCCGTCTAATCACGACCGATCATCACGACATCCACGGTCCCGACACCTTCTTCCTCCTAGGAACGTACTGACCATGGCCAGGAATGCCCATGGCGCGCAATGGCAGGTGCCGCACGACACCCGGAGACTACCAGGCTTTAGATCACGGTTTCTATGCGTCTAGAAAACATGAGGGAGTTGAACAGAGGGCTTTTTTTTGTTACCAGGGCACGAACGGAGATTTCTGGGTTGCAATGGAGGCAACAAGCACCGTCAACGAAGCGCCTGTGAGAGACTCCACGGCGCCTAGGTCCACCCTGTACGCGCGATGGCACCAACTTGGTTCCCGGCGTGCCCAGGAGGATGCCCAGACCGTGGACGAGGTCTGTGAGACGGCTGCCAGGAACCCAACACGGCGGGCAATGGATTTGCGGCGGTGCCGGAGTAGTAGAATTCGCACGCATGCCCGAATCGATGAGCCCCGCACTGAGGGTCCTGATTTTCTTGACGCCCGAGAGGCGCCTGGCCTTGGTCGGCGCGGCCGGGAAGCGGCGCACCGTGACGGCGGGCGGGGCAGCGTGCAGAGCAGACGCTTGTGTGCGAGCCGAGGTGGCTATGGCGGCGCAAGAAGGGAGGTAGTAAGAGAGATATCAGGCTTGACTTTTATGCACCATGGTGGAGTCCGCGTGGGGAAAATCGTCTAGTGGATCTCCCCGAAACACGGAGCGGTCACAGCGCGCGGTCAGTCAAAATCGCGGCGTTTGTTACGGTGCCCGGTTTCTGATCCACGAAGAGGATGGAGCTGACACAAGAGGCCCACATGGCAGCGGTTCTGGGAAAATAAAAAAAAGAAAAGATAGAGGAGTAGTGGGCTGCGCGGGTAAGGAGTTGGGCCGCCAGTGTGGTTTTCCCATGGGCCGAGGAGAGGAAGTGAGAGTGGGCTGACCAGGACAATTCGGCCCATGTGGCAGGTGGTTTTCCACCTTTTATTTTCCTATTTCCTTTTCTATTTTAGTTTTTTACTTTCCAATTCAATTTGAATATAGGTTTTGGAATTTCAGATTTTCAAATAGCTAATACCATCCTACCCCCTTAAGTTTATTATTCTCCCTATTATTTAATTATGGAAGTAATAATTGATTTCCTTTCTCATTTTCTGTTTTATTTTCATTTATAATTTGAGATCAAGTTTAAGTTACGATTTCTTTATTTCATCAAAATGCCTCACAACAAAATCATGAGCATGAGATGCACATTTCCTAGCTTTTACTCTCTTAATTAATTATGATAGTGGAAGGAAATAAAAATATTCTAAAGGTTTCAAACATTCTCAAAACCCCCTTATAAATATATTTATTTATCTACTTTATTATTATATTTTTTTCTTCTACCAATATTTGGGCATTACAAATCCTACCCCCTTAAAATAATCTCGTCCTCGAGATTTGCAAGAAAAGGGATACAATAGGTTTGGTTTAGAATTTTAGTTTCTCATTGGGTTTTGGAAATCAAAGTTTTGTTCAAGTTTTTTTTTCATAATAGTTAGTAGACGATTTGGAATATATGGATATTGTATGTCTATCCATCTATTATGTCACATGAGGCACAATTATGGCAAGGGTATAATAAGGACAGACTTCATCCAAAACTGTGGATCTTGATTCCGCTGGCGATTCAACTTGATCTTTGAAGACTTGAGTTGATGCATATCCTTCTTTGACGTGGTTGGTCTTCATTGGCCTTTCTTCTTGGAGTTGCCATCCGAGTTAAGTACATATAGTTAGGATAGCTGGGGTACACGAGGTAGGTAGGTTTGAACAAAGTTTTACTTTGCTTTTAGGACAAATGGACTAAGTAGCCTGTGAGGTAGGTCATGTTGTTTGTTCACGGACGAGTTAGTCTGTCGTTCTTAATTTAGTGCAGAGTGCAATAAGTTAAAATATGTTTTATAGGGGTAGAGTCTCATTTATTTTATCACTATCAACTGGTTAAGTGATTGACCTTAGGTTAGCTCAACTTAAGGTTAGACTTTGTTAGGTTAGATTAATCCATCACATTAGATCAGATCTAAGTTAGATTATTATGACTAGATAAGATCTCATTAATTTGGATTAGATCATGGTTGTTACTTTAGGATGAGATAAGCAAAGTTGTTAGGATAAGACGAATATGTCAAGGTGAGATGAATCTATTGAGATAAGAGAGAATCTTTTAAGCCAAGATGGATCTATTTAAAAATAGATACACTTTAATGAAGGATAATCTAGGTTGTTTAGTTATCTTATGAATTTTATTTATTTATATTTATGCCTATATGTATATGCAGATGTAATTGTGGACATTACTCCACAACTTATCACACTCAATCAAAGATCCAAATCAGGCAAGTATCATAAGAACAAACATTCAAGTGCATAGATAAAAAAATAGTTTTGTTTTTGTTCCTAAGATCAGGTCTCCTATTCCTAAAAGTCACTTTAGGTACATGATTTCAAAGTGTGAAATCCACATTTGTCTTTAGAATGAAAAGGTAAGAATAATCAGAGTAAAGCGGAATTAGATGAGAAAAGATTAAGAAAATTTTAGAAAGAATCAGAGTAGCAGAGGTAAGTATATAAGGGTCATCCAGTTCTATCTAGGTTTCGTCCTACAGCCAACATCCCTCTGATACCACTTCTGTCACACCCGGATTTCGGGGCACCAAGACCCGGGCGCGAACATAATCACCAGGTGTGCTGGGACCAAGTCTCACACATATGATGAATCATGGCACAGGATCGAATGTCACATCTTTACTATATAATCAAAGTTTTATACAAAATAAATAAATATTTACATTATAAGGAGACAACGGTCCAACAACCCAAAGTTGACTGGGAGACGACGACCTAGACCACTCGCGAACTCATCACAGCATCCTCCATGCGCCTCATCTCGTGATACCTGTTCTTGACATGTGGGGGGTGTGAGACAGCAAGAGTGAGCTCACATACGTTCATCGCTCAACAAGTTATGGGGAATAATGTGCATGAACTCGCCAAAGGTGGGAGCTCATGTGAAGTGTAAGGCTTACCAAAGAGGATGGTTAGAGCTGAGCATTGCTTTTAAAGTTGGTCAAAATTTTATTAGCAGTTACTAAGTATAAGTAAATACCAGCCCAATTAAGTAGTAGAACAAAAGTAACAACCTCACCTGCGATGCAATGCATATGACAAATTGAGTTTAAGTTCCATAATTTAATCATGTGAGTGTCCGAGCTGCTCTTGACCGTGAGCACGGCTAGTATACCAGTTTTACACTCTGCAGAGGTTGCGCATCTTTACCCACAAGTCATGTACCCATCTGCCAAGAGACGACCAATCCCATACACCTCTACCGAGGAGGCGAGGCAGGGTAACACTACGAGGCCTTTACAAAGTTCCACTAGCTTCAGAAAACCCGCTACAGTTTATAGGAAGCTCCAATGCAGGAATCCCTCGCATGACCGCCATCGCAGCAAAATCATCCAAGGGCCTCCCTACACTGACCACTCCCCTACTGCCCTTGCCCCTTTCGGGTAAGGTAGTCTTCCACTAGCTTTTCTAGTTAATTGGCCAAGGGCGTCCATAAACCGTTGTGGTAGCACTGTTTTTTCGGGTGGTTCTCCATGTTCCAATTAACATAATGATCTTAACATGAACAATAAATAACAACTGATAACAAAAGTATAATCATGAATAGTGTAATCTTCATACCCAAAACCACATAAAGTAATAGCAGGTACTACCCAAAAAGTTTAGTGGAGTCAAGGTATAAAGATAACCAAACTAGGGTAACCTGTTGGGTCCCATCAAAATTAACCTATGCAGATCATTATGATTAATCAGAACATGACTAGGTAAAAAGAAGTGATCAAGGGCACAACTTGCCTAGGACTTGAGATTCTAGGTACCAGGATGATCTTCAGATGACACGTGTCCTCACTGCTAAACGTAGCTATACAGACATACATGGTATATGCAAAATTAACATTACACCAAACATATATGCAAAATACATATTAATAATCTACATATTGAAATAAGATCACAGGAACAGGGATTGTTAATTTTTGAGTTATAGATTTTAAGTTATGGATTTCCAAAGATTTTATGTGTTTTGTACAAGATTAAATAGGATGTAAAATTTAATGTGAATTTCATGTCAAAACAGAGGTACTATGTGATAAACAATAATATTATAGAATTATGGAAACTGGAATGGGTAAATTTGGACTTCATATGAATTTTATAGGAATTAAACAAATTCTAGCATTTATTTTCACATTAAAAATCATTTTCTAATCACTTTTACTGAATTTTATAATTCTCTGGACTGGGCACAAGATAACCAGAGACCACAGGGGTTATTCTACAAAAGTTTCCGAGACTCTAATCTCCATGCCGATGGACTGCGGGTTCATTACCTAAAATCCTGAGGGTTCTTATGTGAAATGCGACGGTGAAGGGGTATCGCGGATTCTAAACCATCCGATCTAAACCAAGGGCCCAGATTAAATAGATCTCACCCGAATCGGTAAGGCATAGCAGTCGCCGGATCTAATTTCAACCGTCGAGATTTAATGAACCGGGATCACCCTGCGTCCGCACGATCTGAGATCGACGTGTGTCATTACTCCCGGCAAGGGTTACGCGATAACCGATCCGATCCGCACGATCGCGATCCAACGTCTGTCACTTGCACTACTCTCCGTCTAATCACGACCGATCATCACGACATCCACGGTCCCGACACCTTCTTCCTCCTAGGAACGTACTGACCACGGCCAGGAATGCCCATGGCGCGCAATGGCAGGTGCCGCACGACACCCGGAGACTACCAGGCTTTAGATCACGGTTTCTATGCGTCTAGACAACATGAGGGAGTTGAACAGAGGGCTTTTTTTGTTACCAGGGCACAAACGGAGATTTCTGGGTCGCAATGGAGGCAACAAGCACCGTCAACGAAGCGCCTGTGAGAGACTCCACGGCGCCTAGGTCCACCCTGTACGCGCGATGGCACCAACTTGGTTCCCGGCGTGCCCAGGAGGATGCCCAGACCGTGGACGAGGTCTGTGAGACGGCTGCCAGGAACCCAACACGGCGGGCAATGGATTTGCAGCGGTGCCGGAGTAGTAGAATTCGCACGCATGCCCGAATCGATGAGCCCCGCACTGAGGGTCCTGATTTTCTTGACGCCCGAGAGGCGCCTGGCCTTGGTCGGGGCGGCCGGGAAGCGGCGCACCGTGACGGCGGGCGGGGCAGCGTGCAGAGCAGACGCTTGTGTGCGAGCCGAGGTGGCTATGGCGGCGCAAGAAGGGAGGTAGTAAGAGAGATATCAGGCTTGACTTTTATGCACCATGGTGGAGTCCGCGTGGGGAAAATCGTCTAGTGGATCTCCCCGAAACACGGAGCGGTCACAGCGCGCGGTCAGTCAAAATCGCGGCGTTTGTTACGGTGCCCGGTTTCTGATCCACGAAGAGGATGGAGCTGACACAAGAGGCCCACATGGCAGCGGTTCTGGGAAAATAAAAAAAAGAAAAGATAGAGGAGTAGTGGGCTGCGCGGGTAAGGAGTTGGGCCGCCAGTGTGGTTTTCCCATGGGCCGAGGAGAGGAAGTGAGAGTGGGCCGACCAGGACAAATCGGCCCATGTGGCAGGTGGTTTTCCACCTTTTATTTTCCTATTTCCTTTTCTATTTTAGTTTTTTACTTTCCAATTCAATTTGAATATAGGTTTTGGAATTTCAGATTTTCAAATAGCTAATACCATCCTACCCCCTTAAGTTTATTATTCTCCCTATTATTTAATTATGGAAGTAATAATTGATTTCCTTTCTCATTTTCTGTTTTATTTTCATTTATAATTTGAGATCAAGTTTAAGTTACGATTTCTTTATTTCATCAAAATGCCTCACAACAAAATCATGAGCATGAGATGCACATTTCCTAGCTTTTACTCTCTTAATTAATTATGATAGTGGAAGGAAATAAAAATATTCTAAAGGTTTCAAACATTCTCAAAACCCCCTTATAAATATATTTATTTATCTACTTTATTATTATATTTTTTTCTTCTACCAATATTTGGGCATTACAAATCCCACCCCCTTAAAATATTCTCGTCCTCGAGATTTGCAAGAAAAGGGATACAATAGGTTTGGTTTAGAATTTTAGTTTCTCATTGGGTTTTGGAAATCAAAGTTTTGTTCAAGTTTTTTTTCATAATAGTTAGTAGACGATTTGGAATATATGGATATTGTATGTCTATCCATCTATTATGTCACATGAGGCACAATTATGGCAAGGGTATAATAAGGACAGACTTCATCCAAAACTGTGGATCTTGATTCCGCTGGCGATTCAACTTGATCTTTGAAGACTTGAGTTGATGCATATCCTTCTTTGACGTGGTTGGTCTTCATTGGCCTTTCTTCTTGGAGTTGCCATCCGAGTTAAGTACATATAGTTAGGATAGCTGGGGTACACGAGGTAGGTAGGTTTGAACAAAGCTTTACTTTGCTTTTAGGACAAATGGACTAAGTGAAAGGGAAATGTGCCCTTGGGCCATTTCTAAGTATTTTGGTGATTGAGTGCAAACACAAGTGCTTAATTGTGAATCTATGCCCATGGATGGACAAGTTGCAAATCACAAGTAAAGGTATGTTTCTAAGACTTAGTACATTGGTTTTGTGTACTAATATATTTGCCTAAGTGTTAGAAACAGGAAGAAGAAGAAAAGAAAGAAGTGGAGAGTGGCTGTGTACAGCCAAAGGCTGTTTCGGGCTGGGGCACCGGACTGTCCGGTGTGCACCGGACAGTGTCCGGTGCGCCAGACCATTGCGGAGCAAACCAGCCGCTCTCGGGTTTTTCTCCGGCGACTTCGGCTAAAATTCACCGGACTGTCCGGTGTGCACCGGACTGTCCGGTGAGCCAACGGTCGGCCGGGCCAACGGTCGGCCGTGCGATCGGCGCGCGACACGTGGCCGAGCCAACGGTCGGAAAGATACACCGGACTGTCCGGTGTGCACCGGACATGTCCGGTGCGCCAACGGCGCCCAGATCTGACTCTGACAGCAACGGTCGGATGCGCTGTTTAAGGAAACAAATCGGGCACCGGACAGTGTCCGGTGTGCATCGGACTGTCCGGTGCGCCCGACGACAGAAGGCAAGGATAGCCTTCCAGATGTGTTCTCAACGGCTCCTAGCTGCCTTGGGGCTATAAAAGGGACCCCTAGGCGCATGGAGGAGGACACCAAGCATTCCTTGAGCACTCTTGATCACTCACACATCAATCTTGCGCACTTGTTCGACATTCTAGTGATTTGAGCTCCGTTCTAGTGTGCTAGTCTCTTGAGCTCAAGTCTGGGTCTTGTGTGTGCGTATTCGCTGTGATCTTTGTGTTGTGTGTGAGTTGCTAATCCCTCCCTTACTCCGTGATTCTCTGTGAACATCTTTTGTAAGGGCGAGAGGCTCCAAGTTGTGGAGATTCCTCGCAAACGGGATTGAGAAAAGAAAAGCAAGAACACCGTGGTATTCAAGTTGATCATTGGATCACTTGAGAGGAGTTGAGTGCAACTCTCGTCCGTTGGGACGCCACAACGTGGAGTAGGCAAGTTTTGTACTTGGCCGAACCACGGGATAACCACCGTGTCATCTCTGTGATTGATTTCTTGTGGTTATTGTGTTTTGACTCCTCTCTAGCCACTTGGCCATAATTGTGCTAACACTTAACAAGTTTTGTGGCTTAAGTTTTGAAGTTTCGCAGGATCACCTATTCACCCCCCCCTCTAGGTGCTCTCAATTGGTATCGGAGCCGTTCTCTTCAAGAAAGGGACTAACCGCCCGAAGAGATGGATCCTAAAGGGAAGGGAATTGTGATCAACGACAAGGAGAAGGAGTCCTTCTTCAACGAGCCAAAGGATGACAAGTCCAATGACTCGGGCTCGGGCCACAAGCGAAAAGATGGGAAGAAGAAGAAGACAAGACGCATCAAGGAGATCGTCTACTACGACAGCGATGAGTCCTCTTCTTCCCAAAAGGACGACGACCACGACAAACAAAAGACGGTCAACTCAAACTTTTCTTTTGATTATTCACGCATTCCACATAGCTCAAATGCTCATTTGCTCCCCATTCCACTTGGCAAGCCTCCTCACTTTGATGGAGAGGACTACGGATTTTGGAGTCACAAAATGCGTACTCACCTATTTTCTCTCCATCCAAGCATTTGGGAGATTGTGGAAAGTGGAATGAAATTTGATAGCTCGGATAGCCCTTCATTCATTAATGAGCAAATCCATAAGAATGCACAAGCTACCACTGTTCTTCTAGCTTCATTGTGCAGGGATGAATATAACAAAGTAAGCGGCTTGGATAACGCCAAGCAGATCTGGGACACCCTCAAGATTTCTCATGAGGGGAATGACGTTACCTTACTCACCAAAATGGAGTTGGTGGAAGGCGAGCTTGGACGATTCGCGATGATAAGGGGCGAGGAGCCAACTCAGACATACAACCGGCTCAAGACCCTTATCAACAAAATAAGGAGCTACGGAAGCACGCGATGGACGGACCACGACGTCGTCCGACTAATGCTCAGGTCCTTTACCGTTCTTGATCCTCATTTGGTGAATAATATTCGTGAGAATCCCAGGTACACCAAAATGTCGCCCGAAGAAGTCCTAGGAAAATTCGTCAGCGGGCGAATGATGATCAAGGAGGCAAGATATGTGGACGACGCCTTGAATGGACCGATCAACGAGCCGCAACCTTTTGCTCTCAAAGCCACAAGGAGCAAGGAAGCACTACCCAGCAAGGTGGCGCAAATTGAGGCAGCCGGTCTTAATGATGAAGAAATGGCCCTCATCATCAAGAGATTCAAGACGGTGCTAAAGGGTCGCAATGGACAGCCGAGCAAGACTAAGACCAAGGGGAAGCGATCATGCTTCAAATGCGGTAAGCTTGGTCATTTTATTGCTAACTGTCCTGATAATGGAAGTGACCAGGAAAAGGGGAACAAAAGGGAGAAGAAGAAGCACTACAAGAAAGCCAAGGGCGAGGCGCATCTAGGCAAGGAGTGGGATTCGGATTGCTCCTCCTCCGACTCCGACAATGAGGGACTCGCCGCCACCGCCTTCAACAAATCGGCCCTCTTCCCCAACGAGCGTCACACGTGTCTCATGGCTAAGGAAAAGAAAGTAAGTACTCGAAACTCTACTTATGCTTCTTCTAGTGATAATGATTCTAGTGACGATGATGAAATAGACTATTCTAGTGTATTTAAAGGTCTAGATAGAATTACAATTGGCAAAATTAATGAATTAATTGATGCATTGAATGAGAAGGATAGACTCTTAGAGAAACAAGAGGATTTATTGTATGAAGAGCATGATAAATTTTTAGAAGCTCAAAAATCTCATGCTCTAGAAGTTAAAAGAAATGAGATGCTTACTTGTGAATTATCTTCATGCCATGAAACAATTTCTAAATTAAAGAGCATTAACGATGAGTTGAATGTTAAGATAGAAATAGCTAGTAAATCAACAACTTGTGTAGAAAATGTTGCTATTTGCAATAGATGTAAAGAATTTGATATTGATGCTTGTAATGAACACATAGCCTCTATTGCAAAGTTAAATAATGAAGTGGCTAGTCTTAATGTCCAACTTAAGACTAGCAAAAGTGAATTTGATAAGTTAAAATTTGCAAGGGATGCCTACACAATAGGAAGACATCCCTCAATTAAGGATGGGCTTGGCTTCAAGAGGGAAGCCAAGAACTTAACAAGCCATAAGGAGCCCATTCCCGCCAAGGAGAAAGGGAAGGCCCCTATGGCTACTAGTGCTAAAAGGAACCATGCATTTTTGTATCATGATAGAAGACAAACTAGAAATGTAAGTCATAATGCTTTTGATTCATATGTTTATGATTCTCATGCCATGTTTGCTCCTAGTTCCTCTTATGTGTATGATAGAAATGTTACTAGGAGAAATGTTGTTACTAAAAGAAATGCTATTCATCATGTGCCTAGAAGGAATGTTATTCATGCTCCTAGGAAAATAGCAAATAAACCTTCTACAATTTATTGTGCTTTGAATGCTTCATTTGCAATTTGTAGAAAGGATAGAAAAGTAATTGCTAGGAAGTTAGGGGCAAAATGCAAAGGTGATGAAACTTGCATTTGGGTCCCTAAGGAAATTGTGACTAACCTTGTAGGACCCAACAAGAGTTGGGTACCTAAGTCCCAAGCCTAATTTGCCTTGCAGGTTTATGCATCCGGGGGTTCAAGCTGGATTATTGATAGCGGATGCACAAACCATATGACGGGGAAGAAGAAGATGTTCACCTCCTACGTCAAGAATAAGGATTCCCAAGATTCAATTATATTCGGTGATGGGAATCAAGGCAAGGTAAAAGGGTTAGGTAAAATTGCGATTTCTAATGAGCATTCTATCTCTAATGTATTTTTAGTAGAAAGTCTTGGATATAATTTGCTATCTGTTAGTCAATTATGTCATATGGGGTATAACTGTCTATTTACAAATGTAGATGTGTCTGTCTTTAGAAGAAGTGATGGTTCACTAGCTTTTAAGGGTGTATTAGACGGCAAACTTTATTTAGTAGATTTTGCAAAAGAAGAGGCCGGTCTAGATGCATGCTTAATAGCTAAGACTAGCATGGGCTGGCTGTGGCATCGCCGCTTAGCACATGTGGGGATGAAGAACCTTCACAAGCTTCTAAAGGGAGAACACGTGATAGGTTTGACTAACGTGCATTTCGAAAAGGATAGACCTTGTGCAGCTTGTCAAGCAGGTAAACAAGTGGGAGGAGCGCATCACAGCAAGAACGTGATGACCACTTCAAGACCCCTGGAGCTGCTACATATGGACCTCTTCGGACCCGTCGCCTATCTGAGCATAGGAGGGAGTAAGTATGGTCTAGTTATTGTTGATGATTTTTCCCGCTTCACTTGGGTGTTCTTTTTGCAGGATAAGTCTGAAACCCAAGGGACCCTCAAGCGCTTCCTCAGGAGAGCTCAAAATGAGTTTGAGCTCAAGGTGAAGAAGATAAGGAGCGACAACGGGTCCGAATTCAAGAACCTTCAAGTGGAGGAATTTCTTGAGGAGGAAGGGATCAAGCACGAGTTCTCCGCTCCCTACACACCACAGCAAAATGGTGTGGTAGAGAGGAAGAACAGGACGCTAATCGATATGGCAAGGACAATGCTTGGAGAATTCAAGACCCCCGAGTGTTTCTGGTCGGAAGCCGTGAACACGGCTTGTCATGCCATCAACAGGGTCTACCTCCATCGCCTCCTCAAGAAGACTTCGTATGAGCTACTAACCGGTAACAAACCCAATGTATCTTACTTTCGTGTATTTGGGAGCAAGTGCTACATTCTAGTGAAGAAAGGTAGAAATTCTAAGTTTGCTCCCAAAGCTGTAGAAGGGTTTTTGTTAGGTTATGACTCAAATACAAAGGCGTATAGAGTCTTCAACAAATCATCGGGTTTGGTTGAAGTCTCTAGCGACGTTGTATTTGATGAGACTAATGGCTCTCCAAGAGAGCAAGTTGTTGATTGTGATGATGTAGATGAAGAAGATGTTCTGACGGCCGCCATACGCACCATGGCGATTGGAGAAGTGCGGCCACAGGAACAAGATGAGCAAGATGTACCATCTTCCTCAATTATGGTGCATCCCCCGACTCAAGACGATGAACAGGTTCATCAAAAGGAGGCGTGTGATCAAGGGGGAGCACAAGATGATCACGTGATAGAGGAAGAAGCGCAACCGGCACCTCCAACCCAAGTTCGAGCGACGATCCAAAGGGATCATCCCGTCGACCAAATTCTGGGTGACATTAGCAAGGGAGTAACTACTCGATCTAGATTAGTTAATTTTTGTGAGCATTACTCCTTTGTCTCTTCTATTGAGCCTTTCAGGGTAGAGGAGGCCTTGCTAGATCCGGACTGGGTGTTGGCCATGCAGGAGGAGCTCAACAACTTCAAGCGCAATGAAGTTTGGACACTGGTGCCTCGTCCGAAGCAAAATGTTGTGGGAACCAAGTGGGTGTTTCGCAACAAACAGGACGAGCACGGGGTGGTGACGAGGAACAAGGCTCGACTTGTGGCAAAAGGTTATGCCCAAGTCGCAGGTTTGGACTTTGAGGAGACTTTCGCTCCTGTGGCTAGGCTAGAGTCCATTCGTATCTTGCTAGCATATGCCGCTCACCATTCTTTCAGGTTGTTCCAAATGGATGTGAAGAGCGCTTTCCTCAACGGGCCAATCAAGGAGGAGGTGTACGTGGAGCAACCCCCTGGCTTCGAGGATGAACGGTACCCCGACCACGTGTGTAAGCTTTCTAAGGCGCTCTATGGGCTTAAGCAAGCCCCAAGAGCATGGTATGAATGCCTTAGAGACTTTTTAATTGCTAATGCTTTCAAGGTTGGGAAAGCCGATCCAACTCTTTTCACTAAGACATGTGATGGTGATTTGTTTGTGTGCCAAATTTATGTCGATGACATAATATTTGGTTCTACTAACCAAAAGTCTTGTGAAGAGTTTAGCAGGGTGATGACGCAGAAATTCGAGATGTCGATGATGGGCGAGTTGAACTACTTCCTCGGGTTCCAAGTGAAGCAACTCAAGGACGGCACCTTCATCTCCCAAACGAAGTACACGCAAGATCTGCTAAAGCGGTTTGGGATGAAGGACGCCAAGCCCGCAAAGACTCCGATGGGAACCGACGGACACACCGACCTCAACAAAGGAGGTAAGTCCGTTGATCAAAAAGCATACCGGTCAATGATAGGGTCATTACTTTACTTATGTGCTAGTAGACCGGATATTATGCTTAGCGTATGCATGTGTGCTAGATTTCAATCCGATCCTAAGGAATGTCACTTAGTGGCAGTGAAGCGAATTCTTAGATATTTGGTTGCTACACCTTGCTTCGGGCTCTGGTATCCAAAGGGGTCTACCTTTGACTTAGTTGGATACTCAGATTCCGACTATGCTGGATGTAAGGTCGATAGGAAGAGTACATCGGGGACGTGCCAATTCTTAGGAAGGTCCCTGGTGTCATGGAATTCTAAGAAACAAACTTCCGTTGCCCTATCCACCGCTGAGGCCGAGTATGTTGCCGCAGGACAGTGTTGCGCGCAACTACTTTGGATGAGGCAAACCCTCAGGGACTTTGGCTACAATCTGAGCAAAGTCCCACTCCTATGTGATAATGAGAGTGCTATCCGCATGGCGGAAAATCCTGTTGAACACAGCCGCACAAAGCACATAGACATCCGGCATCACTTTTTGAGAGACCACCAGCAAAAGGGAGATATCGAAGTGTTTCATGTTAGCACCGAGAACCAGCTAGCCGATATCTTTACCAAGCCTCTAGATGAGAAGACCTTTTGCAGGCTGCGTAGTGAGCTAAATGTCTTAGATTCGCGGAACTTGGATTGAATTGTAGCATACATGTGCTTATGCCTTTGATCATGTTCATTCTGCATTTTGTTGCTTATTATGGTGCTCAAGTTGTACAAACACTCCCTGGACCTCACAAGTCCGTTGCAAAGTGATGAACATGTTTAGGGGGAGATGTGTTACAACTTGATCCTTTGAGACTAACCATATGCTTGAGTTTGTTGTGATTTAGTCTCAAAGGAGAATTGAAAGGGAAAAGGTGGACTTGGATCATGCAAGACTTCCACTGCACTCCGATGAGAGGGTAACTCATTCCAAGTCCATCTCATGAACTCTTATTGCCATTTGCTCTTAATTGAAAATTTTGGTGAGGCAATGGGGTTATAGGGCCAAGATTGATCCCGTTTTGGTGCTTGATGCCAAAGGGGGAGAAAATAAAGGCCAAAAGCAATAAATGGATCAGCTACCACTTGAGAGATTTTGAAAATAATAGAATAGAGTTTTTGTTTTGTCAAACGCTTTTATTGTCTATTGTTGTCTCTCTTGTCAAAAGTTGGCTTCTTGTGGGGAGAAGTATTGATTATGGGAAATAGGGGGAGTTTTTGAAATCTTTGATCAATCTCTTTTGGAATGACTCTCTTTATGCTTCAACATGTGTGTTTGACTTAGAGATAGAGATTTGAGTTTGATTTGCAAAAACAAACCAAGTGGTGGCAAAGGATGATCCAAATATGCCAAAGATGAATCAAAATAAATTTGAGGTTTATTTGAAGTGATTTTGCACTTGTTCTAGTTGCTTTGTGTTGTGTTGGCATAAATCACCAAAAAGGGGGAGATTGAAAGGGAAATGTGCCCTTGGGCCATTTCTAAGTATTTTGGTGATTGAGTGCAAACACAAGTGCTTAATTGTGAATCTATGCCCATGGATGGACAAGTTGCAAATCACAAGTAAAGGTATGTTTCTAAGACTTAGTACATTGGTTTTGTGTACTAATATATTTGCCTAAGTGTTAGAAACAGGAAGAAGAAGAAAAGAAAGAAGTGGAGAGTGGCTGTGTACAGCCAAAGGCTGTTTCGGGCTGGGGCACCGGACTGTCCGGTGTGCACCGGATAGTGTCCGGTGCGCCAGACCAGCGCGGAGCAAACCAGCCGCTCTCGGGTTTTTCTCCGGCGACTTCGGCTAAAATTCACCGGACTGTCCGGTGTGCACCGGACTGTCCGGTGAGCCAACGGTCGGCCGGGCCAACGGTCGGCCGCGCGATCGGCGCGCGACACGTGGCCGAGCCAACGGTCGGAAAGATACACCGGACTGTCCGGTGTGCACCGGACATGTCCGGTGCGCCAACGGCGCCCAGATCTGACTCTGACAGCAACGGTCGGATGCGCTGTTTAAGGAAACAAATCGGGCACCGGACAGTGTCCGGTGTGCACCGGACTGTCCGGTGCGCCCGACGACAGAAGGCAAGGATAGCCTTCCAGATGTGTTCTCAACGGCTCCTAGCTGCCTTGGGGCTATAAAAGGGACCCCTAGGCGCATGGAGGAGGACACCAAGCATTCCTTGAGCACTCTTGATCACTCACACATCAATCTTGCGCACTTGTTCGACATTCTAGTGATTTGAGCTCCGTTCTAGTGTGCTAGTCTCTTGAGCTCAAGTCTGGGTCTTGTGTGTGCGTATTCGCTGTGATCTTTGTGTTGTGTGTGAGTTGCTAATCCCTCCCTTACTCCGTGATTCTCTGTGAACATCTTTTGTAAGGGCGAGAGGCTCCAAGTTGTGGAGATTCCTCGCAAACGGGATTGAGAAAAGAAAAGCAAGAACACCATGGTATCCAAGTTGATCATTGGATCACTTGAGAGGAGTTGAGTGCAACTCTCGTCCGTTGGGACGCCACAACGTGGAGTAGGCAAGTTTTGTACTTGGCCGAACCACGGGATAACCACCGTGTCATCTCTGTGATTGATTTCTTGTGGTTATTGTGTTTTGACTCCTCTCTAGCCACTTGGCCATAATTGTGCTAACACTTAACAAGTTTTGTGGCTTAAGTTTTGAAGTTTTGCAGGATCACCTATTCACCCCCCCCTCTAGGTGCTCTCACTAAGTAGCCTGTGAGGTAGGTCATGTTGTTTGTTCACGGACGAGTTAGTCTGTCGTTCTTAATTTAGTGCAGAGTGCAATAAGTTAAAATATGTTTTATAGGGGTAGAGTCTCATTTATTTTATCACTATCAACTGGTTAAGTGATTGACCTTAGGTTAGCTCAACTTAAGGTTAGACTTTGTTAGGTTAGATTAATCCATCACATTAGATCAGATCTAAGTTAGATTGTTATGACTAGATAAGATCTCATTAATTTGGATTAGATCATGGTTGTTACTTTAGGATGAGATAAGCAAAGTTGTTAGGATAAGACGAATATGTCAAGGTGAGATGAATCTATTGAGATAAGAGAGAATCTTTTAAGCCAAGATGGATCTATTTAAAAATAGATACACTTTAATGAAGGATAATCTAGGTTGTTTAGTTATCTTATGAATTTTATTTATTTATATTTATGCCTATATGTATATGCAGATGTAATTGTGGACATTACTCCACAACTTATCACACTCAATCAAAGATCCAAATCAGGCAAGTATCATAAGAACAAACATTCAAGTGCATAGATAAAAAAATAGTTTTGTTTTTGTTCCTAAGATCAGGTCTCCTATTCCTAAAAGTCACTTTAGGTACATGATTTCAAAGTGTGAAATCCACATTTGTCTTTAGAATGAAAAGGTAAGAATAATCAGAGTAAAGCGGAATTAGATGAGAAAAGATTAAGAAAAGTTTAGAAAGAATCAGAGTAGCAGAGGTAAGTATATAAGGGTCATCCAGTTCTATCTAGGTTTCGTCCTACAGCCAACATCCCTCTGATACCACTTCTGTCACACCCGGATTTCGGGGCACCAAGACCCGGGCGCGAACATAATCACCAGGTGTGCTGGGACCAAGTCTCACACATATGATGAATCATGGCACAGGATCGAATGTCACATCTTTACTATATAATCAAAGTTTTATACAAAATAAATAAATATTTACATTATAAGGAGACAACGGTCCAGCAACCCAAAGTTGACTGGGAGACGACGACCTAGACCACTCGCGAACTCATCACAGCATCCTCCATGCGCCTCATCTCGTGATACCTGTTCTTGACATGTGGGGGGTGTGAGACAGCAAGAGTGAGCTCACATACGTTCATCGCTCAACAAGTTGTGGGGAATAATGTGCATGAACTCGCCAAAGGTGGGAGCTCATGTGAAGTGTAAGGCTTACCAAAGAGGATGGTTAGAGCTGAGCATTGCTTTTAAAGTTGGTCAAAATTTTATTAGCAGTTACTAAGTATAAGTAAATACCAGCCCAATTAAGTAGTAGAACAAAAGTAACAACCTCACCTGCGATGCAATGCATATGACAAATTGAGTTTAAGTTCCATAATTTAATCATGTGAGTGTCCGAGCTGCTCTTGACCGTGAGCACGGCTAGTATACCAGTTTTACACTCTGCAGAGGTTGCGCATCTTTACCCACAAGTCATGTACCCATCTGCCAAGAGACGACCAATCCCATACACCTCTACCGAGGAGGCGAGGCAGGGTAACACTACGAGGCCTTTACAAAGTTCCACTAGCTTCAGAAAACCCGCTACAGTTTATAGGAAGCTCCAATGCAGGAATCCCTCGCATGACCGCCATCGCAGCAAAATCATCCCAAGGGCCTCCCTACACTGACCACTCCCCTACTGCCCTTGCCCCTTTCGGGTAAGGTAGTCTTCCACTAGCTTTTCTAGTTAATTGGCCAAGGGCGTCCATAAACCCTTGTGGTAGCACTGTTTTTCCGGGTGGTTCTCCATGTTCCAATTAACATAATGATCTTAACATGAACAATAAATAACAACTGATAACAAAAGTATAATCATGAATAGTGTAATCTTCATACCCAAAACCACATAAAGTAATAGCAGGTACTACCCAAAAAGTTTAGTGGAGTCAAGGTATAAAGATAACCAAACTAGGGTAACCTGTTGGGTCCCATCAAAATTAACCTATGCAGATCATTATGATTAATCAGAACATGACTAGGTAAAAAGAAGTGATCAAGGGCACAACTTGCCTAGGACTTGAGATTCTAGGTACCAGGATGATCTTCAGATGACACGTGTCCTCACTGCTAAACGTAGCTATACAGACATACATGGTATATGCAAAATTAACATTACACCAAACATATATGCAAAATACATATTAATAATCTACATATTGAAATAAGATCACAGGAACAGGGATTGTTAATTTTTGAGTTATAGATTTTAAGTTATGGATTTCCAAAGATTTTATGTGTTTTGTACAAGATTAAATAGGATGTAAAATTTAATGTGAATTTCATGTCAAAACAGAGGTACTATGTGATAAACAATAATATTATAGAATTATGGAAACTGGAATGGGTAAATTTGGACTTCATATGAATTTTATAGGAATTAAACAAATTCTAGCATTTATTTTCACATTAAAAATCATTTTCTAATCACTTTTACTGAATTTTATAATTCTCTGGACTGGGCACAAGATAACCAGAGACCACAGGGGTTATTCTACAAAAGTTTCCGAGACTCTAATCTCCCTGCCGATGGACTGCGGGTTCATTACCTAAAATCCTGAGGGTTCTTATGTGAAATGCGACGGTGAAGGGGTATCACGGATTCTAAACCATCCGATCTAAACCAAGGGCCCAGATTAAATAGATCTCACCCGAATCGGTAAGGCATAGCAGTCGCCGGATCTAATTTCAACCGTCGAGATTTAATGAACCGGGATCACCCTGCGTCCGCACGATCTGAGATCGACGTGTGTCATTACTCCCGGCAAGGGTTACGCGATAACCGATCCGATCCGCACGATCGCGATCCAACGTCTGTCACTTGCACTACTCTCCGTCTAATCACGACCGATCATCACGACATCCACGGTCCCGACACCTTCTTCCTCCTAGGAACGTACTGACCACGGCCAGGAATGCCCATGGCGCGCAATGGCAGGTGCCGCACAACACCCGGAGACTACCAGGCTTTAGATCACGGTTTCTATGCGTCTAGACAACATGAGGGAGTTGAACAGAGGGCTTTTTTTGTTACCAGGGCACAAACGGAGATTTCTGGGTCGCAATGGAGGCAACAAGCACCGTCAACGAAGCGCCTGTGAGAGACTCCACGGCGCCTAGGTCCACCCTGTACGCGCGATGGCACCAACTTGGTTCCCGGCGTGCCCAGGAGGATGCCCAGACCGTGGACGAGGTCTGTGAGACGGCTGCCAGGAACCCAACACGGCGGGCAATGGATTTGCGGCGGTGCCGGAGTAGTAGAATTCGCACGCATGCCCGAATCGATGAGCCCCGCACTGAGGGTCCTGATTTTCTTGACGCCCGAGAGGCGCCTGGCCTTGGTCGGCGCGGCCGGGAAGCGGCGCACCGTGACGGCGGGCGGGGCAGCGTGCAGAGCAGACGCTTGTGTGCGAGCCGAGGTGGCTATGGCGGCGCAAGAAGGGAGGTAGTAAGAGAGATATCAGGCTTGACTTTTATGCACCATGGTGGAGTCCGCGTGGGGAAAATCGTCTAGTGGATCTCCCCGAAACACGGAGCGGTCACAGCGCGCGGTCAGTCAAAATCGCGGTGTTTGTTACGGTGCCCGGTTTCTGATCCACGAAGAGGATGGAGCTGACACAAGAGGCCCACATGGCAGCGGTTCTGGGAAAATAAAAAAAAGAAAAGATAGAGGAGTAGTGGGCTGCGCGGGTAAGGAGTTGGGCCGCCAGTGTGGTTTTCCCATGGGCCGAGGAGAGGAAGTGAGAGTGGGCCGACCAGGACAATTCGGCCCATGTGGCAGGTGGTTTTCCACCTTTTATTTTCCTATTTCCTTTTCTATTTTAGTTTTTTACTTTCCAATTCAATTTGAATATAGGTTTTGGAATTTCAGATTTTCAAATAGCTAATACCATCCTACCCCCTTAAGTTTATTATTCTCCCTATTATTTAATTATGGAAGTAATAATTGATTTCCTTTCTCATTTTCTGTTTTATTTTCATTTATAATTTGAGATCAAGTTTAAGTTACGATTTCTTTATTTCATCAAAATGCCTCACAACAAAATCATGAGCATGAGATGCACATTTCCTAGCTTTTACTCTCTTAATTAATTATGATAGTGGAAGGAAATAAAAATATTCTAAAGGTTTCAAACATTCTCAAAACCCCCTTATAAATATATTTTATTTATCTACTTTATTATTATATTTTTTTCTTCTACCAATATTTGGGCATTACAAATCCCACCCCCTTAAAATAATCTCGTCCTCGAGATTTGCAAGAAAAGGGATACAATAGGTTTGGTTTAGAATTTTAGTTTCTCATTGGGTTTTGGAAATCAAAGTTTTGTTCAAGTTTTTTTTCATAATAGTTAGTAGACGATTTGGAATATATGGATATTGTATGTCTATCCATCTATTATGTCACATGAGGCACAATTATGGCAAGGGTATAATAAGGACAGACTTCATCCAAAACTGTGGATCTTGATTCCGCTGGCGATTCAACTTGATCTTTGAAGACTTGAGTTGATGCATATCCTTCTTTGACGTGGTTGGTCTTCATTGGCCTTTCTTCTTGGAGTTGCCATCCGAGTTAAGTACATATAGTTAGGATAGCTGGGGTACACGAGGTAGGTAGGTTTGAACAAAGCTTTACTTTGCTTTTAGGACAAATGGACTAAGTAGCCTGTGAGGTAGGTCATGTTGTTTGTTCACGGACGAGTTAGTCTGTCGTTCTTAATTTAGTGCAGAGTGCAATAAGTTAAAATATGTTTTATAGGGGTAGAGTCTCATTTATTTTATCACTATCAACTGGTTAAGTGATTGACCTTAGGTTAGCTCAACTTAAGGTTAGACTTTGTTAGGTTAGATTAATCCATCACATTAGATCAGATCTAAGTTAGATTGTTATGACTAGATAAGATCTCATTAATTTGGATTAGATCATGGTTGTTACTTTAGGATGAGATAAGCAAAGTTGTTAGGATAAGACGAATATGTCAAGGTGAGATGAATCTATTGAGATAAGAGAGAATCTTTTAAGCCAAGATGGATCTATTTAAAAATAGATACACTTTAATGAAGGATAATCTAGGTTGTTTAGTTATCTTATGAATTTTATTTATTTATATTTATGCCTATATGTATATGCAGATGTAATTGTGGACATTACTCCACAACTTATCACACTCAATCAAAGATCCAAATCAGGCAAGTATCATAAGAACAAACATTCAAGTGCATAGATAAAAAAATAGTTTTGTTTTTGTTCCTAAGATCAGGTCTCCTATTCCTAAAAGTCACTTTAGGTACATGATTTCAAAGTGTGAAATCCACATTTGTCTTTAGAATGAAAAGGTAAGAATAATCAGAGTAAAGCGGAATTAGATGAGAAAAGATTAAGAAAAGTTTAGAAAGAATCAGAGTAGCAGAGGTAAGTATATAAGGGTCATCCAGTTCTATCTAGGTTTCGTCCTACAGCCAACATCCCTCTGATACCACTTCTGTCACACCCGGATTTTGGGGCACCAAGACCCGGGCGCGAACATAATCACCAGGTGTGCTGGGACCAAGTCTCACACATATGATGAATCATGGCACATGATCGAATGTCACATCTTTACTATATAATCAAAGTTTTATACAAAATAAATAAATATTTACATTATAAGGAGACAACGGTCCAGCAACCCAAAGTTGACTGGGAGACGACGACCTAGACCACTCGCGAACTCATCACAGCATCCTCCATGCGCCTCATCTCGTGATACCTGTTCTTGACATGTGGGGGGTGTGAGACAGCAAGAGTGAGCTCACATACGTTCATCGCTCAACAAGTTGTGGGGAATAATGTGCATGAACTCGCCAAAGGTGGGAGCTCATGTGAAGTGTAAGGCTTACCAAAGAGGATGGTTAGAGCTGAACATTGCTTTTAAAGTTGGTCAAAATTTTATTAGCAGTTACTAAGTATAAGTAAATACCAGCCCAATTAAGTAGTAGAACAAAAGTAACAACCTCACCTGCGATGCAATGCATATGACAAATTGAGTTTAAGTTCCATAATTTAATCATGTGAGTGTCCGAGCTGCTCTTGACCGTGAGCACGGCTAGTATACCAGTTTTACACTCTGCAGAGGTTGCGCATCTTTACCCACAAGTCATGTACCCATCTGCCAAGAGACGACCAATCCCATACACCTCTACCG
Organism: Zea mays; assembly: GCF_902167145.1. Lineage (NCBI taxonomy): Eukaryota > Viridiplantae > Streptophyta > Magnoliopsida > Poales > Poaceae > Zea > Zea mays. The sequence continues at coordinate 27,696,723 of NC_050097.1, forward strand.
AGGAGGCGAGGCAGGGTAACACTACGAGGCCTTTACAAAGTTCCACTAGCTTCAGAAAACCCGCTACAGTTTATAGGAAGCTCCAATGTAGGAATCCCTCGCATGACCGCCATCACAGCAAAATCATCCCAAGGGCCTCCCTACACTGACCACTCCCCTACTGCCCTTGCCCCTTTCGGGTAAGGTAGTCTTCCACTAGCTTTTCTAGTTAATTGGCCAAGGGCGTCCATAAACCCTTGTGGTAGCACTGTTTTTCCGGGTGGTTCTCCATGTTCCAATTAACATAATGATCTTAACATGAACAATAAATAACAACTGATAACAAAAGTATAATCATGAATAGTGTAATCTTCATACCCAAAACCACATAAAGTAATAGCAGGTACTACCCAAAAAGTTTAGTGGAGTCAAGGTATAAAGATAACCAAACTAGGGTAACCTATTGGGTCCCATCAAAATTAACCTATGCAGATCATTATGATTAATCAGAACATGACTGGGTAAAAAGAAGTGATCAAGGGCACAACTTGCCTAGGACTTGAGATTCCAGGTACCAGGATGATCTTCAGATGACACGTGTCCTCACTGCTAAACGTAGCTATACAGACATACATGGTATATCCAAAATTAACATTACACCAAACATATATGCAAAATACATATTAATAATCTACATATTGAAATAAGATCACAGGAACAGGGATTGTTAATTTTTGAGTTATAGATTTTAAGTTATGGATTTTCTAAAGATTCTATGTGTTTTGTACAAGATTAAATAGGATGTAAAATTTAATGTGAATTTCATGTCAAAACAGAGGTACTATGTGATAAACAATAATATTATAGAATTATGGAAACTGGAATGGGTAAATTTGGACTTCATATGAATTTTATAGGAATTAAACAAATTCTAGCATTTATTTTCACATTAAAAATCATTTTCTAATCACTTTTACTGAATTTTATAATTCTCTGGACTGGGCACAAGATAACCAGAGACCACAGGGGTTATTCTACAAAAGTTTCCGAGACTCTAATCTCCCTGCCGATGGACTGCGGGTTCATTACCTAAAATCCCGAGGGTTCTTATGTGAAATGCGACGGTGAAGGGGTATCGCGGATTCTAAACCATCCGATCTAAACCAAGGGCCCAGATTAAATAGATCTCACCCGAATCGGTAAGGCATAGCAGTCGCCGGATCTAATTTCAACCGTCGAGATTTAATGAACCGGGATCACCCTGCGTCCGCACGATCTGAGATCGACGTCTGTCATTACTCCCGGCAAGGGTTACGCGATAACCGATCCGATCCGCACGATCGCGATCCAACGACTGTCACTTGCACTACTCTCCGTCTAATCACGATCGATCATCACGACATCCACGGTCCCGACACCTTCTTCCTCCTAGGAACGTACCGACCACGGCCAGGAATGCCCATGGCGCGCAATGGCAGGTGCCGCACGACACCCGGAGACTACCAGGCTTCAAATCACGGTTTCTATGCGTCTAGACAACATGAGGGAGTTGAACAGAGGGCTTTTTTTGTTACCAGGGCACGAACGGAGATTTCCGGGTCGCAATGGAGGCAACAAGCACCGTCAACGAAGCGCCTGTGAGAGACTCCACGACGCCTAGGTCCACCCTGTACGCGCGATGGCACCAACTTGGTTCCCGGCGTGCCCAGGAGGATGCCCAGACCGTGGACAAGGCCTGTGAGACGGATGCCAGGAACCCAACACGGCGGGCAATGGATTTGCGGCGGTGCCGGAGTAGTAGAATTCGCACGCATGCCCGAATCGATGAGCCCCGCACTGAGGGTCCTGATTTTCTTGACGCCCGAGAGGCGCCTGGCCTTGGTCGGCGCGGCCGGGAAGCGGCGCACCGTGACGGCGGGCGGGGCAGCGTGCAGAGCAGACGCTTGTGTGCGAGCCGAGGTGGCTATGGCGGCGCAAGAAGGGAGGTAGTAAGAGAGATATCAGGCTTGACTTTTATGCACCATGGTGGAGTCCACGTGGGGAAAATCGTCTAGTGGATCTCCCCGAAACACGGAGCGGTCGCAGCGCGCGGTCAGTCAAAATCGCGGCGTTTGTTACGGTGCCCGGTTTCTGATCCACGAAGAGGATGGAGCTGACACAAGAGGCCCACATGGCAGCGGTTCTGGGAAAATAAAAAAAAAGAAAAGGTAGAGGAGTAGTGGGCTGCGCGGGTAAGGAGTTGGGCCGCCAGTGTGGTTTTCCCATGGGCCGAGGAGAGGAAGTGAGAGTGGGCCGACCAGAACAATTCGGCCCATGTGGCAGGTGGTTTTCCACCTTTTATTTTCCTATTTCCTTTTCTATTTTAGTTTTCTACTTTCCAATTCAATTTGAATCTAGGTTTTGGAATTTCAGATTTTCAAATAGCTAATACCATCCTACCCCCTTAAGTTTATTATTCTCCCTATTATTTAATTATGGAAGTAATAATTGATTTCCTTTCTCATTTTCTGTTTTATTTTCATTTATAATTTGAGATCAAGTTTAAGTTACGATTTCTTTATTTCATCAAAATGCGTCACAACAAAATCATGAGCATGAGATGCACATTTCCTAGCTTTTACTCTCTTAATTAATTATGATAGTGGAAGGAAATAAAAATATTCTAAAGGTTTCAAACATTCTCAAAACCCCCTTATAAATATATTTATTTATCTACTTTATTATTATATTTTTTTCTTCTACCAATATTTGGGCATTACATCCTACGCCTCCGGGATACGAATACATTACTTGTCACCTTCCGCACAGGGCAACTCACACTTGGTTAAGCGGTTCGGCTAGCCGACAGGCGAGTCCTAGTGCTCGAAATGAGGAAAAAAACACGGTATTGCTCTCAAATACCTCGATGTTCAGGCCCCGATAGCCACAATGAACAGACACCGGCACTCAAGGTGCCATTACAAACGGAACTCCGGTTCCACTCTCGCAGGTACGAACAACCCCCCACATTGGAGGGCCTGCGGGATGACAAAATCCCAAGTGGCTCGCCGCCGCCCACTCCGGCTCAGCTCGCCCTCCGCCCCAGCAAGGATGATGAAGATCCTTGAAGCTGAGGACGGGGCAGAGGTCGCAGCCCAGTTTGCTTCTCCCCACCATCAAACTGGTGGTCACCGTCTTAGGTGACCATCGGCGAGGGGATGCAGCCGGGCTGCCTGATGAAAATCCTTGAAGCCGAGCGATGGCTGAAAGGTACCAACTTCCGCGAAGTTGCGCTCCTCCAACGACAGCAAGACGAAAGCAACGCGGGCGCCCTCCATCCGGGGGCTCGGAAGGTGGAAGGGCGCAATGCATGAGGGGAGTGCGAAGGCATGGCTGCCATCCAAGGGGGTCGCCCCCTTTTTAAAGGCGACTCTCCCCACTTGTGTTCTCAGCCGTCGCGGACTGAGTCTTCACCAACACGCTCCAAGGTCCTCCCCCTACGACACGGGGGCTGGGTCCCACACGTCATGCAAGCTGGCCCAGGACAGAAGAAGCCAAACCGCCACGCACGAAGCGTGTAACTGCCCAGCGGTTACGAGCGCTCCTCCATCTTCGCCTAAACCAGCGGGCGAAAAGGCGGACCGCCATGCAGGCGGCATGCAACTGCACCAAGGGGATGCACCTTTTCGACTTCGACGCGTCCAGCATGGAGGCCCAGGCCCACACGTCATGTAACCAGCGCGCCGGTTACTACGTGCGAGAAACTGCACCGCCACTTGCGCCAGTACCGCACATTCTCGACTACGGAACCGGTGCTGCGACTCGAGGCAACCCTGCGCATGGCCCAACAGTGCCAACCGAGCACATCGGTCACGGGTCAGTCCGCCGTGGGAGAAGGCGCGACGGTCGATATGGCCAAAAGTGGGCCGACAGTAATGGCGGCGGTAGGCGGGCGGAAGCAGCACTCAAATCATCTGCAGGCTCACGTCCCCTCCTGGAGCAGCAGGAGAGCCCTCTCCCACGGCGTGAAGACGATGCGCCCGTGTTCCATTCCTCGAACGGCTCGCGCACGCACAACAGCTGCCCCGCCAACCACTCGTCCCGTCGCATTAACTCTACGGCAGGGCAAGCGACACCTTTGGCAGGCGAAGCGGGCGACGCTTCACCTCCGCCATGATGGCCGCGTAAAAAAAGGTACGCCACGTCGTTCAATTTCGTATCCTTTTCCTCTTCCCCTTTCTCTCTCTTGCTACAGGGACCGGGAAAGGGGATACTCCGAAAGGGATCCTTCTCCGCGAAGGAAGCGGCCCCGAGCCCTCCTACTGATCAGAGGTTCGAAGGCTGGCCCCCCAGAAGGGTTCGACGGCCGCCTCAGAGCACTCAGGCTCCGCGCCCACTACTGGTCAGGGGTTCGAAGGCTGGCCCCTCGGAAGGGTTCGACAGCTGCCTCAGGCCACTCGGGCTCCGTGCCCACTACTGATCAGGGGTTCGTAGGCTGGCCCCCGAAGGGTTCGACAGTCGCCTCAGAGCACGCAGAGCGAGGGATGACTCTGGGTACGTCCGATACATGGCCGAGGCTCGGGCTACGCTCCCGAGGTACCCTAGGACATTTCCGAGACCAGCAGGAGCGATTCTATAATGGAATCCCACCAGAGGGAGGCATCGAGCCCTCAGACCCTATCAAACGGGACCGGGTCCGGCAAATCACCTGCAGGTACTTTTGGAGCGCGCCTCTGGGCCACTAGCCGACCCTTATCGAATGGGGCACGGGCGTCCACTCGGATCACCCGTTAGCAACTCACTGGAGACACCATGTTCGGCGCCCTCCGAGGGCAACATAGCGCTTTCCCCCCTCCTCCTTGCGGAAAGGCGACGAAGGGGTGTATGATAAAAGCCGAGTCAGTCCTTGACCGTCCTCTCGCTCTGTGCGGAGGCTCGGGGGCTGCTCTCGCAAACCCGGCTCCGGCCAAACCGTTGACAGCGTCAACATACCAGCCCGAGAACTCGGAACCTGACTATGCACCCGGGCAACGAACAGTTCGCATGAGGGAACAACCAGACCGGCCGAGGCGTCACGAAAAGCGCTAAGACCTCGGAGGAGTCCAACCACTCCTCCGAGGCCTCGTGGGCTACACCCGGCGGTTGCGCTCGCGCACACCCACCGGAACGAAATACAACTGAGAAAGGTCGGTCCCCTTGCAAAAAAGTGCGACAAAAGCCTCCAAGCGAGTACCAACACTCCCTTCGAGGCTTGGGGGCTACTGTCGAGGACCATAATTAGGGGTACCCCCAAGACTCCTAATCTCAGCTGGTAACCCCCATCAGCACAAAGCTGCAAAGGCCTGATGGGCGCAATTCAGGTCAAGGCTCCGTCCCCTCAAGGGACACGATCTCGCCTCGCCTGAGCCCAGCCTCGGGCAAAGACAGCCGACCCAGGAGGATTCACGTCTCGCCCGAGGGCCCCCTCAAGCAACGGGCGCACCTCCGACTCGCCCGAGGCCCAACTCGGGCAGGCTTCGCGGAGAAGCAACCTTGGCCAAGACCGCCTCGCCAGCCGACCGGATCGCAGGAGCATTCAATGCAAGGATCGCCTGACACCTTATCCTGACGCACGCTCTTCAGTCGACAGAGCCGAAGTGACCGCAGTCACTTCGCCCTTCCACTGGCTGACCTGACAAGAAAACAACGCCGCCTGCGCCGCTTCGACTGCTATGCCACCCGTCAGGGTGAGGCTGACAGCCGTCAAGTCTGGCCTCAGGCGCCATAGGAAGCTCCGCCTCGCCTAACCCTAGGGCTCGGACTCAACCTCGACCTCGGACGACGGACTCCGCCTCGCCCGACCCCAGGGCTCGGACTCAACCTCGACCTCAGACGACGGACTCCGCCTCGCCCGACCCCAGGGCTCGGACTCAACCTCGACCTCGGACGACGGACTCCGCCTCGCCCGACCCCAGGGCTTGGACTCAACCTCGACCTCGGACGACGGTCTCCGTCTCGCCCGACCCCAGGGATCAGACTCAACCTCGACCTCGGACGATGGACTCCGCCTCGCCCGACCCCAGGGCTCGGACTCAACCTCGACCTCGGACAACGGTCTCCGCCTCGCCCGACCCTAGGGCTCAGACTCAACCTCGACCTCGGACGACGGTCTCCGCCTCGCCCGACCCCAGGGTTCGGACTCAACCTCGACCTCGGACGACGGTCTCCGCCTCGCCCGACCCCAGGGCTCGGACTCAGCCTCGACCTCGGAGGAGCCTCCGCCTCGCCCGACCTTGGGCTCGGACCGACCACGTCGCAGGGGGGGCCATCATTACCCTACCCCTAGCTAGCTCAGGCTACGGGGAACAAGACCGGCGTCCCATCTAGCTCGCCCCGGTAAACAAGTAATGATGGCACCCAGCGTGCGCCATGACGACGATGGTTCTCAGCCCCCTACGGAAGCAAGGAGACATCAGCAAGGACCCGACAGCTGTGCTTCTACAGGGCTCAAGTGCTCCTCCGACGGCCACGACATCACATGAACAGGGCGCCAAAACCTCTCCGACAGCCACGTCGGCATGTACATAGGACTCTGGCTTCCCTCTGCTAGACACGTTAGCACATTGCTACACCCCCATTGTACAGCTGGGCCTTCTCCTTACAACTATAAAAGGAAGGTCCAGGGCCCTCGTACGAGAAGGTGGCCGTGCGGGAGAACGGGCCGACGCATAAGGCTCTCGCTCTCTCTCTCCCTCGCGAACGCTTGTAACCCCCTACTGCAAGCGCATCCGCCCTGGGCGCAGGACAACACGAGGCCGCGATTCCCCTTATTGTTTCCCCCTTGTGCTCCGTCTCGCGCCGACCCATCTGGGTTGGGACATGTAGCGACAATTTACTCGTCGGTCTAGGGACCCCCCGGGTCGAAACGCCGACAATATGCAATTAGACATGCTAGTTGAAAGCAAAATGCTCTACTCAAGAATAAAAACACTACTAGTAGGAGCACAAGGTGGAATAGGAGAAGTACCGAGGTAGCCATGGAGATTGAAGGATTTGTTGGAGGTAGCTAGATGAAACTTGAGGCGGCAAATCCCAAAACAACTTTTGGTTCTTCACAACCTCTAGGTTAGAACCTGCTTCAACAAAAACATATTGCCATGAAGTGCAAAATAGAACCATTGGGTTCCTTTCCCTTCCAGCATAGAGTCAAACAAAATAAGCACATCCAGGCATAGAAACCAGTCAGGATGACAGTTAAAAAAACAAATACTTAAAACTTAATACTTTTGCAGTTCTCAGGTCTTTGTACCATTCCAATTTGTCTTATCTAAACAACAAGTCAGGCTAATGTCTGAAACTAGTATCTAACAGTTGTCTGTCCACCAAGGAATTGTGCAACGCGCATAAATTAATAATGACTGGACATACTGAACGAGTAGGGATTATACCAAAGGCATTAAAATAAGGAAGTCAGGAACTAGACTAAAAATTTGTAGGAGTATTAACAAAGAATTTGGGAGTTTGGGGCCAATAAAGAATATGGCTACATACTGTCGGGGACCATAATTAGGGGTACCCTCAAGATGCCTAATTCTCAGCTGGTAACCCCCATCAGCATAAAGCTGCAAAGGCCTGATGGGTACGATTAAGTCAGGGATCAGTCCACACGAGTGACTCGATCACGCTTCACCCGAGCCTAGCCTCGGCCAAGGGCAACCGACCTCGAGAGACTTCCGTCTCGCCCGAGGCCCCCCTTTTTACGGCGGACACACCTCCGGCTCGCCCGAGGCCTTGGCTTCGCTCAGAAGCAACCCTGACTAAATCGCCACACCGACTGACCAAGTTGCAGGAGCATTTAACGCAAAGGTGGCCTGACACCTTTATCCTGACACGCGCCCCCCGGCAGAGCCGAAGTGACCGCCGTCACTCCACCGCTCCACTGACCAGTCTGACAGAAGGACAGCGCCGCCTGCGCCACTCCGACTGCAGTGCCACTCGATAGAGTGAGTCTGACAGGCAGTCAGGCCTTGCCAAAGGCGCCATAGCGAACTCTGCTCCGCCCGACCCTAGGGCTCGGACTCGGGCTAAGACCCGGAAGACGGCGAACTCCGCTCCGCCCGACCCCAGGGCTCGGACTCGGGCTAAGACCCGGAAGACGGCGAACTCCGCTCCGCCCGACCCCAGGGCTCGGACTCGGGCTAAGACCCGGAAGACGGCGAACTCCGCTCCGCCCGACCCCAGGGCTCGGACTCGGGCTAAGACCCGGAAGACGGCGAACTCCGCTCCGCCCGACCCCAGGGCTCGGACTCAGGCTAAGACCCGGAAGACGACGAAACTCCACCTCGCCCGACCCCAGGGCTCGGACTCCGCCCTGGCCTCGGCCAAACGATCTCCGCCTCGCCCGACCCAGGGGCTCGGGCTCGGCCTCGGCAACGGAAGACAGACTCGACCTCGGCTTCGGAGGAGCCCCCACGCCGCCCTGCCTAGGGCACAGGCCCGCCACGTCAACAGGAAGCGCCATCATCATCCTACCCCGAAACGACTCGGGTCACGGAGAACAAGACCGGCGTCCCATCCGGCCAGCTCCGCCGGATGGGCAATGATGGCGCTCCACGAGCTCTGTGACGACGCCGGCCCTCAGCTCTCTTACGGAAGCAGGGCGACGTCAGCAAGGACTCGACCGCTCCAACAGCTGTCCCTCCGCCAGGCTCCGTCGCTCCTCCGACAGCCACGACATCACGCCAGCAAGGTGCCAAGACCTCTCCGGCTGCCACATTGGCATGTACCTAGGGCGCTCTCTCTCTTTCCGCTAGACACGTAGCACTCTGCTACACCCCCCATTGTACACCTGGATCCTCTCCTTACGACTATAAAAGGGAGGACCAGGGCCTTCTTAGAGAAGGTTGGCCGCGCGGGACCGAGGACGGGACAGGCGCTCTCTTGGGGCCGCTCGCTTCCCTCACCCGCGTGGACGCTTGTAACCCCCCTACTGCAAGCGCACCCGACCTGGGCGCGGGACGAACACGAAGGCCGCGGGACTTCCACCTCTCTCACGCCCGACTCCGGCCACCTCGCCTCTCCCCCCTTCGCGCTCGCCCACGCGCTCGACCCATCTGGGCTGGGGCACGCAGCACACTCACTCGTCGGCTTAGGGACCCCCCTGTCTCGAAACGTCGACAGTTGGCGCGCCAGGTAGGGGCACGCTGCGTGCTGACGAACAGCTCCCCGTCAAGCTCCAGATGGGCAGTCTCCAGCAACCTCTCCGGCCCGGGGCGGTGCTTCATTTCGGGACTCTTGAGTTCATGTCCTTCGACGGCAGCTACGACATGATACTTCTTCCACCGCCGCGTGACAACGACAATGGCGGCCGACAACCCGCCCGCCGGCGGCGGAATCGACGACACCTTCCCCGCGTGGTGGAAGAACAACATTCGAGCTCGCTCCGTTCTCTCCCCCGCCAACGGAGGAGGAGGCGGGGCCATCAAGGCCAAGCGGGAGGCCGCGCTTCGTTGGCCGTCGAGCGAATCGACGCCCCCGACGCCCCGACGGAAGGCACGCCGGACGTCGACCTCGCGTTCGAGACGAAGGCAAGCGCCGTCCCCCCACGACACGCTGACCCCGAGCAAGAAGACGACGCCGGCGTGCTCGCGGAAAGCCTGCAGGACGTCACCCTCGTACCTGAGATGACGGTGCAACCAGTCCCCGATGTGACTACGTCGCTCCTCGTCGACCAAAAGGTACCGACTAACTCCCATCTTACGTCATTTCGACTCGGCCTCAACCCGCCAAACGACCTTGCTTTGGCGGGCGCTCTCATTGAGGCGAGTGCAACCCTACTGGGGTTTCGTATGCGGTCGCCTTGGGACCGGCTGACGGACGTCTCGACCTACGGGCCCTCTGGGTCCGAGGAAGATGACGATCCCAGCATCTGTTGGGATTTCTCCGGACTTGGCAACCCCAGTGCCATGCAGGACTTCATGACCGCATGTGACTACTGCCTCTCCGACTGTTCCGACGGAAGCCGCAGCCTTGGCGACGAGAGCTGCGGCCCAAGCCGCGAATGTTTCCACATCGAGCTAGGGGATCCCTCCGAAGGCAACCATCTCGGCATGCCGGAGGACGGTGATCTTCCTAGGCCGGTGCCTCGCGCCGACATCCCACGGGAGCTAGCTGTGGTCCCCGCTCCGGCGGGGGGTTACGACCCACAACTCGAGCAAGTCCGCGAGGCGCAGGCCAGGCTCAACGAGGGAACAGGAGCGCTTGAGCCAATCCGTCGGGACGTCGGGCAGGTATGGGCGGGCCAACCCCTGGTCGGAGAAATACATCACCTGCCCCAAGGTCTCCAACACCGCGTCGCCAACGATGTCAGGGTCAGGCCGCCGCCCGCATCCAGCGGAGTTGGTCAGAACCTGGTAGCCGCAGCGATGCTCCTCCGCGCGATGCCGGAGCCATCAACCACCGAGGGTCGGCGAATCCAGGGAGAGCTCAAGAATCTCCTGGAAGGCGCTGCGGCCCGACGGGCCGAGAGCACTGCCTCCCGAAGGCAGGGATATCCCTCGGAACCTCATGCCGCGACTTCCCGATTCATGCGGGAAGCCTCGGTCTACACCGGGCGCACGCGTAACACCGCGCCTGCGGCCCCGGGCCACCTCGGCAACGAGCACCATCGACGCGACCGTCGGGCCCACCTCGACGAAAGGGTGCGCCGAGGCTACCACCTCAGGCGTGGGGGGCGCTACGACAGCGGGGAGGATCAGAGTCCCTCGCCCGAACCACCTGGTCCGCAGGCCTTCAGTCGGGCCATCCGACGGGCGCCATTCCCGACCCGGTTCCGACCCCCGACTACTATCACGAAGTACTCGGGGGAAACAAGACCGGAACTGTGGCTCGCGGACTACCGCCTTGCCTGCCAACTGGGTGGGACGGACGACGACAACCTCATCATCCGTAACCTCCCCCTGTTCCTCTCCGACACTGCTCGCGCCTGGTTGGAGCACCTGCCTCCGGGGCAGATCTCCAACTGGGACGACTTGGTCCAAGCCTTCGCTGGCAATTTCCAGGGCACATACGTGCGCCCCGGGAATTCCTGGGACCTTCGAAGCTGCCGGCAACAGCCGGGGGAGTCGCTCCGGGACTACATCCGGCGATTCTCGAAGCAGCGCACCGAGCTGCCCAACATCACTGACTCGGATGTCATCGGCGCGTTCCTCGCCGGCACCACTTGCCGCGACCTGGTGAGCAAGCTGGGTCGCAAGACCCCCACCAGGGCGAGCGAGCTGATGGACATCGCCACCAAGTTCGCCTCTAGCCAGGAGGCGGTCGAGGCTATCTTCCGAAAGGACAAGCAGCCCCAGGGCCGCCCATCGGAAGAGGCTCCCGAGGCGTCTGCTCCGCGCGGCGCCAAGAAGAAAGGCAAGAAGAAGTCGCAATCGAAACGCGACGCCGCTGACGCGGACCTTGTCGCCGCCGCCGAGTACAAGAACCCTCGGAAGCCCCCCGGAGGTGCAAACCTCTTCGACAAGATGCTCAAGGAGTCGTGCCCCTACCATCAGGGGCCCGTCAATCACACCCTCGAGGAGTGCGTTATGCTTCGGCGTCACTTCCACAGGGCCGGGCCACCCGCCGAGGGTGGCAGGGCCCGCGACGACGACAAGAACGAAGATCACCAAGCAGGAGAGTTCCCCGAGGTCCGCGACTGCTTCATGATCTATGGAGGGCATGCGGCGAATGCCTCGGCTCGGCATCGCAAGCAAGAGCGCCGGGAGGTCTGCTCGGTGAAGGTGGTGGCGCCAGTCTACCTAGACTGGTCCGACAAGCCCATCACCTTCGACCAGGCCGACCACCCCGACCATGTGCCGAGCCCGGGGAAATACCCGCTCGTCGTCGACCCCGTTGTCGGCAACGTCAGGCTCACCAAGGTCCTGATGGATGGGGGCAGCTGCCTCAACATCATCTACGCCGAGACCCTCAAGCTCCTGCGCGTCGATCTGTCCTCCGTCCGAGCAGGCGCTGCGCCCTTCCACGGGATCATCCCTGGGAAGCGCGTCCAGCCCCTCGGGCGACTCGACCTCCCCGTCTGCTTCGGGACGCCCTCCAACTTCCGAAGGGAGACCCTGACGTTCGAGGTGGTCGGGTTCCGAGGAACCTACCACGCCGTACTAGGGAGGCCATGCTACGCGAAGTTCATGGCCGTCCCCAACTACACCTACCTGAAGCTCAAGATACCGGGCCCCAACGGGGTCATCACCGTCGGCCCCATGTACAAACACGCGTTCGAATGCGACGCGGAGTGCGTGGAGTACGCCGAGGCCCTCACCGAGTCCGAGGCCCTCATCGCCGACCTGGAGAACCTCTCCAAGGAGGTGCCAGACGTGAAGCGCCATGCCGGCAACTTCGAGCCAACGGAGACGGTTAAGGCCGTCCCTCTTGACCCCAGTGGCGACACCACCAAGCAGATCCGGATCGGTTCCGGGCTTGACCCCAAATAGGAAGCGGTGCTCGTCGACTTTCTCCGCGCAAACGCCGACGTCTTTGCGTGGAGTCCCTCGGACATGCCCGGCATACCGAGGGATGTCGCCGAGCACTCGCTGGATATTCGGGCCGGAGCCCGACCCGTCAGGTAGCCTCTGCGCCGATTCGACGAGGAGAAGCGCAGAGTGATTGGCGAAGAGATCCACAAGCTAATGGTAGCAGGGTTCATCAAAGAGGTATTCCATCCCGAATGGCTTGCCAACCCTGTGCTTGTGAGGAAGAAAGGGGGGAAATGGCGGATGTGTGTAGACTACACTGGTCTCAACAAGGCATGTCCGAAGGTTCCCTACCCTCTGCCTCGCATCGATCAAATCGTGGATTCCACCGCTGGGTGCGAAACCCTGTCCTTCCTCGATGCCTACTCAGGGTATCACCAGATCCGGATGAAAGAGTCCGACCAGCTCGCGACTTCTTTCATCACGCCGTTCGGCATGTACTGCTATGTCACCATGCCGTTCGGTTTGAGGAATGCGGGCGCGACGTACCAGCGGTGCATGAACCATGTGTTCGGCGAACACATCGGTCGCACAGTCGAGGCCTACGTCGATGACATCGTAGTCAAGACAAGGAAGGCTTCCGACCTCTTCTCCGACCTTGAAGTGACATTCCGATGTCTCAAGGCGAAAGGAGTCAAGCTCAATCCTGAGAAGTGTGTCTTCGGGGTGCCCCGAGGCATGCTCCTGGGGTTCATCGTCTCCGAGCGAGGCATTGAAGCCAACCCGGAGAAGATCGCGGCCATCACCAGCATGGGACCCATCAAGGACTTAAAAGGTGTACAGAGGGTCATTGGATGCCTCGCGGCCCTGAGCCGCTTCATCTCACGCCTCGGCGAAAGAGGTCTGCCTCTGTACCGCCTCTTAAGGAAGGCCGAGTGTTTCGCTTGGACCCCTGAGGCCGAGGAAGCCCTCGGGAACCTGAAGGCGCTCCTTACAAAGGCGCCTGTCTTGGTGCCCCCGGCGGATGGAGAAGCCCTCTTGGTCTACGTCGCCGCGACCACTCAGGTGGTTAGCGCCGCGATTGTGGTCGAGAGGCAAGAGAAAGGGCATGCATTGCCCGTTCAGAGGCCGGTCTACTTCGTCAGCGAAGTGCTGTCCGAGACCAAGATCCGCTACCCACAAGTTCAAAAGCTGCTGTATGCTGTGATCCTGACAAGGCGGAAGTTACGACACTACTTCGAGTCTCATCCGGTAACTGTGGTGTCATCCTTCCCCCTGGGGGAGATCATCCAGTGCCGAGAGGCCTCGGGCAGGATCGCAAAGTGGGCGGTGGAAATCATGGGTGAAACGATCTCGTTCGCCCCTCGGAAGGCCATCAAGTCCCAGGTGTTGGCGGACTTCGTGGCCGAATGGGTCGACACCCAGTTGCCGACGGCTCCGATCCAACCGGAGCTCTGGACCATGTTTTTCGACGGATCGCTGATGAAGACAGGAGCCGGCGCGGGCCTGCTCTTCATCTCGCCCCTTGGAAAGCACCTGCGCTACGTGCTGCGCCTCCATTTCCCGGCGTCCAACAATGTGGCCGAGTACAAAGCTCTGGTCAACGGGTTGCGGATCGCCATCGAGCTAGGGGTGAGACGCCTCGACGCCCGCGGTGATTCGCAGCTCGTCATCGACCAAGTCATGAAGAACTCCCACTGCCGCGACCCGAAGATGGAGGCCTACTGCGACGAGGTTCGGCGCCTGGAAGACAAGTTCTTCGGGCTCGAGCTCAACCACATCGCTCGGCGCTACAACGAGACTGCAGACGAGCTGGCTAAAATAGCCTCGGGGCGAACGACGGTCCCCCCGGACGTCTTCTCCCGGGATCTGCATCGACCCTCTGTCAAGATCGACGACGCGCCCGAGCCCGAGGCACCCTCGGCTCAGGCCGAGGCGCCCTCGGCTCGGCCCGAGGCACCCTCGGCTCAGCCCGAGGTACCCTCGACCCCCGAGGGCGAGACACTGGACGTCGAGGAAGAGCAGAGCGGGGCCACGCCTGATCGAGACTGGCAGGCCCCGTACCTGCAATATCTCCGTCGAGGAGAGCTACCCCTCGACCAAGTCGAGGCTCGGCGGGTAGCGCGACGCGCCAAGTCGTTCGTCTTGCTGGGCGATGAAGAGGAGCTCTACCATCGAAGCCCATCGGGCATCCTCCAGCGATGCATCTCCATCGCCGAAGGTCGGGAACTGCTGCAAGAAATACACTCGGGGGCTTGCGGCCATCACGCAGCGCCCCGAGCCCTTGTCGGGAATGCTTTCCGGCAAGGCTTCTACTGGCCAACGGCGGTGGATGACACCACTAGAATTGTCCGCACCTGCGAAGGGTGCCAATTCTATGCGAAGCAGACCCACCTGCCCGCTCAGGCTCTGCAGACGATACCCACCACCTGGCCCTTCGCTGTATGGGGTCTGGACCTCGTCGGTCCCTTGCAGAAGGCGCCCGGGGGCTACACGCACCTGCTGGTCGCCATCGACAAATTCTCCAAGTGGATCGAGGTCCGACCTCTGAACAGCATCAGGTCCGAGCAGGCGGTGGCGTTCTTCACCAACATCGTCCATCGCTTCGGGGTCCCAAACTCCATCATCACCGACAACGGTACCCAGTTCACCGGCAAAAAAAATCTTGGAATTTTGCGAGGATCACCATATCCGGGTGGACTGGGCCGCCGTGGCTCATCCCATGTCGAATGGGCAAGTAGGGCGTGCCAACGGCATGATTCTACAAGGGCTCAAGCCTCGGATCTACAACGACCCCAACAAGTTCGGCAAGCGGTGGATGAAGGAACTCCCCTCGGTGGTCTGGAGCCTAAGGACGACGCCGAGTCGTGCCACGGGTTTCACGCCGTTTTTCCTGGTCTACGGGGCTGAAGCTATCTTGCCCACTGACCTGGAATACGGCTCCCCGAGGACGAGGGCCTACACCGATCAAAGCAACCAAGCTAGCCGAGAAGAATCGCTGGACCAGCTGGAAGAGGCTCGGGACAGGGCCTTACTACACTCGGCGTGGTACCAGCAGTCCCTGCGACGCTACCACGCCCGAGGGGTCCGGTCCCGAGACCTCCAGGTGGGCGATCTGGTGCTTCGGCTGCGGCAAGACGCCCGAGGGAGGCACAAGCTCACGCCCCCCTGGGAAGGGCCATTCGTCATCGCCAAAGTTCTGAAGCCCGGAACATACAAGTTGGCCAACAATCAAGGCGAGATCTACGGCAACGCTTGGAACATCAAACAGCTACGTCGCTTCTACCCTGAAGATGTTTCCAAGTTGTTCATATACCTCGCACCTACGCAAAGTTTAGTCGTCAAGGAAGGGTCGGCCTAGCCTCGGCAAAGCCCGACCCTCCCTCGGGGGCTAAAAGGGGGGAGACCCCCTCTGCGTCGAATTTTTCCTCGAAAAAGGATCTCTTTTTAGCAGGATTTCTTTCGTGCTTCTTGACTACTTCGGAAAGCGGATCCTGGAAACGACGGAGTACACGTAAGCAGCCAAGGCTGACCGAGCCGAGGGACTCCTACGCCTCCGGGATACGGATACCTCACTCATCACCTTCTGCGATAAGTAACTCTCGTTCGGATAAAGTGACTCCGTGGACCGAACAAGTCTTCACGTTTGGAAGCTCTCCTGCCGAAGCAGTCCTTCAAGCTTTCTCGACTAAGTCGGGGATAGGGCCTCATGAACGGGTGAAAGTACGCGTAAGCGGCAAGGCCGACCGAGCCGAGGGATTCCCACGCCTCTGGGATACGGATACCTCACTCGTCCCTTCCGCGAGAAGCAACTCTCGCTCACACAAACATCCCTGTTACCGACAGAGAGTCCAGATGCTCGAAACAAGAGGAAAAAAGACGCAGCTTCGCAAGCACGGCGAGGGTGTGTTTTCTGGCCTCGGCGGCCGCAGAAGGCACACGCTACAAGACGATCTGATCCTGCAGGCTCGGGTCTTCACGCTGAAGGGAGCCGTAGCACCCTCGGCATCGACGACGTCTTCAGCAAACTCCGACCCAGCCTCGGACGGCGACGCGGTCCAGGGACTTCTCCGGGAATCCGGCCCGAGCAGGCGGCTCAGCCGGTTACCCCTGGGGCCTCGGCCAACCGGCTTCCAAGGGCGCCAGCCCGACCCGAGGCCTCGTCTGATCGACTTTGGCGTCGGCTCCGCTGACGGACAACCCGGCTAGGCTCCGGCCAACCAGGTTCCCATTCTCGAGCCAACTCCGCCTCTGTTCATACTGATATCGCTACCCCTGGCCTCGGCTCATCGAAGAGCGGCCGAGGGGTCTCTTTAACTAAGCTAGAGGAGCCCCAGACAACAAGGCCGATCGGGCCGAGGGATTCCTACGCCTCCGGGATACGGATACCTCACTCGTCACCTTGACATGGGGCGACTCATGCTTGGTAAAGCGGTTCAGATAATCAACGGGCGAGACTTAGTGCTCGAAAATGAGGAAAAAACACGGCTCCGTGCCGAAATTACATACATGTTCAGGCCCCGACAGCCGCAATGAACAAACACACCGGCATTCGAGATGCCATTACAAACGGAACTCCGGTTCCCCCTCCGCAGGTACGAACAACCCCACTCCGAGGGGGAAGGCCTGCGGAGCAACGGAAGGCCGGCGAACGGCGCGCCGTCACCTGCCCCAACAGCGGCGACGACGACGACTTCTGCTCCGGGGGGTCGAACAGCGGCAGCACTGACCTCAGGGCGGATGCTGCTGCCAGGAGGCCCCCGCCCACGACAAAACTCGTGAGGCAAGGACGGGCAGAAGGCCGTAGAGTTGGAGGTCAGTCCATGGCCAGCCCCGGCTATCGAGCCGGCGGAAGAACCTCTTCCAGCTGCCGTGGCGGACGCCGGCGCCGCGAGCGGCTCCGAAGCCACTCGCGTCTGAAGACCGGGCACGCTGCAACTGCCAGCGCCACGGACAACAACCGCTCCTCCCCCCCATCACTGAGTGAAGGAGCGGGCCGCCGCCCACGCGGAGGCCGACCTCAACTCGGCGCACTCCCCTCCCCAGCCCTGGTGATGAAAATCCTTGAGGCTGAGGGAGGGGCAGAGGCCGCAGCCCGGCTCGCTTTCCCCCACCATCAAGCCGGAGGTCGCCATCTCGGGTGACCGCCGGTGGAGGGGTGCAGCCGGGCTGCATGATGAAAATCCTTGAAGACGAACGATGGCTGAGAGGTACCAACTCCCATGGAGTTGCGTTCCTCCAACGAGGAGGCGGAAAGGCGGCGGATACCCCCCATCCGGGAGCTTGGAAGATGGAAAGACACGACGCATAAGGAAGGAAGAAGACATAGTTGCCTTCTGAAAGGAGTCTCCCTCCTTTTAAAGGCAACTCTCTCTACGTGCGCCCCCAGACGCCACGGGCTGAGTCTTCTCCAACACGCTCCAAGGCCCTCCCCTGCGACTCGGGGGCTGGGTCCCGCATGTCATGCAAACCGGCTCAGGGCAGAAGAAGCCAAACCGCCGCGCGTGGTGCGCACGACCGCCCAGCGGTTACAAGCGACCCCCCACTTTTGCCCAGACCAACGGGCGGAAGGGGCGGGCAGCCATGCAGGCGGCATGCAACCGCGCCAGGTGGACGCGCTTCTCCGACTTCTGACACGCCAGCTTGGAAGCCCAGGCCCACACGTCAAGCAACCGGCGCGCCAGTTGCTGCATGCAAGTAACCGCACCGCCACTTGTGCCACCGTCGCGCCTCTTCGGTTGCGGAGCCTGTGCCGCGACTCAAGGCAGCCGGCGCACGACCCAGCGGCGCCAGTCTGGCGCGTTGGTCAAAGCGGCCGAAAGTGGGCCGGCAGTAATGGCGGTGGTAGGCGGGCGGGCGCAGCAGTCACGTCGTCAGCCAGGCTCACGTCCCATCCTGGGACAGCAAGAGAGCCTCCTCCCACGGCGTGAAGACAGTGCACCCGTGACCCGTCCCTCGAACGGATCGCACACGCGCAACGGCCGCCCCGCCAACCACTCGCTCCGTTGCATTAACTCCGCGGCGGGACACGCGGCGCCTCTGGCGGGAGAAGCGCGCGACGCTTCGCCTTCGCCGTAATAACCGCGTCAAAAAGAGGTACGCCACGTCGTTCGATTTCGTATCCTTTTCCTTTATTCCTCTTTCTCTATCTCTTGCAACAGGGACCGGGAAAGGGGGATACCCCGAAAAGGATCCTTCTCCGCGAAGGAACCGGGCTCCGAGCCCCCCCTACTGATCAGGGGTTCGAAGACTGGCCCTCCGAAGGGTTCAACAGTCGCCTCAGATCGCGTGGGCCCGACACCCACTACTGGTCAGGGGTTCGAAGGCCAGCCCCCCGAAGGGTTCCATGGCCGCCTCAGGCTACTCGGGCTCCGCGCCCATTACTGATCAGGGGTTCGAAGGCTGGCCCCCGAAGGGTTCACAGTCGCCTCAGACACCGAGCGAGGGATGACCAGGGGTACGTTCGATACATAACCGAGGCTCGGGCTGTGCTCCCGAGGTACCCTAGGACATTTCCGAGACCAGCGGGAACGATCTTGTAACGGAATCCCATCGGAGGGAGGCATCGAGCCATCGGACCCCGTCGCCAGGGGACCGGGTCCGGCAAATCACCCGCAGGTACTTTTGGGCGTGCCTCTGGGCCCCTAGCCGACCCCAACGAACGGGGCACGGACGTCCACTCGGATTACCCGCTTGCAGCTCACCGGAGACACCATGTTCGGTGCCCATCGAGGGTAACATGGCGCACTCCCCCCCTCCTCCTTGCGGAAAGGCGACGTAGGGGCGTATGTAAAAAGTCGAGTCTGTCCCTGATCGTCCTCTCGCCCTGTGCGGAGGCTCGGGGGCTGCTCTCGCAAACCCGGCTCCGGCCAAACCGTTGACAGCGTCAACATACCAGCCCGAGAGCTTGGGCCCCGACCGTGCACCCGGGCTACGGCCAGTTCGCATGAGGGAACAACCAGACCAGCCGAAGCATTACGCAAGGCATTAAGACCTCGAAGGACTGTAACCACTCCTCCGAGGCCTCGGGGGCTACACCCGGCGGGTGCGCTCGCGCGCACCCACCGGAACGAAATGCAACCGAGAAAGGCTGGTCCCCTTGCAAAAAGTGCGACGGAAGCCTCCAAGCGAGTGCTAACACTCCCTTCGAGGCTCGGGGGCTACTGTCGGGGACCATAATTAGGGGTACCCTCAAGACGCCTAATTCTCAGCTGGTAACCCCCATCAGCATAAAGCTGCAAAGGCCTGATGGGTACGATTAAGTCAGGGATCAGTCCACACGAGTGACTCGATCACGCTTCACCCGAGCCTAGCCTCGGCCAAGGGCAGCCGACCTCGAGAGACTTCCGTCTCGCCCGAGGCCCCCCTTTTTACGGCGGACACACCTCCGGCTCGCCCGAGGCCTTGGCTTCGCTCAGAAGCAACCCTGACTAAATCGCCACACCGACTGACCAAGTTGCAGGAGCATTTAACGCAAAGGTGGCCTGACACCTTTATCCTGACACGCGCCCCCCGGCAGAGCCGAAGTGACCGCCGTCACTCCACCGCTCCACTGACCAGTCTGACAGAAGGACAGCGCCGCCTGCGCCACTCCGACTGCAGTGCCACTCGACAGAGTGAGTCTGACAGGCAGTCAGGCCTTGCCAAAGGCGCCATAGCGAACTCCGCTCCGCCCGACCCCAGGGCTCGGACTCGGGCTAAGACCCGGAAGACGGCGAACTCCGCTCCGCCCGACCCTAGGGCTCGGACTCGGGCTAAGACCCGGAAGACGGCGAACTCCGCTCCGCCCGACCCCAGGGCTCGGACTCGGGCTAAGACCCGGAAGACGGCGAACTCCGCTCCGCCCGACCCCAGGGCTCGGACTCGGGCTAAGACCCGGAAGACGGCGAACTCCGCTCCGCCCGACCCCAGGGCTCGGACTCGGGCTAAGACCCGGAAGACGACGAAACTCCGCCTCGCCCTACCCCAGGGCTCGGACTCCGCCCTGGCCTCGGCCAAACGATCTCCGCCTCGCCCGACCCAGGGGCTCGGGCTCGGCCTCGGCAACGGAAGACAGACTCGACCTCGGCTTCGGAGGAGCCCCCATGCCGCCCTGCCTAGGGCACAGGCCCGCCACGTCAACAGGAAGCGCCATCATCATCCTACCCCGAAACGACTCGGGTCACGGAGAACAAGACCGGCGTCCCATCCGGCCAGCTCCGCCGGATGGGCAATGATGGCGCTCCACGAGCTCTGTGACGACGGCGGCCCTCAGCTCTCTTATGGAAGCAGGGCGACGTCAGCAAGGACTCGACCGCTCCAACAGTTGTCCCTCCGCCAGGCTCCGTCGCTCCTCCGACAGCCACGGCATCACGCCAGCAAGGTGCCAAGACCTCTCCGGCTGCCACATTGGCATGTACCTAGGGCGCTATCTCTCTTTCCGCTAGACACGTAGCACTCTGCTACACCCCCCATTGTACACCTGGATCCTCTCCTTACGACTATAAAAGGGAGGACCAGGGCCTTCTTAGAGAAGGTTGGCCGCGCGGGACCGAGGACGGGACAGGCGCTCTCTTGGGGCCGCTCGCTTCCCTCACCCGCGTGGACGCTTGTAACCCCCCTACTGCAAGCGCACCCGACCTGGGCGCGGGACGAACACGAAGGCCGCGGGACTTCCACCTCTCTCACGCCCGACTCCGGCCACCTCGCCTCTCCCCCCTTCACGCTCGCCCACGCGCTCGACCCATCTGGGCTGGGGCACGCAGCACACTCACTCGTCGGCTTAGGGACCCCCCTGTCTCGAAACGCCGACACATACGCTCAAGTAAAATATCATACTAGGGACTAATTGTTTTCAGAATCTGAAAAGTTCTGCTCAATGAAGCTATGTATTTATCGATATTGTTATTGGTTTCCATGGTTCATAAAAGAGCATAACAGATACATGAAGGATAATTTGTTCCTGGTTCTTGTCCTGTAATTTTCTTTATGATCACTGAAGGTTTATTTTTTTCTATACCCTGAATATCTAAAACCACTGCCAAAACCGTATGAATCATCATCGCATTGCCACTGCACCAAACAAATTTTCCGTAAACATAGGATCCGAAGAGAGGACACCGAAAGGAACCATACGAGGGACGTATCAAAAGGGCCTCAGTGTGTGTAACAACATAGAGCGATCAACGGCGGACGAATCTGCCTCACCGAAATCCGCTATCAGATCTAGCAATTCAGAGCAGAGCGATCAACGGCGAATGAATCTGCCTCACCGAAATCATCATCTCACCTCATCGTCGTCGATGCCGCCGTCGGCCAGGAACAAGGAGCAGAGCGGCGTGAGCAATCGGCCAGGAACAGGGAACCGTCGATGATGCAGAGCGATGACGCGAGTAGGGAGCAGAGCGATGCCGCGAGCAGGGAGTAGAGTGGCGTGAGCGGCGAGCGATGTGGGGCGGCTAACCCTAGCCACCTTTCTGACGCTTTCCGATGGGTGATGGTCTAAAATGAGTCAAGGCCAAATTTCCAGGGTCGAGAAATGGGCTGAAATGGCCAATTCAATTCTAAGGGGATCCAAACAGGCCGAGACATGGAATTTGATTCAATTTGGACCAATTCTAGGGAACCAAACGGGCTGTTAGAGAAAATGGTTAAGGTCATTTCCCATTCAATCTCCCCTTTTTAGTGATTGATGCCAACACAAACCATAGCAAATATAAAGTGTAGAAATGTAACTAGTTTGCAACTTTGTCAAGAATGCATAAGTTACTGAAATGAAAACAGTTCTAAAAACCTATGTATGTTTTTGACATAGCTAAAATTTTGGACCACATTTGCACCACTTTAGCTTGTTTTTGCAAATCTTTTGATAAAATCTTTTAAAATCCATTTGCAATTGGCCTAAGGTGAAAGAATAGAATTTTCAGAAGCCTTTTTAAGTTTGAAAGATTCTCCCCCTTTTTCAAACACTTTCCTTTGTCCAAATAAAAGCTCCCCCAGAATCAGTTCTCCCCTTTGACATAAATAGTTTTTCTAGACAGTCCATTTTAGAGGCTCGAACGGTCCGCGATGCGCTGTTTTCAGGGTTGATCTTTCTTGAAGCATTTTTCTGAGTACCTGAATTTGTAACTTAGCAAACTAGTTAGCCCATAAGGTTGTGATGGTCATCAAGTACCAAATTAATTAGAGAAAATGGTTAAGGCCATTTCCATTTCAATTATGATTTAAAGCATTGTAAATTTAAGAAATTAATATAGTTATTGAGATCTAACAAACTAACCTCATCTATAGATGTTGGTACCACCGCTAGAGGGGTTTGGCATTCATTTGCCATATTTACTTCTAATCCCTAGAATATACGAGTTCAAATATATTAAATAGCTTGAATAGAACAAGTATAATTCCATTCACTAAATATATACAAATAAAACTATAATTTATACAAATGCCACTGCAACACGACATTTGTATGGACATGCTACTACAACCTTGAAAGGTCCCTTGTTGGTTTTGGTGTTTGGATGACAACACGATTAAAGGACTAACTAAGGTGTTAAGTCTTGAGCATGCTCTTAGTGAAAAGCTTATAAGGTTCAACACATGGAGACAAGTGTGATAGTCCATATAGGTTGAGTTGACTATGGATTGTGGATAGTCAAAGTGAAGAATGGACATTGCTATGTGGAATTCAATGTGCATGGCTTGGATACAGTTGATTGAACTAAGGATGAAGGGAAGAAAGACTTCGAGGTACCAAGAGAAAGTGAGAACATCAAGAAGGTTGAGATATAGATACCTAAAGCCAAGGTGAAGAAGAGGTTATGGCAAGAGGTCACGGATGATCAAGCTGAGAAGAGACATGGTGAATTCAAGACCATGACAAATGGATGTGACTTAAAGCATCAAGGTAACTCATATGGTTTTATAATTTAAGTCATAAGGCTCAAGATCCTAGCTCACGTAGAGTCATGGTCACAAGGATGAGTAGAAGTGTCAAATTTAGAACCTAAAAGGGCCCAAAGAGCTAAGCGCGCTATGATATGGAGTTTGGGTCACTCATGTGTTATAAGTTTTCTTAGTGATCATTGAAAAGTGTCGGAGCTCAAGGTATGGCTAGAATGATCAAGTTATGTGACTTGGAGTTTTCGAGTCCAACATCGAGCTCAAACAGGCCAGAAAGAGCAACATGATGAAAAAGGTTATGTATCAAAGGTTTGAGCATTTGAATATGTTGCACACTCCTTGAAAGTCGCCTAGAGGGGGGTGAATAGGCAAATCTGAAATTTATAAAGTTTAAGCACAACTACAAGTCGGGGTTAGCGTTAGAAATATAATCGAGTCCGAAAGAGAGGGCGAAAACAAATCACAAGCAAATAAGAGCGGATGACACGGTGATTTGTTTTACCGAGGTTCGGTTCTTGCAAACCTACTCCCCGTTGAGGTGGTCACAAAGACTGAGTCTCTTTCAACCCTTTCCCTCTCTCAAACGGTCACTTAGACCGAGTGAGCTTTCTCCTTAATCAAACGGGTCACTTAGACCCCACAAGGACCACTACAACTTAGTGTCTCTTGCTTTGATTACAAGTGTCTTGAGAATAAGAATGGGGAAGAAGAAAGCACGATTCCAAAAGCCAAGCGACAAGAGCGACAAATAACACACGGATCACTCTCTCTCTCTCTCAAGTCACTAATCACTAATGATCACTTGTCTCAATTGTGGAACTTGGAGAGATTGGAGGCTTTGATTGTGTCTTGGAATGGATTGCTTGCTCTTGTATTGAATGTAGAAGATTGGAATGCTTGGGTGTAGTAAATGGAGGTGGTTGGGGTTGTATTTATAGCCACCAACCACTTCCTAGCCGTTGCTCCAATTCTGCCGACTGCGGACGGTCCGCGCCCCTGGTCCGGACGATCCGCCCCTGTACATCAACGGCTGAAATCGCAACGGTCAGCAGTAACGGCTATATCAACGGCTATAATGCATTAAATGCGTCGTTAGATGTCAGATAAAGGCAGTCACGGACGGTCCGGTCGTGCACCCCGGACGGTCTGCGAGGACGCTATAATTCATTTTACCGAACCCGTCACCTTCGGGTTTTTTGGTTCCTCACCTACCGGACGGTCCGCGCCTGAGGCCGGATGGTCCGCGCGTGGTCTCGGACGGTGCTTGCTTTTCCTCCGGACGGTCCGTAGTGTACACGTGGGTTTTTGCATTGGTTCTGTCCGAGGCACACCCTAGTGTCGCAGACGGTCCGCCGCAAAGGCCCGGACGGTCCGCGCTTGGTCTCTTTTTCCAAAAAGCTTCTCCTGTCCGGAATAATCTACGGTATTCCGGACAGTCGACTTAGAATAGTTGTAGATGAACTTATGCACCTGTAAAACTTATAATCTAGAGCAAACTAGTTAGTCCAATTATTTGTGTTGGGCAATTCAACCACCAAAATCATTTAGGAAAAGGTTTGACCCTATTTCCCTTTCAGTCTCCCCATTTTTGGTGATTGATGCCAACACAAACCAAAGCAAATATATAAGTGCAGAATTGAACTAGTTTGCATAAGGTAAGTGCAAAGGTTGCTTGGAATTAAACCAATTTACATTTTCATAGGATATGCATGGATTGCTTTCTTCATTTTAACATTTTGGACCACGCTTGCACCACTTGTTTTGTTTTTGCAAATGTTTTTGGAAATTCTTTTTCAAAGTCTTTTTGCAAATAGTCAAAGGTATATGAATATGATTTCAATAAGCATTTTCAAGATTTGAAATTTTCTCCCCTTGTTTCAAATGCTTTTCCTTTGACTAAACAAAACTCCCCCTTAATGAAATTCTACTCTTAGTGTTCAAGAGGGTTTTAGATTTTAATTTTGAAAGAGGTCATACCAATTTGAAATTATATCAAAAATAAGATACCAAATGAAAACTTCTTAAAAACAATTTGAATATTTTTAAAATTGGTGGTGGTGCGGTCCTTTTGCTTTGGGCTAATACTTGTGAAAGAAATATGAGCCCTTTTCGAACTCTCTCCCCTTTGGCAAGTAATATACGAGTGAAGAATTATACCAAAGTGAAGAGTGATGCGGAGTGACGGCAAAGGGTAAATGATACAATGGAGTGGAGTGGAAGCCTTGTCTTCGCCGAAGACTCTATTTCCCTTTCAATCTATGACTTAGCATGAAATATACTTGACAAACACATTAGTCATAGCAAGTGAAAGAGATATGATCAAAGGTATATAAATGAGCTATGTGTGCAAAGTTTCAATCAAAGTTCCTAGAGTCAAGAATGTTTAGTTCATTCCTAAGTTTGGTAAAGGTTTTCTCATCTAATGGTTTGATAAAGATATCGGCTAGTTGTTCTTTGGTGCTAACATAAGCAATCTCGATATCCCCCCTTTGTCGGTGATCCCTCAAAAAGTGATACCGAATGGCTATGTGCTTAGTGCGGTTGTGTTCAATGGGATTATCCGCCATGCAGATTGCACTCTCATTGTCACATAGGAGAGGGACTTTGCTCAATTTGTAGCCATAGTCCCTGAGGTTTTGCCTCATCCAAAGTAATTGCGCACAACAATGGCCTTCGGCAATGTACTCGGCTTCGACGGTAGAAAGAGCTACAAAATTTTGTTTCTTTGAAGCCCAAGACACCAGGGATCTTCCCAAGAACTGACAAGTCCCTGATGTGCTCTTTCTATTAATTTTACACCCTGCCCAATCAGCATCTGAATAACCAATTAAATCAAAAGTGGATCCCTTGGGGTACCAAAGGCCAAACTTAGGTGTATGAACTAAATATCTCAAGATTCGTTTTACGGCCCTAAGGTGAACTTCCTAAGGATCGGCTTGGAATCTTGCACACATGCATATAGAAAGCATAATATTCGGTCGGGATGCACATAAATAGAGTAAAGATCCTATCATCGACCGGTATACCTTTTGATCTATGGATTTACCTCCCGTGTTGAGTTCGAGATGCCCATTGGTTCCCATGGGTGTCTTGATGGGCTTGGCATCCTTCATCCTAAATTTGGTGAGTATGTCTTGAATGTACTTTGTTTGGCTGATGAAGGCGCCCTCTTGGAGTTGCTTGACTTGAAATCCTAAGAAATACTTCAACTCCCCCATCATAGACATCTCGAATTTTTGAACCATTATCCTACTAAACTCTTCACATGTAGATTTGTTAGTAGACCCAAATATGATATCATCAACATAAATTTGGCATACAAACAAATCATTTGTAATAGTTTTAGTAAAGAGAGTAGGATCGGCTTTTCCGACTTTGAAGCCATTAGCAATAAGAAAATCTCTTAGGCATTCATACCATGCTCTTGGGGCTTGCTTGAGCTCATAAAGCGCCTTAGAGAGTTTATAAACATGGTTAGGATACTCACTATCTTCAAAGCCGAGAGGTTGCCCAACATAGACCTCCTCCTTGATTGGTCCATTGAGGAAGGCACTTTTCACGTCCATTTGGCAAAGCTTAAAGCCATGATAAGTAGCATAGGCAAGTAATATACGAATTGACTCAAGCCTAGCTACGGGTGCATAGGTTTCACCGAAATCCAAACCTTCGACTTGTGAATATCCCTTGGCCACAAGTTGGGCTTTGTTCCTTGTCATCACACCATGCTCATCTTGCTTGTTGCGGAAGACCCATTTGGTTCCTACAATATTTTGGTTAGGACGTGGAACAAGATGCCATACCTCATTCCTCGTGAAGTTGTTGAGTTCCTCTTGAATAGCCAACACCCAGTCCAAATCCCTTAATGCGTCTTCCACCCTATATGGCTCAATAGAAGACACAAAGGAATAATGTTCACAAAAATGAGCAACACGAGATCGAGTGGTTACCCCCTTTTGAATATCGCCGAGAATGGTGTTCACGGGGTGATCTATTTGTATTGCTTGGTGGACTCTTGGGTGAGGCGGTCTTTGACCCTCATCATCTTCCTTGTCTTGATCATTAGCATCTCCCCCTTGATCATTGTCCTCCTCTTGAGGTGACTCCTCTTGATCTTCATTTTCATCATCTTGAGCTTGATTGTCATCTTGAGTTGGTGGAGATGCTTGCATGGAGGAAGATGGTTGATCTTGTGCTTGTGGAGGCTCTTCGGATTCCTTAGGACACACATCCCCAATGGACATGTTCCTTAGCGCGACGCACGGAGCCTCTTCATCATCTAGCTCATCAAGATCAACTTGCTCTACTTGAGAGCCATTAGTCTCATCAAACACAATGTCACAAGAAACTTCAACTAGTCTAGTGGACTTGTTAAAGACTCTATATGCCCTTGTGTTTGAGTCATAACCAAGTAAAAAGCCTTCTACAACCTTAGGAGCAAATTTATATTTTCTACCTCTTTTAACAAGAATAAAGCATTTGCTACCAAAGCCTCTAAAATATGAAACATTGGGCTTTTTACCGGTTAGGAGTTCATATGATGTCTTCTTGAGGATTCGGTGAAGGTAGAGACGGTTGATGGCGTAGCAAGCGGTGTTGATTGCTTCCACCCAAAATCGGTCCAAAGTCTTGTACTCATCAAGCATGGTCCTTGCCATGTCAAGTAGAGTTCTATTCTTCCTTTCCACTACACCATTTTGTTGTGGCGTGTAGGGAGAAGAGAACTCATGCTTGATGCCCTCATCCTCAAGAAAGCCTTCTATTTGTGAGTTCTTGAACTCCGTCCCGTTGTCGCTTCTAATCTTCTTGATCCTTAAGCCGAACTCATTTTGAGCCCGTCTCAAGAATCCCATTAAGGTCTCTTGGATTTGGGATTTTTCCTGCAAAAAGAACACCCAAGTGAAGCAAGAATAATCATCCACAATAACTAAACAGTACTTACTCCCGCCGATGCTTATGTAAGCGATTGTTGGGGGCCTTCGGCTTCCGAAGGTCCTCAAAAACATGATTTGACAATATTTTACAAGTGAAATATGTGAACAAGTATCTTCGGATTCGGATCATGAGCATACAGAGCATGGTCAGGATGAAGCCTGAGCGAGACGAAAGATGATTATGACGAAGGACAAGGTGATCACGAAGCTGTGCGCAGGAAAGCTTCGGCATAACAGTAGAAAAGGGGAACCGACTTAAAGATGAAAAGGCAAATTAGACCTCGAAGAATTACTATAGAGTTATTAGCAAATATAAAGGGCATGAATGTAATTTTACATGGGTTGCGTCCCTTGCCTATAAATAGATGAACAGTACTCCCGTACTGTTCACGCTGACTTGGCATTCGCTTTTTGCATCACGCTTGTACCTTTGCTTTCCTTCAAACCGAAGGTACATCTATAATTTGTTATTGTGGATATGGTAATGCAAATAAAAATAAGTTGATAATAATGTTTATATTATTTTTCGTATTTCGTATATGAATTCTTCCTCATCATTTATTATGCTTACGGAGGTTTTTTCTTCATGACCTTCGTCCGGAATTCATTATATCCGAAGGGAAATAATGTCTCGAAGGACGAAGGACTTTAACATTTAACACTTTTCATGTTGCCTTGTTCTTAACTCTTAGCATTTGAGAACAAGTCCCCAACATTGGCGCCCACCGCCGGTGAACTCACTTCCACTTTTTGAGTTTCGAACACCTTCGGCAAGCATAGACCTTCGTCATGCTGCCAAAGAAAGCTTCAACAACAGGGGCTGCAGCTCTGCAACCGCTGGACCCCAACCAGGAGACCCTCTCTCTTCGGGAGGCCCGAAGCCAGAAGAGGAAGGCCACCAGTCCAACGCCTCAGGAGGACGAATTGGATCAAGAGATCAGAGATATGGAGATGCTCCATCAACAGGTGCAAAGGAAGAAGGAAAAGATGGCTAGGCTAGCTGACCTGCAAAGGCAGATAGACGAAGCCTCTGAAGAAGTTTGTCATCTTACTCAAGATGAGCAGAACCGAAGGCCCCAGCACAGAGAGCTTCATCAGGAGGGCTTCTTCAACGAAGATGACTGGTATGAGAATTTCCATCATGGAAATTTTGCTTTTGATGATGCTTCTCCTCTGTCAGCAGAACTGCAGGCTACACCTTGGCCTCCGTCCTACAAGCCACCTCAACTACCCATGTACGACGACCACTCAGATCCGAAGCAGTTTCTGATGAGCTACGAAGCAACAATATCTTCCTATGGTGGCAATACTGCAGTCATGGCGAAGTCTTTCGTCATGTCTGTCAAGAATGTTGCACAAACCTGGTACTCCTCTCTTCGGCCAGGAACAATCACATCATGGCAGAAGCTGAAGGATATGCTGATCACCAGTTTTCAAGGGTTTCAAACGAAGCCGGTCACTGCTCAAGCCTTATTCCAGTGCACCTAAGATCACAAAGAATATCTTCAGGCGTATGTCCGAATATTCTTACGCCTGAGGGCACAAGCGCCAACAGTGCCCAATGAAATTGTCATTGAGGCCATGATTAAGGGGCTTCGGCCGGGACCTTCAGCCCAATACTTTGCCAGGAAACCCCCTCAGACTCTGGAGAAATTGCTTCAGAAGATGGATGAATACATCCGCGCTGACAATGACTTTCGACAGAGAAGGGAGGAAGCTTACAGATTCTCCGAAATAGCCAGGGGCTTTGGAGGAAGGTTTCATCCTAGACATGTCAGATCGATTCATTCCACTCAGAATGATGACAGGGGAAGCCAGCAGCAAAGGCCACAATATTCCTCCCAGGCTTCCCAGGCTTCGGGGCAGCAGTAGAGTTATCCTCGGCCTCCAGCTCCAAGGGGCAGAGGTGCCAGGGGCTTCGGAGGAAGATTTGGGGATCAGCCAAGGAAAATTTATTGCTTATTCTGTGGTGAGGACAAGGGCCACACCACCAGGATGTGACATGTTACCATCCAAAAACAAAAAGAAATAGCAGAAGCTGCAGCCCAACAGACCCAGCCGAAGCAAGTCATGCATACTGCTTCGTACCACTCGCCTTATATTCCAGAGTATGTGGGTAACCACCCTGCAGCTTCTGTTGCTTCAGCAAGTCAATCTCAGGCATCTTAGCAACAGCTTCCACCTCCACCACCAGTGCAACGAGGCCAGCAGCCAGAAGGGAGTCAGCATACTCAACACCAACGAGACTTCAGAGAAGAGTCCGAAGCTCGCACAGTCAATAGTACTGTGCCAGAATCGAAGCACATTTATTGACAAATATCCTACCTCGGCAGTAGTTTTTCATTCAATATCATTTTCTTTTTAATAAGGAACAATTATTGTACAAGTATACCTTCTCCACAGAATAACGGAGTCCAAAAAGTTGCCGAAGCATAAGAACTTATGGTTACGGGGTGAATCTTTGAAATAACAAAAAGTCGTTCCTAAGGGAGCGCAGCGTAAGTTTTCTGCTCAAAAGTCGTTCCGAAGGGAATGCAGAGCTTACAGCGAAAAATAAACGCTGATTCCGCTGAAAGTAAAAGGCGAAGAAGATCCTAAGGGAGGCTTACAGCGAAAAATAAACGATGATTCCGCTGAAAGTAAAAGGCGAAGAAGCTCCTAAGGGAGGCTTACAGCGAAAAAAAACGTTGATTCCGCTGAAGTAAAAGGCGAAGAAGCTCCTAAGGGAGGCTTGCAGTGAAAAAATGTCGATCTTCGGCAAATATCATTTTGCATAACATCACATCATCACATCATTTTCATAGCATAACATCATACATCATATTGCATCAACGACGCAAGAAGGGGGTTTCAGTGTTGATATTCGAAGATTGTTTCGAAGGAATAGTACCAGGGCACAAAAATAGTTATTGAAGAACTATACCTTCGTCAAACTCTGAAATGAAAAGATCTATTGGTTACTGATTTTACGAGGATTGGTTACTGATTTTATGAAAACACGGATATTATTTACGAAGCATGAAAAGAAGGGAAGGTGTTTTTTTGCCGAAGGCTAAAAACGGTATGTATGTGAAGTTTCATGCATCGTAAAGAATAGAACCATAGATAGCTTATATATTACATTCAAATTTACAAAATATTACACACGTTCCTCAACAAACATTACATTCTAAATGTTTTTACAATAACATCTAATCTTCTCTTAGAACTACTTCTGCAGCTTCGTTTAGTAGCTGATCAACAACTTTATCCATGATGGCTTCGGCCATTTTTCTAATTTCGTCGTCCCCCTTCACGTGGGGGTCCGCCGATGGCTCGGCAGGCTCTGAGGGAGGAGAAAGTGCGGCTGCGTTACAAAGCGTAAACAAGTTCGAAATCAAAAAATTACAACAAAGAGCCAAAAACTACTAGTCAATACCTATTTGCCCTTCGAGATCCGCACTTTTCTCAGTGGCCTCTGCTACTTTTCTAGCGTCATGAATACCTTTCTCGCTTTTTCGTATAATTTCTTGGGCCATCTCCCGGCCACCATTGTGAAAAATTTTCCACCAACCAGGCTCGCTTCGGCCGAGGGATCTTTTATATCTTCAGAGGATAAGGCGGCTTCGGATTGTGCCAAGGATTTCACATGGTCACAGCCTTTCCTCTCCAAAATAGTGGCAATCCCCCTGGCACCCGAAAAGGCACATATGTCTCCGCGGCTATTCAAAACTTCTTCAAAAGCTTCAGCTTCGTGGCTGATCCATCCAATTGGGCCTTCGGGGTCACCCCTTATGAAGTTTTCCTCACTTGAGAATGCTCCAACGCTGGCGAAGCTGGTTCTTATTTTCTTAACACATTCTATAGATTTTTTATAACACTTTTTCTTGGATGCCCGAAGCTCTTCAACGTTTTTTTCTAAATGATTGGCACATTGTTCACTAATTTCTCGTTTTGTTTCTTCAAGTGTGCACTCTTCTTTAGATCTGACTAGCTGTTTCCGAAGATCCTCAATTTCGCGCTTCTGAGCTTCAGCTTGAGCTTTGAAAGCAGCTTCGTCTTCTTTTATTTTATTCACTAACGAGTGTAATATTTTATCTTTTTCGAGACCTTCGTTCCTTAGTTCAATTACTTTGGAACGAAGGTTGCTCAAGGCTATGGTACACCCTTCGTCTTCGGCATCTTTTTGTGCCCTGAGGGCATTACTAAGTATAAGGCCCTGGGAAAAATGTGTGTTAATAAGTTTAAGAAAATGAAAAAAATTTTGGTTTCAAGAAATAATACAAAGATCTCATTTTTTCACCTTTAAACTATTGTATGCTAAGCTGTCGGCCAGCTCATTCTTTGACAACACTGAGAGCCCGTCTTCTAGTGTTGGGAATCCGAAGCTTTTGCTCATCTCCCGACAGACAGAAATCTCCTTACTATCAGGGAGACAATACAAGAAGTCTTCTTCTCCGCTGCCGTTGAATATCAGCGCCCCTTTGGATATTTCAGTTTTTGGGCATAGAACTGAGCCTCTTGCTTTTGTTTTTCACTCAACTCTTTCCCCGAAGCATGTCGTAAAATATAATTGGAAGCTTCAGAAAATGCTTCGGGGGCGGCAGTGCCAGTTTCTTCAGTTAAAATTTGTTATGCTGCTTCTGTTTCTTTGGTTTCCAAGGATTCCACCTTGGCGGGCTCTGAAGGCCCAGCTTCAGTCTCAGCTTGGTGCTTTGAAGCTTCGGCACCAAAGGCTTCGATTTGCACTTCGGGAGTTTCGACAATTATCTTCGGAGTAGTGCTTGAAGACTTTATTGTCTCCAATAAATCCAGTACATTAACCATCCTTTTCCTTTTGGGGGTCAATGCTGGACCCTTTTGGCTTTTTGGTACTTCAACTTTTGCTGAAGGACTTAAAATTTCAGATGTCCTTGTTTCTTTAGCCTTCGGTTCTTCTATTTTCTCTATCTCCGGCATTATGACTGGCTCTTCAATATTCGGCAGGGGAGTTGGCTCCCTGGCTTCGGGGGCCGAAGAGGATTCACCGATAAACTCGGGCACTATGGCCGGTTCAATATAGCGTGGCCGGTGCGTAAGAACCTTTATCTTCTTCCTCTTTGGCGCTGGCTCACTAAGAGCGGCTGAAGCAACTTCCTTCGCAGAAGCCGTATCTTTCCTTTTCTGACCCCGTGTTGGGTAACGGTAGTCAGGATATACGAACCCAATGTCATCAAATACTCGGTTCAGCCTTTTCTTCTTCTGGCCTCCGAAGGCTGCGGACAGTGTAGTATCTTCTGCCTTCGAGTATGGCCCAAGCAGCTCATCGCTTATGGCCTCAATACTTTTCAGCCAGTCATCATCTGGCTCGACGAACTTGTCTCCATATTTGAAGGTGAATTTTAACCTAACTAGTCCACCTTCGTTAGGTTCGCTGACGGTTTCCTTTGGCATTTCCCACTTTTCTGCAAGCGGCCATACTCTGAAGGCAATGTGTTCTTGGATCAAATCTCTTGTCCCGATGAAAGAGCAAACCACGCCGAAGGCCCTCTGGCATTCTTCGGCTGCTTCGTCAATTTCCACCTTCGGTTTCCGAAGGCCGAAGCGCTGTCAGATAGGGCGCATAATGATATCTTTAATATCTTCTCGCGCTTTCAAGTCGTTCTTCACATAGAACCATTCCTTCATCCAGTCCCCAGGCCATCTCTTCCGAAAAGTTGGCACGGGACAGCTTGACCCAGAACGGGCGCCGAAGCTGTAGAAGCCAAAATTGTTATGGTATTGCTCTTTACCCCAGGGTTTTGTCTCATACAATAACTCATGCATGCTACAGAAACTTTTGGCATTTGGCTCCAAACCTTGGCTCTTCACAGCCCATACGAAGATTCCCATTCTTATGATTGCTTCGGGAGTAATTTGATGGAGGCAGATTTCAAATATCTTCAAAACTTCTACGACGAAACTGCTCAAAGGAAACCGAAGTCCAGCCTTAAAGAAGCTTCGGAATATCACGACTTCATTCTCCTCGGGAGTCGGACAAGTTTTCTCTCCTTCATCAGCCCTCACAATAGATAAATCCCGAAAATATCTACCCCTCATATTGACAAGATGGCTTTGTTTAATGCTTGATTTTCCAAAAACGGCATGGCTTGGTCGCCAAGGTCGATCTTCGGAATCTTCACCACCACTTTCCACATCATAGCTGTCACTATCACCAGTGTCTTCAGATAGGCTTTCTAAAATCTCCTTAGTAATCTTCTCTGTGTTTGTCTTTGCTATTGATTCAAGGAAGCCGAGATTCATCTCTTCGGAAAGGCTTAGCTTCGACTCAGCGACAGCTTTCTTGTCTTCAGACATCTTTCAAAATGCTAAGAAAGTGCTCTCAAAGACGAAGCTTAGAAATTTAAAAAAAAGTCACGCAAGCGTTGGTGTGCAAAGAGCTAAAAATTAGGAAGGCAAGAGCAGACGGCAAAAAAGCATGCTAAATGTGCTCGCGGTGCGTTCTTATTTATACGCCCAATACGTTGCAAGTGGCAGGGCCCCACTTGTCATTGATTGTTGCTATTCTAGCAAAGGGAAGGTGTTTTTTCGGACCTTCGGCTTAAGGCCTTCGTCCATATCGCAATCTGAATTTATCATTCTAACAAATTAATATTGCGAGGGGCTACTGTTGGGGGCCTTCGGCTTCCAAAGGTCCTCAAAAACATGATTTGACAATGTTTTCCAAGTGAAATATGTGAACAGGTATCTTCGGATTCGGATCATGAGCATACAGAGCATGGTCAGGACGAAGCCTGAGCGAGACGAAAGATGATTATGACGAAGGACAAGGTGATCACGAAGCTGTGCGCAGGAAAGCTTCGGCATAACAGTAGAAAAGGGGAACCGACTTAAAGATGAAAAGGCAAATTAGACCTCGAAGAATTACTATAGAGTTATTAGCAAATATAAAGGGCATGAATGTAATTTTACATGGGTTGCGTCCCTTGCCTATAAATAGATGAACAGTACTCTCGTACTGTTCACGCTGACTTGGCATTCGCTTTTTTGCATCACGCTTGTACCTTTGCTTTCCTTCAAACCGAAGGTACATCTATAATTTGTTATTGTGGATATGGTAATGCAAATAAAAATAAGTTGATGATAATGTTTATATTATTTTTCGTATTTCGTATATGAATTCTTCCTCATCATTTATTATGCTTACGGAGGTTTTTTCTTCACGACCTTCGTCCGGAATTCATTATATCCGAAGGGAAATAATGTCTCGAAGGACGAAGGACTTTAACATTTAACACTTTTCATGTTGCCTTGTTCTTAACTCTTAGCATTTGAGAACAAGTCCCCAACAGCGATCGGGCCGAATAGATCCATGTGGAGTAGCTCAAGTGGCATGTCGGTCGTTATGATGTTCTTGTGTGCATGATGAACACCAACTTGCTTCCCTGCTTGACATGCGCTACAAATCCTGTCTTTCTCAAAATGAACATTTGTTAGTCCCAAAATGTGCTCTCCCTTTAAAAGCTTATGAAGATTCTTCATCCCAACATGGACTAGTCGGCGATGCCAGAGCCAACCCATGTTAGTCTTGGCAATTAAGCAAGTGTCGAGTTCAGCTCTATTAAAATCAACTAAGTATAGTTGACCCTCTAACACTTCCTTAAATGCTACTGAATCATCACTTCTTCTAAAGACAGTAACACCTATATCCGTAAAAAGACAATTGTATCCCATTTTACATAATTGAGAAACTGAAAGCAAGTTATAGTCTAAAGAATCTACAAGAAAAACATTGGAAATAGAATGGTCAGGAGATATAGAAATTTTACCAAGTCCTTTGACCAAACCTTGATTTCCATCCCTGAATGTGATAGCTCTTTGGGGATCATGGTTTTTCTCGTAGGAGGAGAACATACTTTTCTCCCCAGTCATGTGGTTTGTGCAGCCGCTATCAATTATCCAACTTGAGCCCTCGGATGCATAAACCTACAAAACAAATTTAGGCCTTGTTCTTAGGTACCTAAACGGTCTTGGGTCATTTCACATTAGAAACAAGCACCTTGGGTACCCAAACACAAGTCTTTGAGCCCTTGTGTTTGGCCCCAACATATTTGGCAACTACTTTGCCTGATTTGTTAGTTAAAACATATGAAGCATCAAAAGTCTTAAATGAAAAGTTATGATCATTTGATGCAATAGGAGATTTCTTTTTAGGCAATTTAACATGGGTTGATTGCCTAGAGCTAGATGCCTCACTCTTATACATAAAAGCATGATGAGAGCCAGAGTGAGACTTCCTAGAGTGAATTCTCCTAATTTTGTGTTCGGGATAACCGGCAGGATATAAAATGTAACCCTCGTTATCCTGAACCATGGGAGCCTTACCCTTAACAAAATTAGACAATTTCTTAGGGGCACTAAGCTTGACATTGCCTCCATGTTGGAAGCCAATGCCATCCTTAATGCCTGGGTGTCTCCCACTATAGAGCATACTTCTAGCAAATTTAAATTTTTCATTTTCTAAGTCATGCTCATTGATTTTAGCACTAAGTTGAGCTATGTGATCATTTTGTTATTTAATTAAAGTTAGGTGATCATGAATAGCATCAACATTAACATCTCTACATCTAGTACAAATAGTAACATGCTCAATGGTGGATGTAGAGGGTTTGCAAACATTTAATTCATCGATCTTAGCATGTAACATGACATTTTCATTTCTAAGATTGGAAACAATATCATTGCAAACATTTAAATTTTTAGCCTTAGTAATCAATTTTTCATTTTCTATCTTAAGGCTAGCAATTAATTCATTTAACTTGTTAATCTTAGCAATCAAATTAGAATTATCATTTTTAAGTTTGACAAGAGAATCATCACAAACATTTAAATTCTCAACCTTAGCAATCAATTTAGCATTTTCATTTCTAAGGTTGGAAATAGTATCATAGCAAGTGCTTAGCTCACAAGTTATTTTTTCACATTTTTCTACTTCCTGAGCATAGGCATTTTTAACCTTAACATGTGTTTTGTTTTCTTTAATAAGGAAGTCCTCTTGGCTATCCAAGAGTTCATCCTTCTCATGAATAGCTCCTATCAATTCATTTAACTTTTTCCTTTTGTTGCATGTTTAGGTTGGCAAAAAGGGCAAGCAAGTTATCCTCATCATCACTAGAGTTATCCTCATCACTAGATGTTGCATATTTAGTGGAGGCTCTAGATTTTACCTTCTTTTTGTCATCCCTTGCCATGAGGCACTTGTGGCCGACGTTGGGGAAGAGAAGACCCTTGTTGACGGCGATGTTTGCGGCGTCCTCGTCGGAGGAGGAGTCGGTGGAGCTCTCATCGAAGTCCCACTCCCAACAAACATGGGCATCGTCGCCCTTCTTCTTGTAATACTTCTTCTTCTCCTTCCTTCTTCCCTTCTTGTCGTCGCCCCTGTCACTATCACTTGATAATGGACATTTAGCAATGAAATGACCGGGCTTACCACACTTGTAGCAAACTTTCTTGGAGCAGGGCTTGTAGTCTTTCCCCCTCCTTTGCTTGAGGATTTGGCGAAAGCTTTTGATGATTAAAGCCATCTCCTCATTATCGAGCTTGGAGACGTAGATGAAGAGCCTACTTGACGTAGACTCTTCTTTCTTCTCCTCCGTTGCTTTGAAGGCAACGGGTTGCACCTTGGGTGTGGAGGTGGCGCCACGCTCGATGATTTGTTTGGAGCCTTTGATCATCAACTCAAAGCTCACAAACTTTCCTATCACTTCCTCGGGATACATTAGTTTATATCTAGGATCACCACGAATTAATTGAACTTGAGTAGGGTTAAGAAAAACGAGTGATCTAAGAATAACCTTGACCATTTCATGGTCATCCCATTTAGTACTCCCGAGGTTGCGCACTTGGTTCACCAAGGTCTTGAGCCGGTTGTACATAGCTTGTGGCTCCTCTCCTTGGTGAAGCATGAATCGACTGAGCTCCCCCTCGATCGTTTCTCTCTTGGTGATCTTGGTCACCTCATCTCCTTCGTGTGCGGTCTTGAGCACGTCCCAAATCTCTTTGGCACTCTTCAACCCTTGCACCTTATTATACTCCTCTCGACTTAGAGAGGCGAGGAGTATAGTAGTGGCTTGGGAGTTGAAGTGCCGGATTTGGGCAACCTCGTCCGAATCATAGCCTTCATCCCCTATGGATGGTTCCTGCGCTCTAAATTCAACAATGTCCCAAATGCTAGCGTGGAGTGAGGTTAGATGGTGCCTCATTTTATCACTCCACATATAATAATCTTCACCGTTAAAAACCGGTGGTTTGCCTAGTGGGACAAAAAGTAAAGGAGTGTGTTTGGAAATGCGAGGGTAGCATAAGGGGATCTTACTAAACTTCTTGCGCTCATGGCACTTAGAAGTGACGGACGGTGTGTCGAAGCCGGAGGTAGAAGGCGACGAAGAATCGGTCTCGTAGTAGATCACTTTCTTTATTTTCTTCTTCTTGTCGCCACTCCGGTGCGACTTAACGCGGGGAGGTGATTCCTCCCTCTTCTTGTTGCTAGACTCTCCCGATGAAGCTTTCCCGTGGCTTGTGGCGGGCTTTTCGCCGATCACCATCTCCTTCTTGGCGTGAGCTCCCGACATCACTTCGAGCGGTTAGGCTCTAATGAAGTACTAGCTCTGATACCAATTAAAAGTCGCCTAGAGAGGGGTGAATAGGCAAATCTGAAATTTATAAAGTTTAAGCACAACTACAAGTCGGGGTTAGCGTTAGAAATATAATCGATTCCGAAAGAGAGGGCGAAAACAAATCACAAGCAAATAAGAGCGGATGACACGGTGATTTGTTTTACCGAGGTTCGGTTCTTGCAAACCTACTCCCCGTTGAGGTGGTCACAAAGATCGAGTCTCTTTCAACCCTTTCCCTCTCTCAAACGGTCACTTAGACCGAGTGAGCTTTCTCCTTAATCAAACGGGTCACTTAGACCCCACAAGGACCACTACAACTTAGTGTCTCTTGCTTTGATTACAAGTGTCTTGAGAATAAGAATGGGGAAGAAGAAAGCACGATTCCAAAAGCCAAGCGACAAGAGCGACAAATAACACACGGATCACTCTCTCTCTCAAGTCACTAATCACTAATGATCACTTGTCTCAATTGTGGAACTTGGAGAGATTGGAGGCTTTGATTGTGTCTTGGAATGGATTGCTTGCTCTTGTATTGAATGTAGAAGATTGGAATGCTTGGGTGTAGTGAATGGAGGTGGTTGGGGTTGTATTTATAGCCACCAACCACTTCCTAGCCGTTGCTCCAATTCTGCCGACTGCGGACGGTCCGCGCCCCTGGTCCGAACGGTCCGCCACTTTACATCAACGACTGAAATCGCAATAGTCAGCATTAACAGCTATAATGCATTAAATGTGTCGTCAGATGTCAAATAAAGGCAGTCACGGACGGTCCGGTCGTGCACCCCGGACGGTCCGTGAGGACGCTATAATTCATTTTACCGAACCCGTCACCTTCGGGTTTTTCGGTTCCTCACCTACCGGACGGTCCGCGCCTGAGGCCGGACGGTCCGCGCGTGGTCTCGGACGGTGCTTGCTTTTCCTCCGGACGGTCCGTAGTGTATACTTGGGTTTTTGCATTGGTTCTATCCGAGGCACACCCTAGTGTCGCGGACGGTCCGCCGCAAAGGCCCGGACGGTCCGCGCTTGGTCTCTTTTTCCAAAAAGCTTCTCCTGTCTGGAATAATCTATGGTATTCCGGACAGTCGACTTAGAATAGTTGTAGATGAACTTATGCACCTGTAAAACTTATAAT
Source organism: Zea mays (assembly GCF_902167145.1). NCBI lineage: Eukaryota > Viridiplantae > Streptophyta > Magnoliopsida > Poales > Poaceae > Zea > Zea mays. The sequence continues at coordinate 27,736,705 of NC_050097.1, forward strand.
CTAGAGAAAACTAGTTAGTCCAATTATTTGTGTTGGGCAATTCAACCACCAAAATCATTTAGGAAAAGGTTTGACCCTATTTCCCTTTCACTCCTTTTATACTGTTATTGGCACTTTGGTTTTCACTATAACTTCGTTTTCAGTGAATCTGTCATTTTGGTCCATGTTGAGGCAAGGACTCAACTATGAAGTGCATGTTCTTTTGGGACAAGGACTATATTCCGTTGTCTACTCTACTCAACTAGATTTCGCTTCATACGACTCTACGAGTAGAGTAAGTAAGGTTATATTGAGTTATTTTTATTTGTCTATTCACCCCATCTTGGCGATATACAGGTCTTTAGTACCACTAAAGGCTATTTTCAAACATTGAATGTAAATGCAACTTGTAAGGCAATTTTCAGCAGCTTACTCATTCACATACCCATATTCAAATTGCAGTCTGCGAACAATGCAGTCTACAATGCAAAACAATGTTTTGGGTGATCATATGGGTGAACTGTTGGATAGAGACTTATTAGTGTTAAATAGTCAAAATGCTAATTATACTTACCATAATCTAGTTTTGCCGCTAGATGATGTAGTTAGCAAAGTACTATTGTTGTCGTCTATAGTGCTCTTGTTGTCTCATGTTGTACTTCTTTTGCGCCCCAGCACCTCCAACGGCTAATACTACAACCCAAACTCCGAGAGGAAGATCTCCTCTTGATCGATCATCTCTCAGGTCGATTATCCTAGTTAACATGGCATAGCTTCAAAATTTAAAATATATAAATTCTAGTTAAACATAATAACAAATTTTAAGAAATTATGATGTCAGTGTCCATACGTCTTTCCACCACCAATAGCATACATCACCATTAGGCTAATCGGTCCATTCGACCGATCGATACAGTAGTATAGAGAGAATTTGAACTTAGAGGTGGTTATGACTTATATACTAGAACGGAGGAAGAAAGAAGTATATATAAAACTATACTCGCTCAATGTATGTATGCCGGTTGTTTGGTTCGCATCTGTAACCATGGAACTGCACAAGCACCTAGGCCTGGGCAAAAAGAACCGGAACCGAGGAACCGGAATCGAAATAACCGAGAACCGAAACCGAACTAATCGAACCGAAGGAACCGTTATGAAATTCGGTTCTGGTTTTTTGAGAACCGAAATAAATGAGATATTTTCGGTTCTGCACTCCAAAGAACCGAAAGATCCAAAAAAACTGAAAGTACCAGATTCGATTTGTTACTTGTGTTTGTAACTTCGGATGTTGTTTTATCGACTTGTGTCGAACCTCTAATCATCCATGTATTATCTATGAAATTCTGGGCATTGTGCACTTGCGGTTGTTTGTGGGGGATGCTGCTGAAATTTCTCATAAAAGTTGCCGTTATTCAGAATTTTAGAGTGCCTGTTACAGTTCGGTTAGAACCGAAGAACCGATCGAGAAACGAACTAGTTATCTTGCTATTTCGGTTATAGTTTTTAAAGAACTGAATTTTTACATGAACCGAGGAACTGAACCGAATAACCGAACACCCAGTCCTACAAGCATCTGGTGTTTTGGTTCATATTTGTACGCATGCTGACTTACAAGCACCTGGTGTTTTGGTTCATATTTGTACGCGTGCTGGCTCGCCAGATGCAAAAGGCGCCCTCCGTTCAGGCTCCGCTGCGACGCGTCCCGCGACCATGGGTGCAGGCTGCATGCAGGCACGCTGGAACATGAAATGCTATTTCGGTTTATTTTTTCATTAATAACTTTTAATTGGGATTTAATCACCAAAATATTTATGTTCATAAAAATTTTGTGAACAAAACTTTATATATAATATTTGAAAATTTATTTATAAACCCTTCTCTAATACACTCAGCACAAGCAACCAAACAAAGTCTATATAATTAGTATGTATGAGTTCGTGTAAACAAACAAACAAGTGCCTTGCATAAGTTTAATCCGATGTTGCTTATCCTCGATCTGTTTGTTTCGAATTAAAACCGACTGTTTGAACTACTGTAGCTATAATTCATAAAGACAAAAACACAGTAGAATCAATAGAAACCGATACGAATTAAAGCTAAACTTGGCTTGTCTCGGACAGCCTGACCGATGGTGAATGGTCCTGTACCCACCTCTACCATCTAATGCAGTACAAGTACAAAACCAGGAGGACTTTTGTGCCGGCATGGGTTGGATTTGGAACGACATGTAACCAACCATGCATTGTTGCTAGTTATAGTGCCGTTGATAGTCTAGCGGTATGACTATGATATGATTGTTTCTTTGGCTTGGGCCGATCGAAAGAAGACGATGGATGATTGGCAGCAGGCAAGGCAGAAACGCTACCTATTTCACTGCCTCAAGTATGCACCCATGCATGCCATGCCACCGTACCCACGACGACACCATCGACAGGGACGTGACAACAACCAAGAGAAGAGGAGAGAGCACACGCACTACTACTACTACGGCCGAGCGATCCAGTAGGGCGTCGGTCGGTCGGTCCGTCGGTGGGTGTCACGTCACCTCTCACGGCTTAAAACACTATCTATAACCAGTCATTCTAAAAAACATTTTCAACTATTTTAAAAACATCCCATATATAACAAAAACACATGATGCAATGGATATTTATTACCATTGTGTGCTTTTGTTGACGAATTTTTAAAACATGTTTAGACATTATTGAAATATTTTACAAAGTGTTATGCCCATGTTTCCATTTTTTGAAAGTGCTAAATCTATTTTTTAAAAATCTCTAGATGGGTTATAAGTATCTTAATTATTAAAACTTATAGATATATGTTCGTGATTTATAAATGTTATATTTAGGTTTGATGTATCCCAATCTATATCTGGAATTGTTCCAAAGGATAATACATAAAACTTTTTTTAGGTGTTTGTTGGGGTTTTTTTTGTTAATTACAATAATGACAAACAAACACTCTGAAACCCACCCAGCTGAACTGAACCAACCTCTGGTAGGCAAGAACTTTTCCATTCCTAGGTGGATCGACAGCCCATAAGCGGCAATCCAGACATTCCGAGAAAACACGGGCCGGTCCGGCCTGGCCCAAAATAGCTGCAGGTTCACAGAAGCATCGCATACTGGACTGTGGTGGGCTGGAGGACGAGGTGTGTCCTGTCGTGTCGTCTGGGCGTGTGGCGACGAACTTGTTTCGTTGAAGCACACGCTTTGCATGAGTACGTGGACGGCCACGTAGGCTTATTAACAATACTAGAGATAATGTGCACACGTACTCAGAGAAGCCCGAATATAATACTCCAAACTTGTCGTCGTCATCTGCTTGATATATAGGTGGCACATCAAACCAAAGCTAGCATGCAATATCATATATATCATCGATCTCACATCGCCTATCTACAATAATATATCATCTGGAACAATAATAATGCACATATGATATAAACACAGAGCATCGATGGAGATGAAATTTGCATGATTGATATTTGGTTGGTTGGATAGCATATGATATGCCAATCTAAATATATATTGAATCATCAATCATGGCCATCATACCCAGATTCACATTCTCTCACACATCCTTTTCCTATACTAGAACACATATCCACCACCCTCACCCTTATTTCAGACAGGAAGGAAGATAAATGAGGGACGTTAGATATGAAATAGACGATCATGATTCAATGTATATATACCAAATAAAGGATAATGTACACATGATATGCATGTTTTCTTGTTATATATATGCATACATGCAATGCCCCCCATCTGTCTCTCGCAGCTAAATTTTGTCATCATGCAGATGGATCCAGCGTTCGAGTGCGTGTACATGCATGGTGCTGGTGCACCTCTCCGCCCCCCTAATAACGAGGATTGCATTTATTCAAACTCCACCTCCTGTTTGGTTCAATGATGCCATTACAGCTACATCATTGCTGAAAGCAGCTACATATATAAACCATAATTCAATGAATGATATTGAACATATATATCGTATTTGTTTGAAAAACGATGTAGTTTATCATCTTCTCGCTACTTACTTTTTTTTTGTGAAATAAATGAGTTGATCCATCGATATTCCATTCCTCATAGTGTAATACTCTCTCTGTCCAAAAAAGACATATTTTTTTAGAAAAGTCTTTGAAGTGAAACTTTGACTATTAATTCCTTTTAAAATATGATATCAACAAATACAAATTAAGCATCATATTAAAGTATTTTTGAATACAAATTCAAATATACAACATGCATACACTAAAACATATGTTTTTTTTTTGCTAAATTGTTGGCCAAAGTTTTAAAACCTTGCCTTTCTAACTAAAAATATGCACGCCTTATTTTCTGGGATGGAGTATTTAGTAACAATATAAAGAATAAGTTCATTCCACTAAATTTATGAAATGGACTTATGATGCATCAACTCATCTAGAATGGATTGATTCTTCAAACCAAACACCCTCATATACTCCTCAGTTCCAATTTATAATTCGTTTGACATTTTTACCCTAAATTTGACCTGCTTATTTTACTTAAACAATTCACAATTTATTATTATTTATTATTATGATATTATTTAGCATATACTATATTTTAAGTACTGCTTTCTATTTTCATTTTTTCATTAAAAACAATAAGAAAAGTTGGTCAAACTTGATAAAAAAGTCAACCAAATTATACATTGAAACAAAGGAAGTATAATCTATACACCTGTTGGCAGCTTATAAATAATAAATCATCAACTTAAATGTGGGTCCTCGACTAGATGATGACTAATGATGTACTGTATATATATATGCAAAATACAACCGGTTGCATTATTTGCACGATGGTTTACAGGTTTGGCGATGCATGGACACGTCGTAACCTCGGCTAGGCGTCACGCCATCCACTGGTACATGATGATTATATTTTTGTTACAGGTGCCACGTCCGCGTAATAATGGGGAACTTTCTCTCCATGCTTGCAGGCAAGTCAAAGTATCATGATTGCACTTGCAGGCAAGCCAGGTACTATGATTGCACTAGTAGAGAACCGAGGAATGTTTATGTTTCGGGGCTAAACAATCCTCTCTTTCTCTTCGAAACCCAAACACTACAGTAAACGAAAAAAGTTCCGACGGTCACTCTATCTCCGACGGCTTCCTACGAGGCCGTCGGATATTATCTTATGTCCGACGGCCAACAGGGGCTCTCGGACATAAGGACTTATGTCCGACGGCTAGTTACGAGGCCGTCGGACATAAGCTTTTTTAACACACGGTACCGGCCCGGCGCGGTTCATTTTCACGCGCGCGCGCTCCTCGCTTCTCTCTCTGCCCGCTCGCCGCCGCCGCCGTCGACGCTCGCCGCCGCCGCCATCGACGCTCGCCGCCGCCGCCGTCGAGGCCCGCCGCCCCGACACCCGCCGCCCCGCCATCCGCCGCCCCGCCGCGGCCGCCCGCCGCCCCGCCCGCCGTCGACCGCCACGCCCAGCCCGCCGTCGACGCCCGCCCCGCCCGCCCGCCGTAAGGTATTTAGTATTAATGTATTTAATGTATTATTAATATTTTGTATATATTAATATTGTTTTGTAGTTTATTTTATTATATCCGAGGTCCTAAATTTAATTAGTGGTGTTTAGATAATTTTAATTTTTAATTTCCGACGGTAATTATTATGCCCTCGGAATTAAGGTCAGTTTATATGATTTGTCACCCGTAATAATGTTATGTAGTGGTGTCTATATAATTTAAACTCTTAATTTCCGAGGGTAATTATTAAGCCCTCGGAAATAAGGTTGTTTTATTTGATTTAGGGTCCCGTGAAATGTTTTTTTGTAGTGCTATTGTATTAGTTTGGTTAATTAGTGGCTATTGTATTAGTGTGATTAATTAGTAATCATAACTAATTAAGTTAACGAAACCTAGACGTCACCCGTTTCGGCCCAACACACCTTACATGCGACGCATGTGAGGTATGTTGGGCCGGAATTGTCCCTTTATTGGACAGCCTCGGGGTGACCGACAGAGTCCGTGTTTATGACAAAGGCATGTGCTCCTGCTTAGTTTCGGCAGCATAACCCCTGTGTTCTCCAATTGCACCATTTTTAGGCGTGCGATTGGAGAACAGCAGGGTTATGCTGCCGAAATTTCGCACGACCACATGTCTTGTCATAAACACGGGCTCGTCGGTCACGCTTGGGTGGGTTTAGGACCTATCCTTTCCTACAGATGTAGGGCCGTGATTTCTTCGTAAAAACGGATTGTCCGTGCATTACTTATCTAATTAAGTTAACGTCTCGTATCTAGTATGGAGGAGAATCGTCGATGGATGTATGAAGGTTGGAAGAAAAGAGGTGCTCTATCAAGTGAGTGGGTTGCCAAGACTGATGCTTTTCTCGACCATGCTTTTGCTCGGTCAGAGACTGGAACCGATGTTAGGTGCCCTTGTAGCAAGTGTCGGAACATTAATTTCCTTGACAGGAGGACTATGTCGATACATATTTGCAAGAACGGTTATATGCCAGGCTATGAGGTGTGGGTGCACCACGGTGAGGACCCACCTCCTCGTATTGTATCGGAAGTTCAGTCACATGAAGAGGAGGACTACGATAGGATGGAAGAGATGCTTGACGATGTACGCCATGAGTTTCTAACCGTCGATTCGGAGAATCCCGGTCAACCCACCGAGTTTGAGGATCCAGCTACACCTGAGGTTCAGAAGTTCTTCGAGCTCCTTAAAGCTGCCGAAGAGCCGTTGCATGAGCACACAAAAGTGACCGTCCTTGTATTTGTGACTCGACTTATGGCTATTAAGTCTAAGTTTGCATTCTCAAACAACTGTTACAAGGAACTTTTGAACTTGATCAGTGATGTACTTCCGGAGAATCACAAGATGCCAAAGGACATGTATCAGTCTAAAAAGCTGTTATCTGGCCTCGGTATGGACTACGAAAAAATCGATGTCTGTGAAAATAATTGTATGCTTTTCTGGAAGGAGACCGCAGGTGAGAAGAAGTGTACTGTATGTGGTGAGCGTAGATTCGTTGAGGTTGAAAACGACGATGGTTTGACTGTGACTACGAAGATTGCACGTAAGCAGCTTCGTTACATGCCTCTCATACCTCGGTTGAAACGTTTGTTCATCTTCAAGAATACAGCCAGACACATGAGGTGGCACAAAGAAGGGGTACGTGAGAATCCAAATGTCATGGTGCACCCAGCTGATACAGATGCATGGAAGGCACTAGATGCTTTTGATTCCAGCTTTGCTGATGAAGTGCGGAATGTCCGCTTCGGTTTGGCAACAGATGGTTTCTCGCCATTCAATCTAACTGCAACGTCGTACTCATGTTGGCCCGTCTTTGCTGTTCCATACAACCTTCCACCAGCTCTTTGCATGAAATATGAATTTATTTTCTTGTGTCTTATAATACCTGGTCCGGATCATCCTGGAACAAAGATCGATGTGATGATGAGACCCCTGATTGAAGAATTGAAAATTTTGTGGGAAGGAGTCGAGGCGTACGATTGTTACAAGAAACAGAAGTTCAACCTGAGAGCCGCGTTTTTATGGTCTATTCATGATTTTATGGCTTATGGTATCTTTGCTGGATGGAGTTGTCATGGGATTTTGACATGTCCTATATGCGTTGAAGACACTTTATGCTTTCGACTAAAGTTTGGTGGAAAGATATGTTACTTCGATTGCCATAGATGTTTTTTGCCAGAGGATCACCCGTTCAGGTTCGATAGGAACGCTTTTAAAAAGGACACGATTGTGACGAGGGGACCACCCAAGCGTCTAAGTGGTCCATAGATGGATGTATCACATCGAAAGGACACTAAAGAAGCTACGTGCAATGGTTGGTAATAAGAGACGAGTTGAAGGGTGCATCGCTGAAGAATTCAAATACAAAGAGATAGCATCGTTCACGGGCCTGTACTTTGCAGAGGAACACAATGTCAATGCCCATACGTTGCGGTATCATGTCGACGAGCCCCCTATTAGTGATATTGAAATTTTTCAATGGAGGGGCAAAACTGTTGGACCCAGCACAACATACTGTTTCACCAACGACGAATGGAAGACTGCTTTACTCTACATGTATAACAACATGGAAGAGATGAGTCAGTTTCTCCTGTAAGTGTAAACTTTATTTTAGTCATTACCGCTAGAATTTTTGTTGTGATACTAAAAGGTTTGTTTCCTTGTACTAACAGGGAATTTGATTCTCAAAATTGCATCTCTGGCTGTGAACGTGACCAGATTCGTCGAGAGGGAAAAGATGGGGGACTTAATTTCTTGTGTTGGTTTCGAGATTATGTAGATAAAAATGACAATATACACCTGGACCTTCGACAATTATCCCTAGGAGCAGTAACTGGCAGACGTTATGGTCGGTATGATGTCAATGGTTTTAGATTCCGTTCCACAAGGTTCGAAGATGATCATCCTCTAGCAGCCACGACAAACTCCGGAGTTGTAACTAGAGCTGTCGATGATGAAGGGAAGGTGACTAATTATTATGGAGTCATTAATGATATAATCGAGTACAAGTTTTTTGGAGATAAACATCTCAAAGTGGTGTTCTTCGATTGTGATTGGTTTTCTCCAAATACAACGCGAGAAAATCAATATGGCATGGTGGAAGTCAAACACAACGATAGATTAAAAGGCCACGACACTATAATCCTTGCCCACCAATGCGAGCAGGTGTATTATATGACATATCCATCTAAGAAAAACGGTTTGGTTGATTGGAGGGTAGTGTACAAAGTTAATCCGCGTGAACGACTATATGCTCCTGGTGATGCTGGTTATGTTGAAAGTCAAATCGAGCAGGAAGTGGGGGCTGCTGAGATTTTCCAAGACGAAGAACTTACAAGCACGTTTAATGTACAAACTGAAATGTTGGAAGAATCTTTATTAGGCGATCAAAATGATGTAGAGGTTCCTCCAAAAAGAAAACGAGTGACGAGAAAGAAGAAAGCTACTTGGCGTCCATTAAATCGACGAAAGCAACTAGATCCTGATTTTGATTACGATTACGATTGACGAGTATGGATCATGATTTTATTGCATATTTTATGATTTTATTGCATATTTTATTATTTTATTGTCGATTTATGTACTAACTTGTTTTTGTTAAAATAGGATGTCAAAGAAAATGAAGTCTTTAGCTCGTAGTTTGCTTGGGTCGAGGAGTAGCTCGAGGAGCAGCTCGAGGGGTGAGGATTCAGTTTTTCAGGGCACAGGTTCTACCATGAGCAGACGGAGAGCGCTGGCAGAACATTTGCCTCCACAAGATGTAAGTTAGTTGTTAAATTACATTATTTGAGTTACTTAATATTGTATGATGTAAGTTATTTGTTTCATAGGATGCTGAAATTGAGGAACCAGTGGTAGAGGATCATGCAAGAGATGATGTTGAAGATGATGGTGGAGATAATGTGGGAGATGATGCTGGAGACGACGCTGGTGGGGATTCTGGGGCTGGTGGAGATTCTGCAGCTGGGTCTGGAACTTCTCGAGTTAAGAGAACGAGGAAGCTGCATTTTGTTGGACCACCTCCAGAGCTTCCACCCGAATCTCGGGTTGTGATAAAGCCTAGTGGAAAGTGAGTGACATATCTTTGCTTAAATGTTATTGAAAGTTATGTTTTAATTTCTACATTGATTTCTGTTTGCATGACTTGGATCGACGACTCGTTCACAGGCACAGGACACTACAGGCAGGTGAACATGGTTCTTGGTAATCTTGTTCGTCTGCACTGGCCTGGTCTTGTGACTTTGCCTACTGGCGAGTCTGTCCCCGCCACCACTTGGGAGCATTATCGCTATGGTGTCTGTAGAACGTTTGGCAACACACAGGCACTAGTTTGGGATGCATTCTGGGTATGACTTGTTTATACTATTTTAGTTATTCCATATATGTTTGCTTTTATGATAACACTATGGTTTTTGCAGAAACGGTACAAGTTGCCGGACGATGGATCATATGATATGAACGCTCGTTACGTGTTTGAGTTTAACGCGAACGATGTCGTTGCAGATGCAATGTACTATGCACGAATTCAGGCTATAAAGGCATGGTACAGAGCAAATGCTGATGATCGACCGATGCCAAATACAAAGGCCGAGTGGTCATCAATTTACTTGACGGAGGAGCAATACCTAGAGGTAAACAGGTTGTTGCCTCTCATATCGCACAAAGCCATGTATTTGCTTGCTTTATTTAAAAAATTTCATGTAGGTGTCGGTGCCGTGGATGGCCACCCGATCAGACGGTTATCGGGCATTGTGCAGATGGTGGGCTTCCCCTGAGTTTCGTGCCATTTTCGAAAGGAACAGGGGAAACCGTGGGACTGAGTCGTTCCACAACTACGGCGGTGATGGTTATGTGCGCTTGGCTAAGCGAATGGTAAGTCACAGTTTGTCGTAACTTTGAATCACATAGAAATGTGTCATTATAACTTTTATGTACAGGAAGTCAAATCCGGCCGTACGCCCACAGATGTGGAGGTGTATATGCAAGGGCATAGGGGTTCTGATCCTCAGAATCCTGATGTGTTATGCACTCAGACGGCCACCGACCGTCTAGTGAGTTTTTGATACTCTATTATGTGTGTTGATATTGTTTGCAAGGGCATAGGGGTTATGCACTTATATTTGATATTGTTTGCCTCCAGGCTTCGTATGGGCAGGAGATGGTTCAACGCCATGGGGAGGAGTACGATTGGAGGAGCCAGCCAATCGACCCTCAGGCAGCATATGCTAGCGCAGGAGGACAAGCCCATGGACGGTGAGATTATTTGATTTGGTTTTCAAAATTGTCATCATATGCTTGCGATTCAACTAAGCCATGAGTTACTATACTAAGTGCATGGTTCACTCTTGTAGGTTGAGTATTTTTGATTCTACGATTGATTCCAGAGAGCTGAGACGCCGTGGACGACAATCCACATCGTCGTCTTCACAGTCGTCCCGTTCACGATCAGCAGCCCATGAGATAGAGCTTGCAGTGTTGCGTCAACAGGCAGAGTACCATCAATCAGTCTTGAGGGAACAATTGGAGTACCAGAGGCAACAATCTGAATACCAGAGACAACAAGCCGAGTACCAGAAGAAAAGGGACGAGTATTATGCAAGCCTCCAGGCCCAAAATCAAGCTCTTCTCTCGGTAAGTTGAAGTAACATTTTCTAGCTTATTTTGCAAAACACTTGATGTGTATCTTGTTTGTTCAACAATGACTTGTATATAATTTGTAGCAACTAGCCCAACAAGCGGGCGTCCCGATGCCGACATATGGGATGCCGCCTCCGGACTTTGCACTGCCAATGCCAATGTTGGCGCCTCCACCTCCGCCTCCGCCTCCGTCACAATTCCCTATGGTATGTACACATATGCGTGTGTGACATGTTCATAGATGTCTTATGTGTTTAAATGAACAACTGAGTGGTTACTATTTCATGTGCTTGTGTTATAGGGATTTCAGACACCACCCGCTTCAGTTGCCGCACCTGGAGATGGGTCTGGGCAAGACGACACAACACATTCGTGGGTCAACAACCTTTTCAACACGCAGAGTCCAGCCGGAGGAGGTGGCTACTCGAACCATCCAGACGATGGATATGATTGATGTGTCGTGATGTTTATTTATGAAACACTTTGCAACACTTGTTTGTGAGACACAATTTCAGTTTGCAACAACCGTCGAACCTATATGTTGATGTTAAATTTGTGAATGTTAATATTTATGTGAGAATATTTTTGATTGTGAATACTTATTAGAATGTGTATATTTGTGATTGTGAATGTGAATGTGTATATGTGCATGAATCTGTTTTTGTTTTGTAAATATCAGATTTTTTAAAAAACAGAATTTTGTGTAAATTCTGTAATTTGTTATGTCCGACGGCCTAGTGGTAGCCGTCGGACATAACCATGTGTTATGTCCGACGGCATTAAATACCGTCGGACATAAGGGATGCTTATGTCCGACGGCCTAGCTACGGGCCGTCGGACTTAATCCTGTGGGGCCCACGTTCCGACCGGTAAAACGGTTGGGATTTGTTATCTCCGACGGGCACACGCAGCCGTCGGAGATAGCTTATGTCCGACGGCTGCCGTCGGACATTGCGCTATTTCCGACGAATTATAGCCGACGGCTTAAAGCCGTCGGAGATAAGGCTTTGCCGTCGGAGATAATCTATTTCCGACGGTTCAGTACTTATGTCCGACGGCTTTGGCCGTCGGACTTTGTTCCGTTTACTGTAGTGAAAGAAAAATTCAAGCAACGTTCTCTAACTATAGATAACTTTTCTACATATGCTCTATAAATATATAGAGAGATTCTCTAGCATCTCGTATATTACTTTTAATTTTTTAAACAACAAATTAAATAAATCTAAAACATGTATTAAATATTTAAAGGTACGTATGAAAATCTATAGTAAAATATATCTTTAATATAGATATTTATGTATAGTGGGAGGGATATAGACGATACCGCTAGAGAGAAATAAGATATGAAGGAGGGAGAAATATTTTAGAGGAGACAGTAAAGGAGAGATATAAAGAACATTGTTTAAGACATACTTAGTTCTATTTATCTCTAGGTCTAAGGCTAAAGTTATCTTTTTAACCTTTTTAATAACTATGTTTTTTTATTTATACGCTATTTACGCTCGAATTTACTTGATAGATTATATATGTAGAAGAAGAAAGCTTATAATGGTTGATCAAAATGTGAATCCATCCTTTATCGCTACTATAGCTCATTTTGTGAGCGACTAAGTGTTAACTCCGCGTATCAGTGTATCTATGCATAAAAAATTAAAAGGATAGAACACAAGAAGACAAGGATGATGACAAGATTACTAGGTTTGCTGAATATGGTGCCTCTAATGATACCATAATAAAGGAAGCTGAATAATTGGTAGCTGTTGGAGCGAAGGCAGAAACACTACCCTTCGCTCGAAGTCTCCGCTGTTTAGCCGCCGCTCTGACAGACAGCAGGCAGAGACACCCTTCGCTTGATCGGCATCAGACGAAGACCGGCGACGAAGGCGTCCCACAGTGCGGCCTCGTCCAGCTCAGAGGCCCACGTGCGATCCGGCCCATTGTAACGGACCCCGCGTGGCCGCCGTGTGTTACGGGCCTAATCTGTAAAGGCATGCTTGTAATTACAGCTTGTAACCCTGCTTTATGGGAATATTCTGGGGATAAACTAGGTGTCCGAGGGCACATGCGTCCTTAGTACAAGGCGCCGGGCACTCAGACACCTATAAATACCCCCGCACAGTGCCCGTGAGAGGCCAGATTAACAGAGCTATTGCCCCCGAGCACGTAACCCTGTTGTCACCACTGTCACCCCCTGTTGGCCCCCTTGCTGTTGAGAGCAAGTTCCAACATTTGGCGCCCACCGTTCGTGCTACGACAAAACCACCCGCGATGGCACCCAAGAGAGCTAACCCGAAGGTTGACGAGGCTGCGAAGGCAGCACTGCTTGCCGCAAGAAAGGGCAAGGCCCTCGCCCTCACCCAATCCACCCACCAAGAGCCCACCGAAGACGACACCTTCCGCACCTGCGGGACCGAAGGGCAATCGCAGCAGCCCCCAGGCTTCGCCCCACAGGAGGGCGCGGATCTCACCGAGGACGGCGAGGTCCTCGGCGTCCCTACAGAAGAACAGTTACAGCTGCGCGCCCTGCGCCTGAAGAATCGCAATCTCCAGAGGCCTTCAGTGGCCTTCGGGCCGGCGTCCTCTACAGCCATTGTATCAGAGATCCACCCAACAACCTCCAGGAGCTTTACCAGCTCTTTGAAAAATATGCCAAATCCGAAGAGCTCCACCAGCGCAAGGTTGAGTCACAGCGGAAGCCCAAAGATGCCCCGCAGTCCAGCCGCACATGGACGAGGACTCCGCAACCAGACTCCGGTCGAGATGGCCGCAGTCAGCAGCAAGTACACAACATCGCCAACCAGCACCCCGCTGCTGACCCCCCTCGTCGCCAGGAATATCCCCCCCAGGGCCGTGGGAACGGAACTCGCGGCAGGGGCCGAGGGCGCGCGCAGCCGCCGCGCCGGTTCTATTGCCTTTTCCACGGCGAAGACTGCGCCCACCAAACTAAAGACTGCCCCGAGACGAAGGCCACCAGAGACAAAATGGCGCGGGCGCAGCCAGCCGACAATCCCAGAATTGTCGCGCATAATTACCAACCACCCCACCCCCATATATCCACGCTCCCGCTCCGCATCCACCGCACCACGCTTACCAACACCATCAGGAAGTACAAATCGTACCTCCTCCACCCCCACCACCACACCAGCAACACCAAAACATCCCCCACGCCCCAAAGCAGGAAGACTTCGCCGATCAACCGTATCGCGGAGTCATTCATATGATAACAAGGGGGTCCAGCACTGACTTCGACACCAAGCGGCAGAAGCGGGACCACTACCGCAGCATCAACCATGTCGCAGTCACTGGCCCGGTCGTACAGACGAAGTGGTCCCACATACCACTAACCTTCGACGCACGAGACGTCGACCTGCGCAGCGCCCCCCACATCGACGCTATGGTCATCAATTGCAGCGTGGCAGGCTGGGACTTACACAAAGTCCTAGTCGACAACGGCAGTCAGGCGGACATCATCTTCCTCCACGCCTTCGACCGCATGGGTATAAGCCACAGCCTGCTCAAGCCTTCGGACAATCCGTTGTATGGCTTCGGCGGCAAAGGCACCTTTCCCGTTGGCAAAATAGAGCTGCCCCTCTCCTTCGGTGTAGCACCCAATGCCCGAAGTGAGCAAGTAACCTTCGACATTGTCGACATGGTATATCCGTACAACGCCATCATGGGCCGGGGTTCCATCAATAAGTTCGAAGCTGCCATCCACGGACTGTACCTATGTATGAAGATACCAGGGCCGCTAGGCGCTATCACGATCTACGGCAACCAGCAGACGGCGCGCAACATAGAGCGGGACTTCGTGCCTGGTCAGAGGAACGTACACTGTCTCACGACCCAGCGCGAGGTCCCCGCGCCCGCCAGCCCAACCGATAAGCCGCGCGATAAGGCACAGTTGCAGAGCCAAGACGGGACCAAGACTGTCCCCCTCGATCAGGCCACACCCAAGCAGACAGTCACTATCAGCGAAGACCTCACATTACATGAAGAAGAAAGGCTTCTCTGCTGCCTGGCCAAGAATAAAGATGTCTTCGCCTGGTCCGCGCTAGACCTGGTCGGAGTCAGCCGATCCATAATCGAGCACAGCTTGGGAATTGACCCTTCGGTGCGACCAAAAAAGCAAAGGCTCCGCAAAATGTCCGACGAGAAGACAGAGGCCGCCAAGGCGGAGGTACACCGCCTCCTAGAAGCCAAATTCATCGAGCCAGTGGCTTACCCCACGTGGCTCTCCAATGTTGTAATGGTGCAGAAAAAAAGCGGGAAATGGCGAATGTGCATAGACTTCACCAGTCTCAATAAGGCCTGCCCAAAGGACAATTTCCCGTTGCCGCGGATCGACAAAATAGTCGATAGCGCGGCCGGATGCGAGGTCATGTCACTCCTCGACTGCTTCTCCGGCTATCACCAGATATACATGAAGGAGGAAGACAAGGCCAGCACCAGCTTTATAACACCCTTCGGCACTTATTGCTTCATCAGGATGCCGGAGGGACTCAAGAATGCAGGGTCCACCTTCTCCAGACTCACCAAAACAGTACTTGAAGGGCAGGTTGGCAGAAACATATTCACATATGTGGACGACATTGTCGTTGCCAGCAAGAATAAGGAGGACCATCTCGCCGACCTCGCCGAGACATTCGCGAACATGCGAGATGCACGACTCCGCCTGAACCCGGAAAAGTGCGTCTTCGGTGTCCGCCAGGGCAAGATATTGGGTTACCTGGTGTCACATCGCGGCATCGAGGCCAACCCAACCAAGATCCAGGACATCGTCGACATGTCGCCTCCGCAGTCCGCCAGGGACGTCCAGCGTCTGACAGGCAGATTGGCCGCTCTCAACAGATTCATCTCCAGGTCCGCCGAGCGAAGTCTCCCCTTCCTCAAAACACTCCGCGGTGCGAAAGACTTCGCCTGGGGGCCAGAGCAAGCAGCGGCCTTCGCCTCACTAAAACAGTACCTGTCGGAGCTGGCCATCCTCACAAGTCCCGACTCCTCGCTCCCCCTATTGCTCTATGTCGCGGCTTCGCCGCACGCGGTCAGCGCGGCACTAGTGCAGGAGCAGACTGTTGAGGGCGCAGTCAGACAGTGCCCTGTCTATTATGTCTCCGAAGTCCTGACACCGTCCAAATGCAACATGACAGAGCTGGAGAAGATCGCTTACGCAATTGTCATGTCCTCGCGCAAACTGCGCCATTACTTTGAAGCATTCAAGGTCCGAGTCACCTCAGACAGGGGACTCGGCGAACTATTCAGAAACCCGGAGGCATCGGTGAGAATCGCTAAGTGGGCAGCCGAACTCTCCGGCTACCATATCAGTTTCGAGCCCAGGACAGCCATCAAGTCACAAGTCCTGGCAGACTTCGTCGTCGACTGGACCGGGCCAATAACACAACCGGACCCGTCCACAGAGAAGGTTTGGACCATCCATTGCGACGGCGCGTGGTGCCATGCGGGGGCAGGCGTCGCTGCAGTCGTCACCTCACCAGCCGGAGTCAAACACAGATATGCAGCACGCCTCAGTTTCGCTCTGGAATCCGACAAATGCACAAACAATATAGCAGAGTATGAAGCGGTTATCCTCGGCCTCCGCAAGCTAAGGGCCCTCGGAGTCTCCACATGTATCATCAAGACAGACTCCAAGATAGTTGCCGGCCAGATCGAGAAAGACTATGCAGCAAAAGACCCCGCGCTCATGCAATACCTCGCGGCTATCCGAAGTCTCGAGAGACAGTTCAAAGGATTCACCTTGCAGCATGTGGATAGGGCCAAGAACGAGGAGGCCGATGCATTGGCCAAGGCTGCCGCCAGGGGCGAGCCCTTGCCCTCCGATGTGTTCTTTCACACCATCGGCACGCCTGCCGTCCGGAGCCCCGAAGGGCTCCACATAACCAATGATAGCGAGGGCCACCGCATAGTCAACCTAATCATGACCGAAGACTGGCGGGCACCAATAACCCTGTTCCTACAGGGGTACTATCATCCAACCGACGGCAACGAGGCCAAGCGCCTCAGACATCGAAGCCGGGACTTCGCACTGATCGAGGGCCAGCTCTACAAGAAAGGGATCAGTCAGCCAATGCTCAAGTGCGTCACCGAAACCGAAGGCATGCAGATTCTACGCGAAGTCCATAGTGGCACGTGCGGCTCGCATGCAGGACCAAGGGCCCTGGCTGCCAAGGTGATCCGCCAAGGGTTCTACTGGCCCGCAATGATCTGCGCCACAAATCGGGTCTCAAGGTCCTGCGAAGCCTGCCAGAAGTTCTCTCCTCGGTCAGGCAACCCCTCGCAGTATACAAAGCTGATTGCCCATACATGGCCTCTCCAACGCTGGGGCCTGGACATCGTCGGGCCCCTGCCCACTGCTCAAGGGAACCTTAAGTTCGCCTTCGTAGCCGTCGAATACTTCACCAAATGGATTGAAGCGAGGGCCGTTTCCACAATAACATCAAAGACTGCCCAGAAATTCTTCTGGCAAAACATCGTTTGCCGCTTCGGAGTACCGTCCGAGCTAACAGTTGACAACGGCAAGCAGTTTGACAACCAAGATTTCAAGGATTTCTGTTTTTCCATCGGCACCAAGCTTGCCTTCGCCTCCGTCTATCATCCGCAGTCCAACGGGGTCGTGGAGCGCGCCAACGGGAAAATCTTCACAGCCGTCAAGAAAATGCTCCTCGACGAAAAAAAGGCAAATGGACCAATTTATTACCCGAGGCAGTCTGGGCGCTAAACACAACTGAGTGCAGGGCGACCGGGTTCACTCCTTTCCGCCTTTTATACGGATCGGAGGCCATGACCCCGCAAGAATTAAAGCATGGGTCCCCGCGTACAGTCCCGTCAGCCGTCCCCGACGTGGACGAGCCAACTTCAAAAGATCTCATTGACGGAGACCGGGTCTTCGCCTTACAGGCCCTAAACAAATACCAATCCCAGACCAAAGCATGGCGCGACCACGCAGTCATCCCGAGGGAGTTCAGCGAAGGAGACCTCGTACTCGTACGGACAGCTCGGACGGAGTCCAGGGGAAAGCTGGAGCCCAAGTGGGAGGGCCCCTTCATCGTCAAGACAAAAGCATCCCCCAGCGCCTACAGGCTCACAACGCCAAACGGCGAGGACCTGGAGCACTCCTGGAACATCGACAACCTCCGCAAGTTCTTTGTCTGACTCATCAGGGCTGACTTCGCCCTTGTAATTCGCCAAAAACAATCTTGTACCGGCCCGCACTCTTTTCCTCCCGGGGGGTGAGGTTTTTAACGAGGCGGAGCCATGTAATATATGTGTGAAAAATCCCCCGCAAAAGCATGCGTCGAAAACAGACCGCGACGACGGCCTTCGACATTCGACCAATCCGAGGTCACCGCGAGGCTAAGCACTAGCCACCCTCGCGTGCGACAGATCCGCGCAGAAGTCGCCTAAGGGTGCAGCCGGATTAAGCACAACAAGTGCGATAAAACGCGAAGTCCATCGCGAAGACTATCCGCGCAGAAGTCGCCTAAGGGTGCAGCCGGATTAAGCACAACAAGTGCGATAAAACGCGAAGTCCATCGCGAAAACCATCCGCGCAGAAGTCGCCTAAGGGTGCAGCCGGATTAAGCACAACAAGTGCGATAAAACGCGAAGTCCATCGCGAAAACCATCCGCGCAGAAGTCGCCTAAGGGTGCAGCCGGATTAAGCACAACAAGTGCGATAAAACGCGAAGTCCATCGCGAAAACCATCCGCGCAGAAGTCGCCTAAGGGTGCAGCCGGATTAAGCACAACAAGTGCGATAAAATGCGAAGTCCATCGCGAAAACTATCCGCGCAGAAGTCGCCTAAGGGTGCAGCCGGACCAACACAACAAGTGCGAGAAACCCCGAAGCCTATCGCAAAGACCCTGCGCAGAAGTCGCCTAAGGGAGCAGCCGAATTAGTACAACAAAAGCAGAACGCCTTCGCAGGCACAGACACGCGAGGCACAGGCATAGCCAACCATACAAAGTACACAACGCCCTCGCAGGCACAGGCACGCGAGGGCAGACAACTTCATCTTACAAGTCGTTACACATACACAAGCGAGGACGCCTCAGTCTACATCGGCTCAACCTTAGGAATAATTCCCATCTCCCGATAATTAAATAACATTATCCTAAGCTCCTCACCCGCAAAAAGACTTCGCAATTCCCCTTCCCCCGTACCCACGGCGGCCAGCAAAGACAACAATTCTTGCCGACCAGCCCTACTCACGCGAAGCCGAGCCTCTTCCTCCGAACCAACCCTACGCTTTGCGACCGCCCTTCGTCGTCGGCGCTCAGCGCTGGGGCCTGGCACGTCCGGCGCGCCCGCAGCATTTGGCGAAGCCTCCGCCGCAGCCACGTCCAAGGCCGCAAAATAATCCAAGTCCTCCTCCGACGACTCCTCAGTCCACTCAACCGAACTCCCAGAGTCAGAAAAATCAAAAAACTCAGACACAGACCCACCATTTTCATTCCCACCTTCCGCGGTCGAAGCCGCCAAAAATTTAGCAGTAGCGGTTGCGTGCGCAGGCCCAAAATCTTGAACCTGCGCAGCAACCAAAATTCAGTAATATGTCCAAAATCCCCCAACCCTGTTACACCCACTATGCCACCTGCGAAGACCCTGCCGCCGCGACAGCCTCCGCTGGTAGCTCCGCCGCCGCTTCTGCTGTTGTTTCCGCCGCCTCCGCCGCGGGATCTTCAGCACTCAGCACAGCACCCGCGGGGGCGTCAGGGGCGCCTTCGGTCACCGTCGGGGGCAGGCCTTCGCCGGCCACAGCAGATGCAGGGGCAGCCGTCGCCTTCGCCGCGGTCTCCGGGGTTGGCTCCAGGTCGACCCCGGTCGCGGCCTCCGCAGGGCTCGGCTCCGGGTCAGGCAGCGCGCTGTTCAGCGCCCCGAAGTCGTCCACACGCTCGCCACGCAACGCCTAAGTCAAAACACCCAGGATTCAGCAAACACACGCACGCCACACATCCAACAAACGCCAAACAAACGAAAATATTACCTGAGCCATCGCCGTTTCCGCCCGCTCCCTGACCACCTCGCGACCGTACACACCCCACATCCGGTCGTAGAGGGCCCCGGCAGAGTCCTTCACCACGAGGTCTTCAACCTTATAGATATCTCGATCAAAATCTTCATCCATCTGGTCGAAGACCTCGAAGTGCCGACACCCTTCGCGAGAGAGCGCGTTCATCGCCCCCTCGCAGGTGACCAGGGAAGCGTACGACATTAACCCCTCCACGACAGCGGGGAGTGCCTGCAGCTCCTCCTGCACCCACTGCAGACAGCGAAGCCCGGCCTCTCGGTCCGGCACCTCGAAGTCACCAGTCCGCGCACCCAGCTCACGATATGCGTCCATAAGCTGCGTGCGCGTCCGTTCTGCCTCCGCACGCGCCGCGGCCTCGGCCCTCTTCGCACGGCTTTCCAGGGCGGTGAGCCGCTCCTGCAGCTGTTCGGCGAGCCCCTTGGCAAGATTGCCCTCCGCCCGGGCCAGTTTGGCCTCCGCCTGAGCAGCCTGCTGCTTGGCGATGGCCTCGTTGGCCTCCCTCCTCTCATCCGCCAGTTGTCGCCGAAGGTCAGCCTTCTCCTTCTCCAGCACGGCCACCTTGTCTGTCAGTTTCCGGCACCTGCTGTCGGAGGCTGACTTCTCACGGACAGCGTCAGCATGTTGCGTCTGAAGCCCCTCGACTTCGGCAGACACAGCTGCCGTGAGAGCCCCCGACGCAGCACGGCTGGCGAAGTCAGCCACCTGCCGAGCACATGTAAGGCCGTTACGCAAAAAAAAAACTCAGCGACGGGGGCGAGAGCGAGTATAACTCAGCGGACCTGATTCAGCGCCTCCGTCGCCTGACTTAGCGCCTCTGTCGCTACCTTCAGCCGGCGGGTCGCTGCGCCCGCCTCGTCCCTGACAACCGCGAGGGCCGACACCTCGCCTCCGGAGCCAAGGGCCTCGCCCCCAGCCTTCGGCACTGTGCCAGCTGTCGCGATCGCCGCGGCAGGCGCAACCATAGCCAGCTGGCCCTCATCCGACCCTGCAACGCGACAGCAGATCAAAAAAAAAAGCGGCTTACCTCCAAAATAATCCCCCACACAGATGTCGGTGGCGAAGTCGGCGACACGCTTGCCTGCCGACGGCAACGCTCGGGCCGCCCTCGCTGCCTCCGCCACCCTGCGGAGCGGCGGCACAGCCTTCGCCGGTTTGGAGCCTCCGGCGTCCGCCGCTGCCTCCGGCGCCTTGCTAGACGCAAGGACGCCTGACTTCGCCGCCAGCGGCGGCTTGCCTCCGCCGGAGGGCGCAGCCTTCGACGACTCCCGTTTTTGCCTCTTCGGCCTGGCTTCAACAATCCTCAGAGCCCCCTGCCGTTTTTGGGCAGCCCCCTGGCGATCCTTGTCCATCACTGCCCACACAACAGCAGCAATATTGCGCCCGTAAGGAAAAACTCTCCATTCGCGAACCATGCGAGATGTAAAAACGTCCCCGCTGGCCGCACGGGGGATAGGAACATTCCTAGGCCAGCAACCCCCGGTAACCCTCAGCATCCGAGCCGAAGACTCCCGGAGCTCGGGCGAAGACATCCTTTCCCCCGGGACCGCACACGTCCTCATTAACTCTCTAGCAAAGCTATCAGACACCCCAAGTCCTCCCATCGCAGTACCTAATTTTCTCTTTTTTGAGGAGGGGGCGACCGCCGGCGCAGGGTCGTCTCCAGTCTCCACCGCCGGTTTCTTCCCACGGCGGTCCGCTTCGTCTTGACCAGGATAGCCTTCGTACGGCAATTGATTTAATTCGAAGACCCTGTTCAAACGGTCATTTGACCCGCGGATATCAAAGCTGTGCTGGCCTTCCATCCTCGGCACGTAGCGCCCCACGAGCCGCACCGCCCCGTCCTCCGCATCGCGCACAAATGCGGCCGGGTCGCGGTTTCGCAGATTCAATGCGAAGGCAGGACTTGGCACCTCCCTTCCTCCGTGAAAGGGCATCTGGCGAGGGCACACTTCGCCCAACGCCCAACCATGCCCCAAGGGCCACACCCCGTACGCCACGAACTCTTCAACTAAATCACGCCCACTGCTCAGGCCGGCGGCGCAGCGAAGGGCGCCTTCGTCTGTATCCTCCTCCGCCACTTCAAAGGGCGGATACGCAGAGTAATAATGAGAGCACATCTCAGACACAGGGAGTCCTTCATGGCCTTCGACAGTGGCCTCCGCAACGTAAAACCAAGATTCACTCCAATTGCCCCACTTGTTGCGGGCGCACGGGACCAGCTCCACTACTTGCATTGAGGTCTTGCCGGTCTTCGGCGTGAATGTGCATGACCCGAACTGGGCAACTTCGTCCCCAATCATCCTCTTCTGCCAATGCAAACAATAATACTTCGCAAAAACTTCAACAGACGGCTGCCCGCCGTACGAAGTCGTCGCCCAGACATACTTCGACAGTGCCACCATGGCATTCGGCGTCAGCTGATGTATTTGAACATTGAATCTACGCAGGACTTCGCCAACAAACCGGTGCGCAGGCAAGCGGAGGCCGACGGCGAAGAACGCCTCGAAGACTACCAACTCACCCTCCGGCTCGGGGACTTCCTCCGTCCCCGGAGCACGACCAACTCCGCTGCCAAAGTAGCCCAACCGCTGCATATCTCCAACGCGGGCTGACGTCATCCGCGACACACCAAAATCAACAGAGTCGCCGTCGCGCAGCTCCTCCACCATCAAGCTACTCAACGTCTCCTCAGATGAGGCGGCGGCCGGCGGCGTAGCGGAAGAAGAAGAGGACGGCATTGCTACGTACCGTCGGCGACGGCGGGCGGTCTGCTTCACTCGCGCCAGAACTCCGGCGAGAAAGAGGGCAGCGGAAGAAGAGGAGCAACAAGACGGCGGGCGGCTAGGGTTTTCACGGAGCGCGGAAGGCAAAGTTCAAACAGCGCCAACCCCCGTCCCCCTTTTATAGGCAGGGCGCGGCTCTTCGGGAAACCCGCAATCCAACAGGGTGCGACGCTTCGAGAAACCCGCAATCCTACAGCACGTTGTCCATCAACGGTCACATCAAAAACCCCCGCGGAACCACTTCGAGCGAGGGCAGCGTCTCCGCCATCTAGCGACGTCTTCGACACCTGGTGACTTTGTCGAACTGGTCCCTCGGAGGGCAAATGTTGGAGCGAAGGCAGAAACACTACCCTTCGCTCGAAGTCTCCGCTGTTTAGCCGCCGCTCTGACAGACAGCAGGCAGAGACACCCTTCGCTTGATCGGCATCAGACGAAGACCGGCGACGAAGGCGTCCCACAGTGCGGCCTCGTCCAGCTCAGAGGCCCACGTGCGATCCGGCCCATTGTAACGGACCCCGCGTGGCCGCCGTGTGTTACGGGCCTAATCTGTAAAGGCATGCTTGTAATTACAGCTTGTAACCCTGCTTTATGGGAATATTCTGGGGATAAACTAGGTGTCCGAGGGCACATGCGTCCTTAGTACAAGGCGCCGGGCACTCAGACACCTATAAATACCCCCGCACAGTGCCCGTGAGAGGCCAGATTAACAGAGCTATTGCCCCCGAGCACGTAACCCTGTTGTCACCACTGTCACCCCCTGTTGGCCCCCTTGCTGTTGAGAGCAAGTTCCTAGTTTATTTTTCTGTTGGGTTTACACTGTACTTTTCTTACACACTTCCTGGATATCAAGTATAAGTGTACCTATTTTTGTTGAAGTTGTTGTTTAGACCAAGGTCAACAGACAACAGGAGAAGGATTATTATGAAGATTTTGAGGAGTTTTGAGCTAATGCAGGGACACGTGGGTGCTGCAGACGGAGTGACGACCGATCGAAGCTGTGCTAGCTAATCATGCATGCATATACACACGTGGCATGGCGTATTATCTGTGTACTGCTATAGACAGAGCAGGTGTACAAGAAGCCGATGTGATCACTGAAGTACACGTGTCAGCGTGCATATGTATTCCACATACATACATGTGGACAATAATTATACTCCTTTGTTTTGAGGATGATTTTATTTGTTATATTAATGAACCAATCAATCAATCGTCAGTACTCCAAGCCTTTCTTCTTCCTCCTCGTCAGATTCATCGTCAGTTCAGGCTTCAGCTCGTCAGGCGAGAGAGAGAGAGAGAGATGCCCAGCTGCTTGCTGTCGTGTGATTTGGAGCTCGATTAATATTACCATGATTCTGCTGCACACAAGGTACTCATCTGCGCGCCCCCGGCCCAGTCGTACTCTCTCTCTCTCTCTCTCTCTTTTTTCTTAGTACGTACGTCCTAGCTCGTGCAAGTTCATACAGCAGATGCTAGCTGCATTATAGGGACGACGATGCCAAGCAGGATGAGGTTCGCATGATGGCCACCGCTGAATCGGACGACGACGCCATCTGGGTACCGCCTGATGAGGCAGCAGCAGCAGCAGACAGCATGATGCAAGATGATGATGATGATGATGATGATTACCATGCCGGAACCGGAGAGGAGGATGACGAATCCGAGGACGACGATGATGCTACCAGCAGTATCTGCAGGTGGCGCCATGACTCTGATCATCAGTCCGCCGCCCACAGGGAGGAGCGGCAGAAAGCCATGCTGAGAGCCATGAACGGGCAGCTCAGAATGCTCGCCGCTCGCTTTCTAGAGTCGGCTGGCATTGATACCAGCAGCTGGCTTGATATCGTCATCTCCCTGTCCTGGGAAGCTGCCCTTGCCATCAAGCCTGATGTTGGCACTGCTGTAGGCAACCAAATGGACCCTTCCTCATACATCAAGGTTAAGTGCCTAGCATCTGGGACACCCCGCCAATGGTACGTTTATTATAATCATCGAACACCACACGTCGCATATATATATACACACACATATAATGTCTTCCACTGCATCTGCATCTGGTTGCAGTGAGGTCGTCAAGGGCCTAGTCTTCAGGAAGAACGTCGCTCATAAGCACATGCCCACCAAGTGTCACAATCCCAGGCTGCTGCTTCTTAGTGGACTCCTCGGCCATTCCCATGTTGGCTTCTCATCGTTCAGTTCCATAGAGCAGGAGAAAGACCATCTGGACAAGTCTGTCTGCGAAATGATGGAGATCTGCCGCCCAGATGTCGTCTTGGTCGAGAGAACGGTTTCACGCGACATACAGGAGCTTCTTCTCAAGGAAGGTGTCACTCTAGTGCTTGACATGAAGCTCAACCGGCTGCAGAGGGTTGCTCGCTGCTCCGGCGCCCCCATAGTCTCGTTTTCAGAGGTTCTCAGCAAGCCAAAGCTGAAGCAGTGCGACTACTTCCACATTGAAAAGGTGACGGAGGAGCACAGCCTGATTACCTGCAGCGCTGGAGTTGGAAGCAGGCCATCTAAAACATTAATGTTCCTGGAAGGCTTTCACAAGCCACTGGGATGCACGGTATGCATGTCGTCTGCTGCTAGTTCCTTTCCTTTCCTTTCCTGTCTAATTTGTCATGCTCATGCATGGTGACCCATGCAGATATTGCTAAGGGGAGCAAATACTCAAGAACTGAAGAAAATCAAGCAGGTCATGAACTACACAGTGTTTGCAGCGTACCGCCTCGTTCTTGAGACATCCTTCTTCGAAGATCAGAGACTAATCTTGAACAATAAGGATTCTTCCAAAGAAGAAGTTTCTGTCGCTAGGAAGGCCGGACCATCGTCACTAGGATCAGTACAGGAAACTACTGATTCCAATGCTCTAAATCCACTCGACAAGGGCTTCCCTAATCAAGCACTACTCCCTTCTGAAGGACTAGTAGTATCAGCAGTCCCAGAATCACCCAGAAGATTCATTGATATACTCCGTTATCATAATATTTATTTGCCGGTCACTTCTTCTCAAGAGGCAACTGATCATCAGATACAAGACAGTATCCATATCAGCCCAAACGTTGGAGTACCAATTGGTTCTGTTGAGAGTGTGGATCATTTAAGCGATCCCCAGGAACAAGCATCCTCTGAAACCAATCAGCAAATGGCATTGGACGGCCCTTCGGTTAGTGAAAAACATGAGCAGTCATTGGAAAATATTAAAACATCTGATACAGATGAGGTGGACGATGTGTTGGAGTCTCAGAGCATACTTATTTTGCTGTCTAGCCAGTGTATCACAAAGCAGGTTATCTGCGAGCAGAGCCGTCTATCCCGTATAAGATACTACGGGAATTTTGATGTTTCCTTAGGACGCTATTTGCAAGACATTTTGCAGAAGCAGGTAACTAACGACTTGTTGCTTCCAAATTTTTTTGGCTGATACAGAACCTTGCCCAGCTCGATTTCAAGAATATGCTCACGTCTCATGATTGTGTCTTTTTCAGAATCTCAGCTGTTCCTCATGTGGAGAGCCTCCAGAGGCTCACATGTATTCCTACACTCACCGCAATGGGAATCTGACTGTTCTTGTGAGGCACTTGCTGCCTAAATATCGTTTACCTGGTGAATCAGAAGGAAAGATTTGGATGTGGACTAGATGCTTAAGGTGTGAACGTGAAAGTGGGATCTCCAGATCATCACGAAGGGTGATAATGTCAGCTGAAGCACACTACCTTTCATTTGGGAAGTTCCTTGAACTCAGTTTTTCAAACCACTCAACCGCTAGAAGGCTGTCAATATGCGGGCATTCACTCAATACCGATTGTCTGCGCTTTTTTGGGTAAGCTCAAAACATCAGCTGCATTTCATAAATTGTTTTGCTTCCAATGTATTGTACTACCTTTTCTGTTCATTTATTTGGGATGTGTCAACTTCAGGTTGGGCTCCAAAGTTGCAATGTTCCAGTATTCCTCAGTCGAAATTTACAATGCCTGCAAACCACAGCCTACTCTTGAGTTTCACAATCCCGATATGCACGAGTGGTACGGGCAAGAGGTACGAAATGTATGTATCGTTCGTTCTCAATTGTTGGTCCCATCTCATGCTTCTTTTGTGAACATCCATAATGCTGGAGCCTAATATGCCTCTGCTGCACCTGTTTAAGGTTCTTGCCACAGGAGTTACACTTTTCTCGGAAGTCACAAGCGCACTACAGAAGCTCAAGGATCAGTTTCCTGTTAAAGACCTTTCCCAACTTGAAGAGATGTTGATTAAAGAGAAGGCTGAGTTCATGGTAAACTCTTTCAGAGATGAACCTTCCATCAGTCGCACTGATTTGATTTACTCTGCATTTCTGGCAATCATTATTTCATGGCTTGCCTTTATCATCATTCCAGGATTCTCTAGCAAAGACTGTTGATCGAAATAGGGAATCAAGCTCTGTGGATGATATCCTTAATGTAAATTGGCTCTATCAGGATCTTCTACTGGAACTTTATGTGTGGGACTGCCGGCTGCACCAACTTGTAGATTGTACACTTGCTGAAAACGCAATAGTGGCAAATGGCCAAACTGCAGCAGCCGCTGAAGCAGACGGAATCGGTGAGCGCATGAGCAGCATAGCACCTTTTGAGAATAGATGTATCAAGGAACCAGAGAAGTTCATTGAAGCAGGGACTGCATCAGCCTTGCTTGATGATGCATGGAATGATAAGCATTGCAATGATCAGCACAACACAAACTGTGAGTGTGACGGGGGGGAAGAAAAATGGATTTGGAACCCAGTGAATGAGTCCAGATTGGCTTTCAGGCAGGAAGTGGAAGTTGGATGTTTGGAAAGGTTTGAGGTCGTTAACCACTACTGTCCAAGTCATTTATCCCCCTTGCACAAACACAGAGAATCTGGCGAGGAGATGGGGGGATCTCCACAGTTCACAGTAGGTCCAGGTGGCAGTATCTTGTGTGTATCAGAGGATGAGATATCCAGTATAATATCACGAGCTCTTGCTGTATCCGAGGAACGTCGGCACTTACTGATGGATGCTGTCGCTGAGACTGAACCAGCAGATACCACCAGGAGTAAAACAATGGACAAGTCTTACAGCTCTTTATCTGAAAGTTCATCTGCTTCTCTGTGGTCTTCGGATTCTGAGGCAAGCATTTCGTCTGACGACCTCTCCAGCTATGATACCTCGCTTCTTCTATCGTCCTCTCTCCATCCAGAAATAGCTGTCAACGGGATAACAGCTCTCAAAGGGAGGTACTCGGTCATCTGTGTACACTCTAACCAGTTCTACAACCTCCGAAGGAAATGCTGCCCATCGGAGCTTGCATACGTTGCCTCATTGAGCCGTTGCAAGAGGTGGGATGCTCAGGGCGGGAAGAGCAAGGCATTCTTTGCAAGAACAATGGATGGCAGGCTCATCATAAAGCAAATAAAGAAGACAGAGTTTGAGTCCTTCATAAAATTTGCGCCTGATTACTTCAGGCATGTCAACCATTCTCTGGACACGGGGAGCCAGACTTGCCTTGCCAAAATCTTAGGGATCTATCAGGTAGTGTTATCGACTCCCTTCTTCTTCTTCCCACTGCTGTCTTACATCCATCCTGTCGTGTTTCAGGTGAAGCAGACAAGACATGGCAAGGAGATCAAGATGGATCTGATGGTGATGGAGAACATCTTGTTTGGACACAATGTGTCGCGGACATATGATCTGAAAGGCGCCATCTTTTCACGTTATGTCTCCGACCCAAATGACCATGCTGGCACTGTCTACTTGGACCAGAACTTTGTGGATGACATGCGTGTTTCTCCAATCTATATTGGTGGAAGAGCAAAGCATCTCTTGGAGCGGGCAATCTGGAACGACACGTCTTTTCTCACGGTATCCATAGTTCATACATAGATAGATAGATCATAGTTCATAGGAATCCAAGACACGTCTTTTTCTAACAGTATCCATTCCTGTGCTTGTGCTTGCAGTCCATCAATGTCATGGACTACTCTTTGCTGGTTGGAGTGGACAGGCAGAAGCGTGAGCTGGTATTCGGCATCATCGACTACCTGAGGCAGTATACATGGGACAAGCAGCTGGAGACGATGGTGAAAGCGTCTCTGGTGGTGCCCAAGAATGAATCGCCAACGGTGATTTCCCCAAGGGATTACAAGAAGAGGTTCAGGAAGTTCATGAGCAAGCACTTCCTCACAGTTCCCGACGAGTGGAGCACGGAGAGTCGGCCGCCGGTGGCCTGGGAGTCCTGTGCCCACGCCGGCGAGTTGCCGGGAGTGAAGCCCCAGCATCCAAGCCCAATCCTCCTGGCGTGCGCTTAATTCAATTTCACATTCTGATGCTGGCGAATAGTGTCACAAATGGAAGGAGGAAACGATGCTTGTACGAAGTTCCAGTTTACTACCCTCACCACACACGCACGCACGAGTACATATATAATTCTCTCTTCAACAAGTGAAGAGAAGGCCTAGCACCATTGCTAAACCTTTTCTTGCTTCTCGTCCACAACAAGGGGAATCATCTCCGTCTGATTCCTTGCTTGCGCTGTTCCTAGACTCCCTGGGGCTGCAGCCTGCCGCTGCGAGATCAGATGCCTCACGTAGCCATAGAAAGTGCAACCAACCAGGGTGATTCCACACCCGATTGCATTCATTGCAGAGATTGGATTCCGGAAGATCGACCACGACACTAACACTGCCACCGCGACCTACATTTTAAGATGCTATGTCAATCAATGTCGAGCAGCAGCGGAGGGAGTAGGGTAGGGATCTTACTTTAAGGTTGCCTGCAACGTTGAACGTCACTGCTGTTGTTGAATGGATGACGTAGAAGATGGAGAAGTTAAGGCAGAACGCAAGCACCCCCGAACCTAGGATGATAGTCAGCGCAGGAACGATGGAATCATGTGTGTAGAACCAGTTCATTACACCTCCTCCTTCAAGCACCATCGCTGGTAGAGCCAGTATCATGGTGGCAAAGGGTGCCATGTAGTACACCGTGTTAATGCTGCACGAAATAGAACAGACCTTACTGATTAATTACAAGTTCCAACCTCTATTCCATAAGACAGAAAGGTGTGTAGTACCTGTCAAACTTGTATCCATGGAGTAGGGACTCTGCCAAGATGGTCTTTGTAGACGTAGCCAGGCAGCCAACCATGGCAGCACAGAAACCGAAAATGTTGAAGCTAAGCTCTGTCACCGAAGTCAGGAGTATTCCGCCAACTATAGGGACCAGCGAAGCCCATATGCGCCACTCGAAATGCTTGCTCCAGACTAGCCACTGCAGAATAACTGAACCAAGCAGGAGATGATGATGATGATGATGATACGACAGCAAGCAAGCAAGATACACAAAGTGAGGGTATATCAAGATATACCTGTGGTTGCAGGAGTGAAAGATTTGATTGTCTGCATGAAGGAGACTGGGATGTAGCGCAAGCTGACATTTCCCAGCACAATGTTTATGCAGAAGACGAAGGACATTGGAAATATCCTTTTCCAGCGGTCCTCCGGTTCAACTTGAATCAGGGGTTTCGCCTTGAGGACATGGATTGCAATGTAAGCTCCAATGGAAGAGCAGATGAAGTGGACGCAGGACACGGTGAGAGGGAACTTGAAATCCAGTTTCTGCAGAGAAGAGAGAGCAACTTACTTATTATATCAAAAGGGCACGGCTCTTGAGTCTTGACACCACCCATAAGATGATGGGAGATGAGTAGGTAACCTCTTATTGTTAGGCTATCTACAGAAGTCCTACTCATCTCATCTCCTATCTCAAATTATACTCTCTAAACAGTAGTCTAACAGTATTTTACACGTTCATATACACAATCTGCTATCACCCAGAAATACATAAAAAATGCATAAGAGCAGCAACTCTCAACTCTCCTGGACTAGACAGCTGCTGAACCCTGCTTGACTAACCACCAACCAAACCAAAGTACGTAGTAACAATCTAATGGGGTGTTTGGTTCGAAGAGCCAATCTATTACAGATGAGGTGGTGTGGGTGCATCATATGTTCATTCCACAAATTTAGTGGAATGAACTCATTTCTCGTATTATTACTAATTATTGGCCTACAAGGATTGAAATGATGGATCAATTCATTCCATTCCAAAAACAAACAAAAAAAGTGAGTAGTGAAAAGATGATAACTACCTCGTTTCTCAGACCAAACACGCTATAAGTCTATTTGACCCTGTTTCCCACCCAATCCAAGTCTCTAGTCCGTGATCTATAATGGTAAGCAGTATGGACGAATTTAGTTAGATATTCCAAAGGAGAAAAGTAGCAGCCGGGCAGGAGAAGCATCTGACATCCAGATCCGCGGCGGAAGATGGATGGGGAAGCTAGAATATAATGCGGGTAAACCTGGAAGATCCACTTGTTCATGATGATGACGGTGACGTTGAAGCCCCACCACTGGAGGATGGCGAGCACCGCGCGCAGGGTGCCCAGGCCGGCCGGCGCCTTGCCGCCGTCCTCCATCTCTACCAAAACTAGTGTATTGTATTCGTGTGCGAGATGGCGAAGATGGAGCAAACTGCTCGTTGGCGATGGCGTCGGCGACGGTCGCGGAGAGTAGACCTGGCCTCAACCTCACCTCATCGCCGACATGGTGGGTCGGTGGAAGGGGACCGGGGGCGGGGCCGCGGGGGGAACTCAACTGGGGAAGGAAGGGAAGGCAGGCGACAATGTGTGTGTGAGAGAGATTGGAATTGGACTTGGATTCCTTGGACCAGTCAACCACAAACATTTTATTTCTTTCTACTTTTATCTTCTTTGGTCTGTTTTTTTTTTAGCCTGCTGCTGGAATTGCGGCTTAATAAGTTAATACTATGGCCAGCAGTCGTGCATACGGTAGAGTTTAAAAATGAGTTTGAAACAAATGTTTTTTTCCTCATCTTTATTTTAACGTATCCACAACAAATCGCTCCAACAAGAGGGATCCATCAACATCCAAACAATATTAACAATATCTTAAAAGTGTTTTAGAAGTTCTATGCATAAGAGCATCTCCAACTATGTGATCTATAAAAATGCTCTATAATTTAAAAATGAATATATTTTATAAAATTTAGAGCACCAATAAATCATTCCGTTTCAACAGTGAAATCTTAAATCTAGATTATAGGACAGACTACTACGATTTAGTGTAGTACATTTGAGGCATTTGAAAGGGTGTCCAATATAATTTTTTGATCAAGTTTTATAAAATAAGACAATGTTAGAATAGTTTTTCGTACCTTTGAGGTATTGTTAGAGATGCTCTAAGTTGGCGAAAATCTCCATCTTTTCCTCCGGGTCAGAGGACTAGTAGAAGAACCCACATATATGTAACTGTTTCTACAGATATATAAGTAAACCTTGCTTAAATGATATTATATTTTTTAAAATTATTAGTATCATACACACAAAATATCTCTAATTTATATAACACAGACAGAAATAAGTTATAGTGGTAGAAGTCATGCGCTTTATACAAGTGAGCAGGATTCGAATCCACCCCATTTTTTGGATACTCTGCGTTGGAGGGAAAATTTATTAGCTCACGCTTAAATAGTAGAGATGTAACAGCATGCCTTGAAATGTGATCACTATGATTGCCCAAGAAGATGCAAGCAAGCGCGCACACTCAAATCTCCGAATTCATTTTACACACGTTTCGAATGCAATTCAACAAGGACATTCCCCTTGCTTTTCCAAACGCACACGCACTCAAATCTCGTCATCGTCCTCGTCTTCAAATGGGTCTCTCTCCGGGAAGTCGCCAACCTGCGATAAAAAGATTAATACG
This sequence comes from Zea mays, assembly GCF_902167145.1. NCBI lineage: Eukaryota > Viridiplantae > Streptophyta > Magnoliopsida > Poales > Poaceae > Zea > Zea mays. The sequence continues at coordinate 27,769,476 of NC_050097.1, forward strand.
AACCGAGTATCTTTTCTTTATTTTAATAAAGAACCTGAAAAACACACCCCAGAAATCACCTGTTTCGCTAACAACGACCCAAACAGAGCAAAGGCTCTGCCCGGTTATTAATTAATAGGAAGCCCAACTCGAAAAGAAACACGCTCACAATTGCTTCTTAGAAAAACTCAAGGCCTTACAATGCAAACACACGCGACCCGCTACTACAAAAAGGCTGTGTGAAGAAAAACTAGGCGTCTCTACATTTCGGCAATCAGCTGCAGAGATAACGTCTAACAAAAACTTACTCTTAAGGGCTAGTTTGGGAACTCTATTTTTCCAAAGAATTCCTATTTTCCCAAGAGAAAATGAACTAATTTCCCTTGGGAAAATAGAAATCCCTTAAGAAAATAGGGTTCCAAACTAGCTCTAAGTATACACAAGGTAAAGAGCTGGGAATGTAGTACCTTTACTTTCTCTGGCCTCACAATTGCCCCATGACCTTGAGGGCACTCAAAGAAGCGAATGCCTTTCACCCTGCAGCATCCAAGAAAATGTTATAACGAGCTACCGTATTGCCATTTATTCATCAAAATAGCAGGTTACCCATCACAGGATCAAGCAATATGACATAAGCAGCAATTAGAATTACATCACATAAAATGACTAGTACCAAAATCGACACAAAAGCCTGTCATTTTCTGTTTTTCATGGGTTAGGACACAACATACATGCCGTCATGCTTCCCAAGTGGCTCATCATATTGCACTCCAACCCAGAATCCACGTCCAAGGGCTTCAGCTCTACCAACAAATTTTACAGTGCCCCTCTTGGCACCAGGCTCAACTTCACATCTATCACCCACCTGTGACACACACACACACTTGTTAGATCACTTGCTGCAGCTGGCAGCCATTCAGATTACCAGTTTAAAATCAATCCTTAGGATGTTCACGTATTCCTTGGCGGGGGAAAGATTCAGCAGCTGATGACCCCGATAAAATATTTGCTAGGTTCAGTGGCATTCAGGCAATGGAAGAGGCTAGCATGCTGGTTCAATAATACATTATTAGCTCCAATTAGGTTATTTGTAATTATAGCAAGGATGGTAATTCGTACATGTATATATATCGTGACTGTGCCAGCCATTAAAGATGGAACTGAAAGGAGGCTCTGGCGACTGGCAGGGCGTGTCTTTGGGTGTTAAACCATCGGCACTGACACTGATTTTGGACAATTTGCCAGTCTTAATGCAATTAAATTGAAACACAATGGGGAGAACCAAAGTAACTGACCTTGATTTTGGAGCATAGTTCCTCCATATGCTTTTCTGATTCCTGAAAGAAATAGAATAGGTGAGACGAAAAATGAAAGAAGACAGTCCAAAACTTTAGCAACTTACTTCTTTATCCTCTGACGGAGAGTTTTTCGGGACCATCTTTTCTTTGAATTTTCGAAAGTTAGCTGTCACCAAAACCATAAAAATAGCATTCGGCCTAATGCACCACAAGTTGTAAAAAAACATACATTGATTTTTGGGAGGGGGGAGAGAATGAAACAGCCGGGGAACTTTAAACTTACTGTCGAGCTTATCGTATGTTTCATCGGACATTGTGTACTTGTCGACAAGGGAAGTGTCTTCCAACCAACCCCCTGAGGTGAGTGAGGAAGGGTCGAGATCAACGACATGGATCCGGTAGCCGTTGTAGGGGGCGTAGGCCGCGAGTGGCGCGGCGTCGTCGTCGAGGTCGGCGATCTTGGTGCCGGAGTCGTCGCGGAGCTGGAGGCGCATGGAAGCGACGGCGGTGCCGGTCTTGCGCCAGAGCTTGTCCTTGAGCGCCTCCACGGTGGTCTGCGATCCGATGCATTAGCAGAGCACAGATGATGGAGATCCCGATGCCGGATCCCGGAAAGATGAGAGGCACACCTACCTGTTGCGAGACGCGGATGTCCGCTGCGAAGGTGGTGAGATTGGAGTGGGTGATGAGCAGGAGGACGCTGTCGTCAGCAGGCAGCTGCAGCTTCGACGACGCCATGGTTGTCCGCAGTGGCGGAAGCAGGATTCAACTAAGCTCCGGGCCAAATTGTGTTAACCTGCTGGTAATGATTAATAAATATACCGCCTTAATTTCTAGCAAAACCAAGATCTATGGCATATTAATTGTGTTAACCTGCTGTGGCGGCGTGCCAGCGGGCGATGGTGTCGCCTGGAGGCGAACGGAGTTAGAAGTTGCGTCGGAAGCCTGACGGCGGCTGGAGCTGGACGAGGGAGGTGAGCTGTTGTACGCCTTTACTATGGGTCGCGCCGCCTCGTCAGCAGCAGCAACATGGCCCACGGCCACCTCCCACTCGTTTTTGTTTTTCTCCCCTTTGTGCTCCGCAGCCCATTGGAGTGCATAATCAGTTAGGATCGCAGGACTTACACGACTGCATGCTTCTCTGCCCCGTTAACATGTATCGGAAGTTTATTATTTTTACAGTTTTAAAATAATACTATAGTATTTAATGATATCATGTTATTGGAAGCCAAAAAATATTTGGTTAGTACAGGTAAAATACAGTTTTAAATACTATGGTTTATCTAAAACCATGGTATTTTTGAGTTTTGGAAACTCCACTTAGTGCCTTAATTTTCTTTTGTTTTCTCTGCAAATATTTCGGTTTTTTAAGTAACTAAATACATTTCGATTTTAAACAATAGCGTGGTTTTACTATGGTAATGTAATATTGTAGCATTTGTGCCATGTATAATTATAAGCTGTGTTATTTTAAAATTATATTATTTTAAAACTGCATTACCAAACAGGCCCTAAAGCTTCACAACCACACTTTTTGAGGCTTATTGCAAGTCCTCAAGAGCACAAATTTCAGTGGCTAGGTAGTTGTATGTCTTCACCTGATTATTCATTCTGTGTCCCATGGTTCCTAATGTAAATGAATCATGCTTCCTTCCTTTCCTATACGTTTGATGCACAATTTTTACCTGTTTCTTTAGGTCGATGACGACCAACACAAGCAAAGCATTCCATCTGTTGCTTCTAAATATCACAATCTCTTTACACGCATCTTTCCCTCTCCGTTTCAGATTCTGTTATACAGCAAGAGGTGGTGCTTTCCATAATCACATACATTCTTTTTTAGTCTTTATCTATATAATCAATCATAGATTAAATATTTGTTAATCATAGATGGTGCTTTAAAATCCGCTAATGTGATACTACATTAAATATTTGTTAACCATAGATTAATTATTCTTAAAATTTGTCTCTTTTTTAGTCTTTATCTATATAATTATTTTTATAATTAGACTATATTTAATACTTATATTTGGCATCCAAACATTCGATGTGACATGTACTAAACTTTAGTCCCTAGAACCAAACACCCCTTACAAGTAATCAATCTTGGGTCTTCGTTGGCATGCTTATGATTGCTGACACTTTGTATCTGCAGGATGTTGCCCACAATATGATTTATACACCATCCTTTTCTGTTCGTCGCACTCAAGGTTAGTTGGTTCTTGTTCAACTGGTGCAATATAGTTTGTACATGCTTGTTCGCTTGGCTTTAATTTGTATCGGCTTCTACTGCTTCTATAGTGTTTTTGTCTCTATGGATTATAGCTACAACAGTCTAAACAGATGGCTTTAATCCGACTAGTTGTCCCATGTTTGTGCAGGATAAGGATGGTGTGCTACTCATTGCTGAGGATGTAAGCAATGTTGTGATTAGCATTTTCCTTTATCAACCCAGTCTGTATTTAGAGCAGAGGAAATAGCAATAGCAAGCACTTACAAGCACAACATGAACGTTTTTCAGGCTCTCCTGGAAGAGCATGTGGCTCTGGATGCGATAGGCGAAGAGACAGAATTTACAACTCTAGTGGTACACCACCTGATATTTGTTGAATAACTCTGGCATGTTCAGAGGTTATAGTCCTTAGTTCAGTTTTACTTTGTTTTTCATTCGTTCATTCAGTGTGCTTGGGCCAGAATGTTAGCGATCACGCGTGTGTTTAGGAGTCAGTTGTATGCATGGGCATGCAAGGTTGGTTGAGTGTCTTGCATGGCACGTTGAGCTATGGGATGACACGGTTCACACAGGTGTGAGGCGTAACTCGCTCGTCATGTGTAGTGGTCAATCGTGGCTGTGAACGTGTGTTAAGTTTCAGTCTACATTGTTGTGAATAGAGTTCAGAATATGTGGTTTATTTTTGCCATACCAAAAACTAATGTATGTTTCTCGGGTGACTGTGTTCTTGTAGAATCCCCGTTCATCTTCCTCAACGTTGACAAGAGTGCAGCCAAGGGGTAGCCCTCGGTTCTAACAACTAGTATCGGAGCAAAAGTGTTCAACCAGTGTCGGTGTACAGTCAACGGGAAGATGGAGGCGGAGAAAGGAGGAGGCGGTCGCTGTCGCAGGTTTTTTCCTCGCGGACGGCGCAACTCCACGGAGATCGTCATGGAACGTGTCTCATCGAGCGGAGTTCTACGATGGCGGTCTACCCCATGCTCAGGAAGACTAACTAGGCCGAGTGGTCAGTGCTCAGTGGTCACTCGTGATGCAAGTCAATCTCCAAGCTTAGTGCCTTTTGGAGGCGACTGAGCCGGGGACGAACGTCTTCCGCGACGACAGGGACACACTGGCGGCGCTACTCCGCGCGGTGCCGCCGAAGATGTAGGCGAGCCTAGCTCGCACGCAAGGCAACAAGGAAGGCATGGGACTCCATAAAATTTTGTTTGTGTGGGCACTTAGCGAGTCAAGGAGGCGAATGCCAACCGGCTTCAGAGGGAATTCGGCGACCTCGCGTTCAAGCCAGGCGAGATGGTGGAGGACTTCGCCGGACAGGCTTCGAATCTCGCGAACCAACTTCGAGTAGTCGGAGTTGACATCGCTGAGGAGGTAGTGAAGAAGTTGCTACATTATGTTCCTGATGACCTTGAACAGATCGTGTTGTCCATTGAAACGCTCCTCGACCTCAGCATCGCCACTCGTGGTGGTGACTGGACTCCGCACAATGGAGCTTGGTGGATCATCCAGCAAGGAAGGTAGTGGCCGTCTACTCACAGTTCTTGGTGGTTCATCCAGCAAGAAAACTGGGGACGCTACGCACAAATCGCGGTGGTGAGTTCATTGTGCGGACGTTCGCCAACTACTGCGTCGAGGAGGGGATCTAGAGCATCTCACTGTGTCATACACGCCTCAGCAGAATGACGTAGTGAAGAGGTGGAACCAGACCGCCATGGGGATGGCCAGGAGCATCATGAAGAGGCGAAGACGATGTCCGGCTAGTTTTTGGGGGAGGCAGTCACCATGGCTGTGTCCATCCTAAATCGGGCGTCTACTCAGAGCGTGGAGGCGAGGACTCCATTCAATTCGAGGTATGGTGGCACGGTGTTAAGCCACCTAAACATTACTTCTGCATTTTTGTCGAGCATCTTGAAGAAGCACCTGCAAACATGGACTATACACGCACAACGTCGAGCAATCAAGACTGGTGGTTGGCATATATGTCGACGACCTCATTATTACAGGGAAATCAAGAGAATAAATCGACACCTTCAAGAAGGAAAGGGAGTCCGCATGAGTGACCTGAGGGAGCTTACATACTACCTCAGCATCAAAGTCAGACAAGGATGCAAGGGCAACATGGCATCGAGCTCTCGCAAGCAGCCTATGCTCCAAAAGGTGCTGGAGAATGCAGGCATGCATGATAGCCTGCAACCCATGAGCGACACTGATGGAAACAAGATTGAAGTTGTCCAAGGACAGCTCGTCGCTTAAGGTGGATGAGACCAGGTACTCGACCAGACATTGTTTTTTTCAGTGTGCGGTATCTTAGTCGCTTCATGTAGGATCTAAGACAAGATCACATGGCAGCAATCGTCTCCTAAGATACATTTCTAGGCCAGTGGCGGATCCAGGATTGATGCAAGAGGGGTTACTAAGTTAAGACTATAACAAAAAAATGATGTTTAATATGACACAAGAAGTAAGATATAATTTAAACATTCAAGAAATATGTAGTCTAAAAATAAATCGATACAAATTCTATAAATACAATAATCTTGTACATACCGTTCATGAGATGATGATGCAAGGTAAATTTATCTTCCGAGTTCTTAAGACTTGAAAATGCTTCAAAATCTTTTATCTTGAATTTCTACATGGAATTACTACCATATAAATAATCAAATCAAAACTTCAAATCACAAATTCACAAAATTAACCTCGGGCGGTCGGGCCTCGGCTGCTCCCGTAGTCCCGTGCTGCGGTGTGCGGTCGGCGGTCGGCGGTCGAGCGCGTTGCGCGCCTGGCTCTGGCTGGCCGGCTGGCCGGCAGGGCGCCTGGCGGTGCCGCGGTGGCGGGCTGGCGCTGGAGAGGAGGCGCGGCGCGACGCTGGAGAGGAGGCGCGGCCGCGCGGAACGGCGAGCGGCCGAGCGCGCTGCGGCGCTGCCTCTGGTCGCTGGAGACTGCTCAGACTGGAGAAGTGGAGTCGTGGAGAGGACAGAGGAGGCAGCCAGGCAAGAGGCAGCCAGGCAGGAGGCGCGGCGGCTGGAGCAGTGGAGCCTAGAGAGGAGCTGCGGCGGCTGGAGGCTGGAGCTAGGGTTGGGATTTGGGGCTGGGCGCGACGGTGGGCCTCTGGTGGGCCGCGAGTGCCGCCCGGGGCTGCAGCCCAGGCAATACGGTGTCATGGCAATCACAGAAGCAATGAGTGGTGGATTTGTCATCTTGTGAAGCAGTCGTTGCAGCAGCAGCGTGTCAAGGAGTGTGGCTTGGGCGTTTGGTCACTGAGAGCAACTCCAAATGGTTGCTAAAAAGTTTTCCCCAAAAGATGATTATTGAGGACACGTTAAAATTTTTTTGAGGTGAATTATCATGTATACTCCAACAGTTTACTTAAATAAATGATGAAAAACTGAAAACTAGGCCAAATAAAAAAAATATACCTCCATTTAGTTCTGTTTGCGCCTGCAGTTGAATAGCTTGAACTGCAGACACTGGTACGGGAAAAATGGTTAATGAAAGAACAGCTGAACAAGTTGATGACTAGAAATGGTGACCGATATCTAGGCCGACGATGCAAGGAGCTTAATGAACACAATTTCACTATCTCAGCCACAATCTGTCTTACAGACTCACAGAACATGCCAGTAACAGGAAGATAAACCAACTCGCTGGGACGTCAACCATTCACCAGAAACAAACATCACCAAGATGATCTGCCCTGCCACTGCTGCTGCTGAGATGAAGTGCCTAGAGTATTCTAGAAACATCACGTGGGAAAGAATGCTGGGACCGATTTGGGGAGGTGGCGAATCATGAAAATATGCGGGACGACGGGTCCTGGATTAGCGTCTGCGAATAGTTAGGGAAGGTTTAGGGGAGTTGTTGGACTTGCTTTTTTTCTTTTTTCTCTCTCTAAAAAGGTATTAGAGGTAAGATACAGATGCTCTTGGAGTTGCTCTGACATCCAAGGTGCCAAGGCGTTACCACCATTCCTAAAGATGGACAAGTAATCTGCCATCGCTCTGAATAAGAACCTGGTGCTTCATGACTGCAATAAACATATTGATCATTAGGTCCAAGTTCTAGGAGCTACGCAAGTTGATCGACGTCTCCTAGCTCCACTGAACAATGCCAGACTTAGTGGGAGATTGTTGAATAACTCTAGCATGTTCAGAGGTTATAGTCCTTAGTCAGTTTTACTTTGTTTTTGATTTGTTCATTCAGTCTGCTTGGACCTGAATGTTAGCGACCAGGCGTGTGTTTAGGAGTTAGTTGTATGCACAAGCATGCAAGGTCGGTTGAGCGTTTTGCACGACATGCTGAGTCGTGGGATGGCGCAGTTCACACAGGCGTGGGGCACAACTCGCGCGTCATGGGTAGTGGTCAATCGTGGCTGTGAATGTGTGTTAAGTTTTAGACTACATTACCCTGAATAGAGTTTAGAAAATCTGGTTCATTTTTGCCACATCAAAAACTACTATGTGTTTCTCGACTCATTGTGCTCTTGTGGAATCCCCCGTTCATATTCCTTGACGCCGGCGAGAGTACGGCCAAGGGGACAGCCCTCGGTTCTAACAGTATTTACCTTGTATATGGAGTCCATAATATTGTTTTGATTCAGACGAAGCTATCCATGTTACTTAACCTTGATGAGGTTTCTATTGGGTTTAAATTTTAGCTTATTCGAACTTGCTTGGCATTAAAAGACATTGTTGTTGTTATTGTTGTTAAGACAACTTTGAACTTGTGTGTAGCGTGTAAGAGGAGGAGGAGGCCCTTCTTGAAATGGTACTTGGTGCAAGGTGATGGATGTCAGGGAGCAGGGAAGGGGTTCTTGTATAGGAAGAAGAGGATGACTAGCTAGACTATGACTCTAGTCCACTCAACAAGAAATGGAATATAATCTCAATGGTGATGGCGATAGATACCAGTACCAGTTGCTTTTGAACAAGGGTGCATTTGCAATTGTAAGCAGCTGCAACCTGCAAAGTGTGTATTATTTGGAATGGATTAGACGTGCAGCAAATTGCATAATATTTGAGATACCTAGCCTAGGATGGATACTGCAGTTCATTATCTATTGCTGCTTTTAAACTTTGTGTGTTGAACACCATATGTGACACCTGGGAAGGTCGGGTGGTCCGGCCATATGGCCCAGATAGTTTATGCCTCGGACAGTCCGTGGGGTAGTCCGGACGGTTCGTGATAAGATTAATTGAAGCGAGAAAACCATTTTATCCATACCTGTTTATCTATCTAATCATGTGAATTCTATTGAGAAACGCCTAAGAACGGGTCTAGACCTTCCCTATATATATTAAGGGGTACGATCGATTGGCGCATGAGACAATCGATCCAATCAATCTACATATTGTTTCCTTTACTTTCCCGCCATAGGAGTAGAAGTAATTTAACCTTAGTATTAGTTTTCCTTGACCTATTCCTTCGTCTCTAGGCGACTCTATGTATTCTAGGGATGCCTTGAGTGGCCTGCCAACCCCGGAGCACCCCCTAAAACTCTCCTGTCACACCCGAATTTAAGGGATAAAGCCGGGTGCGTCTTATATGTGTGTCAAAGAAGAATATCACATATAATGACAAAGTGTATAGAGATAAATGTCATAATCATTATTACACAGCGGAAGTATCTTACAAAAATAAATGATAACAATAAAGCGAACTAAATATTATTCCTTGGTACCATAAAGCTGACTGAGAGACGCTATCTAGATAAGCTCGTACTCCTCGTTGTAGACCTCCTCCTGGACTACATGTTCTTCTCCTGGGGGGTTTACATATCGCAAGGGTGAGCTCACAAAAGATCATAGCTCAACAAGTTATGGGGAATAATATGCATGAACTCACCAAAGGTGGGAGATCATGTGAAGTGTAAGACTGATCAACAAATAAGGGTTAAAGTTGAGCATTACTTTTAATAAGTTGGTCAAATTTTTATTAGCAGTTACTAAATGTAAGTAGATACCAAAATAGAGTAATAATATATCAAAATTAATAATAAAACCACAAATGCAAATGACAAATTGAATTTAATTCCATAAATTAATCATGCGAGAGTTCTGAGCTGCTAATGACCGCGAGCATGACTAGTGTCGGGGACCATAATTAGGGGTACCCCAAGACTCCTAATCTCAGCTGGTAACCCCCATCAGCACAAAGCTGCAAAGGCCTGATGAGTGCGATTAAGTCAAGGCTCGGTCCACTCAAGGGACACGATCTCGCCTCGCCCGAGCCCAGCCTCGGGCAAGGGCAGCCGACCCCGGAGGATCCACGTCTCGCCCGAGGGCCCCCTCAAGCAACGGACACACCTTCGGTTCGCCCGAGGCCCATTCTTCGCCGAGAAGCAACCTTGGCCAGATCGCCACACCGACCGACCGTATCGCAGGAGCATTTAATGCGAGGATCGCCTGACACCTTATCCTGACACGCGCTCTTCAGTCGACAGAGCCGAAGTGACCGCAGTCACTTCGCCGCTCCACTGACCGACCTGACAAGAAGACAGCGTCGCCTGCGTCGCTCCGACTACTGTGCCACTCGACAGAGTGAGGCTGACAGCAGCCAAGTCCGGCCTCGGGCGCCATAGGAAGCTCCGCCTCGCCCGACCCCAGGGCTCGGCCCCCGTCTCGGCCTCGGATGACGAACTCCGCTTCGCCAGACCCTAGGGCTCGGACTCGGCCTCGGCTCCGGAAGACGACGAATCCCGCCTCGCCCGACCCCAGGGCTCGGGCTCAGCCTCGGCTCCGGAAGACGACGAACTCCGCCTCGCCCAACCCCAGGGCTCGGACTCGGCCTCGGCTCCGGAAGACGACGAACTCCGCCTCGCCTGACCCCAGGGCTCGGACTCAGCCTCGGCTCTAGAAGACGACGAACTCCGCCTCGCCCGGCCCCAGGGCTCGGACTCAGCCTCGGCCTCAGACGATGGTCTCCGCCTCGCCCGACCCAGGGCTCGGACTCGACCTCGATCCCGGAAGACAGACTCGACCTCGACCTTGGAGGAGCCTCCGCCTCGCCCGACCTAGGGCTCGGACCGACCACGTCACAGGGGGGCCATCATTACCCTACCCCTAGCTAGCTCAGGCTACGGGGAACAAGACCGGCGTCTCATCTGGCTCGCCCCGGTAAACAAATAATGATGGCGCCCCGCGTGCTCCATGACGACGGCGGCTCTCAGCCCCTTACGGAAGCAAGGAGACATCAGCAAAGACTCGACAGCCCCGACAGCTGTCCTTCCGCAAGGCTCCAGCGCTCCTCTGACGGCCACGTCATCACATGAACAGGGTGCCAAAACCTCTCCGGCTGCCACGATGGCATGTACTTAGGGCACTAGTTCCTCTCTGCTAGACACGTTAGCACACTGCTACATCTCCTATTGTACACCTGGGCCCCCTCCTTACGCCTATAAAAGGAAGGTCCAAGGCTCTCTTACGAGAAGGTTGGCCGCGCGAGGGAACGAGACGGCGCGCATAAGCCTCTCGCTCTCTCCCACGCGTACGCTTGTAACCCCCTACTGCAAGCGCACCCGACCTGGGCGCAGGGCAACACGAAGGCCACGGGTTTCCCCTTTTGCATGTCTCCCCTTTCTTCCCCCCTTCGTGCTCTGTCTCGCGCCGACTCATCTGGGCTGGGACACGCGGCGACGATTTACTCGTCGGTCCAGGGACCCCCCGGGGTCGAAATGCCGACAGTTGGCGCGCCAGGTAGGGGCCTGCTGTGTGTTGACGAACAGTTTCCCGTCAAGCTCCAGATGGGTAGTCTCTAGCAACCTTTCCAGCCCGGGACGGTGCTCCGTTTCGAGAGTCTCGAGTTCATGTCCCTCGACGGCAGCTACGATATGATACTCCTTCCTCCACTGCGCGACAGCAACAATGGCGGCCGACAACCCGCCCGCCGGCGGCGGAATCAACGACGTCTTCCCCACATGGCGGAAGAACAACATCCGGGTTTGTCCCGTCGCCTCCCCCACCGACGGAGGAGGAGGCGGGGCAACCAAGGCCAAGCAGGAGGCGGCACCTCGTCGGCTGTCGAGCGAGTCAACGGCACCGGCGCCCCAACGGGGGACACGTCGGGCGTCGACCTCGCATCTGAGACGAAGACGAGCGCCGTTTCCCCGCAACACGCCAACTCCAAGCGGACGGACGACGCCAGCACGCTTGCAAAGGACTTGCTGGGCATCACCCTCGTACCCGAGACGACGGTGCAGTCTGCCCCTGACGCGACTTCATCACCGCCCATCGACTAGGAGGTACCGACTGATTCCCATCTCGTGCCTTTTGGATTCAGCCTCGACCCACCAAGCGACTTCGCTTCGGTGGAAGCCTCCATAGAGGCATGTCCAAACCCTCCGGGGTATCATATGCGGTCACCCTGGGACCGACTGACGGTCGTCTCGACCTATGGACCCTCGAGTTACGAGGAAGATGACGAGCCCAACCTTTGTTGGGATTTCTCCGGACTCTGTAACCCCAGTGCCATGCGGGACTTCATGACCGCATGCGACTATTGCCTTTCCAATTATTCCGACGGTAGCCGCAGCTTCGGCGACGAGGACTACGGCCCAAGTCGTGAATGTTTCCACGTCGATCTAGGGGGTCCCGGCGAAGGCAACCATCTTGGTATACCGGAAAACAGTGATCCCCCTAGGCCCGCGCCTCGCGTTGACATCCTTCGGGAGCTAGCTGTGGTCCCAGTCCCTGCGGGGGGTCAGGACTCACAGCTCGAGCAAATCCGCGAGGGGCGGGCCAGGCTCGACGAGGGAGCAGGAACACTTGAGCAGTTCCGGCGGAACACCGGGCAGGAATGGGCAGACCGAGCTCCGCCCGGAGAAGCGCGTCATCTGCCCCAGGGCATCTAGCTCCGCATTGCCGACGATGTCAGGGCAAGGCCGCCACCGGCTTCTAGTGGGGTCGGCCAGAACCTGGCTGCGGCAGTAATACTACTCCGCGCGATGCCGGAACCATCGACCATCGAAGGGCGGCGTATCCAGGGAGAGCTCAAGAATCTCCTAGAGGATGCCGCGGTCCGACGGGCCGAAAGCTCTGCCTCCCGAAGGCAGGGATACCCCTCGGAGCATCGCGCCACGACTTCCCGATTCATGCGGGAAGCCTCGGTCCACACCGGGCGCACGCGCAACACAGCGCCTGCGGCCCCGGGTCGCCTTGGCAACGAGCACCACCACCGCAACCGTCGAACCCACCTCGACGAGAGGGTGCGCCGAGGCTACCACCCCAGGCGTGGGGGACGCTACGACAGCGGGGAGGATCGGAGTCCCTCGCCCGAACCACCCGGTCCGCAGGCTTCCAGCCGGGCCATACGACGGGCGCCGTTCCCGACCCGGTTCCGAACCCCGACTACTATCACAAAGTACTCGGGGGAGACGAGGCCGGAACTGTGGCTCGCGGACTACCGGCTGGCCTGCCAACTGGGTGGAACGGACGATGACAACCTCATCATCCGCAACCTCCCCATGTTCCTCTCCGACACCGCTCGAGCCTGGTTGGAGCACCTGCCTCCGGGGCAGATCTCCAACTGGGACGACCTGGTTCAAGCCTTCGCCGGCAACTTCCAGGGCACGTACGTGCACCCTGGGAACTCCTGGGATCTCCGCAGCTGCCGCCAGCAGCCGGGAGAGTCTCTCCGGGACTACATCCGACGATTCTCGAAGCAGCGCACCGAGCTGCCCAACGTCACCGACTCAGATGTCATCGGCGCGTTCCTCACCGGCACCACCTGCCGCGACCTGGTGAGCAAGCTGGGTCGCAAGACCCCCACCAGGGCGAGCGAGCTGATGGACATCGCCACCAAGTTCGCCTCTGGCCAAGAGGCGGTTGAGGCCATCTTCCGGAAGGACAAGCAGCCCCAGGGCCGCCCACCGGAAGATGTCCCCGAGGCGTCCACTCAGCACGGCACCAAGAAGAAAGGCAAGAAGAAGTCGCAAGTGAAACGTGACGCCGCCGACGCGGACCTTGTCGCCGCCGCTGAGTACAAGAACCCTCGGAAACCTCCCGGAGGTGCCAATCTCTTCGACAAAATGCTCAAGGAGCCGTGCCCCTATCATCAGGGGCCCGTCAAGCACACCCTCGAGGAGTGTGTCATGCTTCGGCACCACTTTCACAAGGTCGGGCCACCTGCGGAAGGTGGCAGGGCCCACAACAACGACAAGAAGGAGGATCACAAGGCAGAGGAGTTCTCTGAGGTCCACGACTGCTTTATGATCTACGGTGGGCCAGTGGCGAACGCCTCGGCTCGGCACTGCAAGCAAGAGCATCGGGAGGTCTGCTCGGTAAAGGTGGCGGCGCCAGTCTACCTAGACTGGTCCGATAAGCCCATCACCTTCGACCAGGGCGACCACCCCGACCGCGTGTCGAGCCCGGGGAAATATCCGCTCGTTGTCGACCCCATCATCGGCAACGTCAGGCTCACCAAGGTCCTCATGGACGGAGGCAGCAGCCTCAACATCATCTACGCCAAAACCCTCGAGCTCCTGCGGATCGATCTGTCCTCAGTCCGAGCAGGCGCGGCGCCTTTTCACGGGATCATTCCCGGGAAACGCGTTCAGCCCCTTGGACAACTCGATCTGCCCGTCTGCTTCGGGACTCCCTCCAACTTCCGAAGGGAAACCCTCACGTTCGAGGTGGTCGGGTTCCGAGGAACCTACCACGCAGTGCTGGGGAGGCCATGCTACGCCAAGTTCATGGCCGTCCCCAACTACACCTACCTCAAGCTCAAGATGTCGGGCCCCAACGGGGTCATCACCGCCGGCCCCACGTACCGACACGCATACGAATGCGACATGGAGTGCGTGGAGTACGCCGAGGCCCTCGCCGAATCCGAGGCCCTCATCGCCGACCTAGAGAGCCTCTCCAAGGAGGCGCCGGACGTGAAGCGCCATGCCGGCAATTTCGAGCCAGCAGAGACGGTCAAATTCGTCCCTCTCGACCCCAGCAACGATGCCTCCAAGCAGATCCGGACCGGCTCCGAGCTCGACCCCAAATAGGAAGCAGTGCTCGTCGACTTTCTCCGCGCAAACGTCGAAGTCTTTGCGTGGAGTCCCTCGGACATGCCTGGCATACCGAGGGAGGTCGCCGAGCAATCGCTGGATATCCGAGCTAGAGCCTGACCCGTGAAGCAGCCTTTGCGCCGATTCGACGAAGAAAAGCGCAGAGCCATAGGCGAGGAGATCCACAAGCTGATGGCTGCAGGGTTCATCAAAGAGGTATTCCATCCCGAATGGCTTGCCAACCCTGTGCTTGTGAGAAAGAAAGGAGGGAAATGGCGGATGTGTATAGACTACGCTGGTCTAAACAAAGCATGTCCGAAGGTTCCCTACCCTCTGCCTCGCATCGATCAAATCGTGGATTCCACTGTTGGGTGCGAAACCCTGTCTTTCCTCGATGCCTACTCAGGGTATCACCAAATCAGGATGAAAGAGTTCGACCAGCTCGCGACTTCTTTCATCACGCCTTTTGGCATGTACTGCTACGTTACTATGCCATTTGGTTTGAGGAATGCGGGTGCGACGTACCAAAGGTGCATGAACCACGTGTTTGGCGAACACATTGGTCGAACGGTCGAGTCTTACGTCGATGACATCGTAGTCAAGATGAGGAAAGCCTCTGACCTCCTTTCCGACCTCGAAACGACGTTCCAGTGTCTCAAGGCGAAAGGCGTAAAACTCAATCCCAAGAAGTGCGTCTTCGGAGTCCCCCGAGGCATGCTCTTGGGGTTCATCGTCTCCGAGCGGGGCATCGAGGCCAACCCGGAGAAAATTGCTGCCATCACCGACATGGGCCCCATCAAGGACTTGAAAGGCGTATAGAGGGTCATGGGATGCCTTGCGGCTCTGAGCCGCTTCATCTCGCGCCTCGGCGAAAGAGGCCTACCCCTGTACCGCCTCTTGAGAAAGGTCGAGTGCTTCACTTGGACCCCCGAGGCCGAGGAAGCCCTCAGGAACCTGAAGGCGCTCCTCACGAACGCGCCCATCTTGGTGCCCCCCGCTGCCGGAGAAGCCCTCTTGATCTACGTCGCCGCTACCACTCAGGTGGTCAGCGCCGCGATCGTGGTTGAGAGACGAGAAGAAGGGCATGCATTGCCCGTCCAGAGGTCGGTCTACTTCATCAGTGACGAGCTGGCTAAGATAGCCTCGGGGCGAACAACAGTTCCCCCGGACGTCTTCTCCCGAGACCTACATCAACCCTCAGTCAAGACCGACGACACTCCCGAGCCCGAGAAGGCCTCGGCCCAGCCCGAGGCACCCTCGGCTCAACCCGAGGGTGAGACACTGCGCGTCGAGGAAGAGCGGAGCGGGGTCACGCCTAATCGAAACTGGCAGACCCCGTACCTGCAATATCTCCACCGAGGAGAGCTGCCCCTCGACCGAGCCGAAGCTCGGCGACTGGCGCGGCGTGCCAAGTCGTTCGTCTTGCTGGGGGACGGGAAAGAGCTCTACCACCGCAGCCCCTCAGGCATCCTCCAGCGATGCATATCCACCGTCAAAGGCCAGGAGCTCTTACAATAAATACACTCGGGGGCTTGCGATCATCACACAGCGCCTCGAGCCCTTGTTGGAAACGCCTTCCGACAAGGTTTCTACTGGCCGACCGTGGTGGCCGACGCCACTAGAATTGTCCACACCTGCCAAGGGTGTCAATTCTATGCAAGGCAGACCCACCTGCCCGCTCAGGCTCTACATACGATACCCATCACCTGGCCGTTTGCTGTGTGGGGTCTGGACCTCGTCGGTCCCTTGCAGAAGGCACCCGGGGGCTACACGCACCTGCTGGTCGCCATCGACAAATTCTCCAAGTGGATCAAGGTCCGGCCCCTAAACTGCATCAGGTCCGAACAGGCGGTGGCATTCTTCACCAACATCATCCATCGCTTCGGGGTCCCGAACTCCATCATCACCGACAACGGCACCCAGTTCACCGGCAAAAAGTTTCTGGACTTCTGCGAGGATCACCACATCCGGGTGGACTGGGCCGCCGTGGCTCACCCCATGATGAATGGGCAAGTAGAGCGTGCCAACGACATGATTCTGCAAGGACTCAAGCCGAGGATCTACAACGAACTCAACAAGTTCGGCAAGCGATGGATGAAGGAGCTCCCCTCGGTGGTCTGGAGTCTGAGGACAACGCCGAGCCGAGCCATGGGCTTCACACCGTTCTTTCTAGTCTTTGGGGCAGAGGCCATCTTGCCCACAGACTTAGAATACTGTTCCCCGAGGGCGAGGGCATACGACGACCAAAGCAATCGAACAAACCGAGAAGACTCACTGGACCAACTGGAGGAGGCTCGGGACATGGCCTTACTACACACGACGCGGTATCAGTAGTCCCTGCGACGCTACCACGCCCGAGGGGTTCGGTCCCGAGACCTCCAGGTGGGTGACTTGGTGCTTCGGCTGCGACAAGACGCCCGAGGGCGGCACAAGCTCACGCCTCCCTGGGAAGGGCCGTTCATCATCGCCAAGGTTCTGAAGCCCAGGACATACAAGCTGGCCAACAGTCAAGGCGAGGTCTACAGCAACGCTTGGAACATCCGACAGCTACGTCGCTTCTACCCTTAAGATGCTTTCAAGTCGTTCGTACACCTCGTTCACATACAAAGTCTAACCATCAAGGAAGGGTCAGCCTTGCCTCGGCAAAGCCCGACCCTCCCTCGGGGGCTAGAAGGGGGGAACCCCCTCCGCGTCAAAATTTTCCTCGAAAAAAGTCTTCCATCAAAAAAGACTTTCACGTCTCCCGGCTATATCAGTAACAGGACCCCAAGAAACAAATAAGAGTGCATGTAAGTGGCAAGGCCGACCGAGCCGAGGGATTCCTACGCCTCGGGGATACGGATACCTCACTCGTCGCCTACCACGAAAAATAACTCTTACTTGGGCAAGCTACCCTGCTACTGACGAACGGGTCCGGATACGCAAAACGGAAGGAAAAGAAACACAACCATATATTACGATAATAAAGTGTTCGGGCCTCGGTGGCCACAAAAGACACATATGCATTCAAAATAAACTGCTCCGGCAGAATCAGGCGTCGCCCGGAGAAGGAGCCGCGCCCTCGGCTTCGTCCCCACCCTCGGCAAGATCCACCCCGGCCTCGGACGACGGCGCAAGCGGAAGGATCTCTGCCTCGAAGGTGGTTGCCAGCACCACGCTTGGGCCCGCGGTGGCCGCGTCGAGCCTCTGGACTTCGGCCAGGGCAGCTTCATCTTCGTCGGGAAGGCAATACCCCTCGCTGACCCGCTCCAGATCCACGCCGTAGTGGGAAGCGAGCACGGCAAAGGCCCGCCTGACACCGTGATGCAGCGCCTCGCGGAGTCTGCCGCGCGCGTGGTCACCCAAGGCCTGCAGGCGACTCTGAGGGGAGCTTCCCGAGGGGACGTCGTCGGAACCAAAGACCCGATAGAAGGCCGAGATGGCCTCAGACATAGCTGCGTGGTCGTCTTCCCTCTGCTCGGCCGCCTGGGCGAGTGCCTTGGTGGACTCATCAAGGGCAGACTCCAGCTCTGCAAACAACCAAAGCAGAAGACTTCAAACATGAGTTGAGGAACGAAGCGGAATCAAAATCTTAAAACAGCCAAGACATACCTTCGGCTCGGGCATGTTGCTCCGAGGATGCGGCTTGAGCCACGGCTAGGTCTGTCGCAAGGGCTCCGGCCCGAGCAGACGCCTCGGCTAACTGGACTCCAAGAGCCTCAGCCCGGCTTTCAGCCTCGGCGGCCCGGCTCTGAGACTGGTCCCGCTCGCCGATGACCTGGCCAAGCTCCGACCGCTGTCGCTGCGCCTCCACGCGTGCCGCCGCTGCCTCTGCTCCCAGATCGACACAGAGCAACCGAAGGTCCGCCACCTCGGCGCTCCGTTGGGAGAGGCGCTCGGTAGCCCCGGCAAGCGTGGTCCTCAGGGACCGCAGCGAGCCCCAGACATCAGCCTCACGGTGGATGAACGACGACTTAGCGGCGCTCAGATCTGTCAGATCCTGAGGAAAGGAAGCGGGGCATCACAAAGAATGCCTTGATCACGCGAAAGGTATGCTTGAACTCATTACCTGGAGGATCTTGGGAATGCCCCTGCGAAGGACCTCCAAGGTTGACCGAAGCGACCCCACCGTCGTCTCAGCACACTCACGAAGCTCGTCCCAAGACTGCTCCTCTCGCTCATCGTCGAGGACGAAGAGAGGATCCGGAGCCCCACTGGTCCAGAACCGGAGCGACTGACGCCGCCCGTCGGGACTGCGGCGCGCGGGGACGAGGCGGCCGCCCCCCAGAATGGGTCGCGGTTCCACGCCCCCTCCTCCGAGGCAACAGGCAGCGACGCCTCGGCCATCTCAGCATCGGCGGTGACGGGTGGCTCCACGGCCAGAACGGCAACGACCTCGGCGGAAGCCGGTGCCAGCGCTGACAATACGTCCGGTGGGCCCAAGGCCACAGCCGCGCCAGCAGCCTCCCCCGGCGCGACGGCCGCCTCGACAGAGGAGTCGGCCTCGGGAGCTAGCCCCACTGCAACTGGTGCCGCCTGAGCCCCCCGCTTTGGGGCGTCTTGCGGTGGGGTCAGTTGGCCTCTGAGGCCCGGCGCGGCACTAGCTGCAGAAGCCGCCGCCGTCTTGAGGACCTTTCGGGGAGCCAGACCGGTCGAACCGTGCCTCCGCTTGCTAAGGAGAAAGGGAAAATTAGGACCAGGACATACGAAGGAGGAGCCAGAACGAAGATATCCTAAGATACTTACCCGCTCCGGGCCATGATCAATCGTGCCTGTGGGGAGGTCTCTCGCACCTCGATCCCTGAAGGTACCACCGAGGTCTGCCCCGCCGCCGGCTTCGGTACCGTCCTCGCCTTGGGCGCCCGAGGCACTCGGGGGATGGACTGCCCAGGCGCAGCCACGACGACCCGAGGATCGCCCTCCTGCACAGTCGGCACGGGCAACGGTTCTCGGGGAACAGGTAGCTTGGCCTGACTCCCTGGGGTCACCTCAACTACCTCGGCCGAGGGGTCAAGTACCCCCTCGGTCCGCCCCCGCTCTTCGGACCGGGACCCCGACGTCCCAGCCCCGGATACCGACGGCACCAGCCCGCTCGGGGGCTGGCTTGACGACCCCTGGCCCAGCCTCAGATCCGGGCTGAGGCCGAGGCAGGCGGCCATGTCGTCGTCTTCATCATCGTCTTCATCATCGTCGTCGTCATCAGGCGTCTCCGGTGATGGCTCCCTTGGGAGCCCCTCCCTCTCCTGCCGACGACGAAGCCTTTCCAAGGCGTCCCGAGCCCGCGTCCGCTCGCGGGCCCGAGCCTTCTTCGCGTCCTTCTTCTCCTTCCTCTTCTCCGCGGCGACCCTCCGCGCAGCTCGGTCCACCGCGTCCTCCGGGACCGGCGGTAGGGAAGGCTTGTGATGCCCTACCTCCTGAAGACAGACGAAAAGTCTCGGCTATGAGAATCGAGGGCAATCTGACGCAAGAAGGAAGAAGGAGCAGATACTCACCTGAGACACGCACCCGCGATCGGGACGCATCAAGGGCTGGGAAAAGGTGCCGGCCTCTAACTTCGCTACCGTGCCGGCCACCCGCCTGTGGAGGTCGTCGGTGGGAAGAGGGTCCGAGGACATCTGCAAACCCTTCAAGTCGACCCCCGGCATCATCTCCCAAAGCGACAGCCGCCGCTCCATCAGGGGGAGCACACTCCGGCGATGAATGGCGACAACCACCCCCGCGGCGGTGAGCCCTTTTTCTCGCAGCTCCTCCAGGGCCTTCAAAAGGGGCTGGAGGTTCTTCTGTCTATCACGCGGGGCCCCGTAGCGCCAGTTCTCGCTGGCGGCGGTCACCACTCATTGAGAAAACGACGGGAGCCTCCCGTCGTCATTTCAGAGATAGAACCACCGTCGCTGCCACCCTTTGTTCGAAGATGCGAGGATGGCAGGGATGTACTGCGGCGCCGCGCCTGCCTCAACTGGAGGATGCAGCCACCAGCCCGCACCGCCATACGAACCCTTCTTTCCCCCGTCGGCGAGGCAAAAAGCTCCACGGAGAAGAGATGGGTCCACAGGTCCCAGTGGGGGGCAATCCCCAAATATCCTTCACAAACCGTCGCGAAGATGGCTGCTTGCGAGATGGAGTTGGGGCTGAGATTGTGCAGCTCCACCCCGTAGACGTGCAGTATCGCCCGCATAAAATGTCTTGCCGACACTCCGAACCCCCGCTCGTGAAAGGAGATGAAGCTCACCACATACCCCGGCGGCGGGGATGGGGTGGCTCCGCTCGGAGGGGGCATGCACTCCGGCTGCGTGTCACCGGAGAGAGGGCGAAGCAAGCCATCAGCAACAAGGGCCTCCAGGTCGTTCGCCGTGACGGTGGAAAAAGGCCACGGGTCGCGCGACAAAATAACGGTCACCCGGTCGGCCATCACCAAGCAGAAGAGGTGGCGGCGGAGAGGACGAGGTGCGCGGTTTCCTTTCTTTGGCTATTCCCTCGGGTTGCGAAAACCTAAGTGGGAGGCGAGCAGCAGAGTAGAGAACCGCCACTGGTCCCTCTCTCGAATATATAAAGGCCCAGGCGAGACCCGTTCAACACTTCGCCCGAACCCGTCGCGAGATTCAAAACTCAAAGCGAGACGCCCGTTCCTCGAACGGCTCGCGCACGCACAACGGCCACCCCGCGAGCCACTCGTCCCATCGCATTAACTTTGCGGCAGTACAGGCGGCACCTTTGGCAGGCGAAGCAGGCGACGCTTCACCTCCGCCATAATGACCGCGTCAAAAAAGGTGTGCCACGTCATTCGATTTCGTATCCTTTCCCTCTTCCTCTTTCTCTCTCTTACAACAGGGACCGGGAAAGGGGATATCCCGAAAGGGATCCTTCTCCGCGAAGGAAGCGGGCTCCGAGCCCTCCTACTGATCAGAGTTTCGAAGGCTGGCCCCTCGGAAGGGTTCAACAACCGCCTCAGAGCACTCGGGCTCCGCGCCCAATACTGGTCAGAGGTTCAAAGGCTGGCCCCTCGGAAGGGTTCAAACGGCCGCCTCAGGCCACTCGGGCTCCGCGCTCACTACTGATCAGGGGTTCGTAGGCTGGCCCCCGAAGGGTTCGACAGCCGCCTCAGACGCAGAACGAGGGATGACCCTGGGTATGTTCGATACATAACCAAGGCTCGGGCTACGCTCCCGAGGTACCCTACGACATTTCCGAGACCAACAGGAACGATCTTGTAACAGAATCCCACCAGAGGGAGGCATCGAGCCCTCGGACCCCGTCAAAAGGGGACCGGGTCCGGCAAATCACCCGCAGGTACTTTTGGAGCGCGCCTCCGGGCCACTAGCCGACCCCTAACGAATGGGGCACGGGCGTCCACTCGGATTACCCGTTAGCAGCTCACTGGAGACACCATGTTCGGCGCCCTCCGAGGGCAACATGGCGCTTCCCCCCCTCCTCCTTGCGGAAAGGCGACGCAGGGGCGTATGTAAAAAGCCGAGTCTGTCCTTGACCGTCCTCTCGCTCTGTGCGGAGGCTCGGGGGCTGCTCTCACAAACCCGGCTCCGGCCAAACCGTTGACAGCGTCAACATACCAGCCCGAGAACGTGGGACTCGACGGTGCACCCGGGCTACGGCCGGTTCGCATGAGGGAACAACCAGACCGGTCGAAGCATCACGAAACGCACTAAGACCTCGGAGGAGTCAAACCAGTCCTCCGAGGCCTCGGGGGCTACACCCGGCGGGTGCGCTCGCGCGCACCCACCGGAACGAAACGCAACCGAGAAAGGCTGGTCCCCTTGCAAAAAAGTGCGACAAAAGCCTCCAAGCGAGTATTAACACTCCCTTTGAGGCTCGGGGGCTACTATCGGGGACCATAATTAGGGGTACCCCCAAGACTCCTAATCTCAGCTGGCAACCCCCATCAGCACAAAGCTGCAAAGGCCTGATGGGTGCGATTAAGTCAAGGCTCGGTCCACTCAAGGGACACGGATCTCGCCTCGCCCGAGCCCAGCCTCGTGCAAGGGCAGCCGACCCCGGAGGATCCATGTCTTGCCCGAGGGCCCCCTCAAGCAACGGACACACCTTCAGTTCGCTCAACGCCCATTCTTCGCCGAGAAGCAACCTTGGCCAGATCGCCACACCGACCGACCGTATCGCAGGAGCATTTAATGCGAGGATCGCCTGACACCTTATCCTGACACGCGCTCTTCAGTCGACAGAGCCGAAGTGACCGCAGTCACTTCGCCGCTCCACTGACCGACCTGACAAGAAGACAGCGCCGCCTGCATCGCTCCGACTGCTGTGCCACACGACAGAGTGAGGCTGACAGCAGCCAAGTTTGGCCTCGGGCGCCATAGGAAGCTCCGCCTCGCCCGACCCCAGGGCTCGGCCCCCATCTCGGCCTCGGACGACGAACTCCGCTTCGCCCGACCCTAGGGCTCGGGCTCGGCTCTGGAAGACGACGAATCTCGCCTCGCCCGACCCCAGGGCTCGGGCTCGGGCTCGGCTCCGGAAGACGACGAACTCCGCCTCGCCCGACCCTAGGGCTCGGACTCGGCCTCGGCTCCGGAAGACGACGAACTCCGCCTCGCCCGACCCCAGGGCTCGGACTCAGCCTCGGCTCCGGAAGACGACGAACTCCGCCTCGCCCGACCCCAGGGCTCGGACTCAGCCTCAGCCTCAGACGATGGTCTCCGCCTCGCCCGACCCAGGGCTCGGACTCGACCTCGATCCCGGAAGACAGACTCGACCTCGACCTTGGAGGAGCCTCCGCCTCGCCCGACCTAGGGCTCGGACCGACCACGTCACAGGGGGGCCATCATTACCCTACCCCTAGCTAGCTCAGGCTACGGGGAACAAGACCGGCGTCCCATCTGGCTCGCCCCGGTAAACAAATAATGATGGCGCCCCGCGTGCTCCATGACGACGGCGGCTCTCAGCCCCTTACGGAAGCAAGGAGACGTCAGCAAAGACTCAACAGCCCCGATAGCTGTCCTTCCGCAAGGCTCCAGCGCTCCTCCGACGGCCACGACATCACATGAACAGGGTGCCAAAACCTCTCCGGCTGCCACGATGGCATGTACTTAGGGCACTAGCTCCTCTCTGCTAGACACGTTAGCACACTGCTACATCTCCTATTGTACACCTGGCCCCGCTCCTTACGCCTATAAAAGGAAGGTCCAGGGCTCTCTTACGAGAAGGTTGGCCACGCGGGGGAACGGGACGGCGCGCATAAGCCTCTCGCTCTCTCCCACGCGGACGCTTGTAACCCCCTACTGCAAGCGCACCCAACCTGGGCGCAGGGCATCACGAAGGCCGCGGGTTTCCCCTTTTGCCTGTCTCCCCTTTCTTCCCCCTTCGTGCTCCGTCTCGCGCCGACCCATCTGGGCTGGGACACGCGGCGACGATTTACTCGTCGGTCCAGGGACCCCCCGGGGTCGAAACGCCGACAACTAGTATACCAGTTTTACACTCTGCAGAGGTTTTACCCTTTACCCATAAGTCATGTTACCCATCTGCCAAGGGGTCATGAATCTCATACGCCTCTACCAAGGAAGCGAGACAGGGTAACATTACGAGGCCTTTACAAAGTTCCACTAGCTTCGGAAAATCCGCTACAGTTCTAGGGAGCGCAATGCAGGAATCCCCCGTCTGAAAAAGCCATCGCAGCAAAATCAACCCGAGAACCTCCCTACACCGACAACTCCCCTACTGCCCTTGCCCCTTTCGGGTAAGGTATACCTCTACTAACTTTCCTAATTAGTCAGCCAAGGGCGTCCCATTCCACCCTTGTGGTGGCACATGTTTCTCAAGTTAAGCTCCATGTTCCAATTAACATAATAGTCTTATCATGAACAGAATAGAATAACAATAACAAAGCATGACCATGTGTAATAATTATCTTAACACCCAAAACCACATATAGCAATAGCAAAGACTACCCAAAAGTTTAGGGGTAAACAAGGTGTAAAGATGACAAAACTAGGGTGACCTATTGGGTCCCATCAAAATTAAGTCTATGCATGCCAAAATGATTATAGAGAACATTATTGGGTAAATAAAAGTGGTCAAGGACACAACTTGCCTTCAACGAGCTCCTGCTCAGCAATTTCCACCTGCTGAACACCTGGGTACCCGGTCACTTGTTCGTGTACTCGAAGCAATACAAACAAACATGGTATAGGAGAAATTAACAGCACACCAAACATCAGAACAGAGCATGATAATATTCTACACATCGTAACGAGATCGTAGGTTCTAGAACCACTAAATTCGGAGTTACGGAAAATAAGTTATGATTTTCCGAAGTCTTTATGTGTTTGGTACAGAAATAACTAAGTAATTAATTTTAATCTAGGTTTAATGATAGAACAGAGTTACCAGGTGATAAACAATATTAAAACAAAATTAATGCAACTGGAATGGATCAAAAAGAAATAAAAATGGATTTTCTATGAATTAAACAAGTTCTGGAATTATTTTAATACTCAAAATCATTTTCTATAATCCTTTTATTATATTTACGAGCGCCCTGTACTGTGCATAATTATCAGGGAGTTTAGGGGCGAAATTATAATTTTTAGGACTTAGATTAAACACTTCTCTACACCCGATGGACTGTGGGTTGATTCCTTAATTTGCTAGGGTCTCTTGTGCAAAATTCCCTAGTCGAAGCGGTACTGGTTGGTCTCAACCGCCCGATCCATGATGAAGGGTCATGATTAGATCTAGGTTAACTTCAACCGGTACACAACGACCGCCCTCAGATTGAGGATCCACGGTCAGGATTCGATACAACTACGCTTGGCTCCCATTCACAACCCGATCAGAGATCCACGGTCATGATCGATCACACGAAGGGGTATCACGACATTTAATCACGATCGTCCACTCGGAGATCTACAATCCATGCCCCAACTTTTCGGATCTAATCTCAATCGTCACCGCGGAGATCAACAGCCGAGCACCCGTCTTCTACCTACCTACGGTCAACCGCGGCGGCGCGGCCCTGTTTGGCGGCGGTCCGCGCCAGAGCACCGCCCCACGCGCCCTGGAGATCCCCCGGCTATCCTAACCGATGCTACATGCACAACAGGAAATTTCTAACCTAAGAGGAGGTGTCTCACCGAGAATGTCGCGATGGAACGCCCTGCCCACAGCAGGGTGCGGATCAGAAGCTCCCAGTAGACGCCGGCGAGCAAGTGCGGCGAGGTGGCACCAACCCTGAGGCAGGAAGGGTCGCGATCACCCCCGGGACAACACCACGATCACCCCAGACCTGGCACTGAGGCTCGAGCGTCGGTTAGCTTGTCGGTCGACGATGGCAGTCCTGACCCCGAGCTCGCGACGATGGTGGCTACGGTGTTGTTCAACGGATGCAGGCGCGAGCGGACGAGAAGAGGGGGTCACGATTGGTCAGGATTTATGGTCCGAGGGTCCACGACTCCAGCCGATATCCATCTCGCGATCCTCGGTGGCGGGTATGGCATCTTCGGCAAAATCGACGCAGTCGCATCGTGAAGGGAAAATGTCACACCCGGTTTTAGAAGGTAAACCGAATGCGAACCATGTACGTGCCAGGATCAGAACTCACGTACACAATGATTACAAATGGGACATCATCACACAATGCTCAAATTAAATAACGGAAAGGTACTTTAATTATATTGAGATGTCTGAGACATCCACATAGTCTATTATATATCCACAGGGTTCAACAATATCATCAAAGTGCGGAGAAACGAAACGTAGAAGATAAGCTTACACAGACATCTGACTGGGGGTTTGCCACTAAAGTAAACTAGAACTCGTCATAGTCCTGAAACTCCTCAAAGTCCTCCATGTTGCCAGCTTCACCTCCTGAGCACTGAGTACAATGGGGACAACCTGGGGTGGGGTGGTTTGTAAAGCAAAGGTGAGTACACTTCAACGTACTCAGCAAATGTCCCGTTTGGCTAAAGTGGGCTAGTTGTATATGGAGTTAAGGTTAAGCAGTTGCTTTTAGTTGGTCAAGTTTTATTACTATAAGTGTAGCCAAATTTTAGTAATAACCCAGTTATTACCCAAAAGTACTCCCTCTAAGAGGAAATACCAGAGATCAGAATTATAATCACCATTGCTAATCATCATCATAAAAGTAATCAAGATTCTTCTAATCAAAGAGGATCCCAAGGCTACTCTTAACCGTGAGCACGGTTGATATACCAGTTTCTAACACTCTGCAGAGGTCGCACACTTTACCCACAAGTCATGATTCCCATTCTGCCCGGGGTTCTAGCCTCTCCATTGATCACTACCAAGGTGACCTAGCAGGGTCTCACTACGTAGCCTTTACAAAGATTTCCCAGAGGTCATAGCCGCCCATTAGGTTTCTCCAATTTGATAAACACAGTACATCTCCCCAAAGGAAGGGTGACTAACAAAACCAAATCAAATAACCTCTACAACCAGCCTCGGCAGAGCAAGTACTGTGCTCGAACCCCATTGACGACCCTACAGCGAAGCCGACTACTCCTCTGGTTCCTCTAATTAATCAGCTAAGGGTGTCCCATTCCACCCTCATGGTTGTACTATTATCCTGGGTTGTCACTCCCCAAACAGGTCCTTACGGAGAGGTACTCAGGAAACAGCTGAGCCCCCCCTAAAGTAGTCACAAGAACCTCATAGGGATAACATCATTGTATCATAAATAATCACATCATGTTCATTGATTAAGTTTAAGCAATAGCAGCTAACCATGATTAACCCAAAAAGGTAAACAAGGATAAGGTAAGTACAGACTAGTCAATCCTTAAGTTTCAATAATGTAATGCGGGACATTGAATTATAAAGTAAAGTAGGACATGATAGGTCTGAGGACACTTGCCTTCACCAGGTTGTTGCTCAGAGGGATCTTCGGCAACACACTCAGGAACCACGAGCTGCTCGGTGTCTAAGTAAAGCGAACATACATTCAATACATTTGGAAGGTAAAAATAAACATCACATCGCACATGAACAAACATTGGCACACAACTCAAAAAGGTATAGCATTAAGTACAAGGGAATGATATCAAGTTATAAAATGGACTAATCCTAATTGAGGAATTAATTACTCTTTAAGTGTTTGGAACATAGCTCAAAAAGGTTAAGTAGTAACTAAACAAGAAAAGATTAAATTATAAGATGAACTACACTTATTTAGGAATTTGGTTATCCTTTAGGTGTTATCCATAATTACATACCTAATTCTATTTATGTCATTAAGGCCTAAAGGTTAAACCAAAAATGAATCCATGTAATGCATAACACTAATCTCACAAGATTAAATATACCTTACTCCTAGGATTCTCCTTTTATTTATTTCATTAAATTAATAAATCAACATATACTTTAATTCTATATTCTAAGTGTAAAACTCAAAGTATACAGATTACAGTTTGTCGTATTTTATTTGAACAGAGAATAATTTTATGAACATTTTGCAATTTGAACCACTAAATTTGGAGTTCATATGAAAAAGATATGAAATAAACAAGTTTTTAAGTTTGATATATGAAATTAGGGCTAAATCTGTGATTAAATAAAAGTCCAGGGGGCTAATTAAAACAAACCAGGGGCCTACGCACTAAAACATAGGATGGCGGGTTGATTTCCTAAAACTAGGGGGCTCTTAAGCAAAACTCACATGCGAAGGGGTACGAGGTAATCTCAGCCGTCGGATCAGAGATCAACGACCCAGATTAGATCACACGTGTGGGGGACAGATATCCCCCGGGTCCACTGGAAGGGTAAAAGACCTCACGAGAGGCCCAAGGGCCCAATAAATCGTAAGGTCATTCCTTCGTGGGCCTGGGGAGGGACAATCAGTAAAGCAGGTTGACATAAGGCCGGATTGGTGCAAGCCCGGACGGCCCACAACGTTGAGCAAGCGACCACAACAAAGATCCAACTTTCCCGCGTTGGAGCCCCATGCAACGGAACCAGGCGAGGATAGGTCAGCAGAACCATAGGAAGATAGACTCAAACAGTTCACTATCTTTTAGGTGCACATTGTTATCATATCCACATGTATTGCCCCACGGTCGAATATATAAGGCCTAGGGGGCACCCCTTCAGATCGATGGATCCCATCACTCAGCCATCCACCTCAACTCTCCGCGTTCTCGCTTTAGAGAGCTACCTTGTAACCCATTACACAAAGCATACTCACCAGGACGTAGGGTGTTACGCATCTCTAAGCGGCCCGAACCTATAAACACTGTCCATTGTCCCTCGTGCATCTGGCACGAACCATTTTGCTATAGTCGGTGACACCGTCCTACTCCTAAAACACCTAGAGGGGCAATCCCGGGTGTGCGGTCGGACCCAAAACACCGACAGCTGGCGCGCCAGGTAGGGGGTGTGTCGACGATCCAAGCTAGCTCAATGGCCGTCACCTTCCACAACAAGATCACCCTCCGTCCCGGATTCGTATTCTGCTTTGGAACAATCTCATCCATAGCAGACGAAGAGGGAACTCTACACCGCATTGTAGATCCGCCGAAAAAGAAGTCTCCTCCAACAAACTCCGAAAATACCGGAGAAGCGCGACCTCCAGCTCTCCGAAAAAAGATCGCCTTCGGAAAGTCAGGGGCCGAGAGCCCGCTGACCCGGAGAACTCCACTGTCTACTTCCCCGACGAAAGAATGGACACAGATCGCAAGGAAGAAGGAGGCCAGGAGGAAACAAGTTGATCTTTCTGTTCCTCCGCCCTCAAAGGAGGACGGAAAAAAGATCGTCACGACCGCCGTACCATTCTACCCCGACGCCCTCTTCATCGGGAGAGTGGAGTCGCCTCCCGTCTCCGACGACGAGCCGACCGCGGCTGGAGAAGAACCACCTCAGCGAGAATCCCGCCGACGGAGAAACCGGCGCCGAAATATTCGGCGACATCACGAGGCCGGAGAACGGGATCCGGAGCAACCTGTTTCGTGGGACGAGGTCTCGGAGATAGGAGAAACTCCGGAGGAACGCGTCTTCAGAGAACGAAGGAACTCCCGACGATGTGATCGCCGCCGAGCTCAGGAACAAGCCGAGCAAGACACAAGGCAACGCCGGGAGAATCCACTCTTCGGGCGCAACCTGAATCCCGACTTCGCCCGAGCCATGAACACGCCGAGTGAAGTTGGGGGAGTACTAGCTCGGATAGCTGATGGACTCCCTCGGACTCCCGACGCCGAGGGCTATCGACGACTATTCACCTAGGCAGCCAACCATCTTCTACCGCTTGCTCACCCGCCGAACGATCTACGACACGCCATCAACAGTGGCCGAGACGCGCGAAGCTCCATCAATGCTTCGCGTGAACGACGGCATGAGAACGAGATCCGCCGCCGGAAGGAGTACGACAGGGATCATGGCATCCCAGCTCGGAGCCAGGCCACCAGAACTGAGTCGGCAACGACCTCGACTGGCGGTACTACCCGGGGACGGTCGAGAAACCATAACAACTACTCCCCTCCCTGGGACAGACATCATCCTCGACGACAGGAGGACACGTGTGGAGTGTCTGCTCTTACTCCACGCCTTAGGGCCATCCAATGGCCCCCTAACTTCAAGGTATCCAATGTCGATAAATATGAACCTAAGCAGGATCCAGGAGGCTGGCTAGCCGTCTACACCACCGCTGCTCGGGCCGCCGGGGCGTCCGAGGACGTGATGACCGCGTACTTACCCATTGTCCTCGGGCAAGACGCGCTGCAATGGCTGCGACATCTACCCCGACACTGCATCGACGACTGGGGCGATTTCAGTCGACGCTTCACCGCCAATTTTCAGTCCCTCTCCGACAAACCGGCGCAACCGTGGGACCTCAAATCCATCAAGCGCCGGGGGGACGAAACTCTCCGGTCATACCTCAAAAGGTTCCAGACCATGAGAAATCGTATCCCTGAGGTCACGGTGGCGGCCGTGATCGAGGACTTCTACAGAGGATCCAATGACTCGGCCTTCGTCCGAGCCATATTGCAGAAGGCGCCGACTACCTCCGAGGAGCTGTTCTGGGAAGCCGACCTCTACATCACCGCCGACGAGCGAGCCCAGGACCTCATCGGAAAAGCGAAGCCCGCGCCGGCAGCACCACGACGCGACGCGAACCAGCAACCCGACAAACGCTGGGAGAAGAGACCTCACGAAGAAGTACACGCCACCGGACCACCAGCCTCTCGCACCCGGGGAGGACCTCGTGGAGGCGAGCGCACGCTGGACAACATCCTCGACGCCCAGTGCCCGTACCACAAGGACATGCGCCACACTCTTCGGAACTGCCGGGACTTCAAGCACTCCGTCGGGCACGGCCGACCCTTCCAACCTCTACCTCCTCCTCCACCGAGGGGAGGGCCAGAAGAACCACGTCAACCCCAGCAGCAGGAGGAGGGAGGAGGAGGAGCTTTCCCGCGCGTTGACAGGGAGGTCAACGTCATCTTCGGCGGACACGGATCGCAGGAGAATAGAAGACAACAAAAGCTCAACGATCGCCAGATATTGGTGGCGACCACCGGTCCTCCCGCCCCATACCGGTGGTCGGAGCACCCGATCACTTTCACTCGGGCGGATCAATGGCTCAACTTCGACCACCCAGGCAAATACCCGCTCCTCGTCGATCCGGTGATCCGAGAAAGCAGGGTGAAGAAGGTGTTAGTGGACGAGGGGAGCAGCATCAACGTCACCTTCCCCCGGACACTCCAAGGCTTGGGAGTTCACCTCAAAGAGCTCCACGAGTCTGACACTCCTTTCTTCGACATCGTGCCGACTGAAGGAGAATACCCGCTGGGCCACATCTACATGCCCGTCACCTTCGGAACTCTGGATAACTACAGAACCGAGTTCCTGAGGTTCGAAGTGGCGAACTTCGACTGCGGGTACAACACCATCATCGGGAGGCCGGGATTGGCAAAATTCATGGCCATTCCGCATTACACGTACATGATACTGAAGATGCCAGGACCACAAGGAATCATAACTGTGCGCGCTGACTTCCAAGGCGCCGCAGAGTGTTTCCGAGTGGCCATCCAAGCGGCCCTCACCACCAAGCCATCGACGACTTCTTCAACACAGGCGAACTCTAAGCCTGAGGAGGACCTTGCAGCACCGGCGAATGAAGCTCAGGCCGCGACCTCTATGCGGCCGACTGAAGAAACTAAAAGGATCAACCTGGGGTTCGCTGACGAACGCAAGACTGCCATCATCAGCTCCAGCCTGGACGACAAATAGGAAGATGCGCTCGTCCAGTTTCTGCAAGATAACCGAGACGTATTTGCATGGCAACCTGCGGATATGCTGGGAGTCCCAAGAGAACTGGCCGAGCACAAACTGAAGGTCTATCCCCAGGCAAGGCCGATCCGACAAAAACTACGTCGTTTCACGCCCGACAAGAGAGAGGCCATTCGCGTCGAGCTAGCTCGCTTGGTCGCGGCTGGATTTATTAGAGAGGTGTTACACCCCGAGTGGTTAGCCAACCCTGTTCTTGTACTCAAAAAGAATAAAGTGGATTGGCGCATGTGCGTCGACTATACTGATCTCAACAAACATTGTCCAAAGGATCCCTTCGGGCTCCCAAGGATAGATCAGGTGGTAGACTCCACCGCTGGATGTTCTGTGCTATCTTTCCTAGATTGCTATTCCGGATACCATCAGATTAGCTTGGCGAAGGAAGACGAGGAAAAAACAGCGTTCATCACTCCGTTTGGTGCTTTCTGTTACACCTCCATGCCGTTTGGCCTCAATAACGCTGGAGCGACTTATCAGAGAGCCATTCAAACATGCTTAGCCGATCACTGGGGCAAGCGTGTGGAAGCATACATAGATGATGTGGTAATCAAAACGGAGAACTCGGAAAACTTCATTGAAGACTTATAGCTGGTTTTCAATAGTCTATGGCGGTACCGATGGAAGCTTAATCCCGAAAAATGTGTTTTTGGGGTACCAGCAGGAAAGTTACTCGAATTTATTGTCAGCCACCGGGGAATTGAGGCTAATCCGGATAAGATTGAAGCTATCATGAAAATGGAAGCACCACGATCACAAAAGAAGGTTCAGCGACTTACTGGATGTATGGCAGCTCTGAGCAGATTTATATCCAAGCTGGGAGAAAAAGGTTTACCATTTTACAAGCTACTCAAGAAAGTGGATAAGTTTCAGTGGACCTTAGAAGCACAGGAAGCTCTAGATGCACTGAAAAAATTCTTGACAACACCACCAGTACTGAAGCCGCCACGGCGAGCCACATCAACTCAACCAGCTGAAGATTTGCTGCTGTATATCTCTTGCACGACTCACGTGGTAAGCACCGCGTTGGTAGTCGAGCGAGCAGAAGAAGGACATGCCTACCCAGTGCAACATTCTGTTTACTTCATCAGTGAAGTTATGGGTCCCTCGAAGAAAAAGTATCCTCAAGTTCAGAAGCTATTATATGCAGTACTTCTAACTGCCCGCAAGCTACGTCACTACTTTGACGACCACAAAGTCATAGTAGTCACTGGTTTTCCAATAGGGGATATTCTTCACAACAAGGAATCCATTGGTCGAATAGCCAAGTGGGCCTGTGAACTGGGATCTCATGACATTGAATTTCGACCTCGCACTGCCATCAAAACTCAAGCATTGGTTGACTTCGTATCAGAGTGGACTGAACATCAAGTACCAGATAACCCAGAGACTGCAGAAGTATGGCGAATGTATTTTGATGGCTCGCTGAAGCTGCAGGGAGCAGGAGCAGGAATTCTCTTCACCGCACCTGGAGGCGAGCACCTCAAATATGCCCTCCAGTTGCTGTTTCCAGCCTCCAACAATGCAGCCGAGTATGAAGCTCTGATCCATGGATTGAACATCGCCATATCATTGGACATCAAGAGACTGATGGTGTACGGAGACTCTCTGGTAGTCATAAGCCAGATAAACAAAGAATGGGATTGTTCAAGCGATTCAATGGGAAAGTACTGCACCGCCGTCCGAAAACTGGAAGATAAATTTGAGGGTCTGGAATTTCATCATGTAGAAAGAGATCGGAACACGGCAGCCGATGTATTGTCCAAGCTAGGATCCAGTCGAACTCAGGTCCCACCTGGAGTCTTTGTACAAGAAATATTACAGCCGAGCATCTCAATGGATCAAGCAGAAGAGTGTAATATTGTGAATCAACCAGAGTCAGACTCTGATGACTGGAGAAGGCCAATCATCAGGTATATAAAGAATGAAGAGGAACCAGATGACAAAAATGCAGCCAAGAGTATCGCCAGACAGTCGGCTCACTACACGCTCATTGGGGAGACATTATACAGACGGGGTGCATCAGGCGTCCTCATGAAATGCATTCTATCGTCTACTGGGAAGCAACTTTTGGAGGAGGTTCATGCTGGACAATGTGGGATACACGCAACGTCCAAGACACTAGTCGGGAAGGTCTTCAGGTCGGGATTCTATTGGCCAACAGCGAAAAGTGATGCCGCCGAGTTAGTTCAGAGGTGCGAAGCTTGCCAGTACTTGTCGAAGCAACAACATCTACCAGCACAGCAATTGCAGACCATACCGGTGACTTGGCCCTTCGCATGCTGGGGACTGGATATGATTGGACCTTTCAAGAAAGCTCAAGGAGGATACACTCACGTACTGGTAGCAATCGACAAATTCACTAAATGGATAGAGTTCAAACCCATTGCTTCTTTAACCTCAACTAAGGTCGTGGAATTCATACAAGACATAATATTCAGATTCGGGATACCAAACAACATCATAACTGACCTAGGATCCAACTTCACAAGTTCAGAATTCTACGATTTCTGCGAGCAAAAAAGCATTCAGATCAAGTATGCTTCTGTAGCACACCCAAGAGCCAACGGGCAGGTTGAACGAGCTAACGGGATGATATTGGAGGCACTTAGGAAAAAGGTCTTCGATAAGAATGAAAAGTTCGCGGGAAAGTGGATAAGGGAATTGCCCTATGTCGTCTGGAGCCTAAGAACCCAGCCTAGCCAAGCTCTGCATGGAAACACTCCTTTCTTCATGGTCTATGGGTCAGAGGCAGTGTTACCCGCCGATCTCAAGTTCGGGGCACCAAGGCTGATCTTCGAAAGCATAGCAGAAGCCAAAGCCACTAGGATGGAGGACATTGATGTACTCGAGGAAGAACGGCTAAACGCAGTAATCCAATCAGCACGATACCAGCAGACTCTAAGGCGCTATCACGACAAGGCCGTGCGACAACGATCCTTCTCAGTAGGAGATCTCGTCCTCCGCCGAATTCTAACGGGGGAGGGACGACACAAGTTATCGCCCTTATGGGAAGGACCCTTCATAGTAGCAGAAGTCACTCGACCAGGATCATATCGTCTCACTCAGATGGACGACACAGAAATTGGGAACTCCTGGAATATAGAACACCTCAGGAAGTTTTATCCCTAGCTGTATTTCAAAAGCTATCAGGACAATAATGTACTCTGTAAAGTGGGAAATATGTCATCAATAAAAAAGGCTTCAAGAATACTCAGTTTGTTCATGGTCGACTTGCATTCTTACTTAACTCAGGGTGACCACTATGCCCTGCTAACGGAGCAATCGGTTTAAGTCGGCAATGACTTAAGCCGGTGCAACATGCTCGCGCTTACTTAACTCAGGGTGACCACTGTGCCCTGCTAACGGAGCAATCGGTTTAAGTCGGCAACGACTTAAGCCGGTGCAACATGCTCGCGCTTACTTAACTCAGGGTGACCACTATGCCCTGCTAACGGAGCAATCGGCTTAAGTCGACAATGACTTAAGCCGGTGCAACATGCTCACGCTTACTTAACTCAGGGTGACCACTATGCCCTGCTAGCGGAGCAATCGGCTTAAGTCGGCAATGACTTAAGCCGGTGCAACATGATCGCGCTTACTTAACTCAGGGTGACCACTATGCCCTGCTAACAGAGCAATCGGCTAAAGTCAGCAGCGACTTAGGCCGGTGCAACATGCTCGTGCTTGCGTAACTCGGGGTGACCACTATGCCCTATTAACAGAAGCAACCGACTTAAGTCAGCGACAACTTAAGGCGATCTGGCACGCTTACGATTACTCATATAGGGATGACTTCTATATCCCGCAAACAAGTTTCAAAACCATCACACATCATCTTACTACTGCAAATTTACGTACTAATTGAATTCTGAAACAATAGGAGAATAACAATATCATTCGAGTGCTAAACTGGTGTCCTCTAACAAATGTCTGACCATGCTAACCGCGCGCTCAAAGCACGCAAAATATTTCTCTATTTCGCGATATCTTTCTCAGGAGCAATCGACGAGGAAGGGCGACTTGAGGAATCAGGAGCAGCATTCACGTCAGCCCTTATATCTTCAGGAACAACCACGCCAGGTCTCCTCGTCAAGATTCGCCCTGCCCGAATGGCCTTATCCATGGCTCTGTCGCGCTGGGCTCTCAGAGTAATGGAAGTTTCTTCAGCAACCTTGGCAGCCAATTGAGCGGTTTCTAGTTCCTAGGCGATGGATTTCTTGGACACACGGAGTTCTTTGATAGTAGCATCCTTCACCGATATCAACTGCCTGAGACGGATTACATCATCCGTGGATTCTTGCAGTTTACAGCGATGATTGTCTAACTCCTCCATGGTGAAGCAATGACTCCTCTCCAGGATGGTCAACGAGTTGCTAGAGTCGCGATACAGTCTGTCAAGATTGTCGCGAGAAGCAGCAAGGACACGTTTTTCTTCCTGCAGACAAGAATCAACTCCTTCAAACATCAAGCAAGCGATAGGAACACAGTAAGGCAAGGCACAGTTTCATAAGTCACCTTTTCAGAATCAAGCTGAGCGTGAAGGGAAGAGCTCAGTGCATTGGCGTCATCTAGGGCAGCAGAGACCTGGGATAGTTCAGTCTGGCTTTGAGAATACTTTTCTTCAAAATCAGAGCACCACTGGACCAGTTCAGTCTGATCTCGAGAATGTTTTTCTTCAAGAGTGGAAATCTGCAGAGTCATATCTAGCAGGAGACAATCAAACAAAAGGGGTCAGAATGTAAGGCAGTTCAATAATGAAGACAAAGAGAAGCAAAAAAGCACTAACCAGCATTGGTCGCCTCCAAGTCAGAGACACGATGTTGAAGTAACACTGGATTCCAACGTGCAAAAGACAAAGCTCCTTCTGGAACAGAAGCACCCTGCAACCTCAGCTGGCTAGCCATCCCGTCCACCAAAGCCTGATAAGGAGAACAGATGAGTGTAATGATAGCAGTTCATGCGGTGTAAAAATCAAGCTAAAATATATCACAGTACCTGGAGGTTGGAAAAGAACGAAGGGACTCCCAAATCATGAGAGATCAATTGATGACCGGGCGTAAGGTCGCCACCCGAAGCAGCTTGCAATGAACCAGTAGGAACCAACTCAGTGCCATCAACAGAGCCCAAAACTTGGTCAGCGGGGACGCTGCCCTCTAAAGCGACTCCCTAGTCCAAAGCTTGGGCTACCACCATGCAGCCGGAGTGCAGAGGCGATCCCGCATGAACGTCCATGGAAGTACAAGAGGGAGACCTCGCTCGGACACCCTCGGGGGCTGGGTCACGGTTTGCGCTACCCACTTGAGCCGGATCATCTCCGGCAGTACCCTCGGGGGCTGGGCAGTGGCTTGCGCTTCCCACCCGAGCCGAGTCATCCCCGGCAACATCCTCGGGGGCTGGGCAAGTGTCAACATCGTCCTTGAGGACCAAGTTCTCTGCAGTAGCCGCCTCTAAGGCTGATGGACCCTCAGTTACTTCCATGGGACCAAGATGATCCAAGTCAGTCTCCTGACCCTCAAGACCGCGTTCTAAGGTCGATGAGGCACGAGATGACCTCAACCCAGCATCGAGAACATCAACACAAACCTCCATCACACCATCATCTGCTGGCTCTGATAACAGATCCTCTGGAACCATATCCTCAAGAGTCTGATCAAAATTCGCCAGGGACAATTCTTGCAGACCAATGAGAGCAGACAAAGCAGAAGGAACTCCACTACTTTCACCACTGGCGACGTATTGCCGACTGTTCTTTCGAGTCAGAGGGACCTCGTCCTCTTCCTCCCCGTCATCTTCACCAGCAACACAGGCAACACCCACATTGGAATCAGCAACAGAGGGAGCACACCCATTAGGGTTAGCAGCAGATGGAGCACCCCCATTGGGATCAACAACAGATGGAGCACACCCATCGGGGTCAGCGTCAGTAAATTCATGCACAGGCACTTCTTCAGCAGCAGGAACCGAAGTACCAACGTCCCGATCCAAACTAGATACTCGCCGGAGGCGTCTCTTTTTCTTTTTCTGCTCATCTGCGGAAGGATCAAGTTGATTGGCTCGGCAAGGGCGTCTCGGGCGAGTACTGGCAGGCTTCTAGATATCCAAGGTTGTACCAGTTTCTGGGAGAGGCGCTACCACCAATGTCCCAGCAGGAGCAGCATCAGAAGAGTCCTCAGCCAGCAAATCAAGCATATCACTTATTTCTGCGTCACTAGGATCCAAAGGCACCTCAAAGTGGACCTGCCGTTCATCATCAGGAATTTCCCCGAGCGAGGCAACCAAGACGCTAACTTCTTCAGCAGAGGGTCGCACTCTAAGGCCCAAACTGCCATCAGTGACAGGTGGATTCGACACAAAAAGAGTGAAGGCCTTGGGAGGAGGCAAGTTCCAGGCTGAGTATGCCACTGGGGCACCAACATTTGATACCTTGCCTCTAAGAATCATCTCAAGTCGGTTCACCAAGTCTACAGAGGGAATTTTTCTGTTGGTAACCCGAGTTGAGTCAGCTAGGCCTCGGTACAGATAAGCCGGGTATGCCCTGTCTTTCAACGGCTGAATATTCTTGAAAACAAAATTAGCAACCACAGCCTCAGCAGTCAGACCCCTCTCCTTCAGCAGCCCAACTTCAGCTAGCAAAGCACCTGCCTCAGCTACCTCCTGATCAGTGGGGGATTTGGTCCAACTTGGAGTGCGAACATCCGGCTGTCTTCCCGACCTAGGGGGGAGAGAATTTCCATGGTTCTCAACAATAAACAACTCCAAGCGCCATCCCTTGATACTGTCTTTGAGAGGGATTTCAAGATATTCAGTCTTCCTCCCGCGACGCATCTCTAAACTAGCACCCCCAACCAGCTGATGCTGCCACCCGGCCATCCCAGGGCAACAGTGATACAAGTACTTCCACAACCCAAAATGTGGCAGCACGCCAAGAAAAGCTTCGCACAAATGAATGTAAATGGAAATTTGCAGAATGGAATTGGGATTCAGATGGGTCAGGTTAAGGCGATAGAAATCAAGGAGGCCGCGGAAAAAGGGAGAAATGGGAAGACCGAGACCGCGGAGAAGAAAAGGAACGTAAATTACGGATTCATGGGTATCCTCTGTCGGGACAGTGACCCCATGACAAATCCGCCAAGAACACAGCTCCCTTGGGGGAAGGACCCCGATGGACATGAGGTGGAGAAGGTCAGGCTCAGAGACAACAAACATGTGGTTACCTGCGAAAGGCAACTGACTGTTGGGGTCGATTGGGGGAATCACCGCGGCGGATGAACTCGAGGCCTTCCTCTTGGGCGCCATCTCAATTCTACCAGCGAACAGAGTGGAAGACGAATTGCAGAGAGGATTTGGAGGCAGGAAAGCAAGAACTAGGGCACGGAAAGCAGAGGCGGCTAAAAGCGCAGTACTTATGGGATATTCCCGAGTCAGATACCGTTTCTAAAAGCGCCCAGTCAGCACCCGACAGTTACTTTCAAAACACCAGCGCACCACGTTGTCACCCAGCGGTCACTTCCACATCATCACTCGGCTATTACCCTCAACATGGCCGGCGCAGCCCGTTCTAACTCGACCGTTATCTCTAAAACGCCGATGTTACCTTCAGTCGCTCGGCAGTTACCTCTAACACGCCGACGTCGTTTCAAGTCACTCGGCGTTACCTCTAAAACTCCGACGTC
Organism: Zea mays; assembly: GCF_902167145.1. Taxonomy (NCBI): domain Eukaryota; kingdom Viridiplantae; phylum Streptophyta; class Magnoliopsida; order Poales; family Poaceae; genus Zea; species Zea mays. Next base: position 27,808,893 of record NC_050097.1, read on the forward strand.
GTCTTCAAGTCACTCGGCGTTACCTCTAAAACTCTGACGTCGTCCTCAGTCGCTCGGCAGTTACCTCTAAAACTCCGACGTCGTGTTCAGTCGCTCGGCAGTTACCTCTAAAACTCCGACATCGTGTTCAGTCGCTCGGCAGTTACCTCTAACACGCCGACGTCGTCTTTAGTCGCTCGGCAGTTATCTCTAAAACTCCGACGTCGTCTTCAAGTCACTCGGCAGCTACCTCTAAAAGCGTCGATATGATGTCCGAGTTATTTACTTACTATTCCAAGAGAATCAACTTCAAAAACAAGGTGGGCGGAGGAATGATTCAAGAACTCTAAGTTATGCTGCGAACATAACGGATAGAGAACATCATGGGCAATGAATATCATGGCAGAAATTAACTGATTACGAAGCAAAACAATCGGCACAGAGAAAGCAACATCATTCTTCATTTAAGGGAAGTAACAGTACTTACAAATCAACTCATTATGAGTTGATACTTCCCTACTACTACTACTACACTACACTATACTACTCTACACTACTAATATTACTACATTATTTCACTATACTACTTCTAATCTATACTAATATCTAAAAACCAGTGGCATTTAGCCACTGGCCTTGTTGCTGCTCTTGTTGCTGCCGCCGCCGCCGCTACCGCCCCTGCTGCTGCCGCCGTTGCCATCCTTGCTGCCGCTGCTGCCGCCCTTGCCGCCGCCGACACCGTCATCGCCGCCACCGCCTTCGTCGTCGTCGTCGTCGTTGTCCTCGCCATCGCCGCCACCGTCCTCCTCGGACGAGTTCTCCTCGTCCGAGGAGTACTCCGACTCATCCGAGCCCTCGAGCCCGGAGCGCTCGACGGCCCGGATGTAAGTCCAGACCTCCGCCGCAAGCCCCTGGGAGTCATCTGAATCGTCAGACGACTCACGCAGAGGGATGGGAGCCAGAGACCCCTCGGACTCAGAGGAGAACTCCTCCTCTGAGTACTCCGAGTCACCGAAGTCCTCTGATGGAGGAGTCGGCTCACGCTTGCGCTTGTTGTTCTTGCCCATGGTGGAAGTAAAGAAAGAAGAAGAAAGCAAGCAGCAGATAACAGCAAGAGATGTGAAAAAACCGGAGAGGCAAAGGCATTATTTATAGAAGAAGAAGGCAATCGATCACCTCCAACCACGGTCACTGAACAGTCGCGAAGCATTCAATACAAACTTCAACCCGTCTGAAGACACGTCAGGCGGCTGACGCCGATTCACACAACGCAACACCCATTGGGACTCCAGTCAACAACGCGGATGATATGATTACACCCGCTGTCACATCACATTACTACTTAGAAGCAGCCGACTAAAACACTCAGCGTACCAAGCCATCCCTTACCCACACCCATTGGGGGGACGCCCAGGAATTATTAGTATATTTTTCAAAACTGTCACATCCGCGCAGGGCATGCAATGAATACCTCAAGACAAAAATGAGATATCAGTAAGGATCAGAGGAAAGCCAAATATAGCCGGTGAAGTACAAAATCTGACCGACAGAAGCGACGTGAAGACTAGCCAGGGAACGTCCATCAAATGTCCAAACAATCGCAGAGCAAATAAATTGCACCACCTAGCGAGATATGGGCGGATCACGAACTCGGCTGAAAAAGACAAAATACATGCTGACCTCTAAAGCATAATATTGATGACATAATGCTGACCTCTAAGGCATTCAGAAAAAAAGAAAGGATTATTCTCAGCAGAAGGACACGAAATGAAGACCTTTGAGAGGATTATTTTCAAAAATCCACTCAAAGCTCGGGGGCTACACCCATTGGGTGCACCTCCGGTGCACCCAATGAAGTTCAGGGTTCTACAATATGAAATGCCGACCTCTAAGGCACAAGCATGAAACAAATCTCCAGTTTACGAGTGATCAAAGCAGAAGGAGACAGTAAGAAATCGTTTTTCTCCAAATTACCTACAAGCTGGACCTGGGATCTTTGGGCTGATTACCTCAAAATCAACCCAAAGATCGGGGGCTTGTGGGGGACAGATATCCCCCGGGTCCACTGGAAGGGTAAAAGACCTCACGAGAGGCCCAAGGGCCCAATAAATCGTAAGGCCATTCCTTCGTGGGCCTGGGGAGGGACAATCAGTAAAGCAGGTTGACGTAAGGCCGGATTGGTGCAAGCCCGGACGGCCCACAGCGTTGAGCAAGCGACCACAACAAAGATCCGACTTTCCCGCGTTGGAGCCCCATGCAACGAAACCAGGCGAGGATAGGTCGGCAGAACCATAGGAAGATAGACTCAAACAGTTCACTATCTTTAGGTGCACATTGTTATCATATCCACATGTATTGCCCCACGGTCGAATATATAAGGCCTAGGGGGCACCCCTTCAGATCGATGGATCCCATCACTCAGCCATCCATCTCAACTCTCCACGTTCTCGCTTTAGAGAGCTACCTTGTAACCCATTACACAAAGCATACTCACCAGGACGTAGGGTGTTACGCATCTCTAAGTGGCCCGAACCTGTAAACACTGTCCATTATCCCTCGTGCATCTGACACGAACCATTTTGCTACAGTCGGCGACACCGTCCTACTCCTAAAACACCTAGAGGGGCAACCCCGGGTGTGCGGTCGGACCCAAAACACCGATAACACGGGCTCGCGGGCGCGACTGACAAGCGGGGCCAGGGCGCCAGCGAGCTAGGGCGGGCCGACCGCTCGGGCCCAGGGGCAGGGGCGTGGGTGAGGGGGAGAGGGGAGAGCGGCCGGATCCAGATCGAAGGGCTGCGATCAGATCCTCATAGATGAAACCTAAACCGCCCGATCTCGGACGGACGCCCGAGATCTAATGGTTGGGGCCGGACCTAAATGTGGTGGCGTCGCTCGGTCCCGCAACGAGAACTCATCGGAGATGAGCAGGCCGGCCATGGCGGGGCTCCCGGGACTTGGGGACTGGTCAGGGCACAATCAGGGCGGTCTGGCGGACTCGGCTATGGCCTTCACGCCGGCGCGGGGGCACCAGAGGGCGCAGACCACGGCGGCGCGGGCTAACGGCGGTGCTGGATTGCTCCAGCGAGCAATCGTGCGAGCTATAGAGTGGGGATGACCAAATTAAGGGCACAAGTAGGTTTCTCACCTCGAGCAGAAGCGCTGGCGTCGCGAAGCAACGACGGAGGGGCAAGGGTTCGATGGGTCGACGGTGGCGGACTCCGGCTGCGCAAGAAATGCTCCGGTGAGTGCGGACCGGACGCAGCTGGGAGGGAGAGGGCACACCGAAGGGTGTCCCGAGCAGCTGACAGTAAGGCAAAGCTCACCATGGCACTGGACGGGGCACGGGCGCGACGGCGACCGCAGAACAGGCAATGGGTGTCGGCGGGCGGTGGCGGGGCCCCTGTTCGCGTGGGCAGAGCGAGAGAGAGGGCGAGAGAGCTGGGCAGAAGGCGCAAATGAGAGAGGAGGGGTGGGCGAGCAGGGCGCGGGGCTCAAAAGGGGCGCGGGTGCACGAACGTGGTCGGAGAGATCGTGGGCGAGAGGTTAGGGACGACTGATAGGTGGGGACGGCGGGACAGAGAGAGAGAGGGCGCGGGGGAAAAGAACGGCGCCGACAGCTCGACCCCACAGAGCAGCGAGAGAGAGGGGGTGTGAGCACGCTCGGGTTGGAGCCGACAGGTGGGACCCGCCTGTCAGACACAGCAAGCTCGCGCGTGGGCTGGGCTTATTGGGCTGGCTTGGGCCGAAATGGCCTTTTCCTTTTCCTGGAATTTCTATTGCCTTTTCTATTTATTTTCTCTAGGGTTTTCAATTCAAATTCAAATCAATTTTCAAATTCAAACTAAATCAAATATGTGCAACAATTCAAAGAATATTTAGGCTCAATATGATGCAACATTCCATGACTCATATGTTTTGGGTAAAAATAAATTAAATAATCCCTCACCAATACAACTAACTCTAATTAAAAGAAAATGAGAGAGAGAAAACTAGAGAGAGAGAGAAACTAGAGTGAGATAGAGAAGAGTAACACCTGAATTTGGATGATCATAAGAAAGAAATTTTATACCCCCAAATTCAGGGTGTTACAGAAAAGGGAAGCCGACGTTGACGCAGACGGCCCACACGACAGTTACTTAGGAAGAGAGACGCGACGCGGAGTTTGGATCTGACGCGATGGCCCCGCTACTGAGTTGGAGAGGAGAGCGCCACCCGACTGACGGGTGGGCCCCGCCTGTCGGCGCGCCGTCACAGCTGGGCCGCGAATGTGGTATTGAGCCTAGGCATGATTTTTTTCTTTTTCTTTTCTTTTTCTTGTTCCTTTCTTTTCTTTTCACTAAATCTCAATCTAAATTCAAATGTTGTTGTGAATTTTGTACTCAGATTAAAGGTATAAATTAAGGGTACCCGTTTGAAAAATATATATTTATTTTTATATAGGTTTCTTTATAATGTATTCTCTTTACTTTTTCCTTTCTACGTTATTTTCAATTTCTAATTGCCAATTAGGCTTTAAATCCCAATTTGGACACTAATATATTTTTATTATTAATAATATTATTATTTATAAATGCACAGACAAATAAACTCCAACATGATGCATAGCTTATTTATGTGTCATTAGTTAATTAATCACTTTAAATATGATTATTCATATGTTCTAATAAGTAGAGGGCAATACATACAAGAGAATTAACTCTTTTCTTATTATCCACCAGTTGGGTATTACATCTCCTACGGGACGGGTCCCTCCCGGGAGATAAGATATAGGATTCTCGTGAAGAAGAAGACGTTCTATGCCATCGCAGACCGTCCGGCCCTGTGCATGGACCGTCCGACGTCATGCATAGAAGATTCGCTCCTGCAACAAGGTCACGAGTCGTCCATCCACTCTCTCGTAGAGAGTTTGGCTCTAAATCGGAGCCAACACACCTTTTGCGACTACGCCGGGGACATTGTGTTCTAGATCTAAGAAGATCAACCACATATGGCCGATTCAAAGGATCACTCCGATATCTCCACAAGCAACACTGTGAAGTTGACTCTGGGGAACCTGTCGACTGAAGATCAGTGGCAATTTGAGGGTTATTGGAGTTATTCTGACTCAGGATACCAAAGAAAAGGAGCATGTTGTGACATATCTAAGTCGAAGGTTGGTATATGCTGAAACAAGGTACACCTTGATTAAGAAATTATGCCTATGCTTATTTTATGCATGCACCAAACTTAGATGTTATTTACTTTTTAGCTCCTGCATTGTTTCCTGTCAAAATGATGTAATTAAATACATGTTGCAAAACCCAATCATGAGTGGCAAAATTGGTAAATGGGCTTACACACTTATAGAATATGACTTGGCCTATGAATCGTTGAAATCTATGAAAGGCCAGTTTGTAGCTGATTTATTGTAGAACATCATATTGATGATACTTCTGAGCTAGACATATCATATTTTACTATTACTCTATACTCTGGACTTTGATGGGTCAGTTTGCAATAAAGGGTGATGGATTGACATCATGCTTGTTTCACCAAGGAATGCCACTTTTGACTTCTATAGCCAATTGAAAGACCATTGCACTAATAATCAAGCCGGATATGAAGCTCTCTTGTTTGGCTTGGTTTAAATTATATGGGAGTAACACATGTAAAAGTATTTGGTGATTCTTAGCTAGTTGTCCAACAGATTTTGAGGGAGTGTCAATGTTTAGATGGTATTTTGAATGATTAACTTGAGAGATGTTGGAACATAATTTGATCTTTTGACGAATTTAACATTTGACATATATCTAGGGATGATAATCGCAGAGCTAATGGCTTGGCACATGAAGCTTCAGGTTATCAGATAACGCGACAACAGAAACATCGCCTTAGTTGATTTGGCTAATAATGGGGTCGATGCAGTTGATTGGAGAACACCTTTGATTGCATACCTACGTAATCCAAGTGTTAGGGAAAACAAGAACATTCGATGGATAGCTTTCAAGTATGTTTTAATTGATGATGAACTTTATCGCCAAAATCCTAGTGATGTCTTGCTTAAGTGCTTGGCCCTGATGTTGCTATATTAGCTATGGTCGAAGTACATGATGGAATTTGTGGTACTCATCAATTGTCTCCAAATATGAAGTGGATTTTGAAGAGATTTGGGTTCTATTGGCCTGATAAGATAGTTGATTGTTTTAGGTACTACAAAGGGTGTTAAATATGTCAAAAGATTGATGATCTACAATTATTTCATGTCGCCGAACACATCCTATTATCAAACCTTGGTCCTTTAGGGGATGGGGTTTAGACTTTGTAGGAGAGATCCACCCTTCGCCATTAAAACGACATCAGTTTGTGCTAGTAGGCATAGATTATTTAACTAAATGGACTAAAGTCGTCGCTCTAAAAAACATGACACATAGGGAGGTAATTGATTTTGTAGCTGAGCATATTTTTCATATATTCTACATTCCCCAGACTTTGACTATAGATCAGGGGGACGTCTTTCATGTCAAAGGAGGTATGTGAGTTTACTAAATTATATAAGATCAAATTGCTCAATTCATCTCTATATTATGCTCAGGCCAATGGTCAGGCTAAGTCTAGCAATAGGACATTGATTAGCCTTATTTAAAAGAAGATATCTGATAATCTTAGGCATTGACATAAGGTTTTGTTTAAGGCTTTATGTGCTCATAGAATATCTAAGCACAATGCTACTAAATTTTGTCCTTTTGAACTTGTGTATGGACAAGAAGTTGTTTTGCCTATAGAGATATGCCTGAATGTTGTTGGCTTTGCCAAACACAATGATTTAGCTATCGTTGACTATCGTTATTTGATGATGGACAATATTGATGAGGTGCAGGTTTATAGCTATAAGAGAGATTGAAAACGACAAGATCATAGTCGTCAAAGCCTACAATAAGAAGGTTAAGGCTAAGTCATTCCAGGTTGGAGATCTAGTTTGGAAGGCCATTTTTCCATTAAGGAGCCGGGACCAAAAGTTTGGCAAATGGTCTCCAAGTTGGGAAGGGTCTTATAGAGCTACACAGGTGATATTTGGCAATGCATACATGTTATAGACTTTACAGGGTGATAACCTACCCAAGGCATTGAATGATCATTTCTGTAACACCCGGGTTTTAAGGGACAAAGCCAGGTGCATCTCATACATGCGCCAAAGAAGACAACATATATAATAACAGAGCGTATAGAGATAAATGTCACAATAATCATAGTACTTATTACATAGCGGAAGTCTTACAAAATAAAATATAAATATAGATCGAACTAAAATCCATCCTTGGCGCCAGAAAGTCAATTGGGAGACGCTACCTAGATCGAAACGAACTCCTCGTTGTGTGGCTCCTCTTGAACCACTTGTTCTTCTCCTGTGGGGGTGTAAGACAACAAGGGTGAGCTCACACATGTTCATCGCTCAACAAGTTGTGGGAAATAATGTGGCATGATCTCACCAAAGGTGGGAGTTCAAGTGATGTGTAAGGCTGATCAATAATAAAGGTTTAAAGCTGAGCATTGCTTTTAATAAGTTGGTCAAATTTTATTAGCAATTACTAGATGTAAGTAAATACCAAACCATAATAAATAATAGAACAAAATTAATAAATAATCCCATGCAATGCAAATGACAAATTGAATTTAAGTTCCATAATTTAATCATGCGAGAGTCCTGAGCTGCGCTTGACCGTGAGCTTGACTAGTATACCAGTTTTACACTCTGCAGAGGTTGTACCCTGTACCCACAAGTCATGTTACCCATCTGCCAAGGGATCGCGACTCCCATGCACCTCTACCAAGGAAGCGAGGCAGGGCAACACTACGAGGCCTTTACAAAGTTCTACTAGCTTCCGAAAACCCGCTACAGTTATGGGAAGAACACTTGCAAGAATCCCTCGTCTGACCGCCATCGCAGCAAAATCAACCCGAGAACCTCCTTGCATGCAACTCCCCTACTGCCCTTGCCCCTTTCGGGTAAGGTAGTCTTCCACTAGCTTTCCTAATTAGTCAATCAAGGGCGTCCCATTCCACCCTTGTGGTGGCACGTGTTTCTCAAGTTAAGGGCCATGTTCCAATTAACATTAATGATCTTGACATGAACATAAATAGAATAACAAAATAATTGGAACATGGATATAATGAATGATTATCCCAAAACCATGTAAAGCAATAGCAAAACTACCGAAGTGATTCAGGGGTAAACAAGGTAAAAGATAATCAGACTAGGGTGACCTATCGGGTCCCATCAGAATTAAACCTAGGCATGAATAAGTGATATTAAAGAACATTATTGGGTAAAAAGTGGTCAAGGGCACAACTTGCCTGGCACTTGAGATTCCAGTACCAGGGTGATTCTTCGGATCTCTGTGACCTCGCGCTAGTCGTAGCAATACAAAATAGCATGGTATAGATAAAATTAACATCACACCAAACATAAGAACAAACTGAATAATAATGATCTACGCGAAGCTACAAGATCGTGGGATCGAGAACTACTAAGTTCGGAGTTACGATTAAGGCGTTATGATTTTATAGAAGATCTGTGTGATTAAAATACTAAACTATATCATAAATTGGTTAGTGTAAATCATATGAGAGGTTATTCTATAATAATTATCTCAACTTTAATCTAAGTTACAAATTGACCATAGATCATATTCTAGTAGATTATATTGATAAACAATTTAACCAACATAAGTTAAATAAAGATCTAATTATAAAAGAATGAGCCACGGTATAATAAATGTTGTTATTGCATAGTAAATATTTGTATGAGACTAACGCAACTTGAACGGATCAATTCAAAGTTAAAATGAAGGAGTTATGATTTTCTGAGGATTCTATGTATTCAATACCAGATTAATCAAGAGATTTATGTTAATAAAGTTTTCATGTCAAACCAGAGGTACTATGTGATAAACAATAATATTATATAATTATAGAAATTGGAATGAATAAATTTGGACTAAGTATGCATTTTCTATGAATTAAACACATTCTAGTATTTATTTTCACACTAAAATTCAATTTCTATAACATTTTCCTGATTTTTCTAATCTTCTGGACTGGGCGCACTATTTATAGATAACACAGGGGCCTCGGGGTAAGATTTCCTAAGACACATAGCGTCCCTGGGTGTACTGCGGGTTGATTTCCTAGTAATTCGAGGGCTCTTTTACAAAATTGGCTCGGCGAAGGGGTATGCACGATTCCCGACCGTGTGATCCCACGCGAACGGCCCAGATTAAATCACTCTCACACGAATCGGTACACCGCGTGGATCACTGGATCCAGACCAAAGGCTAACACGTGACCACGCTACCACCAAACGCCAGCCACAGGATCAAATGGAACAGACACGATTTTAACATAGCAGATGGACTCCCATCCGTTAGATTGCAATCGAGCGGCCCCTGGTGTTTTCATCTGAACCGGCATGTTGTCTCAGATCTGGGCCACCCAATCGAATCTGATGGTATAAAATCTCCCACTCCCTCGTCTATTCACCGTCGTCCATCACAAGATCGACTGACACAAGCTTGTCTTCTACCTACACCGTCAGAGCATGGCGGTTCCCCGCCACCGCGCATAGAACACATCGGTGAGGCACTATCCCATCCATTGGTGATCTTTCGCCACGCCATCAGATGCAAAATGAATGTGGGGCTAAACGCGAACTAGGTGGGGAGAAACTTACGAGAGAACGTGATGCAGGGGCGAATCGGCGCAGGCGAGCTCGACAGCAGCGGCGTCAAATCTCTCTTTCTTCACCTCACAACTCACATGATGCACACGCTTTGGCACAAACAGATGAGAGGAGGGGTCGCGGTGGTCAGAACCTCGATACCGATGGTTGTAGGGGGCCAGGGCGAGTCGTGAGGCGAGCTCGGCGAGGACCCAATCCCATCCATATATCTTGAGTCCTAGGGAGGGTCACCGCGCGTGATCTGTTGGTGCGGTGAAGAGGACCAGTCTGAGGAGGTCCGAGTCCGGCGACGAGGATTTCGGCAGACGTCTGTTACATCCGGAGATTCGGCGGAGGTTGTTACGCAGCTGGTCAGGATCTTCGCGGTGGCGTTCGGCGGTCAGCGCGCGCACCCGAGGATGGCGGGTGGAAAAGGAATAGTGGAGGTGTGGGTCCCACACGCATCATTGAGAGCACCTAGAGGAGGGGTGAATAGGTGATCCTGTAAAATTCAGCACTAATAGCCACAAAACTTTGGTTATGAAGGTTAGAACGGTTAAGTGGCTTGAAACGAGCTCTTTTGAACACAGACAATCAAAGAGAAAACAATCACAAGAGACACACGATTTATCCCGTGGTTCGGCCAAGTAACACTTGCCTACTTCCACGTTGTGGCGTCCCAATGGACGAGGGTTGCACTCAACCCCTTTCAAGTGATCCAATGATCAACTTGAATACCACGGCTTTTCTTGCTTTTCTCTTTTTCCCGTTTGCGAGGAATCTCCACAAGTTGGAGTCTCTCGCCCTTACAACAAAGATCACAATGAAAACACAAGAGTAAGGTTGGAAGCAACACACACAAATTCACAGCACACACACGCACACAAGCCAAGACTTGAGCTCAAGATGAAGCACAAAGAGTTCTCAACTAGAACGGAGCTCAAATCACTAACACAATCGATCAAGTGCGCGGAGACGGAGTGTGGGAGTCTTAGAATGCTTAATGAATGCTTGAGTTCTCCTCCATGCGCCTAGGGGTCCCTTTAATAGCCCCAAGGCAGCTAGGAGCCGTTGGAGGCCAACAAGGAAAGCTATCCTTGCCTTCTGTCGGGTGGCGCACCGGATAGTCCGGTGCACCACCGGACAACCATTGTTCATGTCCGGTGCATGATCTCCTTCCTATTCTGGCGCAGACGACCGTTGCAGATTCGTGGTAGTTGGCGCACCGGACACTGCCTGGTGCACACCGGACAGTCCGGTGCCCCCTGCCGACCGTTGGCGCGGGCCACGCGTCGCTCGCGGATTGCGCGGCCGACCGTTGCGCTGGCGGTCGTTGGCTCACCGGACAGTCCGGTGCACCACCGGACAGTCCGGTGAATTATAGCCATACGCCGCCAAATTCTCCCGAGAGCGGCCTGTTCACCGGAGTCCAGCCTGGCGCACCGGACACTGTCCGGTGCACCACCGGATAGTCCGGTGTGCCAGACTGAGCAGAGATTTGGCTGCATCGAGCCAAGTCTTTTGGTTCTTTTCTTTTCTCTGTTTCTAGCACTTATACAACATATGTTAGTACTCAAAACAATGTACTAAGTCTAGAACCGTACCTTGTTACATGATTTGCATCTTTTGCTTGTTTGGCACATAATATTTCACTCACTTTGTGTTGGACACTTAATCACCAAAACATTATAGAAATGGCCCAAGGGCACATTTCCCTTTCAATCTCCCCCTTTTTGGTGATTTATGCCAACACATCAAAAAGCAATGCAAAACATGCAACATCGAATCAAATTGAAGACCAAATTGTTTTTTACTCTAATTTGGCATATTTGGATCATCCTTTGCCACCACTTGGTTTGTTTTTGCAAATCAAATTCATTTTCCTATCTCTAAGTCAAACTCACTTGTTTGGGCATAAAGAGAGATATTCCAAAAGTGAAATTGAACAAGATCCAAAAACTCCCCCTTTTCCCATAATTATAAATTCTCCCCACAAGAGACCAAATTTTGCAATAAGAGTATTTTGGCAAACCAAAAATTCTAACTCTACTATTTTCAAAATTCTCAAGTGGTAGTTGATCCATTTGCTTTGGCCTTAATTTCTCCCCCTTTGGCATCAAGCACCAAAATGGGATCATTTTTGGCCCTTTAACCCCATTGCCTCACCAAAATTGTCAATTAAGAGCAAAAGGCAATAAGAGCATAAGAATGAACTTGGAGGTGAGTACACTAATACCGGAGTGCAGTGGAAGTCTTTGCATGGTCCAAGTTCACCTTTCCCTTTCAATTCACCTTTGAGACTACATCAAGTACACTTAAACAAAGGTTAGTCTCAAAAGGTCAAGTTGTAGCACTTCTCCCCCTAAATATATGCATCATTCACACATGGACCTATGAGGTCCGGGGATCCCTTGCACAACTTGAGCCCCATAAATAATCAACAAATTTCATAAATGCATAAAGTAACTTGATCAAAGGCATAAAACACATGTATGCTATAGATCAATCCAAGTTACGCGAATCTAAGACATTTAGCTCACTACGCAGCCTGCAAAAGGTTTTCTCATCTAATGGCTTGGTAAAGATACCGGCTAGCTGGTTCTCAGTGCTAATATGGAAAACCTCGATATCTCCCTTTTGCTGGTGGTCTCTCAGAAAGTGATGCCGGATGTCTATGTGCTTAGTGCGGCTGTGTTCAACAGGATTATCCGCCATGCAGATTGCACTCTCATTGTCACATAGGAGTGGGACTTTGCTCAGATTGTAGCCAAAGTCCCGGAGGGTTTGCCTCATACAAAGTAGTTGCGCGCGACACTGTCCTGCGGCAACATACTCGGCCTCAGCGGTGGATAGGGCAACGGAGGTTTGTTTCTTTGAACTCCAAGACACCAGGGACCTTCCTAGGAATTGGAACGTCCCTGATGTACTCTTCCTATCAACCTTTGAAGCACCCTAGATCCTCTAGGACTCAAATGTGATACAATTACTAGTCCCAGGAGGCTAGTAAACACATTTATGCATCAGATAGTTCCAGATCTGCTTAAATGAGACAAACTTATAAAGGTGGTGATCAACTTTAAGAGTTGGTCCATAACTCAGGACATATCATCAGAGTGGGGCTGAAGTAGCCCGATATACGCAGCGAAGCAAATCAGCGGTCCAACAGCCACAGGCAAGGTTGGGAACAGTCGTAACTCTTACCTGATCTCCTTTTCTGAAAAACAACAAATAAGCAAGGGTGAGTACAAACGTACTCAGCAGCCCACCTTCACCCACGGAATGGGGAAATCAGATATAATGCATGGAATATGTGGAGCTCAGGATATTTTGCAGAAACAACAATATTTTATGCAGGGTTATTTTGTAAAAAAATTGTATTTTTCAAAGCGCATCCTCTCCCAAAGGAGTAGGAAGTTTTTCAATATAGAATAAAATCCCCTGGACTAAACCATCCAGGTATCTCAGCAGTTTCCCACTGGTTTTCATTTTCAAAAACAGCTACTGGACTTTCCCTCCACCAAAGCTCACGGCTCAACCGCCGGACCTTTTAAAAACCATTGTTCTCAAACGCACCCTTTTTTTTTGAAAACAAAACACTAATTGTCATACCACACCAGACTCATCCATTCCTGTGGACACGGACTATTCGAATAGGTTTGAACTCTGCACAGAGGGGGTACACTTTACCCACTAGTCCGGTTTCTGTGATCTCACCGTCGTGAGATCCGAATGCTGAATCTCTTTCTTTCCTCGCACGTCCTTACCTTAACGGTTATACCGGAAGGAGTCAGGCCACCGCCATGTCCAAACCGGACAAAACATTCCCCCTCCTTATCCTCCTGGTGCTCCCCAGCCTTCATAACCCTGAGGTTTGGACCGTACGAGTTCAGATTGAGTGACTGCCCATACAGTCTCGAGTGGTTGTACTTATCATGAGTACAGGTAGTGAAGGATGACAAATTGGTCCTTATGTGAGGGGACAATCATTCTGCTCACACCTAAACCAGCTGAGCCATCACTTTAGGCCCTCCCCTAAACCAGGGAGTCCCTGATCATCCCTACTCAAAGGTGATGAGGGTGAAAACCCTTCATCATACAGATTTTGAAAAGCATTTTCTTTTGAAAACTCATACCTTTTCTCAAATCATTTGTAACAAATATATCAAGGATTGATTGTGGCAAGCGGTTGGGTGGCCATAATAACTTGTCTCAAAATCATATCATGCATAAAATAACAGGCTGAGGGTTGTGGTTGTAAAATATAGGTAATTTATGCATCAAAGGGATCCAGTGAGCTTGCCGTGCTTATTCGGCGAAGGGGGAAGGGGAACTCGCGGAACTGGCTTCTAGCTCCATTGTCTGGCGTAGACTTGCAGATCGGGCCTCCACGAGACGACACGAACGCTCCGATAACTATGCAACATGAACGAGCAAACATACAAACCAGCAAGTATACCAACAAATATTTAGTATAGTGGTCAGAATAGCGATATATGGATGGGTAGAGTCTTGAGTAGAATATGTGTCATGTGGTGTCGAGATACTACTAGTGGTGGAGGGGAGGTGCTTACCAGGAGGGTGGACTAGAGGCGAAGCGACACTATGCGTGTAGCCGGCAGAGTAGAGTAACTGAGTGGGTGGGGTGTTTGCCTTGGCTGAGGGTGTTGAGTGTGTGTGGAGAGGGTAGCTGGGTGTATTTATAGCTGGGTGTATGTGGTGTAGCACAGTGAAGTTCACTGTTGGTGAGAATAGTGACGAATGAATCGTCTGACTTAGTATGAATAGGAGAGTTATAGGCAGAATATGGGACAAGAGTATTTTGGGAGTTTTCTGGAATATGAACCATGCTTAAGGGATGACATGGTTGGATAGGAAATAGTTTGATAAGAATTTAGAAACAAGAATTATTGGAATCTGAGTTTGGAAGCCTGGTTCGAAGGAATCTCAAAGTTAAGCGTGCTCAACTTGGAGAAACCTGGGATGGGTGACCAGATGGGAAGTTCCCTAATGGAAGGAAAATCACAGTCACCAGAGTTCGTATGACTGGAATATGGGTCTGGCTGGTCTTAGGTGGATTGGACAACATGATGGATGAGTAGTTGAAATTTGGGGTGATCGGATGATCGATGAATAGCAACGATGAATAGTAACGGTGAATAGTGATGACGAAAAAGTTACCATAGATATCATCGATGAATAGTAACGTTAATGAATAGTGTCGGTGAGTAGTAACGATGATTAGTAACGATGGTGGATAGTGTCTATGAATAGTGGCATAACGATAGGAAAAAGATTATTTGGACGAACGAACGGGCGAACGATCGAACGATCGGACGAACGAACGAACGAACCATGAACGGTCGAACGAACGATTGGACGAACGAACGAACAAACTAAGAACCGGGGGACGAACGACCGAAGAACGACCGAACGATCCTTGTGCTAGTGTGTGCTTGTGTGGGAGGTGGAGTGGGCGTGTGGGGGGGAGTGGAGAGAGTTGTCATGAAATGGCTTGGGGTGGGATGAGAGGAGGCCCTTTGTAACGCCCCGAATTTTGCAGTTGAATTTTTTTCTTTTCTTTACTCGCCAAAATTCGGGCGTTACCTTTCTTTTTCTTTTTCCCTCGCTAAACCTTGACCTTTTCCAAAGTACTAGCGGGATTCGGTTTGGAATTCCCGTATGTATAAAAACCCTAAATACTTTATGTTGTTTGATGCACCATGCCGAACCTTGCATTTCTTTTGATTGCTTTGAAAGTGCAAATGCATTCATGTAGAAAGATCGGATTTCGAAAATGTTTTCTTTCTCTTTTCTTTCTCTTTTCTCTCTCTCTTTCTCTCTCCTTTTTTTTCTCTCTCTCCCGCGCCGTGGGCCGACCCCGGCCGGCCCAGCCGCCCCCTGGCGCCCCCCTCTTGGGCCTAGTAGGCCCAGCCGCCCCCCCCCTCTTTCCCTTATCCCCTAACCCTCTCCCTCTCCCCCCTCATTTTCTCCCTCCCCACCCAAGCCGCCGCCCCCTACCCGCCCCCTGCCCTAGCCGCCGCCCCTGCCTAGGCCGCCGCCCCTCCCCGTCGCCGTTCGGCCGCCCCGCTCGGCCGCCCCGTCCCCGTCGCCGGTGAGCTTCCCCCTCCCCCTCTCCTCCCTCCCCCATCCCCTCCCCCCCTTTCCCCATGGCCGGTTCGGCCGCCCCCCTGCCCGCCGGTTCGGCCGCCTCCCTGCCCGCCGGTTCGGCCGCCTCCCTGCCCGCCGGTTCGGCCGCCCCGCCCCCCGGCTCGGCCGCCCCCTGCGCCGCCCCCCTGCCCCGCCGGTTCGGCCGCCCCGCCCCCCGGCTCGGCCGCCCCCTGCGCCGCCCCCCGCCCCCCCCCCGGTTCGGCCGCCCCTGCGCCCAGCGGCTCGGCCGCCCCGCCCCCTGCTCGGCCGCCCCCCCTGCGCCGCCCGCGCCCGCGCCCCGCCTAGGGCCGGTTCAACCGCCCTAGGGCCGGTTCAACCGCCCCCCCCCCCCTCTGTTTTTTTTATTTTTTTTATTTTATTTTATTTACTTTCTGTGATCATAATTACTGTATTTTAAGTAGGCTAATCACTGTTCATGCTATGGGAAAATAGGAAGTTTAATTTAAATTCCGTTATGTTGTTGACGCACGTAGTTAATTGTTTACCCTGTGCAATGTTGATCAACTAAAAGTGATTAGGTTTCCATTAGTGTATATGTAGCAGAATTCTTTTGTTAAAAACCAATTGTGTCATTAGTGCATAAGATTTAACCCCCCCCCTGCGAGACCTTTCCCGTTTCTTTCTAACCATAACAAATGCGTTATCGAATGTCATACTTGATGCATATTCGCTTTATTTGTTATCTTGTATGGTGTACTGTTCTTTTGTATTAAATATGTGGATGTATGCATGTATGTTTGCGCTCGCATAGAGAACGATCCGGTCGAAGAGCCCGAGGAATTCGCAGGAGAAGCCCCTGAGCAGCAGTCGTTTGGTGGAGGCAAGTGTCCTTTGACCTATCTATGTCCTATTCATTCTTTAATTCACCTCCCGCTTTACACATTTATACCTAAGGATTGACTAGCTTTTGTTATCCATGTCCTTGTTTACCTATTTGGGTCGGATTATTACTACTTAGTCTGATGCTATTGCTCAACTCTAATCAATGAACATGATGTGATTATCTATGATACGCTGTTTTCCCGTTCTTCTTTATGATATACTTGTGGTTTTCAAGGGGACTCGAGCGGTTTCTCGAGTGCCTCTCCGTAAGGACCTGT
Source organism: Zea mays (assembly GCF_902167145.1). Classification (NCBI taxonomy): domain Eukaryota; kingdom Viridiplantae; phylum Streptophyta; class Magnoliopsida; order Poales; family Poaceae; genus Zea; species Zea mays. Next base: position 27,825,837 of record NC_050097.1, read on the forward strand.
TCTATGGATGACCGCCCGGGAAAACAGTGCAACCATGAGGGTGGAATGGGGTGCCCTTAGCTGAATAATTAGAGGATCCGGGGTGTAGTTCACTTAGCCGTCGTGCCGTCAATGGGGCTCGGTGTATGCGGCTCGCTCTGCCAAGTTTGGGTTCGCCCCTTGGGGAGGAGTGCGGTGCATTTAGGAAACCTAACGGGTGGCTACAGCCCCGGGGAATCTTTGTAAAGGCTTCGTAGTGATGCCCTGCTGGATCACCTTGGTAGTGATCAATGGAGAGTCATGATCTCCGGGCAGAATGGGAATCACGGCTTGTGGGTAAAGTGCACAACCTCTGCAGAGTGTTATGAAACTGATATATCAGCCGTGCTCGCGGTTATGAGCGGCCAAGGGAGCTCCAATGATTAGTGGTACTTGATCAGAGACATTGTGGTACAGGTGGTTATGAGATTGATGGTTCTGGTTATGGCTATGGTGCTGGTAAGTGGTATTCTTTCCGTTTGGAAAGGATACATTGGGTTAATAACTTGGGTTAATGTTAAAACCTGGCTTTCTACTAGTAAGTAATAACCTGACCAACTAAAAGCAACTGCTTGACTTATCCCCACATAAAGCTAGTCCACTACAGCCAAACAGGATACTTGCTGAGTATGTTGATGTGTACTCACCCTTGCTCTACACACCAAACCCCCCCCCCAGGTTGTCAGCATTGCAACCACTGCTCAGGCGAAGATGAAGCTGTGGAAGGAGACTTCCAGGAGTTCCAAGATTACGACGAGTTCTAGGTGTGGGTTAGCGGCAACCCCCAGTCGGCTGCCTGTGAAGGCCGCGTTATCTACGTTTCTTTTCCGCACTTTGATTTATTGTAAGAACTATATGGACGTCTCAGACGTATGATGTAATCGATTATTTCCCCTTATTAATACTATTTTGAGCACTGTGTGATGATGTCCATATTATGTAACTGCTGTGTACGTGAATAACTGATCCTGGCACGTACATGGTTCGCATTCGGTTTGCCTTTTTAAAACCGGGTGTGACATAAGTGGTATCGGAGCCGTGCTGACTGTAGGACCGCTAACCTAGAGTAGAATGGTCGTTCTAAGGATTATAGACCTCTGTCTCTTCCTTGACTTTGATATCCCTTCAAAAGTTGGTCCTACCGACCAAACCTATGTTCTACTATATATTATACCTTGCTGAAAATCATGTTTTATTCCAATCCTTCATTTACTTATGATTCATTACTTGCTGGTCATATTAATTCTGTTCTCACCCTTTTGCTTGCGATGTCTTTTGTAGATGGCTCGACTTAGACACACTGCACGAAAGTCAGTCATCCCCTTCTTACCCTCCCGTCTTGCTGAGCGTCCGCTTCGCCGTCCCGTGGCCGGACAGTCCAGCCACTTGGAGAGACTACACCACCGCCTGCGTGAGGAGCAGGAACGTCGACGACAGGAGCAGCGGAGCTCTTCCCTCTCGCTCCACCAGGAGATAGAGTCTGTGAGGAGCTGCTCCCCTGTGCTTTCTCTGGAGCCGCCCCCTGCACCACCACTGGGCGCCCCAGCTTCTGGAGTAGCTGCTGGAGGAGACCCAGACAACGGAGGAGGCGACGACAGCTCGAGCCACGACACCGACTTCTCTGCTAATCTTGAGCCGGAAGGATGGGTTGCTCGACCCATCACTCGCGACGCTGCTCGCGGGTGTCACTTCCATGATGCGCTCGACACCCTGCTACGTCGGGCATTTGACCGGCATACTTGGTCCGTCGAGTATCGCTGTGTGGTCTACCAGCATAGTCGCGGGGTCTACCCGGACCGCTGGGAGGCGACTTGCTTGGTGCGCTGCCCGGAGGACAGTCTCCAGGGTGCAGAGGCCTGTTCAGAGCACTATTCTATCTCTGAGCGGGACTCAGCTGAGGCAGCCATGCAAGATGCTGCACGGCGTGCGCTTTCGCACTACTGCTCGGTTTTCGGTGGGGCAGCTGACGGTCTTGACCTGAAGTATTACCCCCGCCGTTCATCTGGCAGCACAGGAGGCGTGATTGTCTCACCTGTCGGTGAGGGCAATCCTAGGTTGAGCAGCACAGTCAACCTAGCCGCCGTGCTAAACACGGAGCTGGACCATGCATTAGACGAGCTGAGTAGGGCTCGTGCTGAGATCGCCCTGCTGCGGGCTGAGCGCGCGGAACGTCGTTTTCTGGATGGTGGTTCCCCCGCTCCCGTTGGGACTCAGCACCCGTACCGCTCACCTCAGCGTGGACACCAGTCTTATGGCAATCCCGCCTGCAAGACCAAGATCAACCTAGAACCATAGATCGTTAGAGTTGGATCTTGTAATTAATACGAAATAAATATATACATGGAAGCTTCAGTCTTAGCGTTAGTCTCGATCTTAGTTAGTTTTAGTTAGACAGGGTAGTTTGCTATATCCTGTGCATCTATGTTTGTCATGATGAACTATGTTTGGTTTGGATCTTTGTAATGATTGTCACCAGAGTGTGGGTATCCCCTGCATTTTGGTTTACCTACTATGTCAATAAAGTTAGTTATATAGTTGGGAAACCCATTATTCTCCTTTCCTCTTTATCTGAGAAGCTGTGTGGTCTGTGTTGGAGATCAGTGAAGATGCTCATCTGTTCAGTGCTGTTGAAGAATTCTATTCTCTTTTCTTATGCTGCAAGCTTTGCCAGATCAGTTCTGATGTGTGGTTGCGTTCTGCAGATGTCAGAAAACAGGCGTAGAGGAGGAAGGCGTGCTCAGCAGGAGCGAGCCGCTCCGCAGGATGAGGTGCCCCAGCAGCAGCACCTGCCGCCCCCGCCCCCGATGTCGATTGAGCAGATATTTCTGATGCAGACTCAGGCAGTTCAAGCCATCGGTCAGACTCTGGCCGCCATTCAGCAGCAGCAGCAGCAGCAGCAGGCTCCACCCCAGCCTCAGATGCCTCAGATGCCTAGAGATAAGCGTGCTGAATTCATGAGAGGTCATCCACCAACGTTCGCTCATTCTTCTGACCCCATGGATGCTGAAGATTGGCTGCGCACTGTGGAGCGGGAGTTGCATACCGCTCAGTGCGATGACAGGGAGAAAGTTCTGTATGGTCCCCGTCTGTTGAGAGGAGCAGCCCAGTCATGGTGGGAGTCTTACCTCGCCACCCATGCCAACCCCGACACCATCACCTGGGAAGAATTCAGGGGTAGCTTTCGTCAGTACCATGTGCCTGCAGGTCTGATGACAGTGAAGAAGGAGGAGTTCCTGGCCCTTAAGCAAGGGCCATTGTCTGTCAGTGAGTACCGGGACAAGTTTCTGCAATTGTCTCGCTATGCTCCTGAAGATGTCAACACCGACGCCAAGCGACAGTACCGTTTCCTGAGAGGCTTGGTTGACCCTCTGCAGTATCAGCTGATGAATCACACCTTCCCGACATTCCAGCACCTGATTGACAGAGCAATCATGACAGAAAGGAAGCGCAAGGAGATGGAAGATCGTAAGCGCAAGATCAGTGGACCGCAGTCTGGAAGCAGCAGTCGCCCTCGCTTTTCAGGCAATCAACCTCAGCAGTTCAGGCAGAACCAGCGTTCACCTCAGCAGCATCAGCAGCGTCAGCAGTATCAGCAGTTCCAAAGGCAGTATCCTCAGAATCAGTACCAGAACCGTCAGAGCAATCAGTCAGGAGGTCAGTTTCAAAGGCAGAATCAGCAAACACCTCGTCTTCCTGCCCCAGCAAATCAGCAGAACAGTCAGGCAGCACCAGCTCAGGTTGGAAACAGGGCATGTTTCCACTGTGGAGAGCAAGGCCATTGGGTGATGCAATGTCCGAAGAAGGCAGCCCAGCAGCAGTCAGGCCCCAATGCCCCAGCAAAGCAGAATGTGCCTCAGCCTGGAGCAGGCAATCGCTCTCAGCAGCGCTATAATCATGGAAGATTGAATCACTTGGAAGCTGAAGCAGTTCAGGAGACCCCCGGCATGACAGTAGGTATGTTCCCAGTCGACTCCCATATTGCAGAAGTGTTATTTGATACTGGAGCAACACATTCTTTCATTACTGCATCATGGGTAGAAGCACATAAACTTCCAACTACTACCATGTTAACCCCCATTCAAATTGACTCAGCCGGTGGTAGAATTCGAGCCGATAGCATTTGTTTGAATATAAGTGTGAAAATAAGGGGGATAGCGTTTCCCGCCAACCTTATAGTAATGGGTACTCAGGGAATAGATGTCATCCTAGGGATGAATTGGCTAGATAAGTATCAGGCAGTTATCAGTTGCGATAAAAGGACAATCAAGTTAGTGTCCCCACTAGGAGAGGAAGTGGTGACCGGGTTAGTCCCGCCTGAGCCAAAGAAAGGAAGTTGTTATCAGATGGCTGTCGATAGCAGTGAAGCAGACCCAATTGAAAGTATCAAGGTTGTGTCCGAGTTCCCAGATGTGTTTCCAAAGGATTTACCGGGTATGCCACCAGAGCGGAAAGTTGAATTTGCTATAGAGCTTCTTCCTGGAACCGCCCCCATCTCTAAGAGAGCTTACAGAATATCTGGACCAGAGTTGGATGAGCTTAAGAAGCAGATTGATGAGCTGTCAGAGAAAGGTTACATCCGGCCAAGCACCTCGCCTTGGGCCGCCCCTGTCTTGTTTGTGGAGAAGAAAGATGGTACTAAGAGGATGTGTATCGATTATCGAGCTTTGAATGAAGTCACGATCAAGAACAAGTATCCCTTGCCCAGAATAGAAGATCTGTTCGACCAGTTGAGAGGAGCCAGTGTGTTCTCCAAGATCGATCTGAGGTCAGGTTATCATCAGCTCAGGATCCGACCTTCGGACATTCCGAAGACGGCATTCATTACCAAGTATGGTTTATATGAGTTCACAGTGATGTCTTTTGGTTTGACCAATGCGCCAGCATTCTTCATGAACTTGATGAATAGTGTATTCATGGATTATCTTGATAAGTTCGTGGTGGTATTCATTGATGACATTCTGGTTTATTCTCAAAGTGAAGAAGAGCATGCAGATCATTTGAGGATGGTGTTGCAGAGATTGCGAGAGCACCAGTTGTATGCAAAGTTGAGCAAGTGTGAGTTCTGGATCAGTGAAGTCCTGTTCTTGGGTCACATAATCAACAAAGAAGGATTGGCTGTGGATCCGAAGAAAGTGGCAGACATTCTGAACTGGAAAGCGCCAACAGATGCTAGAGGAATCAAGAGCTTCATTGGAATGGCCGGATATTATCGGCGATTCATTGAAGGGTTTTCGAAGATTGCGAAGCCAATGACAGCGTTGCTAGGCAACAAGGTTGAGTTCAAGTGGACCCAGAAATGCCAAGAGGCCTTTGAAGCGCTGAAAGAGAAGTTGACTACAGCGCCTGTCCTAGTCTTGCCTGATGTGCACAAGCCCTTCTCGGTGTATTGTGATGCTTGTTACACAGGTTTGGGATGTGTGTTGATGCAAGAGGGAAGAGTTGTGGCTTACTCGTCCCGACAGCTGAAGGTTCATGAGAAGAACTACCCCATCCATGATCTAGAGTTGGCAGCAGTGGTTCACGCACTGAAGACATGGAGGCACTATCTGTATGGACAGAAATGCGATGTTTACACAGACCACAAGAGTCTGAAGTACATATTCACTCAATCAGAATTGAACATGAGGCAACGAAGATGGTTAGAATTGATCAAAGACTATGAGTTGGAGATTCATTACCATCCAGGCAAAGCAAACGTAGTGGCAGATGCTTTGAGCAGAAAGAGTCAAGTCAATCTGATGGTCGCTCGTCCGATGCCTTATGAGTTGGCCAAGGAGTTTGACAGGTTGAGTCTCGGATTTCTGAACAATTCGCGAGGAGTCACAGTTGAATTGGAACCTACCTTGGAGCGCGAAATCAAAGACGCGCAGAAGAATGATGAGGAGATCAGTGAGATTCGGCGATTGATTCTAGAAGGCAAAGGCAAAGATTTTCGAGAAGATGCAGAAGGTGTGGTATGGTTCAAAGACCGCTTGTGTGTTCCCAATGTCCAGTCTATTCGGGAGTTGATTCTTAAGGAAGCCCATGAGACAGCCTATTCGATTCACCCTGGCAGTGAGAAGATGTATCAGGATCTGAAGAAGAAATTCTGGTGGTACGGAATGAAAAGAGAAATCGCAGAGCATGTGGCTATGTGCGATAGTTGTCGAAGAATTAAGGCAGAACACCAGAGACCAGCTGGATTGTTGCAACCATTGCAGATCCCTCAGTGGAAATGGGATGAAATTGGCATGGATTTCATAGTCGGATTGCCTCGCACTCGAGCCGGCTACGATTCCATTTGGGTAGTAGTGGACCGCTTGACCAAGTCAGCCCACTTCATACCTGTCAAGACCAACTACAACAGTGCAGTATTGGCAGAATTGTATATGTCTCGGATCGTTTGTCTTCATGGTGTGCCAAAGAAGATAGTGTCAGACAGAGGAACGCAGTTCACCTCTCATTTCTGGCAGCAGTTGCATGAAGCTTTGGGCACGCATCTGAATTTCAGTTCAGCTTATCATCCGCAGACAGATGGCCAGACCGAAAGGACCAATCAAATTCTTGAAGATATGTTGAGAGCCTGTGCGTTGCAAGATCAGTCCGGATGGGACAAGCGATTGCCTTATGCAGAGTTTTCCTATAACAACAGTTACCAGGCCAGTTTGAAGATGTCACCGTTTCAAGCGCTGTATGGAAGGAGTTGCAGAACTCCGTTGCAATGGGATCAGCCTGGAGAGAAGCAAGTGTTTGGGCCAGACATTTTGCTCGAAGCCGAAGAGAACGTCAAGATGGTTCGAGAGAATCTGAAGATAGCGCAATCAAGGCAGCGAAGCTATGCAGACACAAGAAGAAGAGAGCTGAGTTTCGAAGTCGGAGACTTTGTTTATCTGAAAGTGTCACCGATCAGAGGAGTCAGAAGATTCGGAGTGAAAGGCAAGCTGGCACCCCGCTACATTGGTCCGTATCAGGTTCTTGCAAGACGAGGAGAAGTGGCTTATCAGCTCAGTTTGCCAGAGAATTTGTCTGCTGTGCATGATGTCTTTCATGTGTCTCAGTTGAAGAAGTGCTTGCGTATGCCAGAAGAGCAGTTGCCAGTGGAAGGTCTGGAAGTCCAGGAGGACTTGACCTACGTTGAGAAGCCAGCTCAGATCCTTGAGGTTGCAGATAGAGTCACCCGAAGGAAGACCGTCAGAATGTGCAAAGTCAGATGGAGTCACCACTCTGAGGAAGAAGCAACCTGGGAGCGTGAAGATGATCTGATGGCCAAGTACCCGGAGCTCTTTGCTAGCCAGCCCTGAATCTCGAGGGCGAGATTCTTTTAAGGGGGATAGGTTTGTAACGCCCCGAATTTTGCAGTTGAATTTTTTTCTTTTCTTTACTCGCCAAAATTCGGGCGTTACCTTTCTTTTTCTTTTTCCCTCGCTAAACCTTGACCTTTTCCAAAGTACTAGCGGGATTCGGTTTGGAATTCCCGTATGTATAAAAACCCTAAATACTTTATGTTGTTTGATGCACCATGCCGAACCTTGCATTTCTTTTGATTGCTTTGAAAGTGCAAATGCATTCATGTAGAAAGATCGGATTTCGAAAATGTTTTCTTTCTCTTTTCTTTCTCTTTTCTCTCTCTCTTTCTCTCTCCTTTTTTTTCTCTCTCTCCCGCGCCGTGGGCCGACCCCGGCCGGCCCAGCCGCCCCCTGGCGCCCCCCTCTTGGGCCTAGTAGGCCCAGCCGCCCCCCCCCTCTTTCCCTTATCCCCTAACCCTCTCCCTCTCCCCCCTCATTTTCTCCCTCCCCACCCAAGCCGCCGCCCCCTACCCGCCCCCTGCCCTAGCCGCCGCCCCTGCCTAGGCCGCCGCCCCTCCCCGTCGCCGTTCGGCCGCCCCGCTCGGCCGCCCCGTCCCCGTCGCCGGTGAGCTTCCCCCTCCCCCTCTCCTCCCTCCCCCATCCCCTCCCCCCTTTCCCCATGGCCGGTTCGGCCGCCCCCCTGCCCGCCGGTTCGGCCGCCTCCCTGCCCGCCGGTTCGGCCGCCTCCCTGCCCGCCGGTTCGGCCGCCCCGCCCCCCGGCTCGGCCGCCCCCTGCGCCGCCCCCCTGCCCCGCCGGTTCGGCCGCCCCGCCCCCCGGCTCGGCCGCCCCCTGCGCCGCCCCCCGCCCCCCCCCGGTTCGGCCGCCCCTGCGCCCAGCGGCTCGGCCGCCCCGCCCCCTGCTCGGCCGCCCCCCTGCGCCGCCCGCGCCCGCGCCCCGCCTAGGGCCGGTTCAACCGCCCTAGGGCCGGTTCAACCGCCCCCCCCCCCTCTGTTTTTTTTATTTTTTTTATTTTATTTTATTTACTTTCTGTGATCATAATTACTGTATTTTAAGTAGGCTAATCACTGTTCATGCTATGGGAAAATAGGAAGTTTAATTTAAATTCCGTTATGTTGTTGACGCACGTAGTTAATTGTTTACCCTGTGCAATGTTGATCAACTAAAAGTGATTAGGTTTCCATTAGTGTATATGTAGCAGAATTCTTTTGTTAAAAACCAATTGTGTCATTAGTGCATAAGATTTAACCCCCCCCCTGCGAGACCTTTCCCGTTTCTTTCTAACCATAACAAATGCGTTATCGAATGTCATACTTGATGCATATTCGCTTTATTTGTTATCTTGTATGGTGTACTGTTCTTTTGTATTAAATATGTGGATGTATGCATGTATGTTTGCGCTCGCATAGAGAACGATCCGGTCGAAGAGCCCGAGGAATTCGCAGGAGAAGCCCCTGAGCAGCAGTCGTTTGGTGGAGGCAAGTGTCCTTTGACCTATCTATGTCCTATTCATTCTTTAATTCACCTCCCGCTTTACACATTTATACCTAAGGATTGACTAGCTTTTGTTATCCATGTCCTTGTTTACCTATTTGGGTCGGATTATTACTACTTAGTCTGATGCTATTGCTCAACTCTAATCAATGAACATGATGTGATTATCTATGATACGCTGTTTTCCCGTTCTTCTTTATGATATACTTGTGGTTTTCAAGGGGACTCGAGCGGTTTCTCGAGTGCCTCTCCGTAAGGACCTGTTCTATGGATGACCGCCCGGGAAAACAGTGCAACCATGAGGGTGGAATGGGGTGCCCTTAGCTGAATAATTAGAGGATCCGGGGTGTAGTTCACTTAGCCGTCGTGCCGTCAATGGGGCTCGGTGTATGCGGCTCGCTCTGCCAAGTTTGGGTTCGCCCCTTGGGGAGGAGTGCGGTGCATTTAGGAAACCTAACGGGTGGCTACAGCCCCGGGGAATCTTTGTAAAGGCTTCGTAGTGATGCCCTGCTGGATCACCTTGGTAGTGATCAATGGAGAGTCATGATCTCCGGGCAGAATGGGAATCACGGCTTGTGGGTAAAGTGCACAACCTCTGCAGAGTGTTATGAAACTGATATATCAGCCGTGCTCGCGGTTATGAGCGGCCAAGGGAGCTCCAATGATTAGTGGTACTTGATCAGAGACATTGTGGTACAGGTGGTTATGAGATTGATGGTTCTGGTTATGGCTATGGTGCTGGTAAGTGGTATTCTTTCCGTTTGGAAAGGATACATTGGGTTAATAACTTGGGTTAATGTTAAAACCTGGCTTTCTACTAGTAAGTAATAACCTGACCAACTAAAAGCAACTGCTTGACTTATCCCCACATAAAGCTAGTCCACTACAGCCAAACAGGATACTTGCTGAGTATGTTGATGTGTACTCACCCTTGCTCTACACACCAAACCCCCCCCCCCAGGTTGTCAGCATTGCAACCACTGCTCAGGCGAAGATGAAGCTGTGGAAGGAGACTTCCAGGAGTTCCAAGATTACGACGAGTTCTAGGTGTGGGTTAGCGGCAACCCCCAGTCGGCTGCCTGTGAAGGCCGCGTTATCTACGTTTCTTTTCCGCACTTTGATTTATTGTAAGAACTATATGGACGTCTCAGACGTATGATGTAATCGATTATTTCCCCTTATTAATACTATTTTGAGCACTGTGTGATGATGTCCATATTATGTAACTGCTGTGTACGTGAATAACTGATCCTGGCACGTACATGGTTCGCATTCGGTTTGCCTTTTTAAAACCGGGTGTGACACCCTTGCCCCTCTATTTATAGCCATGGTGGGGGGATTAGGGGGAGGGATGAGAGGATTAGTGGGAGGATGAGATGATTAGTGGGAGATTAGCATGGATTTGTCTTATATGAGTGTAATTAGCTTGTAGAGCTCAACGTATGATACCAGAGGCATACATATACGTATGAGCATGAGGAAAGTTATGAAGAAAATATTTGTAGGGACTTGAAAAATGATTCTGAAGGTATTTCTGAGGAGGAAAATATTTGGAGAATTATCGGTGGAATATTTGGACAGTATTTCTGGAAAAGAACTTGAAAGGGGTCACTAGGGAAATATATAGGCAGTATTTCTGGAAACATTTTGAGGGGGATCACTGGGGAAATATTTGTAGGATATTTTGAGAAGGATTTTGGAGAGAATATAGACCACTATATTATATTTGTTGATATCAACTCGCAAACAAACATTTTGAAATGAAATTTGAAATTCATTTTGAATTTAGAGTGAGTTTGAGAAAATTCCAAGATTTGAATTTTTGGGATGCTACAAATCTACCACACTTAAAAGGAATCTCGTCCTCGAGATTCGTCTTAGAAGGGTTATGGGTATAGCTTTACTTAAGCTACATATCTTCACTTTGCAGACTCTTCGAGGAGATGGAGCTTCAACAAAATCTGGCCTTTCAGGAGCATCCGGTTCTTGATTGCAAACGCTGATTCTGGCTACTCTAAGATCATCTTCAGGCTTCTAGGTTTTGCTTGGCAGCTAGCTTATTGAAGAAGCATCGATGCCAACACGCAAACCTTCCTCTTGCGAACTTATCCATGGATTCATTCCTTGATTGGTCTTCTGGTGCTTCATCAACAAAACTTGGGTGACCACTTCTCATCCAGAAACTTATAAGCTTCGATGATCTGGTCCTCCACAAGCTTGCTACAAGCCTTCTTCTTTTTCTCCATAGCAGGAACCTTGCTGGAACACTACCCCACTTAAAATGAATGAGAGTATAACTCTTGAATCTTGGGGATTTGATCTCCTTAAAGTACCTCATAACAAGGGTGTTACGGGGCCTTCTTCTGTTGTTGCTGCTTGAGCAGGCTGCGGAGAGATGACTTACACCAGGTTGATTCTAGGAGAACCTTATTCTTATCTTCTCTTCACTATCTTCTTTTCACTGACCCTTTCTTTCTCTTTGCTCTTCCCACTGGAGGATTCTATCAAAGAGTATTACCATCATACAGAGGAGGAAACCAAAGACTATGAACCATGTGCAACAGTCTTCAACCCAAGAATCACGAAGCATTGTGATCTTAGGAGCAAGGGAGTGGAAAATGGAGTTGCTTGCGATTTGGCAGAGGGGATTTATCTGGAGTGTGCTTTGCTATGAGCGAGATGAGAGTTGAGGGAGCTGGTGGGGGGTTTTATAGGCGAGTGGGGGTGCTCGAGTGCGGAGTGGTGGTGATGGAGCAGGTGACACGAGGCAGCAAACGCGACATGGGGAGGGGGGCTGATGTTGCCGTCGGTGGGTGCGCTACAAAGGGGAAGTGGGGCGGTGGTGGTGCGCATGGAGGCGGGCACGCGTGCAGGGGGCACGGGTGAGTGGTGGGGTCAATGACCCTGATGTTTGTGGTCTCTGGTTCCAAGAATCTTTGCCTCTCTGTATGGTAATAACTCCTTCTGTCCTCTTTTCCTGTTTACTTTGACTCAGGGGCAGTGCTTTGATTCTCACGGTCGGTCCTTTTGACTGAGCGGCTGGACTGGTTTCTTCTGTAGCTTGTTCCAGGCTTCAAGGGTAAGCTTCCCGGTATCTTCTTAGGTAAGGTGCTTTTCTCTTGAGATGGGTTAAGATGAGAATGGAAGCATAAGGTGAGAATTAGCTCTAATTTGTGATCTATGTTTTTAGAGAAAACCCTTTCTTAAAAAGAAAGAAAACACATAAGCTCAGTAAGGATAAGTACAAACAAATCAAATGTTTTGAATACGGGAAGAATAGAGTTTTTCCAAAGCACAGACTACTCAGATTCGGGGGCTAAGCATAACTACTATTGCTTGGCTCCTGAATTGAGAACTATGCTAAATGCAACTTATGAGCACTAACGTTAAAGCATCACATATGCACTCAAAAGGGAGGAAAACATCAAGCGAAATTCATTTTGAAATGCCCTAGGGGGCCACACAAATAGAGTTTTGCAAAACACGAGTCTACACGATTACCTCTCATACACGCAGGGCTCTAGCCAAAGTGAAGAAAAACTTCACTACCCAATGCATGCAGAGGACAAGGCATAACTAACTCAGATCTGGCAGCTTCTCTTTGAGAGCACCTAGAGGGGGGGGGGGTGAATAGGTGATCCTGTGAAACTTAATCTTATAGCCACAAAAACTTGTTAAGTGTTAGCACAATAATCGCCAAGTGGCTAGAGAGGAGTCTCAACAAAACACAATACCACAAGAGATCAAACACAGAGATGACACAGTGGTTTATCCCGTGGTTCGGCCAAGACCAACGCTTGCCTACTCCACGTTGTGGCGTCCCAACGGACGAGGGTTGCAATCAACCCCTCTCAAGCGGTCCAAAGACCAACTTGAATACCACGGTGTTTTGCTTTGCCTTTCAATATCCCGTTTGCGAGGAATCTCCACAACTTGGAGCCTCTCGCCCTTACACTTGAGATTCACAAAGAAATACGGAGTAAGGGAGGGATTAGCAACACACACAAATCCACAGCAAAATGTGCACACACACGGCAAGAATCGAGCTCAAGAGACTATCTCAAAGTTCTCACTAGAACGGAGCTCGAATCACTGAGAATGACAAACGAATGCGCAGAGACTGAGTGTGGATGATCAAGAATGCTCTAAGGTTGCTTGGTTTTCTCCTCCATGCGCCTAGGGGTCCCTTTTATAGCCCCAAGGCAGCTAGGAGCCGTTGAGAGCAAATCTGGAAGGCCATTCTTGCCTTCTGTCATCGGGCGCACCGGACAGTCCGGTGCACACCGGACACTGTCCGGTGCCCGATCTCCTTCCTAAAATGGCACAGCCGACCGTTGCAGATCTGGGAGCCGTTGGCGCACCGGACATGTCCGGTGCACACCGGACAGTCCGGTGCCCCCTTCCGACCGTTGGCTCGGCCACGTGTCGCGCGTGGATTCCACGGCCGACCGTTGGCCCGGTCGACCGTTGGCTCATCTTGAGGGCAAATCTGGAAGGCTGATCTTGCCTTCTGTCGACTGGTGCACCGGACAGTCCGGTGCACACCGGACACTGTCCGGTGCCCGATTTCTTTCCTTAAACGGCGCAGCCGACCGTTGGCCGCCAGAGAGCCGTTGGCGCACCGGACATGTCCGGTGCACCCTTCTAGCCGTTGGCTCGGCCACGTGTCCCGCGCAGATCGCGCGGCCGACCGTTGGCCCTGCCGACCGTTGGCTCACCGGACAGTCCGGTGCACACCGGACAGTCCGGTGAATTATAGTCGTACGTCGCCGGTAAATTCCCGAGTTAGTCTGGCGCACCGGACACTGTCCGGTGCACCACCGGACAGTCCGGTGCTCCAGACCGAACAGCCTTTTGGCTATACACAACCAACTTTTCTCTGACTCGATTTCTCCTGTTTCAAGCACTTAGACACAATACATTAGTCTTCAAAACAATGTACTAAGGCTTAGAAACATACCTTTGCTCTTGATTTGCACTTTGTCCATCCATGGGTATAGATTCACATTTAAGCACTTGTGTTGGCACTCAATCACCAAAATACTTAGAAATGGCCCAAGGGCACATTTCCCTTTCAATCTCCCCCTTTTTGGTGATTTATGCCAACACAACATAAAGCAACTAGAATAAGTGCAATATCACTTCAAATAAAACTCAAATTTATTTTGATTCAATTTTGGCATATATGGATCATCCTTTGCCACCACTTGGTTTGTTTTTGCAAATCAAAACTCAAATTTCTATCTCTAAGTCAAACACACATGTTAAGTCATAAAGAGAGTCATTTTAGGAGTATTTGATTCAGGATTCCAAAAACTCCCCCTTTTTCCCATAATCAACATTTCTCCCCACAAGAAGCCAACTTTTGACAAGAGAGACAATAAAAGAGTTTTGACAAAACAAAAAACTCTATTCTACTATTTTCAAAATCTCTCAAGTGGTAGCTGATCCATTTATCATGGTAGCTGATCCATTTATCACTTTGGCCTTTATTTTCTCCCCCTTTGGCATCAAGCACCAAAACGGGATCAATCTTGGCCCTTTAACCCCATTGCCTCACCAAAATCTTCAATTAAGAGCAAATAGGCAATAAGAGTTAAAAGATGAACTTGGAAAAGTTACTCTTTTCATTGGAGTGCAGTGGAAGTCTTGCATGGTCCAAGTCCACCTTTTCCCTTTTAATTCTCCTTCGAGACTAAAACAAGCAAACTCAAGCATATGGTTAGTCTCAAAGGGTCAAGTTGTAACACATCTCCCCCTAAAACTGTGCATCACTTTGCAACGGACTTGTGAGGTCCCGAGAGTGTTTGTACAACTTGAGCACCATACTAAACAACAAAATGCAAAAAGGAACATGATCAAAAGCATAAATACATGTATGCTACAATTCAATCCAAGTTCCGCGAATCTAAGACATTTAGCTCACTACGCAGCCTGCAAAAGGTCTTCTCATCTAGAGGCTTGGTAAAGATATCGGCTAGCTGGTTCTCGGTGCTAACATGAAACACTTCGATATCTCCCTTTTGCTGGTGGTCTCTCAAAAAGTGATGCCGGATGTCAATGTGCTTTGTGCGGCTGTGTTCAACAGGATTTTCCGCCATGTGGATAGCACTCTCATTGTCACATAGGAGTGGGACTTTGCTCAGATTGTAGCCAAAGTCCCGAAGGGTTTGCCTCATCCAAAGTAGTTGCGCGCAACACTGCCCTGCGGCAACATACTCGGCCTCAGCGGTGGATAGGGCAACGGAGGTTTGTTTCTTAGAGTTCCACGACACCAGGGACCTTCCTAAGAATTGGCACGTCCCTGATGTACTCTTCCTATCGACCTTACATCCAGCATAGTCGGAATCTGAGTATCCAACCAAGTCAAAGGTAGACCCCTTTGGATACCAGAGCCCGAAGCAAGGCGTAGCAACCAAATATCTAAGAATTCGCTTCACCGCCACTAAGTGACACTCCTTAGGATCGGATTGAAATCTAGCACACATGCATACGCTAAGCATAATATCCGGTCTACTAGCACATAAATAAAGTAAAGACCCTATCATTGACCGGTATGCTTTTTGATCAACGGACTTACCTCCTTTGTTGAGGTCGGTGTGTCCGTCGGTCCCCATCGGAGTCTTTGCGGGCTTGGCGTCCTTCATCCCAAACCGCTTCAGCAAGTCTTGCGTGTACTTTGTTTGGGAGATGAAGGTGCCATCCTTGAGTTGCTTCACTTGAAACCCAAGGAAGTAGTTCAACTCGCCCATCATCGACATCTCGAATTTCTGCATCATAACCCTGCTAAACTCTTCACAAGACTTTTGGTTAGTAGAACCAAATATTATGTCATCGACATAAATTTGGCACACAAAAAGATCACCGTCGCAAGTCTTAGTAAAAAGAGTTGGATCGGCTTTCCCAACCTTGAAAGCATTAGCAATTAAGAAGTCTCTAAGGCATTCATACCATGCTCTTGGGGCTTGCTTAAGTCCATAGAGCGCCTTAGAGAGCTTACACACGTGGTCGGGGTACCGTTCATCCTCGAAGCCAGGGGGTTGCTCCACGTACACCTCCTCCTTGATTGGCCCATTGAGGAAAGCGCTCTTCACATCCATTTGATACAACCTGAAAGAATGGTGAGTGGCATATGCTAGCAAGATACGAATTGATTCTAGCCTAGCCACAGGAGCAAATGTCTCCTCAAAGTCCAAACCTGCGACTTGGGCATAACCTTTTGCCACAAGTCGAGCCTTGTTCCTCGTCACCACCCCGTGCTCGTCCTGTTTGTTGCGGAACACCCACTTGGTTCCCACAACATTTTGCTTGGGACGAGGCACCAGTGTCCAAACTTCATTGCGCTTGAAGTTGTTGAGTTCCTCCTGCATGGCCAATACCCAATCCGGATCTAGCAAGGCCTCCTCTACCCCGAAAGGCTCAATAGAAGAGACAAAGGAGTAATGCTCACAAAAATTAACTAATCGAGATCGAGTAGTTACTCCCTTGCTAATGTCACCCAAAATTTGGTCGACGGGATGATCCCTTTGAATCACCGCTCGAACTTGGGTTGGAGGTGCCGGTTGCGCTTCTTCCTCCATCACGTGATCATCTTGTGCTCCCCCTTGATCACACGCCTCCTTTTGATGAACCTGTTCATCGTCTTGAGTTGGGGGATGCACCGTTGTTGAGGAAGAAGGTTGATCTCGTTCATCTTGTTCCTGTGGCCGCACTTCTCCAATCGCCATGGTTCGTATAGCGGCCGTCGAAACATCTTCTTCATCTCCATCATCACAATCAACAACTTGCTCTCTTGGAGAGCCATTAGTCTCATCAAATACAACGTCGCTAGAGACTTCAACCAAACCCGATGATTTGTTGAAGACTCTATACGCCTTTGTATTTGAGTCATAACCTAACAAAAACCCTTCTACAGCTTTGGGAGCAAATTTAGAATTTCTACCCTTCTTCACTAGAATGTAGCACTTGCTCCCAAATACACGAAAGTAAGATACGTTGGGTTTGTTACCGGTTAGTAGCTCATACGAAGTCTTCTTGAGGAGGCGATGAAGGTAGACCCTGTTGATGGCGTGGCAAGCCGTGTTCACGGCTTTCGACCAAAAACGCTCGGGGGTCTTGAATTCTCCAAGCATCGTCCTCGCCATATCGATTAGTGTCCTGTTCTTCCTCTCTACCACACCATTTTGCTGTGGTGTGTAGGGAGCGGAGAACTCATGCTTGATCCCTTCCTCCTCAAGGAACTCCTCCACTTGAAGGTTCTTGAACTCGGACCCGTTGTCGCTCCTTATCTTCTTTACCTTGAGCTCAAACTCATTTTGAGCTCTCCTGAGGAAGCGCTTGAGGGTCCCTTGGGTTTCAGACTTATCCTGCAAAAAGAACACCCAAGTGAAGCGGGAAAAGTCATCAACAATAACTAAACCATACTTACTTCCTCCTATGCTTAGATAGGCGACGGGTCCGAAGAGGTCCATATGTAGCAGCTCCAGGGGTCTTGATGTGGTCATCACATTCTTGCTGTGATGCGCTCCTCCCACCTGTTTACCTGCCTGACAAGCTGCACAAGGTCTATCTTTTTCGAATTGTACGTTAGTCAAACCTATCACGTGTTCTCCCTTTAGAAGCTTGTGAAGGTTCTTCATCCCCACATGTGCTAAGCGGCGATGCCACAGCCAGCCCATGCTAGTCTTAGCAATTAAGCATGCATCTAGACCGGCCTCTTCTTTTGCAAAATCAACTAAGTAAAGCTTGTCGTCTAATACACCCTTAAAGGCTAGTGAACCATCACTTCTTCTAAGGACAGACACATCTACATTTGTAAAAAGATAATTATATCCCATATTGCATAGTTGACTAACAGATAGCAAATTGTAACCAAGAGACTCAACTAAAAACACATTGGAGATAGAGTGCTCATTAGAAATTGCAATTTTACCTAACCCTTTTACCTTGCCTTGATTCCCATCACCGAATATAATTGAATCTTGGGAATCCTTATTCTTGACGTAGGAGGTGAACATCTTCTTCTCCCCCATCATATGGTTTGTGCATCCGCTGTCGATAATCCAGCTTGAACCCCCGGATGCATAAACCTGCAAGGCAAATTTAGGCTTGGGTCTTAGGTACCCAACTCATGTTGGGTCCTACAAGGTTAGTGCAAATATCCTTAGGGACCCAAATGCAAGTTTTGTCTCCCTTGCATTTTGCCCCTAACTTCCTAGCAACTATTTTCCTATCCTTTCTACAAATAGCAAAGGAAGCATTTAAAGCATGATAAATTGTAGAGGGTTCATTCATTACTTTCCTAGGAACATTAACAACATTTCTCCTAGGCATATTATGAACAACATTTCTCCTACCAACATTTCTATCATGCACATAAGAAGAACTAGAAGCAAACATGTCATGAGAATCAAAAGCATCATATGCGTTACATCTCCTATAAGCATTTCTAGATTGTCTCCTATCATGGTACATAAAGGCATGGTTCTTTTGCACACTACTAGCCATAGGGGCCTTCCCTTTCTCCTTGGCTGAGATGGGAGCCTTATGGCTTGTCAAGTTCTTGGCTTCCTTCTTGTAGCCAAGTCCATCCTTAATTGAGGGGTGTCTACCAATTGTGTAGGCATCCCTTGCAAATTTTAGCTTATCAAAATTACTCTTGCTAGTCTTAAGTTGAGCATTAAGACTAGCCAATTCATCATTAAGTTTGGAAATTGAAACTAGGTGTTCACTACAAGCATCAATGTCAAAATCTTTACACCTATTGCAAGTTTCAACAATTTCTACACAAGATGTTGATTTACTAGCTATTTCTAACTTAGCATTCAAATCATCATTAACACTTTTTAATTTAGATATGGATTCATGACAAGTAGATAATTCACTAGAGAGCATTTCATTCCTTTTAATTTCTAGAGCAAGAGAATTTTGTGCACTAACAAATTTATCATGCTCCTCATATAAAAGATCCTCTTGTTTTTCTAGTAATCTATTCTTGTCATTCAAAGCATCAATCAACTCATTAATCTTATTAATTTTAGATCTATCTAATCCCTTGAATAAGCATGAGTAATCTATCTCATCATCATCACTAGACTCATCCTCACTTGAAGAAGCATAAATACTAGTATCATGAGTGCTTACTTTCTTCTCCCTTGCCATGAGGCAAGTGTGACGCTCGTTGGGGAAGAGGGATGACTTGTTGAAGGCGGTGGCGACGAGTCCTTCATTGTCGGAGTCGGAGGAGGAGCAATCCAAATCCCACTCCTTTCTGATATGTGCCTCGCCCTTGGCCTTCTTGTAATGCTTCTTCTTCTCCCTTTTGTTCCCCTTTTCCTGGTCACTTTCATTATTGGGACAGTTAGCAATGAAATGACCAATCTTACCACATTTGAAGCACGAGCGCTTCTCCTTTGTCTTGGTCTTGCTTGGCTGTCCCTTGCGACCTTTAAGCGCCGTCTTGAAGCGCTTAATGATGAGGGCCATCTCCTCATTATTTAGCCCGGCCGCCTCAACTTGCGCCACCTTGCTCGGTAGCGCCTCCTTGCTCCTCGTTGCCTTGAGAGCAATGGGTTGAGGCTCATGAATAGGACCGTTCAACGCGTCGTCCACATATCTTGCCTCCTTGATCATCATTCGCCCGCTTACGAACTTCCCCAGAACTTCTTCGGGCGACATCTTGGTGTACCTAGGATTTTCACGAATATTGTTCACCAAATGAGGATCAAGAACGGTAAAGGACCTTAGCATTAGGCGGACGACACCGTGATCCGTCCATCGCGTGCTTCCGTAGCTCCTTATTTTGTTGATAAGGGTCTTGAGCCGGTTGTATGTTTGAGTTGGCTCCTCGCCCCTTATCATTGCGAACCGTCCAAGCTCGCCCTCCACCAACTCCATCTTGGTGAGCAAGGTGACATCATTCCCCTCATGAGAGATCTTGAAGGTGTCCCAGATCTGCTTGGCATTGTCCAAGTCGCTCACCTTATGGTACTCGTCCCTGCACAAAGAGGCTAGCAACACAGTAGTAGCTTGTGCATTTTTATGAATCTGTTCATTAATAAACATGGGACTATCCGTACTATCAAAGTGCATTCCACTTTCTACAATCTCCCATATGCTGGGATGGAGAGAGAACAAGTGACTACGCATTTTGTGACTCCAAAATCCGTAGTCCTCTCCATCAAAATGAGGAGGTTTACCAAGTGGAATAGATAATAAATGAGCATTAGTACTTTGAGGAATACGAGAGTAATCAAAAGAAAAGTTCGAATTGACCGGTTTCTTTCTCTCGTATTCGTTGTGGTCGTCGTCCTTTTGGGAGGAAGTAGACTCATCGCTGTCGTAGTAGACGATCACATTGATGTGTCTTGTCTTCTTCTTCTTCCCATCTTTGCGTCTGTGGCCCGAGCCCGAGTCGTTGGACTTGTCATCCCTTGGCTCGTTGACGAAGGACTCCTTCTCCTTGTCGTTGATCACGATTCCCTTCCCTTTAGGATCCATCTCTTCGGGCGGTTAGTCCCTTTGTGAAGAGAACGGCTCTGATACCAATTGAGAGCACCTAGAGGGGGGGTGAATAGGTGATCCTGTGAAACTTAATCTTATAGCCACAAAAACTTGTTAAGTGTTAGCACAATAATCGCCAAGTGGCTAGAGAGGAGTCTCAACAAAACACAATACCACAAGAGATCAAACACAGAGATGACACAGTGGTTTATCCCGTGGTTCGGCCAAGACCAACGCTTGCCTACTCCACGTTGTGGCGTCCCAACGGACGAGGGTTGCAATCAACCCCTCTCAAGCGGTCCAAAGACCAACTTGAATACCACAGTGTTTTAGTTTGCCTTTCAATATCCCGTTTGCGAGGAATCTCCACAACTTGGAGCCTCCCGCCCTTACACTTGAGATTCACAAAGAAATACGGAGTAAGGGAGGGATTAGCAACACACACAAATCCACAGCAAAATGTGCACACACACGGCCAAGAATCGAGCTCAAGAGACTATCTCAAAGTTCTCACTAGAACGGAGCTCGAATCACTGAGAATGACAAACGAATGCGCAGAGACTGAGTGTGGATGATCAAGAATGCTCTAAGGTTGCTTGGTTTTCTCCTCCATGCGCCTAGGGGTCCCTTTTATAGCCCCAAGGCAGCTAGGAACCGTTGAGAGCAAATCTGGAAGGCTGATCTTGCCTTCTGTCGACTGGTGCACCGGACAGTCCGGTGCCCGATTTCTTTCCTTAAATGGCGCAGCTGACCGTTGGCCGCCAGAGAGCCGTTGGCGCACCGGATATGTCCGGTGCACACCGGACAGTCCGGTGCCCCCTTCTAGCCGTTGGCTCGGCCACGTGTCCCGCGCAGATCGCGCGGCCGACCGTTGGCTCACCGGACAGTCCGGTGCACACCGGACAGTCCGGTGAATTATAGCCGTACGTCGCCGGTAAATTCCCGAGAGCGGCCAGTTCGCCCGAGTCAGTCTGGCGCACCGGACACTGTCCGGTGCACCACCGGACAGTCCGGTGCTCCAGACCGAACAGCCTTTTGGCTATACACAGCCAACTTTTCTCTGACTCGATTTCTCCTGTTTCAAGCACTTAGACACAATACATTAGTCTTCAAAACAATGTACTAAGGCATAGAAACATACCTTTGCTCTTGATTTGCACTTTGTCCGTCCATGGGTATAGATTTACATTTAAGCACTTGTGTTGGCACTCAATCACCAAAATACTTAGAAATGGCCCAAGGGCACATTTCCCTTTCACTCTTCTGGCAAGGCTGGCTCACAACTTCAATCTGAGACATCTCCTGGATGGGTTAAGAGGGAGCTGATGTTGATGACTTCTTCTGGCGGCGACTGATATGGCAGAACAGGATTGAACTCTTCTTCAAGTGGGACTGGCTCTTATAGCTCCTCAGAGGGAGGCGGTGCTGGCGAGGTGCTTGCAACTTCTTTGATCTCAAGGGATGGTGCTGGAATCTTCTTCATGGTGAGGGGATCAAACAACTCTTGCGGGGGATCTTGGGAGGACTCGGGGTGCTCTTTCTTATCCATAGCCTGAGAGGAGACTGGAATTCCTTGCAAGACTATGGCTCCTTCCAGTAGTTCCCAAGTCTTCTTCTCTCTTCTGATAGAGACCGGGTGACCTTCAAGAATCTGGGGATCTTTAGCTCTCCTGGGTTGAACTGGGTTGGATGAAGCGGGCTCTTGGATCCATAGGGCTCTATGTTGGTTATGGGTTACCAAGTAGGCCTCCATCAACTTCTGGACATGCTCATCCTTGGCTTGCTTCAGGGCTTCAACAGCAATGACTTCACGACTTTCCAAGGCAGCTACATGGGCTTCAGCTGTGGTGAGATCCACATGGAGCTGACAATTGCGCTTCTCTACATCTTCTGCTCGGGCAATCATCTGATGGTGGTGCTGAGCCAAGAAATCATAATGTGCATCCAGGGTGAGCAGGTAGGCAGTGAGGTACACGACTATGGGGTCAACCTCGTCCCCAAGCAGTTGTTGCCCTTCTAATGCACGCATCCTGGCCATCCAAACTATACGGTTTCTCTAAAAGGACGGAAACAATCTGAGCGGGGTGTCAGCCACTTCTTCTTCATAGATCTGACACAGGGCCCTCAATGTCTTGCGGGCGACGACTTGGCAGGTGTCTTTGAATCTGTGCCCAGCAGCAGTGACACTCCATTCCACATGGTGCGGACTGGATCCAATGTATACAGTCACGACACACTTCATTGTGCCATGCTCGACAAATTCACGACCATCATACTCTGGTTGGCTCCTCATTCCGAGGCGGACTGTGCATGCTCTCAGCAACTTGGGGAAACCATCTTCATTCTGGCAAAAGCTGGTTTGGCATAGAACCTCCATCTGACTTCTGAGAGAAGGAAAGGGGGAAAACATTTTTGAAATGAAGGGATGAGAGTAAGAATTTTTTTAAGAAAATAGTTTTGACTCAAAAACTTTTGGATCAGGCTAAGGGTTACGTCCTATGGCCAACCTAACAGCTCTGATACCACCTGAAGTGCCCCAGATCCTCTAGGACTCAAATGTGATACAATTACTAGTCCCAAGAGGCTAGTAAACACATTTATGCATCAGATAATTCTAGATCTGCTTAAACGAGACAAACCTATAAAGGTGGCGATCAACTTTAAGAGTTGGTCCACAACTCGGGACATATCATCAGAGTGGGGCTGAAGCAGCCCATATGCACCGAAGCAAATCAGCGGTCCAACAGCCACAGGCAAGGTTGGGAACAGTCATAACTCTTACCCGATCTCCTTTTTCTGAAAAACAACAAATAAGCAAGGGTGAGTACAAACGTACTCAGCAGCCCACCTTCACTCGCGGAATGGGGAAATCAGATATAATGCATGGAATATGTGGAGCTCAGGATATTTTGCAGAAACAACAATATTTTATGCAGGGTTGTTTTGTAAAACAATTTGTATTTTTCAAAGCGCATCCTCTCCCAAAGGAGTAGGAAGTTTTTCAATATAGAATAAAATCCTCTGGACTAAACCATCCAGGTATCTCAGCAGTTTCCCACTGGTTTTCATTTTCAAAAACAGCTACTGGACTTCCCCTCCACCATAGCTCACGGCTCAACCGCTGGACCTTTTAAAAACCACTGTTCTCAAACGCACCCTTTTTTTGAAAACAAAACACTAATTGTCATACCACACCAGACTCGTCCATTCCTGTGGACACGGACTATTCGAATAGGTTTGAACTCTGTGCAGAGGGGTACACTTTACCCACTAGTCTGGTTTCTGCGATCTCACTGTCGTGAGATTCGAATGTCGAATCTCTTTCTTTCCTCGCACATCCTTACCTTAACGGTTATACCGGAAGGAGTCAGGCCACCGCCATGTCCAAACCGGACAAAACATCCCCCCTCCTTATCCTCCCGGTGCTCCCCAGCCTTCATAACCCTAGGGTTTGGACCGTACGAGTTTAGATTGAGTGACTGCCCATACAGTCTCGAGTGGTTGTACTTATCATGAGTACAGGTAGTGAAGGATGACAAACCGGTCCTTATGTGGGGGGACAATCCTTCTGCTCACACCTAAGCCAGCTGAGCCATCACCTTAGGCCCTCCCCTAAACCAGGGAGTCCCTGATCATCCCTACTCAAAGGTGATGAGGGTGAAAACCCTTCATCATACACATTTTGAAAAGCATTTTCTTTTGAAAACTCACACCTTTTCTCAAATCATTTGTAACAAATATATCAAGGATTGATTGCGGCAAGCGGCTGGGTGGCCATAATAACTTGTCTCAAAATCATATCATGCATAAAATAACAGGCTGAGGGTTGTGGTTGTAAAACATAGGTAATTTATGCATCAAAGGGATCCAGTGAGCTTGTCGTGCTTATTCGGCGAAGGGGGAAGGGGAACTCGCGGAACTGGCTTCTAGCTCCACTGCCTGGCGTAGACTTGCAGATCGGGCCTCCACGAGACGACACGAACGCTCTGATAACTATGCAACATGAACGAGCAAACATACAAACCAGCAAGTATACCAACAAATATTTAGTATAGTGGTCAGAATAGCGATATATGGATGGGTAGAGTCTTGAGTAGAATATGTGTCATGTGGTGTCGAGATACTACTAGTGGTGGAGGGGAGGTGCTTACCAGGAGGGTGGACTAGAGGCGAAGCGACACTATGTGTGTAGCCGGCAGAGTAGAGTAACTGAGTGGGTGGGGTGTTTGCCTTGGCTGAGGGTGTTGAGTGTGTGTGGAGAGGGTAGCTGGGTGTATTTATAGCTGGGTGTATGTGGTGTAGCACAGTGAAGTTCACTGTTGGTGAGAATAGTGACGAATGAATCGTCTGACTTAGTATGAACAGGAGAGTTATAGACAGAATATGGGACAAGAGTATTTTGGGAGTTTTCTGGAATATGAACCATGCTTAAGGGATGACATGGTTGGATAGGGAATAGTTTGATAAGAATTTAGAAACAAGAATTATTGGAATCTGAGTTTGGAAGCCTGGTTCGAAGGAATCTCAAAGTTAAGCGTGCTCAACTTGGAGAAACCTGGGATGGGTGACCAGATGGGAAGTTCCCTACTGGAAGGAAAATCACAGTCACCGGAGTTTATATGACTGGAATATGGGTCTGGCTGGTCTTAGGTGGACTGGATAACATGATGGATGCGTAGTTGAAAGTTGGGGGTGATCGGATGATCGATGAATAGTAACGATGAATAGTAATGGTAAATAGTGACAACGAAAAAGTTACCATAGATACCATCGATGAATAGTAACGATAATGAACAATGTCAGTGAATAGTAACGATAAATAGTAACGATGGTGAATAGTGTCGATGAATAGTAACGATGGTGAATAGTAACGATGGATAGTAATGGTGACTAGTGATTGTGAATAGTTTGTATGAATGAACGATGAATAGTGACGATGAACGAACGATGAACGATGAATAGGAACTATGAACGAACGAACGAACGATCGAATGGTCGGACGAACGAACGATCGAAATTTCGGCAGCATAACGGCAGGACAAAGATTATCTGGAAGAATGATGAATAGGAACTATGAACGAACGATAAACGATGAATAGGAACTATGAAAGAACGATGAACGATCGAATGATCGATCGAACGAACAATCGGAATTTCGGCAGCATAACGGCAGGAAAAAGATTATTTGGACGAACGAACGGACGAACGATCGAACGATCGGACGAACGAACCATGAATGATCAGACGAACGATCGAATGATCAGACGAGCGAATGAACAAACTAAGAACAGGGGGATGAACGATCGAAGAACGACCGAACGATCCTTGTGCTAGTGTGTGCTTGTGTGGGAGGTGGAGTGGGCGTGTGGGGGGGAGTGGAGAGAATTGCCATGAAATGGCTTGGGGTGGGATGAGAGGAGGCCCTTGCCCCTCTATTTATAGTCATGGTGGGGGGATTAGGGGGAGGGATGAGAGGATTAGTGGGAGATTAGCATGGATTTGTCTTATATGAGTGTAATTAGCTTGTAGAGCTCAACGTATGAAACTGGAGGCATACGTATACGTATGAGCATGAGGAAAGTTATGAAGAAAATATTTGTAGGGACTTGAAAAAAGATTTTGAAGGTATTTCTGAGGAGGAAAATATTTGGAGAATTATCGGTTGAATATTTGGACAGTATTCCTTGAAAGAACTTGAAGGGGATCACTAGGGAAATATCTGGGCAGTATTTCTGGAAACAATTTGAGGGGGATCACTGGGGAAATATTTGTAGGATATTTTGAGAAGGATTTTGGAGAGAATATAGACCACTATATTATATTTGTTGATATCAACTCGCAAACAAACATTTTGAAATGAAATTTGAAATTCATTTTGAATTTAGAGCGAGTTTGAGAAAATTCCAAGATTTGAATTTTTGGGATGCTACAACCTTGCATCCAGCATAATCAGAGTCTGAATATCCAATTAAGTCAAAGGTTGACCCCTTTGGATACCAGATCCCGAAGCAAGGCGTAGAAACTAAATATCGTAGAATCCGCTTAACGGCCACAAGGTGACATTCCCTTGGGTCGGATTGAAATCGAGCACACATGCATACGCTAAGCATAATATCTAGTCTACTAGCACATAAATAAAGTAATGATCCTATCATAGACTGATATGCCTTTTGATCAACGGACTTACCTCCTCTGTTGAGGTCGACATGTCCATCGGTTCCCATAGGTGTCTTCGCGGGCTTGGCGTCCTTCATCCCAAACCGCTTGAGAAGATCTTGAGTGTACTTCGTTTGGGAGATGAAGGTGCCGTCCTTGAGTTGCTTCACTTGGAACCCAAGGAAGTAGTTCAACTCGCCCATCATTGACATCTCAAATATTTGAGTCATCACCCTGCTAAACTCCTCACAAGACTTTTGATTAGTAGAACCAAATATTATGTCATCGACATAAATTTGGCACACAAACAGGTCACCATTACAAGTCTTAGTGAAAAGAGTGGGATCGGCTTTCCCAACCTTGAAAGAATTAGCAATTAAGAAATCTCTAAGGCATTCATACCATGCTCTTGGGGCTTGCTTAAGTCCATAGAGCGCCTTAGAGAGCTTACACACATGGTCGGGGTACCTGTCATCCTCAAAGCCAGGGGGTTGTAACACATACACCTCCTCCTTTATTGGCCCGTTGAGGAAAGCGCTCTTCACATCCATTTGAAACAACCTGAAAGAATGGTGAGCGGCATAGGCTAATAATATTCTAATAGACTCTAGCCTAGCCATAGGAGCAAAAGTTTCTTCGAAATCCAAACCTGCGACTTGGGCATAACCTTTTGCCACAAGTCGAGCCTTGTTTCTTGTCACCATTCCGTGCTCGTCTTGCTTGTTGCGGAACACCCACTTGGTTCCCACAACGTTTTGCTTTGGATGTGGCACCAGGTTCCAAACTTCATTCCTCTTGAAGTTGTTGAGCTCTTCCTGCATGGCCAACACCCAGTTCGGATCTTGCAAGGCCTCTTCTACCCTGAAAGGCTCAATAGAAGAGACAAACGAGTAATGCTCACAAAAATTAGCTAATCTTGAGCGAGTAGTTACTCCCTTGCTTATGTCACCCAGAATCTGATCGACGGGGTGGTTTCTTTGAATCGTCGCTCGGACTTGAATTGGAGGGGCCGGTGGTGCTTCTTCCTCCATAGCTTGTTCTTCTTGTGCTCCGCCTTGATCACACGACTCTTCTTGATGAACCTGTCCATCATCTTGAGTTGGGAGATGCACCATCGTTGAGGAAGAAGGTTGATCTCGCTCTTGTTGTTCCTGTGGTCTCACATCTCCAATCGCCATGGTGCGTATTGCGGCCGTCGGAACATCATCTTCATCTATATCATCAAGATCAACTTGATCTCTTGGAGAGCCATTAGTCTCATCAAATACAACGTCGCTAGAGACTTCAACCAAACCCGATGATTTGTTGAAGACTCTATACGCCTTTGTATTTGAGTCATACCCTAGTAAAAACCCTTCTACAACTTTGGGAGCAAATTTGGAATGTCTACCTTTCTTCACCAAAATGTAGCATTTGCTCCCAAATACACGAAAGTAAGAAACATTGGGTTTGTTACCGGTTAGGAGTTCGTAGGAGGTCTTCTTGAGGAGACGATGTAGATAGAGCCGGTTTATGGCGTGGCAAGCTGTGTTCACAGCTTCCGACCAAAACCGCTCGAGCGTCTTGAACTCTCCAAGCATCGTCCTCGCCATGTCGATGAGTGTCCTGTTCTTCCTCTCTACCACACTGTTTTGCTGTGGTGTGTAGGGAGCGGAGAACTCATGCTTGACACCTTCCTCCTCAAGATACTCCTCAACTTGTAAGTTCTTGAACTCGGACCCGTTGTCGCTCCTTATCTTTTTCACCTTGAGCTCAAATTCGTTTTGAGCCCTCTTTAGAAAGCGCTTTAGGGTCCCTTGGGTTTCTGATTTATCCTGCAGAAAGAACACCCAAGTGAAGCAGGAAAAGTCATCTACAATTACAAGACCATACTTACTTCCCCCGATGCTAAGGTAGGCGACGGGTCCAAAGAGGTCCATGTGAAGAAGCTCCAGTGGTCCTGATGTTGTCATCACATTCTTGCTGTGATGAGTGCTTCCCACCTGTTTCCCTGCCTGACAAGCTGCACAAGGTCTATCTTTTTCGAAGCAAACATTGGTTAGTCCTAACACATGTTCTCCCTTTAGAAGTCTATGAAGGTTCTTCATCCCAACATGTGCTAAACGACGATTCCACAGCCAGCCCATGCTAGTCTTAGCTATTAAGCATGCATCTAGATCGGCCTCCTCTTTTGAAAAATCAACTAAGTAGAGTTTGTCGTCTAATACACCCTTAAACGCTAGTGAACCATCACTCCTTCTAAAGACAGAAACATCAACATTTGTAAACAAACAATTGTAACCCATGTGGCACAATTGACTTGCAGATAGGAGGTTGTAACCAAGCAACTCTACTAAAAACACGTTTGAAATGGAGTGCTCGTTGGTGATGGCTATCTTGCCCAAGCCTTGGACCTTGCCTTGGTTCCCATCTCCAAAGATAATTGTATCCTAGGAATCCTTGTTCTTGATGTAGGAGGTGAACATCTTCTTCTCCCCCGTCATGTGGTTTGTGCATCCGCTGTCGATAATCCAGCTTGAGCCCCCGGATGCATAAACCTAAAAGAAAATTTACGCTTGGGTTTTAGGTACCCAACTCTTGTTGGGTCCTACAAGGTTAGTTACAATAGCCTTTGGAACCCAAATACAAGTCTTATCTCCCTTGCATTTGGATCCCAATTTCCTAGCAACTACTTTTTCATTCTTACAACAAATTGCAAAAGAAGTATTGCAAGCATGGTAAATTGTAGAAGATCCATTACATTCTTTCCTAGGCACATGATGCACAACATGATTTCTCCTAGGTTTACTTCTACCATGCACAAAAGTAGAGCTAGAAGCAAACATAGCATGTGAATTAAAGACATCATGATCATAACTCCTATGGGCATTTCTAGAAAATTTTCTATCACTGTAAATGAAAGCATGATTCCTTTGAGCATTATTAGCCATAGGGGTCTTCCCTTTCTCCTTGTTGAGAACGGGAGCCTTTTGGCTTGTTAAGTTCTTGGTTTCCTTTCGAAAACCAAGTCCATCCTTAATAGAGGGGTGTCTACCAATAGTGTAGGCATCCCTAGCAAATTTTAGCTTATCAAAATCAACCTTGCAAGTCTTAAGTTGAGCATTAATACTTGCCACCTCATCATTTAATTTAGTAATAGACATAAGGTGTTCATTACAAGCATCAACATCAAAATCTTTACATCTATTACAAATACTAATATGCTCTACACATGAACTAGATTTATTTGCTTCCTCTATCTTAGCATTTAATTCATCATTTAAACTCTTTAAACTAGATACAATTTCATGGTAAGCAGATATCTCAGAAGACAACACTTCATTTCTCTTAAGTTCTAAGGCAAGAGACTTTTGAACACTAACAAATTTGTCATGTTCCTCATACAAAATGTCCTCTTGCCTCTCTAGCAGTCTATCTTTTTCATTTAAAGCATCAATCAACTCATTAATCTTTTCTACTTTAGCTCTATCTAATCCTTTGAACAAGCTAGTGTAATCTACTTCATCATCAGTAGAATCCTCATCACTAGAAGTAGAGTACTTGGGGGAATCTCGAACACTCACCTTCTTATCTTTGTCCATGAGGCAGGTGTGGCGTTCGTTGGGGAAGAGCGAAGATTTGTTGAAGGCCGAGGCTGCCAATCCTTCATCGTCGGAGTCGGATGAAGAGCAGTCTGAATCCCATTCTTTGCCAAGGTGAGCCTCGCCTTTCGCCTTCCTGTAGCTTTTCTTCTTCTCCTTCTTCCCATGTCTTTCTTCCCCTGGTCATTTTCATTATCGGGACATTGAACAATAAAATGACCAGTCTTACCGCATTTGAAACATGAGCGCTTTCCCCTTGTCTTATTCTTGTTGGGGTACTCCTTGCGTCCTATTAGTGCGGTCTTGAAGCGCTTGATGATAAGCGTCATCTCATCTTCGTTGAGGCCAGCGGCCTCCACTTGTGCCACCTTGCTTGGTAGCGTCTCCCTGCTGCTGGTTGCTTTGAGGGCAACAGTTTGAGGCTCGTGGACGGGGAGTGGACCGTTTAGAGCGTCGTCCACATATCGAGCCTCCTTCACCATCATGCGCCCGCTCACAAACTTTCCAAGAATCTCCTCGGGCGTCATCTTGGTGTACCTGGGATTCTCACGAATATGGTTAACAAGATGGGGGTCAATTATCGTGAATGACCTTAGCATAAGTCGGACGACATTGTGGTCCGTCCATCTTGTGCTTCCATAGCTCCTAATCTTGTTGATCAGGGTCTTGAGCCTGTTGTATGTTTGTGTTGGCTCCTCTCCCCTGATCATCGTGAACCTTCCCAACTTGCCTTCCACCAACTCCATTTTGGTGATCATGGAGGCGTCATTTCCCTCATGTGATATCTTGAGGGTATCCCAAATTTGCTTGGCGTTGTCCAAGCCGCTCACCTTGTTGTATTCATCCCTGCACAAAGATGCTAGCAAAACAGTGGTAGCTTGTGCATTCTTATGAATTTGTTCATTAATAAACACCGGGTTATCCGTACTATCGAAATGCATTCCATTTTCAACTATCTCCCAAATGCTAGGATGGAGAGAAAATAGGTGACTACACATTTTGTGACTCCAAAAAGAGTAGTCCTCTCCATCAAAGTGTGGAGGTTTACCAAGAGGAATTGAAAGCAAATGAGCATTGGAATTAAACGAAATACGAGAATAATCAAAATAATAGTTTTGATTAACCGGTTTATTTTTAGACGAGTCGTCGTCATCGTCTCTTGGTGAAGAAGAGGAGGCGTCACTGACGTAGTAAATGATCTTCTTGATCCGCCTCTTCTTCTTCCCGTCCCTCTTCTTGTGACTCGATCCTGAGTCAGTGGGCTTGTCGTCCCTTGGCTCATTGAAGAGGGAATCCTTCTCCTTGTCGTTGACCACCATCCCCTTTCCCTTAGGATCCATCTCTTCGAGCGATTAGTCCCTTGAATGAAGAGAACGGCTCCGATACCAATTGGGAGCACCTAGAGGGGGGGTGAATAGGTGATCCTGTAAAATTCAGCACTAATAGCCACAAAACTTTGGTTATGAAGGTTAGAACGGTTAAGTGGCTTGAAACGAGCTCTTGTGAACACAGACAATCAAAGAGAAAACAATCACAAGAGACACGCGATTTTATCCCGTGGTTCGGCCAAGTAACACTTGCCTACTTCCACGTTGTGGCGTCCCAATGGATGAGGGTTGCACTCAACCCCTTTCAAGTGATCCAATGATCAACTTGAATACCATGACTTTTCTTGCTTTTCTTTTTTCCCATTTGCGAGGAATCTCCACAAGTTGGAGTATCTCGACCTTACAACAAAGATCACAATGAAAACACAAGAGTAAGGTTGGGAGCAACAAACACAAATTCGCAGCACACACACGCACACAAGCCAAGGCTTGAGCTCAAGATGAAGCACAAAGAGTTCTCAACTAGAACGGAGCTCAAACCACTAACACGATCGATCAAGTGCGCGGAGACAGAGTGTGGGAGTCTTAGAATGCTTAGTGAATGCTTGAGTTACTCCTCCATGCGCCTAGGGGTCCCTTTAATAGCCCCAAGGCAGCTAGGAGCCGTTGGAGGCCAACAAGGAAAGTTATCCTTGCCTTCTGTCAGGTGGCGCACTGGACAGTCTGGTGCACCACCGGACAACCACTGTTCATGTCCGGTGCGCGATCTCCTTCCTATTCTGGTGCAGACGACCGTTGCAGATTCGTGGCAGTTGGCACACCGGACAGTGTCCGGTGCACACCATACAGTTCGGTGCCCCCTGCCGACCGTTGGCGCGGGCCGCACGTCGCCCGCGGATTGTGCGGCCGACCATTGCGCTGGCGGTTGTTGGCTCACCGGACAGTCCGGTGCACCACCAGACAGTCCGGTGAATTATAGCCGTACACCACCAAATTCTCCCGAGAGCGGCCTGTTCACCGGAGTCCAGCCTGGCGCACCGGACACTGTTCGGTGCACCACCGGACAGTCCGGTGTGCCAGACTGAGTAGAGATTTGGCTGCACCGAGCCAAGTATTTTGATTCTTTTCTTTTCTCTGTTTCTAGCACTTAGACAACATATGTTAGTACTCAAAACAATGTACTAAGTCTAGAACCGTACCTTGTTACATGATTTGCATCTTTTGCTTGTTTGGCACATAATATTTCACTCACTTTGTATTGGACACTTAATCACCAAAACATTATAGAAATGGCCCAAGGGCACATTTCCCTTTCAATCGTAACCAGCGCGCGGCGTGGACACATGAGATCGGACCAGCTGACTGCGAGGGCCCCGCCAGTCGGTCAGTTGCTAGCGCGCAGCGCGGGGTGAAGGCAAAGTAGGCCCGTGGGCCTGCGCTGGAGGCAGGGGTGTTAGGCCAGATTGGGGTACAGTTGGCCCAAGATCTTGTTTTATTTTTTTTTTCCTTTTTCTTCCTGTTTTGTTTTAATTTCAGTTTTATGCTTCCAAATCCAAATTTTAAACTCAATTAGAACTACACAAAAATAAATCACGTCATGAGATGCAAGTTGTATTTTTTAGTTACTTTATTATTATTTTATTTAGGAAATATCTCCAATAAAAATGCACACAAACACACCTCATTTATTTCAAGAGAATATTATTTTAGATGTGTAGTCAAATTAAAAGTACATTCAAACATTCCACATTGTACTAATTATTTATAAGAAAATAACCTTTATTGAAAACCTTCATCAAGAGGTCTTTTAATTTAATTCCTTTAAAGCCTATGTTCCAACATATAATTCATCATGGATTGTTTTATTAAACCTTCAATTCCAAAATATTATTTTTAGAGGATATTACTTTAAGGGTAAGAACTTATTTTATTAGAGAATTTTCTCAAAACTTTTGGAGAATTTCACTAAATTTGTAAGACAAGATTTTGAGGTGTTACAATTTCTTAAAGCTATATCATCCTAGTGTATGTCAAGATGCTTAAAAAACCAATGCTATCACATCGAGTTGATAACAGCCTATATCAGGTGCTTTTGGTTCGCTTAGCTTCCCTAAAAGGCAGAGGACATGGGTTGAGCACCATATGTGGCACCTGGGAAAGTTGGACGGTCCGGTCATATGGCCCCGACAGTCCGCGCCCGGACATTCCGCGGGGTAGTTCGGACGGTCCACGGTAGAATTAACTCATGTGAGAAAATGTTTTTCCATGCATGCTTATCCATCTAATCATGTGGATTTTGTTGGGAAACGCATAGGAACAGATCTAGAACTATCCTTATATATATATATATATGAAAGGTACGACAAATTGGCACACGAGACAATGGATCCAAGCAATCTACATATCGTTTCCTTTATTTTCTCGCCCGATAGCAGTAATTTAGCCTTAGTGTTAGTTTTTCTCGACCTATTCCTTCATCTCTAGACAACTATACCTCGTCTAGTGACGCCCTAGATGGCCTGCCGATCCTGGAGCACCCCCTGGAACTCTCCTCCTCGATAGGGTCCCTCTTAGGAGGCGAGATCTAGGGTTCTCGCGAAGAAGAAAACGGTTTGCGTCGTCGTGGACCATTCGTCCCTGTGGGTGGATCGTCTGGTGCCGTGTACAGAATACCCGCTGCTACAACAAGGTTGTGGACCGTCCAAACCTAAGCCACGGACGTGCTCCCACAGAGAGCACCACCAAAAGGTTCACCCCTAGTATTTGGTCCTAAATCGAAGCCAACACTTTGTTTGAGAAAACTACTATAGTAAAGATAGCTCAATGGGATGATTAAAGCTATTTATGATGTGCTTATGTGTTAAATTAACAAATAAAAATAGCCCAACTGATATCTGAATACCAGGTGGATGGTGGAAAGTGGAGCAAAATACCCCCACTGCAAGGCATTTGTATCTACATTTCTGCGGGTTGACCCTCTGGGATCCCAGACGTCTCCATTGATGGGTAATAAATAGGGATGATGTTTTAGTTAGACTATCTCCATGAGCTTATTCGTATCCATACCCATATTCAAACTCCACTCCACGAACAGTGCAATCTACAATACAGAACAATGCAAAATAGTGCTTATGGATAAACTTTGAGGGTGAACTGTTGGAGTCGGCCTTATAGTTCTTCCAAAGTTGGCCTAACCAACTGTTGGAGTCGACCTTATCGTTCTTCCAAAGTTGGCCAAGGTTAGGCTTCTACTACACTATTAGCCTAAGTATGTGGTATATAGGATTTGACCCCTATCTAGGATTATTTGGCAATAAATTTATTGGATATGTAGGATTAGACTTCTGTCAAGGAATATTCAGGAGTAAATTTATGACGGGTCTAGGATTTGAAGGATGTGTATTTAAAATTATTAAGGGATAAAAAGAATTTGGTATGTCTAATATCGTATAAAGTCTAACTATTAGATATATATATATATAATACCCCAATATATTACATATTTACATAGCATACACATGATAAATATATCAAACAAAATGAAGTCTTAGACGAGCATAAGATCGATAAAAATGAAATTATTCATAGTGATAAGAGCCAATATTTAAAATATATACATGCTCATAATCTTGTTTTAGCTGAATTAATTTTTATTTTTTTGCGGAAGTGATATCGAACTTATAAGAAAAAAAGTTATGGAATGCTCTACTGATAAAGTTTATACTTTGGAGCCGAAGAGCGGGTGAGGGTCATTTTCAAAGTGCATCATCTCTCAAAGGAGCAGGAAGTTTTTCAAAATAGAATCAAATCCCCTGGACTAAACCATCTAGAAATCTTGGTAGTTTCCCACTGGTTTTTGAAAGTCGCATAGAGGGGGTGAATAGGCGAAACCTGAAAATTATGAACTTTGAACGTGCACTTTACCCGAGGTTAGAGTTAGAAATAAATACTAGTGAATTCGGAGTGTGGAAGATAGTTCCTCTTGCTATGAGTTGCTCAATCTATGCAGATAACTTTGGGATCAAACTTAAAACGATGTGAGCAAGAGAACTTTAGAGAGAGAGAAGAGGGGAGAAACAAATCGAGTGGTGAAGATCAACACAAGTGAACATGACGATTTGTTTCCCGAGGTTCGGTTCCAAAGAACCTACTCCCCGTTGAGGACCACAAAGGCCGGGTCTATTCCAACCCTTTCCCTCTCTCAATCGGTCACTTAGACTGGTCGAGTGCTTCTTCTTAATCACACGGGTCACTAAGACCCCGCAAGGATCACCACACAATTAGGTGTCTCTCGCTTGCTTTACAAAACACTTGGAAAGTTTAGTATGAGAATAACAAAGCAACCAAGCAACAAGATCAACAAAAGAAACACAAATCACCCTCTCTCAAGTCACTAAGGACATTTGATTACTTGACTTGATTTTAGAACTTGGAATGATTTGATGCTTTGATTGTGTCTTTGGAGTCTATTCTTTTGCTCTAGTATTGAATGAGGAAGTTGAAATACTTGGATGGCTTGAATGGTGGTGGTCGGGGGTATTTATAACCTCAACCACTATTCATGTCGTTGCTGTCGATGGTCACACCGGACAGTCCGGTGGTGCACCAGACACTCCACTATTCACTATCCGGTGAGTGCCACGTCAGCTGACCGTTAGGGCTTGGAGCTGTTGACCATTGAAGTCTTCTGTCTTCTTGTGGCACCGGACAGTCCGGTGCGACCTATCATCGCAGACTGACATCTGACTTCTGCGCTGCAAACTGCGCCACAGTCAGCGCAGTCGACCGTTGGGCAAAGTTGACCGTTGCTTCGTTGTCTCACTGGACAGTCCGGTGGTGCACCGGATAGTCTGATGAATTTTAGTGGATGAGCGCTGAGAAACCCCGAGAGCATCCAGTTAGCGGAGGGCTCCCGCTTGGGCACCAGACAGTGTCCGATGCGCCATAGGCTGCGCCAATTCTGTTTTGCTCCAACCATGTAGAATTCTCAACGCCGAACCTTTCAAAACTATTTTCTAATATTTTAGAAAACAAAAGACTAATTGTCAAATCCATGCTATAACTCATCTATATCTGTAGACACAAAATATTCGAATAGATTTTTGAACTCTGAGAAGAGGTGTACACTTTACCCACTAGTCTGGTTTCTGCAATCCCACCATCATGAGATCCGAATACTAACACTCTCTCCTCCCCTGCACGACTTTACCCAGTTATACCGAAAGGAACAAGGCCACCTCCTCGCCCAAACCAGGATAGAATTATTCCCCCTCCTTGTCCTTTTGGTGCTCCCCAGCCACCATAACCATGGGGTACAGACCATGCAAGGTCAGATCAAGCGACTGCCCATACAGTCTCGAGTGGTTGTACTTACTAAGAGTATAGGTAAGGAGTGATGACAAACCGATCCTTATGCGAGAGGGACAATCCTGCATGCTCACACCTAACATGGCTGAGCCAACACCTTAAGGCCCTCCCAAACCAGGGAGTCCCTAATCATCCCGCTCAAAGGTGATAAGGATGATAACCTTTCATCATACCCATTTTGATAAACATTGTCTTTTGAAAAACTCACTCATTTTGTCAAATCATTTTGTAATAAAAATGTCAAGGAGTATAAAGATGAATTACAACAAAGTTCTAAGATGGGTGGCCATATTACCATGTCTCTTAGCAAAAATCATATAATGCATAAAATAACCGATTGAGGGATGTGTTTAAAAACATAGGTAATTTATGCTTCAAAGGGATCCAATGAGCTTTTCGTGCTTTAACTAGCGAAAGGGTGAGAGCTCGTGAAACCGTCTGACGTAGGCTCGTGGATCTGGTGCCTGGGTTATATGGAAGCATAGGAATGTGTGTTTTTGATGGTTGTATTCCTAGTTTACTTGTCACCCTCTGGGTGGCCAGGGAGTAGGCTTTGTATTGGTCCTTGGCAGCTGCAAAAGCCCTGTCCTCCCTTCAGGTTGGAGTGTTGTTTGTGTAATAGAGCTCTAGGTCATTGTTTGTTTTCTATAGTCGGTGAACAATCCACTATGTAATCCTAGGTGGGATGTGTGCTGCCGTACCGGGAATCTATTCCTGTCACACCCGGTTCTGGGATAATCATTCACCATTACATACACATTCATACATCACAGATTTACACTCATAAATACGTCTTAAAGCGTAAATACTTAATAATTCATTATAACTACTATTGCGGGTCATTATTGATGAGTTATGAGTAGGTGGCTATAATAACATGTATTTACATTATTTATGAAAATAAATGCTAATTATTTTCTTTATTACTAACAATAGACTTATAAGTTTTATTCCTTTTATTTCTAAATAGAATTTATGTGTATAGCTAAAAATGGTTTATCTATGATTCTTCTAACATTAATATTCCAAAAATTAAGGTAAATCACGAATTGGACTTTTAATAATATATTCATGGTTATTATGACATTTCTAAATAGAATTTATGCGTATAGCTAAAAATGGTTTATCTATGATTCTTCTAACATTAATATTCCAAAAATTAAGGTAAATCACGAATTGAACTTTTAATAATATATTCATGGTTATTATGACATAAACAAGTGTTTTACTAAATTTAAGAAATTAAGTGCTATACTCATGAACACATTTATTTTGGCTAGTAAAAACCTATTTTCATTACGACTAGTGATATTCTTTTAGTTTTATATTTTTTTCTAAAAGAAAGTATCAATAATAATCAGAGGTCAAAACATCCAATAAATAACTTAGACCGATGATTAACCTATAATTCTAGCACCAAGATAAATTCTACACCACATACTAATTCCGTGCTCAAGAATTTCTATTATTTATTTAGTGAGCCTAAATGAACCTTTTGATTATAACTTCTAAATAAACATTAAAATTCATCCTAAACAGAGTTAGTTATAAAATCACTTATTTAGTATTTTTACCACATGTCTACCGAATTTCGTCATTCTTTCTAATCCAAAAAACCATTGCGAACAAATAACATGTCTAATAATAATTCATACACATATACTCAATGATTCACATACACATGAATCGCCAAATCACATCATCCCAATATTACAACGATAAATTCACAACATTCATAAATTAATTCAAACATGATTTCAAAAATACATTCAAATTGTTTTGGGTTGTCTTCAACCTTAGACGCACGGACGATGGCGGACGGTGGCGAGGCACGGGGGCACTCGGCGAGGCTAGCCAAGCAGGGAAGGGGCGCGGGGTTGGCGACCCTCGATCTCGGCAAGGTGGTGTGTCCCGGCTTTTATAGAGAGAGGGAGGGGAGAGGAAGAGGTGCCGAGGGGAGGAAGAACGGCCGGCGGCGGCATTACTTGGCCATTAATGGCGTAGTTACCTCCATTAACGGGGAGAGGGAATGGTGGGAGGAGAAGAGGCGTTAGCGGTTCAGCTCCGGGTAACGGTCGGGCGCGGTGGCGTGGGGGCAGGCGCGGTGGCGGG
Source organism: Zea mays (assembly GCF_902167145.1). Taxonomy (NCBI): domain Eukaryota; kingdom Viridiplantae; phylum Streptophyta; class Magnoliopsida; order Poales; family Poaceae; genus Zea; species Zea mays. The sequence goes on from NC_050097.1 coordinate 27,864,679, forward strand.
GTGCGCAGCACGCGCGCGCGCGTGCCCTTACGGCGACACGGGGAGGGAGAAGGGGCCGGGGCCGGGTGGGCCCAACCTGCAAGTGAGAGGCGGCGGGAGGGTTAGTGCGCGGTGGTTGTTGGGCCGCTGGTGGGCTGAAGTAGTTAGGGTTTCAGTTTCCTTTATGTTTTTTATTTTTTGTTTTTTTCTATTTCTTTTCTATTTCAAAATATATTTTAAATAACCCTAAAATCATAATAATTATACCAAAACTATTTATAAATAAAATATTTATTTTTGGACCAATAATTATTATATTATTTAACTAGATTTTCATTAAGAAGGAGATTATACTAAATAACCAAAATCAAACATGAATAAAACAAAAAAAATATTCTCTATGCAAAATAAAAATCAAACATTAGAAAGAAAATTTATTACCCTAATTATCATTAATAATCTTAAATGTACTATTTTAGTTGATGGTTTTTATAGTGTTACAAACCTACCCCTCTTAAAAGAATCTCGTCCTCGAGATTAAGGAACTTCTGAGAATAACTGGGGAAATTCTGCCCTGAGTTCATCTTCTCTTTCCCGAGTGGCCTCATCTTCTGAATGATGACTCCACTGAACTTTACACATGTTAATAACTTTACTCTGTGTAATTCTACGAGATGTTTCAAGGATTCTGACAGGGTACTCTGAATAAGTTAAATCCTCATTAACATTCAGTTCTTCCATGGGTAATTGTTCCTCCGGTACTCTTAAGCACTTCTTGAGTTGTGACACGTGAAATACATCATGCACATTCGTCAAACTTTTGGGTAGCTCTAACTAGTACGCTACTTCACCTTTTCTTTCCAAAATCTTAAATGGGCCAATGTAGCGCGGAGATAATTTCCCCTTAACCTTAAATCTTTTCATTCCTCTCATTGGTGAAACCTTAAGGTACACAAAGTCTCCTACTTCGAATATCAACTCTCTTCTTCTATTGTTAGCATAGGTTTTCTGTCTTGACTGTGTCGTCTTCAGATTCTCTCTGATAATCTACACTTGCTTTTCCGCTTCTTGGAGAATTTCTGGACCAAACACTTGAGTTCCTCCGGTCTGATTCCAATAAAGCGGTGTTCTACACTTTCGTCCGTAAAGTGCTTCAAATGGTGCCATTTTTAGACTTGCTTGATAACGATTGTTATATGAAAATTCTGCATAAGGCAAACTTTTATCCTAGCTTCTACCATGCTTTAGAGCGCAAGCTCTTAGCATATCTTCTAACACTTGGTTTGTTCTTTCCGTTTGCCCATCCGTTTGCGGATGATAAGCTGAACTAAAGTTTAGCTTGGTATCCATGGACTCATGTAGTCTTTTCCAAAAGCGCGAGTTAAACTGGGTCCTCGATCTGATACGATCTTCTTCGGTACTCCATGCAGACAAACAATCCTCGACATGTACAATTCTGCTAATTGGGCTCCTGAGTAAGTTGTCTTCACAGGTATAAAATGTGCCACTTTAGTCAATTTGTCTACTATGACCCATATTGAATCATAGCCATCCCGAGTACGGGGTAGTCCAACTATGAAATCCATACTGATTTCTTCCCATTTCCATTCAGGTACCTTGAGAGGTTGTAATAATCTTGTTGGCCTTTGGTGCTCGGCTTTAACTCGTTGACACACATCACATAGTGCAACATGAGTGGCAACATCTCTCTTAAACCATACCACCAATATTTTTTCCTTTAGATCCTAGTACATCTTTGTGCTTCCAGGGTGAATAGAGTAAGTCGAATCATGAGCTTCTCTCAAAATAAGTTGGTGTAGGTGTTCGATTTCCGGTACACATATTCTCTTTTTAAACCATATCATGTCTTGATCATCTTCCGTGAAATATGGGGCTTTACCCAACCCAATCAAAGTTTTAATTTCCTTAATTTTCTCATCAGCTTCCTATCCTTTACAAATCTCTTGTTCCAAAGTAGATTCAACTTCCATAACCGTTGCTTCCATATTATTGAGCATACCAAGGTTGAGTTGTTCCATTTCCCAACACAATTCCTGTGACATCAAATGAGTAGTGATGTTGTTCACTTGACCCTTACGACTCAAAGCATCAGCCACTACATTTGCTTTTCCTGGGTGATATTGTATTTCCAAATCATAGTCTTTGATCAACTCAAGGCATCTTCTTTGTCTTAGGTTGAGTTCTTTCTGAGTGAATATATATTTCAAGCTTTTGTGATCCGTGAAGATTTTGTACTTGTTTCCAATCATATAGTGTCGGCGTTTCGGACCCCGGGGGACCGTCAACCGGGCCGACCAGTGAATTTATTGCTGCGTGCCCCTGCCCAGATGGGTTGGCGCAAGATGGAACACAAGAGGGAAAATTTGGCTCGTGTTATCTCGCACCGGGGTGCTTGTAGTAGGGGTTACAAGCGTTGCAAGAGAGAGAGAGAGAGAGTGAGCCTATTCGTTTGCTCGTCCCCCACGCGACCCCCTCGCAGGAAGGCCATGGACCTCCCTTTTATAGATGCAAGGAGAGGGTCCAGGTGTACAATGGGGGGTGTAGCTATGTGCTAACGTGTCTGGCAGAGAAATGCCTGAGCCCTGTGTACATGCCAACGTGGCTGTCGGAGAAGTGCTTGAGCCCTGTGTACGTGATAACGTGGTCGTCGGAGAAGTGCTTGAGCCCCATAGAAGCACAGCTGGCGGTGCTGTGCGGCTGGGATCCTGCTGACGTCTCCTTGCTTCCGTAGGGGGCTGAGAACCACCAACGTCATGGACGCACGCGGGGAACCATCATTACCTATTATCGGGACGAGCCAGATGGTCCACCGATCTTGTTCCCTTGTAGCCTGGGCTAGCTAGGGGTAGGGTAATGATGTATCCCCTGTGGCGCGGTCGGTCCGAGCCCAAGGTCGGGCGAGGCGGAGACTTCTCCCGAGGCTGAGGCCGGGGTCAGGCGAGGACGCGATTCCTCCCAAGGCCGGGGCTGAGGCCGAGTCTTGGGGTCGGGCGAGGCGGAGACCTCCTCCGAGGCCGAGGCCTAAGGTCGGGCGAGGCAGAGCTTCCTGTTGCGCCCGAGGCTGAACTTGGCTGTTGTCAGCCTTACCCGGGTGGGTGGCACAGCAGTCGGAGCGGGGTGAGCGGCGCTGTTTTCCTGTCAGATCGGTCAGTGAAAGGGCGAAGTGACTGCGGTCACTTTGACCTTGCCGACTGAGGCGCGCGTGTCAGAATAAGGTGCCAGGCGATCTTCGCATTGAATGCGCCTGCGATATGGTCGGTTGGTAAGGCGATTTGGGCAAGGTTGCTTCACGGCGAAGCCTGCCCGAGCTGGGCTTTGTGCGAGCTGAGGGTGCGCCCACTGCCTGAGTAGGCCCTCGGGCGAGGCATGAATTCGTCCGGGACTACTGTTCCCGCCCGAGGCCGGGCTCGGGCGAGGCGAGATTGCGTCCCTTGGTAGACGAGGTCTTGACCTGAACCTTGCCCATCAGTCTTCGCAGTTTGTGCTGAGGGTGGTTACCAGTTGTGTTTAGGAGTGTTGGGGGTACCCCTAATTACGGTACCCGACAGTAGCCCCCAAGCCTCGAAGGGAGTGTTGGTACTCGCTTGGAGGCTTTGCCGCACTTTTTTGCGAGGGGACCGGCCTTTCTCGGTTATACTTTGTTCTGGTGGGTGCACGCAAGCGCACCCGCCGGGTGTAGCCCCCGAGGCCTCGGAGGAGTGGTTTGACTCCTCTGAGGTCTTAATGCTTTTCGTGATGCCTCGGCCAACTTTGTTGTTTCCTCATGCGGCCTGGCCGTAGCCCGGGTGCATGGTCAGGTTCCGAGTTTTTAGGCTGGTTTGTTGACGCTGTCAACAGTTTGGCTGTAGCCGAGTTGCGAGAGTAGCCCCCGAGCCTCTGCACGGAGCGAGAGGACGATCAAGGACTGTCTCGACTATTATTATACGCCCCTTCGTCGCCTTTCCGCAAGGAGGAAGGGGGGGAAGCGCCATGTTGCCCTCGGGGGGGGGGGGGGGGCGCCGAACATGGTGTTTCCAGTGAGTTGCTAATGGGTGATCCGAGTGGATGCTCGTGCCCCGTTCGATAAGGGTTGGCTAGTGGCCCAGAGGCATGCTCCAAAAGTACCTGCAGGTGATTTGCCGGACCCGGTCCCATTCGATAGGGTCCGAGGGCTCGATGCCTCCCTCCGATGGGATTCCATTACAAAATCATTCCCGCTGGTCTCGGAAATGTCCTAGGGTACCTCGGGAGCATAGCCCGAGCCTCGGCCATGTAACAGACGTACCCAGAGTCATCCCTCACTCTACGTGCTCTGGGGCGGCTATCGAACCCTTCCGAGGGGCCAGCCTTCGAACCCCTAATCAGTAAAGGGCGTGGAGCCCGTGTGCTCTAGGGCGGCTGTCGAACCCTTCCGAGGGGCCAGCCTTCGAACCCCTGATCAGTAATGAGCTCGGAGCCCGAGTGCTCTGGGGCGGCTGTCGAACCCTTCCGAGGGGCCAGCCTTCGTACAACCCTGATCAGTAGGAGGGCTCGGGGGCTCGTTTCCTTCGCTAAGAAGGATCCTTTTCGAAATATCCCCTTTCCCGGTCCTTGTAGCAAGAGAGAGAAAGAGGAAGAGGAAAAGGATATGAATTTAAATAGCGTGGCGCACCTTTTCTGACACGGTCATCATGGCAGAGGTGAAACGACGCCCGCTTCGCCTGCCAGAGGTGTCGCCTGCCCTGCCGAGGAGTTAATGCGACGGGACGGGCGATTCACGGGGCGGCTGTTGCGCGTGCGCGAGCCGTTCAGGAACGGAACACGGGCACGTCGTCTTTACTCCGTGGGAGAGGGCTCCCCTGTCGCTTCAGGAGGGGACGCGAGCCTGCAGGCGATTGGACCGCTGCTTCCGCCCGTCAGCTGCTGCAATTACTGCCGGTCCGCTTTTGGCCATGTCGACCGTCGCGCCTCTTCCCGCGGCTGACTGACCCATGATCGTTGCACTCCATTGGCACTGTTGGGTCACGCACAGGGCTGCCTCGAGTCACGGCACTGGCTCCGCAGTCGAGAAGACGCGACATTGGCGCGAGTGGTGGTGCGGTTTCCTTGCACGCAGTAACCGTTGTGCCGGTTGCATAACATGCGGGCCCGGGCCTTCACGCTGACCCACCAGATGCGACGAAGCCGAAAGGGTGCACAACCGTGGTACGGTTGCATGCCTCTTGCATAGCGGCCCACCCTTTCGCCCGCTGGTTTCTGCGAGGATGGGGTAACGCTTATAACCGTGGGGCGGTTACCTGCTTCGCGTGCAGCGGTTTGGCTTCTTCTGTTTCTGGTCCACTCGCATGACATGTGGGACCCAGCCCCCGCGTCGGAGGGTGGGAACCCTGGAGCTCGTCGGTCGAGACTTTGCTCGTGATGCTTGGAATGCGAGTGGGGAGAGCCGCCTTTAAAAAGGGATCGATCCCCCGGGCAGTGGACATGCCTCTGCACTCCCCTCATGCATGGCGCCCTTCCACCTTCCGAGCCCCCAGATGGGGTGCACCCGTGTTGTCTTCATCTTGCTGTTGTTGGAGGAGCGCGACCTCGTGGGGGTTGGCGCTCTTCGAACATCGCTCGGCTTCAAGGATTTTCATCATGCAGCCCGGCTGCAGTCCCTCACCAATGGTCATCCGTAGGGATGATCACCAGCCTTGTGGTGGGGAGAAGCAAGCCGGGCTGCAGCCTCTGCCCCGCCCTCAGCTTCAAGGATGTTCATCATCCGGGCTGGGGAGGAGGGCGCACCGAGTTGGGGCCTGCCTCTGCGTGGGCCGACGACCCATTTCTTCCTCCGGCATTCGGGGGAGAAGGGCATCCTTGAAAGGGAAATGTGCCCTTGGGCCATTTCTAAGTATTTTGGTGATTGAGTGCCAACACAAGTGCTTAAATGTGAATTTATGCTCATGGATGGACAAAGTGCAAATCAAGAGTAAAGGTATGTTTCTAAGCCTTAGTACATTGGTTTTGTGTACTAATATACTTGTCTAAGTGTTAGAAACAGAAAAGAAAAGAGGTGAAAAAGGTTTGGCTATGTACAGCCAAGACTCAGCTCAGTCTGGCAAATTGGACTGTCCGGTGGTGCACCGGACAGTGTCCGGTGCGCCAGGCTGACTCGGCGCGAAGTGGCCGCTCTCAGGAATTCGCCGACGGCGTACGGCTAAAATTCACCGGACTGTCCGGTGTGCACCGGACTGTCCGGTGAGCCAACGGTCGACCGGGCCAACGGTCGGCCGCGGAATCCGCGCGCGACACGTGGCCGAGCCAACGGTCGGAAGGGGGCACCGGACTGTCCGGTGTGCACCGGACATGTCCGGTGCGCCAACGGCTCCCAGATCTGCAACGGTCGGCTGCGCCATTTTAGGAAGGAGATCGGGCACCGGACAGTGTCCGGTGTGCACCGGACTGTCCGGTGCGCCCGATGACAGAAGGCAAGAATGGCCTTCCAGATTTGCTCTCAACGGCTCCTAGCTGCCTTGGGGCTATAAAAGGGACCCCTAGGCGCATGGAGGAGTACACCAAGCAACCTTAGAGCATTCTTGATCATCCACACTCAGTCTTTGCGCATTCGTTTGTCATTCTCAGTGATTCGAGCTCCGTTCTAGTGAGAACTTTGAGATAGTCTTTTGAGCTCGATTCTTGGCCGTGTGTGTGCGCATTTTGCTGTGGATTTGTGTGTGTTGCTTCCCTCCCTTACTCCGTGCTTCTTTGTGAACTTCAAGTGTAAGGGCGAGAGACTCCAATCTGTGGAGATTCCTCGCAAGTGGGATAAAGATAAGCAAAGCAAAACACCGTGGTATTCAAGTGGGTCTTTGGACCGCTTGAGAGGGGTTGATTGCAACCCTCATCCGTTGGGACGCCACAACGTGGAGTAGGCAAGCGTTGGTCTTGGCCGAACCACGGGATAACCACTGTGCCATCTCTGTGATTGATTTATTGTGGTTATTGTGTTTTGACCCTTCTCTAGCCACTTGGCAATTATTGTGCTAACACTTAACAAGTTTTTGTGGCTATAAGTTTAAGTTTTACAGGATCACCTATTCACCCCCCCCCCCTCTAGGTGCTCTCAATTGGTATCAGAGCCGTTCTCTTCAAGAAAAGGGACTAATCGCCCGAAGAGATGGATCCTAAGGGGAAGGGAATCGTGATCAACGACAAGGAGAAGGAGTCCTTCGTCAACGAGCCGAAAGACGACAAGCCTACCGACTCCGGCTCGAGCCATAGACGGAAGGAAGGGAAGAAGACGAGGCGCATCAAGGAGATCGTCTATTACGACGACAGCGATGAGTCTACTGCTTCCCAAAAGGATGACGACCACAACAACTACGAGAAAAGAAAATCGGTTAACTCGAACTTTTCTTTTGACTACTCTCGTATTCCGCATAGTTCAAGTTCACATTTGCTCTCCATTCCACTCGGCAAGCCCCCACACTTTGATGGGGAGGACTACGGATTTTGGAGCCACAAAATGCGTAGTCACCTATTCTCTCTCCATCCTAGTATATGGGAGATTGTAGATAGTGGAATGCACTTTGATAGTTCGGATAGTCCTATATTCATTAATGAGCAAATCCATAAGAATGCACAAGCTACCACTGTTCTTCTAGCCTCATTGTGCAGGGATGAATATAACAAAGTGAGCGGCTTGGATAACGCCAAGCAGATCTGGGACACCCTCAAGATTTCTCATGAGGGGAATGACGTTACCTTGCTCACCAAAATGGAGTTGGTGGAGGGCGAGCTTGGACGGTTCGCGATGATAAGGGGCGAGGAGCCAACTCAAACATATAACCGGCTCAAGACCCTTATCAACAAAATAAGGAGCTACGGAAGCACGCGATGGACGGACCACGACGTCGTCCGACTGATGCTAAGGTCCTTTACCGTTCTTGATCCTCATTTGGTGAATAATATTCGTGAGAATCCCAGGTACACCAAAATGTCGCCCGAAGAAGTCCTAGGAAAATTCGTCAGCGGGCGAATGATGATCAAGGAGGCAAGGTATGTGGACGACGCCTTGAATGGACCGATCAACGAGCCGCAACCTCTTGCTCTCAAAGCCACAAGAAGCAAGGAGGCGCTATCTAGCAAAGTGGCACAAATTGAGGCGGCCGGACTCAATGATGAAGAGATGGCCCTCATCATCAAAAGATTCAAGACGGCGCTTAAAGGTCGCAAGGGACAGCCAAGCAAGACCAAAACCAAGGGGAAGCGCTCATGCTTCAAATGCGGTAAGCTTGGTCATTTTATTGCTAACTGTCCCGACAATGATAGTGATCAGGACCAAGGGAACAAGAGGGAGAAGAAGAAGAATTATAAGAAGGCAAAGGGCGAGGCTCATCTTGGCAAGGAGTGGGATACGGACTGCTCTTCGTCTGACTCCGACAATGAAGGACTCGCCGCCACTGCCTTCAACAAGTCATCCCTCTTCCCAAACGAGCGTCACACATGCCTTATGGCGAGGGAGAAGAAGGTATGTACTCGAGACAATACTACTTATTCTTCTAGTAATGATGATTCTAGTGACGATGATGAAATAGACTATTCTAGTTTATTTAAAGGTCTAGATAGAATTAAAATTAGCAAAATTAATGAGTTAATTGATGCCTTGAATGACAAGAATAGGTTGCTAGAAAAGCAAGAGGATTTGTTATATGAAGAACATGATAAGTTTGTAGAGGCACAAAAATCTCTTGCATTAGAAGTTAAAAGAAATGAAATGCTTTCTTATGAATTATCTTCTTGTCATAAAACCATTGCTACTTTAAAGAGTGTTAATGATGATTTAAATGCTAAACTAGAAGTAGCTAGTAAATCTAATTCTTGTGAAGAACATGTTACAATCTGTAAGAGGTGTAAAGATTTCGATGTTGATGCTTGTAGTGATCATTTAGTTTCAATTTCCAAATTAAATGAGGAATTGGCTAGTCTTAATGCCCAACTTAAGACTAGCAAGAATGAATTTGATAAGCTGAAATTTGCAAGGGATGCCTACACGATTGGTAGACACCCCTCAATTAAGGATGGACTTGGCTACAAGAGGGAAGCCAAGGACTTGACAAGCCATAAGGCTCCTATCTCCGCCAAGGAGAAAGGGAAGGCTCCTATGGCTAGTAGTACTAAAAGGAACCATGCTTTTATGTATCATGAGAGGAGACAAACTAGAAATACTTATAGGAGTTACAATGCTTATGATTTTAACTCTCATGCCATGGTTGCTTCTAGTTCTTCCTATATGCATGGTAGAAATATGTCTAGGAGAAATACTATTCATCATGTGCCTAGAAAGAATATTATTCATGCTCCTAGGAAAGTAGTAAATGAATCTTCTACAATCTATTGTGCTTTAAATGCTTCCTTTGCTATTTGTAGAAAGGATAGGAAAATAGTTGCTAGGAAGTTAGGGGCAAAATGCAAGGGAGACAAAACTTGCATTTGGGTCCCTAAGGATATTTGCACTAACCTTGTAGGACCCAACATGAGTTGGGTACCTAAGACCCAAGCCTAAATTTGCCTTGCAGGTTTATGCATCCGAGGGTTCAAACTGGATTATCGACAGCGGATGCACAAACCATATGACGGGGGAGAAGAAGATGTTCACCTCCTACGTCAAGAATAAAGATTCCCAAGATTCAATTATATTCGGTGATGGGAATCAAGGCAAGGTAAAAGGGTTAGGTAAAATTGCAATTTCTAATGAGCACTCCATATCTAATGTGTTTTTAGTTGAGTCTCTTGGTTACAATTTGCTATCTGTTAGTCAACTATGCAACATGGGATATAATTGTCTTTTTACAAATGTAGATGTGTCTGTCTTTAGAAGATGTGATGGTTCACTAGCATTTAAGGGTGTATTAGACGGCAAACTTTACTTAGTTGATTTTGCAAAAGAGGAGGCCGGTCTAGATGCATGCTTAATTGCTAAGACTAGCATGGGCTGGCTGTGGCATCGCCGCTTAGCACATGTGGGGATGAAGAACCTTCACAAGCTTCTAAAGGGAGAACACGTGATAGGTTTGACTAACGTTCAATTCGAAAAAGATAGACCTTGTGCAACTTGTCAGGCAGGTAAACAGGTGGGAGGAGCGCATCACAGCAAGAATGTGATGACCACTTCAAGACCCCTGGAGCTGCTGCATATGGACCTCTTCGGACCCGTCGCCTATCTGAGCATAGGGGGAAGTAAGTATGGTCTAGTTATTGTGGATGACTTTTCCCGCTTCACTTGGGTATTCTTTGTACAGGATAAGTCTGAGACCCAAGGAACCCTCAAGCGCTTCCTAAGGAGAGCTCAAAACGAGTTTGAGCTCAAGGTGAAGAAGATAAGGAGCGACAACGGGTCCGAGTTCAAGAACCTTCAAGTGGAGGAGTTCCTTGAGGAGGAAGGGATCAAGCACGAGTTCTCCGCTCCCTACACACCACAGCAAAATGGTGTGGTAGAGAGGAAGAACAGGACGCTAATCGATATGGCGAGGACGATGCTTGGAGAATTCAAGACCCCCGAGCGTTTTTGGTCGGAAGCTGTGAACACGGCTTGCCACGCCATCAACAGGGTCTACCTTCACCGCCTCCTCAAGAAGACGTCATATGAGCTACTAACCGGTAACAAACCCAATGTATCTTACTTTCGTGTATTTGGGAGCAAGTGCTACATTCTAGTGAAGAAGGGTAGAAATTCTAAGTTTGCTCCCAAAGCTGTAGAAGGGTTTTTGCTAGGTTATGACTCAAATACAAAGGCGTATAGAGTCTTCAACAAATCATCGGGTTTGGTTGAAGTCTCTAGCGATGTCGTATTTGATGAGACTAATGGCTCTCCAAGAGAGCAAGTTGTTGATCTTGATGATCTAGATGAAGAAGATGTTCCAACGGCCGCTATGCGCACCATGGCGATTGGTGATGTGCGACCACAGGAACAATTGGAGCAAGATCAACCTTCTTCCTCAACCATGGTGCATCCCCCAACTCAAGACGATGAACAGGTTCATCAAAAGGAGGCGTGTGATCAAGGGGGAGCACAAGATGATCATGAAATGGAGGAAGAAGCGCAACCGGCACCTCCAACCCAAGTTCGTGCGATGATTCAAAGGGATCATCCCGTCGACCAAATTCTGGGTGACATCAGCAAGGGAGTAACTACTCGATCTCGATTAGTTAATTTTTGTGAGCATTACTCCTTTGTCTCTTCTATTGAGCCTTTCAGGGTAGAGGAGGCCTTGCTAGATCCAGACTGGGTATTGGCCATGCAGGAGGAACTCAACAACTTCAAGCGCAATGAAGTTTGGACACTGGTGCCTCGTCCCAAGCAAAATGTTGTGGGAACCAAGTGGGTGTTCCGCAACAAACAGGACGAGCACGGGGTGGTGACGAGAAACAAGGCTCGACTTGTGGCAAAAGGTTATGCCCAAGTCGCAGGTTTGGACTTTGAGGAGACATTTGCTCCTGTGGCTAGGCTAGAATCAATTCGCATCTTGCTAGCATATGCCGCTCACCATTCTTTCAGGTTGTACCAAATGGATGTGAAGAGCGCTTTCCTCAACGGGCCGATCAAAGAGGAGGTGTACGTAGAGCAACCCCCTGGCTTTGAGGATGAACGGTACCCCGACCACGTGTGTAAGCTCTCTAAGGCGCTCTATGGACTTAAGCAAGCCCCAAGAGCATGGTATGAATGCCTTAGAGACTTTCTAATTGTTAATGCCTTCAAGGTTGGGAAAGCCGATCCAACTCTTTTTACAAAGACATGTGATGGTGATTTGTTTGTGTGCCAAATTTATGTTGATGACATAATATTTGGTTCTACTAACCAAAAGTCTTGTGAAGAGTTTAGCAGGGTGATGACGCAGAAATTCGAGATGTCGATGATGGGTGAGTTGAACTACTTCCTTGGGTTCCAAGTGAAGCAACTCAAGGACGGCACCTTCATCTCCCAAACGAAGTACACGCAAGATCTGCTAAAGCGGTTTGGGATGAAGGACGCCAAGCCCGCAAAGACTCCGATGGGGACCGACGGACACACCGACCTCAACAAAGGAGGTAAGTCCGTTGATCAAAAAGCATACCGGTCAATGATAGGGTCTTTACTTTATTTATGTGCTAGTAGACCGGATATTATGCTTAGCGTATGCATGTGTGCTAGATATCAATCCGATCCTAAGGAGTGTCACTTAGTGGCGGTGAAGCGAATTCTTAGATATTTGGTTGCTACGCCTTGCTTCGGGCTCTGGTATCCAAAGGGGTCTACCTTTGACTTGGTTGGATACTCAGACTCCGACTATGCTGGATGTAAGGTCAATAGGAAGAGTACATCAGGGACGTGCCAATTCTTAGGAAGGTCCCTGGTGTCGTGGAACTCTAAGAAACAAACTTCCGTTGCCCTATCCAACGCTGAGGCCGAGTATGTTGCCGCAGGACAGTGTTGCGCGCAACTACTTTGGATGAGGCAAACCCTCAGGGACTTTGGCTACAATCTGAGCAAAGTCCCACTCCTATGTGATAATGAGAGTGCTATCCGCATGGCGGAAAATCCTGTTGAACACAGCCGCACAAAGCACATTGACATCCGGCATCACTTTTTGAGAGACCACCAGCAAAAGGGAGATATCGAAGTGTTTCATGTTAGCACCGAGAACCAGCTAGCCGATATCTTTACCAAGCCTTTAAATGAGAAGACCTTTTGCAGGCTGCGTAGTGAGCTAAATGTCTTAGATTCGCGGAACTTGGATTGATTTATAGCATACATGTGTTTATGCATTTGATCATGTTCCTTATGCATTTTTGTTGCTTAGTTATGGTGCTCAAGTTGTACAAACACTCCCTGGGCCTCACAAGTCCGTTGCAAAGTGATGCACATGTTTAGGGGGAGATGTGTTACAACTTGACCCTTTGAGACTAACCATGTGTTTGAGTTTGATGCTTTAGTCTCAAAGAAGGATTGAAAGGGAAAAGGTGGACTTGGACCATGAAAGACTTCCACTGCACTCCGATGAGAGGGTAACTTATTCCAAGTTCATCCTTAACTTCTTATTGCCTATTTGCTCTTAATTGAAGATTTTGGTGAGGCAATGGGGTTAAAGGGCCAAGATTGATCCCGTTTTGGTGCTTGATGCCAAAGGGGGAGAAAATAAAGGCCAAAGTGATAAATGGATCAGCTACCACTTGAGAGATTTTGAAAATAGTAAAATAGAGCTTTTTGTTTTGTCAAAACTCTTTTATTGTCTCTTTTGTCAAAAGTTGGCTTCTTGTGGGGAGAAGTGTTGATTATGGGAAAAAGGGGGAGTTTTTGAAATCTTTGATCAATCTCTTTTGGAATGACTCTCTTTATGCTTCAACATGTGTGTTTGACTTAGAGATAGAGATTTGAGTTTGATTTGCAAAAACAAACCAAGTGGTGGCAAAGGATGATCCATATATGCCAAAATTGAATCAAAATAATTTTAAGTTTTATTTGAAGTGATTTTGCACTTGTTCTAGTTGCTTTATGTTGTGTTGGCATAAATCACCAAAAAGGGGGAGATTGAAAGGGAAATGTGCCCTTGGGCCATTTCTAAGTATTTTGGTGATTGAGTGCCAACACAAGTGCTTAAATGTGAATTTATGCTCATGGATGGACAAAGTGCAAATCAAGAGTAAAGGTATGTTTCTAAGCCTTAGTACATTGGTTTTGTGTACTAATATACTTGTCTAAGTGTTAGAAACAGAAAAGAAAAGAGGTGAAAAAGGTTTGGCTGTGTACAGCCAAGACTCAGCTCAGTCTGGCACACCGGACTGTCCGGTGGTGCACCGGACAGTGTCCGGTGCGCCAGGCTGACTCGGCGCGAAGTGGCCGCTCTCGGGAATTCGCCGACGGCGTACGGCTAAAATTCACCGGACTGTCCGGTGTGCACCGGACTGTCCGGTGAGCCAACGGTCGACCGGGCCAACGGTCGGCCGTGGAATCCACGCGCGACACGTGGCCGAGCCAACGGTCGGAAGGGGGCACCGGACTGTCCGGTGTGCACCGGACATGTCCGGTGCGCCAACGGCTCCCAGATCTGCAACGGTCGGTTGTGCCATTTTAGGAAGGAGATCGGGCACCGGACAGTGTCCGGTGTGCACCGGACTGTCCGGTGCGCCCGATGACAGAAGGCAAGAATGGCCTTCCAGATTTGCTCTCAACGGCTCCTAGCTGCCTTGGGGCTATAAAAGGGACCCCTAGGCGCATGGAGGAGTACACCAAGCAACCTTAGAGCATTCTTGATCATCCACACTCAGTCTTTGCGCATTCGTTTGTCATTCTCAGTGATTCGAGCTTCGTTCTAGTGAGAACTTTGAGATAGTCTTTTGAGCTCGATTCTTGGCCGTGTGTGTGCGCATTTTGCTGTGGATTTGTGTGTGTTGCTTCCCTCCCTTACTCCGTGCTTCTTTGTGAACTTCAAGTGTAAGGGCGAGAGACTCCAATCTGTGGAGATTCCTCGCAAGTGGGATAAAGATAAGCAAAGCAAAACACCGTGGTATTCAAGTGGGTCTTTGGACCGCTTGAGAGGGGTTGATTGCAACCCTCGTCCGTTAGGACGCCACAACGTGGAGTAGGCAAGCGTTGGTCTTGGCTGAATCACGGGATAACCACCGTGCCATCTCTGTGATTGATTTATTGTGGTTATTGTGTTTTGACCCTTCTCTAGCCACTTGGCAATTATTGTGCTAACACTTAACAAGTTTTTGTGGCTATAAGTTTAAGTTTTACAGGATCACCTATTCACCCTCCCTCTAGGTGCTCTCAATCCTCTAGCTCTACGGAGGAGGCGTCCTCCAGCTATGCGGGGGAAGGCGAACTGCTGCTGCCAGGACAGGGTGCAGCTGTCCGTCTTCCACCCGGGCGACGGTCGCCGGCTGCACCGGGGGGTCGCACAACACGTCGTACGCCGCGAGGGCGGTACTCGTGTTCTGGGACGGTCCCGTTCTCGTTCTTGTGGCGGGAGCGGGAGTGAGGACCTACCGGTGCACTTTGGGGCGACCGCCGCTCGCTGGTGCGGTGTCGGTGGGTAGGTGGCCGCTGTCGTCGGTGCTGAGGTGGTGGTCGCCATAGGTGAGGCTGCCTCTGCCGAAGCGGTTGCTTCCGCCGACGAAACCGTCAGTGCCACCTGCGCTCCGGACCTCCGGCTCTTTGGCTTTAATGGCTGGTTCTCGTCCCCCGTGAGGGGACGTGAACGAGGGCCTTTCAGCAGCAGCGTTCGCCCTGAGGCCATCGCTACAGCTGTCTTGCCGCCCGAGACGGAGGTCGTTGCCGCGCTGTTGGTGCAGCGGTCGTCGGCGACCCACCTAGAGTTTGTTATCCCGTAGGCCTTCCGGTGTGGAGGTTGTTCATACCTGCGGGAATGGAACCGGAGTCCTGTTTGTAATGGTACCCTGAGTATGGGTGTTTGTTCTTTGCGGCTGCTGAGGCCTGAATATTTGGGCATTTGAGCGTGAAGCCATGTTTCTTCCTCATTTCGGGCACTAGGGCTTGCCTGTCGACTAGCGGAACCACTTAACCGAGCGTGAGTTGCCTTGCGCGAAAGGGTGACGAGTGAGGTATCCGTATCCCGGAGGCGTAGGAGTCCCTCGGCTCGGTCGGCCTTGCCGCTCAAGGCTTCTCTTGCTTAGTTTTAGAACCTTTGGCCGCTCTGTGATGAGCTGAAGCCGGAGGCAGTGGTGTCGGCGTGGACATAAGCAGAGTCGGCTCGAAAAGAGGCTTCGTCGACCAGGGAGCATAGGGCTTCCCAGGCCGAGGAGGTGCAGCAGCGGCGGCTGGAGCTTGGCCAGGTTGTCCGCGAGCGGGACCAATCTCGCAGTCACGTCGCCGAGGCCGTGAGCCGGGCTGAGGTCCTCGGGGGACAGCTGGCTGAGGCTACGGAGCGGCTAGCCGGGGTGTCTGCTCGGGCCGGAACCCTTGCGGAGAACCTGGCCGTGAGGGCCCAAGCGCGGTGCTGGCGTCCTCCTTCGAGGTGGAGATCCTTCCGCCCGTGTCGCCGTATGAGGCCGGGCCAGATTCCGCCGAAGGTGGAAATGACGCCGAGGGTGCTGCTCCTCCCCCTGCCGATGTCTGAACCTGCAGGAACAGTTTGTCTGAAGCACGCGTATGTTTTTCGCGGCCGCTGAGGCCTAAACATTTTAATGCCAGATTATAAAGTTGTGTTTTCTTTCCTCTCGTTTCGTGTGTTAGGACTTGTTTGGTAGCAGAATCCCTCGTCCGAGCGTGAGTTACTTTTCGCGGAAGGTGATGAGTGAGGTATCCGTATCCCGGAGGCGTAGGAGTCCCTCGGCTCGGTCGGCCTTGCCGCTTACGTGTACTCTCATCGTTTTTAGGGTTCTGCTATCGAAGCAGTCGAAAAGCGCGAAAGACGTTCTGGCAAAAGACTTCTCCGAGGAAAATTTTGACGCAGAGGGGGTTCCCCCCTACTAGCCCTTGAGGGAGGGTCGGGCTTTGCCAAGGCAAGGCTGATCCTTCCTTGACGGTTAGACTTTATTTATGTATGTAAAGAAAGCGAGGTATATGAATGACTTGAAACATCTTAAGGGTAGAAGCGACGTAGATGTTGGATGTTCCAAGCGTTGTTGTAGACCTCGCCTTGATCGTTGGCCAGCTTGTATGTTCCGAGCTTCAAAATCTTAGCGATGATGAACGGCCCTTCCCAGGGAGGAGTAAGCTTGTGGCGCCCTCGGGCGTCTTGTCGCAGTCAAAGTACCAGGTCTCCCACCTGGAAGCCTCGGGACCGAACCCTTCGGGCGTGGTAGCGTCGCAGAGACTGCTGATACCGCGCCGAGTGTAGTAAGGCCACGTCCCGAGCTTCTTCGAGTTGGTCCAGTGAGTCTTCTCGGCTGGTCTGGTTGCTTCGGTCGTCGTACGCCTTTGTCCTCGGGGAACCGTATTCTAAGTCCGTGGGTAGGACGGCCTCGGCCCCATAGACTAGAAAGAACTGCGAAAAACCCGTGGCTCAACTTGGCGTCGTCCTCAGACTCCAGACCACCGAGGGTAGCTCTTTCATCCACCGCTTGCCAAACTTGTTGAGGTCGTTGTAGATTCTTGGTTTTAGTCCCTGCAAAATCATACTGTTGGCACGCTCCACCTGCCCATTCGTCATGGGGTGAGCTACGGCGGCCTAGTCCACACGGATGTGGTGGTCCTCGCAGAAGTCCAGGAACTTCTTCCCAGTGAACTGCGTGCCATTGTCGGTGATGATGGAGTTCGGGACCCCAAAGCGATGGATGTTGTTTGTGAAGAACGCCACCGCCTGCTCGGACCTGATGCTGGTTAAGGGTCGGACCTCGATCCACTTGGAGAATTTGTCGATGGCGACCAGCAGGTGCGAGAAGCCCCCGGGTGCCTTCTGCAAGGGACCGACGAGGTCCAGACCCCACACGGCAAACGCCCAGGTGATGGGTATTGTCTGCAGGGCCTGAGCGGGCAGGTGCGTCTGTCTTGCATAGAATTGACACCCTTGGCAGGAGCGTACAATCCTAGTGGCATCGGCCACCGCGGTTGGCCAGTAGAAACCTTGTCGAAAAGCATTTCCGACGAGGGCCCGAGGTGCTGTGTGATGATCGCAAGCCCCCGAGTGTATCTCTTGCAACAGCTCTTGTCCTTCGGCAACGAATATGCATCATTGGAGAATGCACGAGGGGCTGCGGTGGTAGAGCTCCTTTTCATCACCCAGTAAAACGAACGACTTGGTGCACCGAGCCAGTCGCCGAGCTTCGGCCTTGTCGAGGGGTAGCTCTCCTCGGTGGAGATATTGCAGGTACGGGGTCTGCCAGTTCGGGTTTGGCGTGGCCCCATTCCGCTCCCCCTCGATGCGCAAGGCCTCACCCTCGGCGGCCGAGGGTACCTCGGGCTAGGCCGAGGTCTCGTCGGGCTCGGACGCGTCATCGAGTTTCACGGATGGTTGATGTATGTCCCTGCAGAAGACGTTCGGGGGAACCGTAGTCCGCCCCAAGGCTATTTTAGCCAGCTCATCCGCGGTCTCGTTGTACCGTCGAGCGATATAGTTGAGCTCCAGCCCGTAGAACTTGTCTTCCAGGCGCCGAACTTCGTCGCAGTAGGCCTCCATCTTCCGGCCGCGGTAGTGGGAGTTCTTCATGACTTGGTCAATGACAAGCCGCGAGTCACCGAACCCCTAGCTCGACGGCGATGCGCAGCCCATTAACCAAAGCCTCGTACTTGGCCACGTTGTTTGATGCCGGAAAATGGAGGCGCAGCACGTAGCGCACATGTTTCCCGAGGGGTGAGATGAAGAGCAAGCCAGCACCTGCTCCTGTTTTCATCAGCGACCCATCGAAGTACATGGTCCAAAGTTCGGGTTGGATCGGAGCTGTTGGCAATTGGGTGTCAACCCATTCAGCCAGGAAGTCCGCCAAGGCTTGAGATTTTATGGCCTTCCGAGGAGCGAATGAAATTGTCTCGCCCATGAGTTCCACTGCCCACTTTGCTATCCTACCCGAGGCTTCTCGGCACTGGATGATCTCCCCCAGGGGGAAGGATGACACCACAGTCACCGGATGAGACTCGAAGTAGTGTCGCAATTTTCGTCGCATCAGAATTACTGCGTATAGTAGCCTCTGGATTTGTGGGTAGCGGATCTTGGTCTTGGATAAAACCTCACTGATGAAGTAGACTGACCTCTAGACGAGCAGTGCATGCCCTTCTTCTCGTCTCTCGACTACGATCACGGCGCTGACCACCTGAGTGGTTGCGGCTACGTAGATCAAGAGGGCTTCTCCCGCAGCGGGGGGCACCAAGATGGGCGCATTAGTAAGGAGCGCCTTTAAGTTCCCGAGGGCTTCCTCGGCCTCGGGGGTCCAAGTGAAGCGCTCGGCCTTCCTTAAGAGGCGGTACAAGGGTAATCCTTTCTCGCCGAGGCGCGAGATGAAGCGGCTCAGAGCCGCAAGGCATCCCATGACCCTTTGTACTCCTTTCAAATCTTTGATCGGCCCCATGTTGGTGATGGCTGCGATTTTCTCCGGGTTGGCCTCGATGCCCCGCTCGGAGACGATGAACCCCAGGAGCATGCCTCAGGGGACTCCGAAGACACACTTCTCGGGATTGAGTTTCACGCCTTTCGCTCTCAGACACTTG
Organism: Zea mays; assembly: GCF_902167145.1. Lineage (NCBI taxonomy): Eukaryota > Viridiplantae > Streptophyta > Magnoliopsida > Poales > Poaceae > Zea > Zea mays. The sequence continues at coordinate 27,883,760 of NC_050097.1, forward strand.
AATGTCGTCTCAAGGTCGGAGAGGAGGTCAGAGGCTTTCCTCGTCTTGACAACGATGTCATCGACGTAAGCCTCGACCGTTCGACCGATGTGCTCTCCGAACACGTGGTTCATGCACCTTTGGTATGTTGCACCTGCATTCCTCAAACCAAATGGCATAGTAGTATAACAATACATGCCAAAAGGTGTGATGAAAGAAGTCGCGAGCTGGTCGGACTCTTTCATCTTAATTTGGTGATAACCTGAATAGGCGTCGAGGAATGACAGGGTTTCGCACCCAGCAGTTGAGTCCACAATTTGATCGATGCGAGGCAGAGGGTAGGGAACCTTCGGACATGCTTTGTTTAGACTAGTGTAGTCTACGCACATCCTCCACTTCCCACCTTTTTTTCTTTACAAGCACAGGGTTAGCTAACCATTCGGGATGGAATACCTCTTTGATGAACCCTGCAGCCATCAGCTTGTGGACCTCCTCGCCTATGGACCTGCGCTTCTCTTCATCAAAGCGGCGCAGGTGCTACTTCACGGGTCGGGCGCCGACTCGGATATCCAATGAGTGCTCGGCGACATCCCTCGGTATGCCGGGCATGTCCGAGGGACTCCGCGCACCCGCCGGAATGAAATGTAAACGAGAAAGGCCGGTCCCCTTGCTAAAAAGCGCGACAAAGCCTCCAAGCGAGTACCAACACTCCCTTTGAGGCTCGAGGGCTACTGTCGGGTACCATAATTAGGGGTACCCCCAACACTCCTAAACTCGGTTGGTAATCCCCATCAGCGTAAACTGCAGAGGCCGACGCAATTCAGGTCAAGGCTTCCTCTACTCAAGGGACGCAATCTCACCTCACCCGAGCCCAGCCTCGGGCAGGAACAGTAGTCCCAGACGGATTCACGCCTCGCCCGAGGGCCTCCTCAAGCAACGGGCGCACCCTCGACTCGCCCGAGGCCCAGCTCGGGCAGGCTTCGCAGTGAAGCAACCTTGGCTGGATCGCCCCGCCAACCGACCGTATCGCAGGAGCATTCAATGCGAGGATCGCCTGACACCTTATCCTGACGCGTGGTCCTCAGTCGACAGGGCCGAAGTGATCGCAGTCACTTCGCCCTTCCACTGACCGACCTGACAGGAAAGCAGCGCCGCCTGCCCCGCTATGACTGTTGTGCCACCCGCCAGGGTGAGGCTGACAGCAGTTGAGTCCAGCCTCAAGCGCCACAGGAAGCTCCGCCTCGCCCGACCTTGGGCCTCGGCCTCAGGAGAAGTCTCCGCCTCGCCCGACCCCAGGGCTCGGCCCCTGCCTCGGCCTCGGAAGATGGACTTCGCCTCGTCCGACCCCAGGGCTAGGCCTCGACCTCGACCTCAGAAGGTGGTCTCCGCCTCGCCCGACCCTAGGGCCCAGCCTCAACCTCGACCTCGGAAGGTGGTCTCCACCTCGCCCGACCCTAGGGCCCAGCCTCAACCTCGACCTCGGGACAAATCGCGTCCTCACCCGACCCCGGCCTCGGCCTCAGGAGGAGTCTCCGCCTCGCCCAACCTTGGGCTCGGACCGACCACGCCGCAAGGGGTACATCATTACCCTACCCCTAGCCAGCTCAGGCTACGGGGGAACGAGACCGGCGTCCCATCTAGGCTCGCCCCGGTAACAAGTAATGATGGCTCCACGCGTGCGTCCATGACGACGGTGGCTCTCAGCCCCTTTCGGAAGCAAGGAGACGTCAGCAAGGTCCCGACAGCCCCGACAGCTGTGCTTCTACAGGGCTCAAACGCTCCTTTGACGGCCACGACACCATGTACATAGGGCCCTAGCACCTCTCCGACAACCACGTTGGCATGTACATAGGGCTTCGGCTCCTCTCTGCCGGACACGTTAGCATAACTGCTACACCCCCATTGTACGCCTGGACCCTCTCCTTGCAACTATAAAAGGAAGGGCCTGGGCCCTCATACGGGGGGTGGTCGCGCGAGACTCTCTCTCTCTCCCCCGCGAACGCTTGTAACCCCTACTGCAAGCGCACCCGCTCTGGCGCAGGATAACACGAAGCCGCGGTTTTCCCCCTTTGTGTTCCGTCTCGCGCCAACCCATCTGGGCTGGGGCACGCAACGACAATTTACTCGTCGGTCCAGGGACCCCCCGGGGTCGAAACGCCGACACCTATCTCGAACATTGATGTGTAATGTTCGATGACAGGCCCAAACCCCATGAAGTAGTCCTGTTGAGCATCGTTGGCCTCCTTGTTGACGTTTTCCTCGTCATCTTCGTTGTCGTCGTCATCTTCATCATCATCTCTAGAGTCGTCTAGGTCGTCACCTCCGGGTGCAGGAGCTTGAACTACGGTGCTGAGGTTGATGACCTAGTTGCGAAGGCCAGTGACTCTGCCAACGGGGTGGGCGTTGGCAGAAGTTCCTCCGAGCTGTCCTCCAAGATGACTCCATGCTCCACTCGAATGCGAGGGAGATCTACCGGAACTTCCTCAACTACCACTGGGTAGACAGGAACTTGCTGAGGCGGAGGGGCGTAGTTGGTGTTAACTCGGGTGGTTTGAAGGGCATGAACCATCTACAAGAGAAATGTCAACTCAGTTGAATTTTAAAAAGGTAAGCCTAATAAAATAATTTTATAAGAATGAAATTAGCAAGTTTTGAACAAACTAGGCTTTCCATTTCTAACTAGTCTAACGACCTAGGGTCAGCATAGCTTTGATACCACTTCTGTTACACCTAGTTCCGGGGGCAAAACTGAATGCATAGCATATGTGTGCCAAGAACCATTTTCCACACATATGTTGACGTCACAAGTGTAATATATCAAAATACAATGCAATAAAGGCGTAAAGAGAGTAGTATAGTCTTTATTACAACATCCAGATAATAGTATCTTAAAATGTATCATCAAAGTAAAGTGAAAATAACATGGGTAATCTCCCACAGGAAGATGCCCGGCGCATCGTTAGACTCAATATTCATCAAAATCTCCATCAAGGTCTTCTTCATCGCCCTCTGATCAAAATATTAGCAAAGGTGATCTCACTTATGATCGGGGCTCAGCAAATGGGGGAAAATTAATGCAAGTTTAACAAGGTAAGGCAAAGGTTAAGCGGTAAGCATTTTATTTGGTCAATATTTTATTAGAACATCTGTCTTACTAATAAGTGTATATCCCAAGTATCCCAATTAAACAAAGGTATAAGAGTATATCAAAAACAGTTCAGTGAAACCACTTAAGCAAACCATTGGCAGATCATCAGATCTCGATTTGTTGTCCATCTTTATGTTCAATTATCATGTGAGGGTCCAGGTTGCTCTTAACCGTGAGCACGACTGACATATCAGTTTTACACTCTGCAGAGGTGGTACAACTTTACCCACAAGCCATGTATCCCATCTAGCCTGGGTTGATCGGACCCGTAAATATTAATTTGTGTATCGTACATACAAAAGAATACATACACCAAATAAATAAACATACACCATTACATACACATTCATACATCACACATTTACACTTCTAAATACGTCTTAAAGCGTAAATACTTATTGATTCATTATAACTACTACTGCGGATCATTATTGATGAGATTATGAGTAGGTGGCTATAGTAACATGTATTAACATTCTTTATGAAAATAAATGTTAATTATTTTCTTTATTACTAACAAAAGACTTATAAGTTTTATTCCTTTTATTTCTAAATAGAATTTATGCGTATAGCTAAAAATGGTTTATCTATGATTCTTCTAACATTAGTATTCCAAAAATTAAGGTAAATCACTAATTGGAGTTTTAATAATATATTCATGGTTATTATGACATAAACAAGTGTTTTACTAATTTTAAGAAATTAAGTGTTATACTCATGAACACATTTATTTTGGCTAGTAAAAACCTATTTTCATTATGACTAGTGGTATTCTTTTAGTTTTATATTTTCTTTCTAAAAGAAAGTATCAATAATAATCAGAGGTCAAAACATCCAATAAATAAGTTAGACCGATGATTAACCTATAATTCTGGCACCAAGGTAAATTCTACACCACTTTACTAATTCTGTGCTCAAGAATTTTCATTATTTATTTAGTGAGCCTAAATGAACCTTTTGATTATAACTTCTAAATAAACATTAAAATTCATCCTAAACAAAGTTAGTTATAAAATCACTTATTTAGTATTTTTACCACATGTCTACCGAATTTCGTCATTCTTTCTAATCCAAAAAAACCATTGCGAACAAATAACATGTCTAATAATAATTTATACACATATACTCAATGATTCACATACACATGAATCGCCAAATCACATCATCCCAATATTACAACGATAAATTCACAACATTCATAAATTAATTCAATCATGGTTTCAAAAATAAATTCAAATTGTTTTGGGTTGTCTTCAACCTTAGACGCACGGACGATGGCGGACGGTGGCGAGGCACGGGGGCACTCGACGAGGCTAGCCGAGCAGGGAAGGGGCGCGGGGTTGGCGAGGCTCGAGCTCGGCAAGGTGGCGCGGCTCCGGCGATGAACGACAAGCTCCGGCGACGAACGACGAGCTCCGGCGACGAACTCACAGCGAGGGAGAGAGAGGGCGCGAGGAGTGAGGGAGAGGGCTCGGGTAGGAGAGGGAGAGCTCCATGGCGCGACCTGGCTTTTATAGAGAGAGGGAGGGGAGAGGAAGAGGCGCCGAGGGGAGGGAAGAACGGCCGGCGGCGGCATTACTCGGCCATTAATGGCGACGTTACCTCCATTAACGGGGAGAGGGAATGGGGGAGGAGAAGAAGCATTGGAGGTTCGGCTCTGGGTAACGGTCGGGCGCGACCGATCGCCTCAGTCGCGGCTGAGAGCACCTAGAGGGGGGGTGAATAGGTGATCCTGTAAAACTTAAACTTATAGCCACAAAAACTTGTTAAGTGTTAGCACAATAATTGCCAAGTGGCTAGAGAAGGGTCAAAACACAATAACCACAATAAATCAATCACAGAGATGGCACGGTGGTTATCCCGTGGTTCGGCCAAGACCAACGCTTGCCTACTCCACGTTGTGGCGTCCCAACGGACGAGGGTTGCAATCAACCCCTCTCAAGCGGTCCAAAGACCCACTTGAATACCACGGTGTTTTGCTTTGCTTATCTTTATCCCACTTGCGAGGAATCTCCACAGATTGGAGTCTCTCGCCCTTACACTTGAAGTTCACAAAGAAGCACGGAGTAAGGGAGGGAAGCAACACACACAAATCCACAGCAAAATGTGCACACACACGGCCAAGAATCGAGCTCAAAAGACTATCTCAAAGTTCTCACTAGAACGGAGCTCGAATCACTGAGAATGACAAACGAATGCGCAAAGACTGAGTGTGGATGATCAAGAATGCTCTAAGGTTGCTTGGTGTACTCCTTCATGCGTCTAGGGGTCCCTTTTATAGCCCCAAGGCAGCTAGGAGCCGTTGAGAGCAAATCTGGAAGGCCATTCTTGCCTTCTGTCATCGGGCGCACCGGACAGTCCGGTGCACACCGGACACTGTCCGGTGCCCGATCTCCTTCCTAAAATGGCGCAGCCGACCGTTGCAGATCTGGGAGCCGTTGGCGCACCGGACATGTCCGGTGCACACCGGACAGTCCGATGCCCCCTTCCGACCGTTGGCTCGGCCACGTGTCGCGCGCGGATTCCGCGGCCGACCGTTGGCCCGGCCGACCGTTGGCTCACCGGACAGTCCGGTGCACACCGGACAGTCCGGTGCACACCGGACAGTCCGGTGAATTTTAGCCGTACGCCGTCGGCGAATTCCCGAGAGCGGCCACTTCGCGCCGAGTCAGCCTGGCGCACCGGACACTGTCCGGTGCACCACCGGACAGTCCGGTGTGTCAGACTGAGCTGAGTCTTGGCTGTACACAGCCAAACCTTTTTCACCTCTTTTCTTTTCTTCTTCTTTTCTGTTTCTAACACTTAGACAAGTATATTAGTACACAAAACCAATGTACTAAGGCTTAGAAACATACCTTTACTCTTGATTTGCACTTTGTCCATCCATGAGCATAAATTCACATTTAAGCACTTGTGTTGGCACTCAATCACCAAAATACTTAGAAATGGCCCAAGGGCACATTTCCCTTTCAATCTCCCCCTTTTTGGTGATTTATGCCAACACAACATAAAGCAACTAGAACAAGTGCAAAATCACTTCAAATAAAACTCAAAATTATTTTGATTCAATTTTGGCATATATGGATCATCCTTTGCCACCACTTGGTTTGTTTTTGCAAATCAAACTCAAATCTCTATCTCTAAGTCAAACACACATGTTGAAGCATAAAGAGAGTCATTCCAAAAGGGATTGATCAAAGATTTCAAAAACTCCCCCTTCTTCCCATAATCAACACTTCTCCCCACAAGAAGCCAACTTTTGACAAGAGAGACAATAAAAGAGTTTTGACAAAACAAAAGGCTCTATTTTACTATTTTCAAAATCTCTCAAGTGGTAGCTGATCCATTTATCACTTTGGCCTTTATTTTCTCCCCCTTTGGCATCAAGCACCAAAACGGGAACAATCTTGGCCCTTTAACCCCATTGCCTCACCAAAATCTTCAATTAAGAGCAAATAGGCAATAAGAGTTTAAAGATGAACTTGGAAAGGTTACTCTTTTCATCGGAGTGCAGTGGAAGTCTTTCATGGTCTAAGTCCACCTTTTCCCTTTCAAACCTCCTTTGAGACTAAAACAAGCAAACTCAAGCATATGGTTAGTCTCAAAGAGTCAAGTTGAACACATCTCCCCCTAAAACTGTGCATCACTTTGCAACGGACTTGTGAGGTCCAGGGAGTGTTTGTACAACTTGAGCACCATAACAAGCAACAAAATGCAGAATTAGGGATGGCAATGGGTCGGGTTCGGGTCGGGTATTCTAAATACCCGCCCGCGATCATACCCGCGGGTATTACTTATACCCGCCCGTGACTATACCCGCGGGTAAAATTTTGTACCCGTGCCCATACCCATCGGGTATCGGGCGGGTATCGGGTACCCGTGGGTACAATTTTGCATTTACAACATATACATGTGCAATTGTAGTTTTAGCTAAAAATATCAATAAATACTTTGATTCCCTTTTCAGCGACTAAAAAATATGAGCATGTACCTCAATTCTCTGCATCTCGAAGATGCAAATTACTTTACCTCAATCCTTAGGCCTCAATGTCGGCTGCTTGCTTGTATAGAGGCAACACGGAGCAGGCAGTTGATGCCGTTGAACTTGATCCAGGCTTGCTGGACGGCTAGACGAGGGCTCCGGCAGCAGGTGCCGCAACGCATGTGGGTGCAGTCCTTCTTGGCGTTGTTGCCGCAGTCCTGGCAGCTAGCCCTGCCGCCGCTAGTGCCACCCGCGCTGCCAATCTCGCTGGCCCCACCCGCGCCGCCGATCCTGTCGGCCCTGTCATGCAAGAAGAAGCCGAGCACGACGCCCGTGGCAACAGCGCCGGAGGAGAAGAACTGCGACGTGTGCAGCATCGCCGCCGTCGTCGCCTGCTGGTGCGGATGCTAGAGCTGGAACCCTATGTTTAGATTGATGATGGGCCAGCCGTGGGCCATGATCTTGATGGCACATTAGGCTAGGAATAAAAACCAGATTTATTCATTTTCGGGTATCCGTCGGAGACCCGCGGGTAAGAGATAATATCCGTACCCGACCCGAGTTTGTCACGGGTCGGGTATGGGCGAGACCCGCGGGTCATATTTTATACCCGAATCCGACCCGATGGATCGGATATCCAACGGATATCCGAACCCGCGGGTAAAATTGCCATCCCTATGCAGAATGAACATGATCAAAGGCATAAGCACATGTATGCTACAATTCAATCCAAGTTCCGCGAATCTAAGATATTGAGCTCACTACGCAGCCTGCAAAAGGTCTTCTCATCTAGAGGCTTGGTAAAGATATCAGCTAGCTGGTTCTCGGTGCTAACATGAAACACTTCGATATCCCCCTTTTGCTGGTGGTCTCTCAAAAAGTGATGCCGGATGTCAATGTGCTTTGTGCGGCTGTGTTCAACAGGATTTTCCGCCATGCGGATAGCACTCTCATTGTCACATAGGAGTGGGACTTTGCTCAGATTGTAGCCAAAGTCCCGGAGGGTTTGCCTCATCTAAAGTAGTTGCGCGCAACACTGTCCTGCGGCAACATACTCGGCCTCAGCGGTGGATAGGGCAACGGAGGTTTGTTTCTTAGAGTTCCAGGACACCAGGGACCTTCCTAAGAATTGGCACGTCCCTGATGTACTCTTCCTATCGACCTTACATCCAGCATAGTCGGAATCTGAGTATCCAACCAAATCAAAGGTAGACCCCTTTGGATACCAGAGCCCGAAGCAAGGCGTAGCAACCAAATATCTAAGAATTCACTTCACCGCCACTAAGTGACACTCCTTAGGATCGGATTGAAATCTAGCACACGTGCATACGCTAAGCATAATATCCGGTCTACTAGCACATAAATAAAGTAAAGACCCTATCATTGACCGGTATGCTTTTTGATCAATGGACTTACCTCCTTTGTTGAGGTCGGTGTGTCCATCGGTTCCCATCGGAGTCTTTGCGGGCTTGGCGTCCTTCATCCCAAACCGCTTTAGCAGATCTTGCGTGTACTTCGTTTGGGAGATGAAGGTGCCGTCCTTGAGTTGCTTCACTTGGAACCCAAGGAAGTAGTTCAACTCGCCCATCATCGACATCTCGAATTTTTGCGTCATCACCCTGCTAAACTCTTCACAAGACTTTTGGTTAGTAGAACCAAATATTATGTCATCGACATAAATTTGGCACACAAACAAATCACCATCACATGTCTTTGTAAAAAGAGTTGGATCGGCTTTCCCAACCTTGAAAGCATTAACAATTAGAAAGTCTCTAAGGCATTCATACCATGCTCTTGGGGCTTGCTTAAGTCCATAGAGCGCCTTAGAGAGCTTACACACGTGGTCGGGGTACCGTTCATCCTCAAAGCCAGGGGGTTGCTCTACGTACACCTCCTCCTTGATCGGCCCGTTGAGGAAAGCGCTCTTCACATCCATTTGGTACAACCTGAAAGAATGGTGAGCGGCATATGCTAGCAAGATGCGAATTGATTCTAGCCTAGCCACAGGAGCAAATGTCTCCTCAAAGTCCAAACCTGCGACTTGGGCATAACCTTTTGCCACAAGTCGAGCCTTGTTTCTCGTCAGCACCCCGTGCTCGTCCTGTTTGTTGCGGAACACCCACTTGGTTCCCACAACATTTTGCTTGGGACGAGGCACCAGTGTCCAAACTTCATTGAGCTTGAAGTTGTTGAGTTCCTCCTGCATGGCCAATACCCAGTCCGGATCTAGCAAGGCCTCCTCTACCCTGAAAGGCTCAATAGAAGAGACAAAGGAGTAATGCTCACAGAAATTAACTAATCGAGATCGAGTAGTTACTCCCTTGCTGATGTCACCCAGAATTTGGTCGACGGGATGATCCCTTTGAATCATCGCACGAACTTGGGTTGGAGGTGCCGGTTGCGCTTCTTCCTCCATTTCATGATCATCTTGTGCTCCCCCTTGATCACACGCCTCCTTTTGATGAACCTGTTCATCATCTTGAGTTGGGGGATGCACCATGGTTGAGGAAGAAGGTTGATCTTGCTCCAATTGTTCCTGTGGTCGCACATCACCAATCGCCATGGTGCGCATAGCGGCCGTTGGAACATCTTCTTCATCTAGATCATCAAGATCAACAACTTGCTCTCTTGGAGAGCCATTAGTCTCATCAAATACGACGTCGCTAGAGACTTCAACCAAACCCGATGATTTGTTGAAGACTCTATACGCCTTTGTATTTGAGTCATAACCTAGCAAAAACCCTTCTACAGCTTTGGGAGCAAACTTAGAATTTCTACCCTTCTTCACTAGAATGTAGCACTTGCTCCCAAATACACGAAAGTAAGATACATTGGGTTTCTTACCGGTTAGTAGCTCATATGACGTCTTCTTGAGGAGGCGGTGAAGGTAGACCCTGTTGATGGCGTGGCAAGCCGTGTTCACAGCTTCCGACCAAAAACGCTCGGGGGTCTTGAATTCTCCAAGCATCGTCCTCGCCATATCGATTAGCGTCTTGTTCTTCCTCTCTACCACACCATTTTGCTGTGGTGTGTAGGGAGCGGAGAACTCGTGTTTGATCCCTTCCTCCTCAAGGAACTCCTCCACTTGAAGGTTCTTGAACTCGGACCCGTTGTTGCTCCTTATCTTCTTCACCTTGAGCTCAAACTCATTTTGAGCTCTCCTGAGGAAGCGTTTGAGGGTCCCTTGGGTTTCAGACTTATCCTGCAAAAAGAACACCCAAGTGAAGTGGGAAAAGTCATCAACAATAACTAGACCATACTTACTTCCTCCTATGCTCAGATAGGCGACGGGTCCGAAGAGGTCCATATGCAGCAGCTCCAGAGGTCTTGAAGTGGTCATTACATTCTTGCTGTGATGTGCTCCTCCCACTTGTTTACCTGCTTGACAAGCTGCACAAGGTCTATCTTTTTCGAATTGTACGTTAGTCAAACCTATCACATGTTCTCCCTTTAGAAGCTTGTGAAGGTTCTTCATCCCCACATGTGCTAAGCGGCGATGCCACAGCCAGCCCATGCTAGTCTTAGCTATTAAGCATGCATCTAGACCGGCCTCCTCTTTTGCAAAATCAACTAGGTAAAGTTTGTCGTCTAATACACCCTTAAAAGCTAGTGAACCATCACTTCTTCTAAAGACAGACACATCTACATTTGTAAAAAGACAATTATATCCCATATTGCATAGTTGACTAACAGATAGCAAATTGTAACCAAGAGCTCAACTAAAAACACATTAGAAATAGAGTGCTCATTGGAAATTGCAATTTTACCTAACCCTTTTACCTTGCCTTGATTCCCATCACCGAATATAATTGAATCTTGGGAATCTTTATTCTTGACATAGGAGGTGAACATCTTCTTCTCCCCCGTCATATGGTTTGTGCATCCGCTGTCGATAATCCAGCTTGAACCCCCGGATGCATAAACCTGCAAGGCAAATTTAGGCTTGGGTCTTAGGTACCCAACTCATGTTGGGTCCTACAAGGTTAGTGCAAATATCCTTAGGGACCCAAATGCAAGTTTTGTCTCCCTTGCATTTTGCCCCTAACTTCCTAGCAACTATTTTCCTATCCTTTCTACAAATAGCAAAGGAAGCATTTAAAGCACAATAAATTGTAGAAGGTTCATTTACTACTTTCCTAGGAGCATGAATAATATTCTTTCTAGGCATATTTCTACCATGCATATAGGAAGAACTAGAAGCAACCATGGCATGAGAGTTAAAATCATCATAAGCATTGTAACTCCTATAAGCATTTCTAGTTTGTCTCCTATCATGATACATAAAAGCATGGTTCCTTTTAGTACTACTAGCCATAGGAGCCTTCCCTTTCTCCTTGGCGGAGATAGGAGCCTTATGGCTTGTCAAGTCCTTGGCTTCCCTCTTGTAGCCAAGTCCATCCTTAATTGAGGGGTGTCTACCAATCGTGTAGGCATCCCTTGCAAATTTCAGCTTATTAAATTCATTCTTGCTAGTCTTAAGTTGGGCATTAAGACTAGCCAATTCCTCATTTAATTTGGAAATTGAAACTAAATGATCACTACAAGCATCAACATCGAAATCTTTACACCTCTTACAGATTGTAACATGTTCTACACAAGAATTAGATTTACTAGCTACTTCTAGTTTAGCATTTAAATCATCATTAACACTCTTTAAAGTAGCAATGGTTTCATGACAAGAAGATAATTCATAAGAAAGCATTTCATTTCTTTTAACTTCTAATGCAAGAGATTTTTGTGCCTCTACAAACTTATCATGTTCTTCATACAACAAATCCTCTTGCTTTTCTAGCAACCTATTCTTGTCATTCAAGGCATCAATTAACTCATTAATTTTGCCAATTTTAATTCTATCTAGACCTTTAAATAAACTAGAATAGTCTATTTCATCATCGTCACTAGAATCATCATCACTAGAAGAATAAGTAGTACTGTCTCGAGTACATACCTTCTTCTCCCTTGCCATAAGGCATGTGTGACGCTCGTTTGGGAAGAGGGATGACTTGTTGAAGGCAGTGGCGGCGAGTCCTTCATTGTCGGAGTTAGACGAAGAGCAGTCCGAATCCCACTCCTTGCCAAGATGAGCCTCGCCCTTTGCCTTCTTATAATTCTTCTTCTTCTCCCTCTTGTTCCCTTGGTCCTGATCACTATCATTGTCGGGACAGTTAGCAATAAAATGACCAAGCTTACCGCATTTGAAGCATGAGCGCTTCCCCTTGGTTTTGGTCTTGCTTGGCTGTCCCTTGCGACCTTTAAGCGCCGTCTTGAATCTTTTGATGATGAGGGCCATCTCTTCATCATTGAGTCCGACCGCCTCAATTTGTGCCACTTTGCTAGGTAGCGCCTCCTTGCTTCTTGTGGCTTTGAGAGCAAGAGGTTGCGGCTCGTTGATCGGTCCATTCAAGGCGTCGTCCACATACCTTGCCTCCTTGATCATCATTCGCCCGCTAACGAATTTTCCTAGGACTTCTTCGGGCGACATTTTGGTGTACCTGGGATTCTCACGAATATTATTCACCAAATGAGGATCAAGAACGGTAAAGGACCTTAGCATCAGTCGGACGACGTCGTGGTCCGTCCATCGCGTGCTTCCGTAGCTCCTTATTTTGTTGATAAGGGTCTTGAGCCGGTTGTATGTTTGAGTTGGCTCCTCGCCCCTTATCATCGCGAACCGTCCAAGCTCGCCCTCCACCAACTCCATTTTGGTGAGCAAGGTAACGTCATTCCCCTCATGAGAAATCTTGAGGGTGTCCCAGATCTGCTTGGCGTTATCCAAGCCGCTCACTTTGTTATATTCATCCCTGCACAATGAAGCTAGAAGAACAGTGGTAGCTTGTGCATTCTTATGGATTTGCTCATTAATGAATATAGGACTATCCGAACTATCAAAGTGCATTCCACTATCTACAATCTCCCATATACTAGGATGGAGAGAGAATAGGTGACTACGCATTTTGTGGCTCCAAAATCCGTAGTCCTCCCCATCAAAGTGTGGGGGCTTGTCGAGTGGAATGGAGAGCAAATGTGAACTTGAACTATGCGGAATACGAGAGTAGTCAAAAGAAAAGTTCGAGTTAACCGGTTTTCTTTTCTCGTAGTCGTTGTGGTCGTCATCCTTTTGGGAAGAAGTAGACTCATCGCTGTCGTCGTAATAGACGATCTCCTTGATGCGCCTCGTCTTCTTCTTCTTCCCTTCCTTCCGTCTATGGCCCGAGCCGGAGTCGGTAGGCTTGTCGTCTTTCGGCTCGTTGACGAAGGACTCCTTCTCCTTGTCGTTGATCACGATTCCCTTCCCCTTAGGATCCATCTCTTCGGGCGATTAGTCCCTTTCTTGAAGAGAACCGCTCCGATACCAATTGAGAGCACCTAGAGGGGGGGTGAATAGGTGATCCTGTAAAACTTAAACTTATAGCCACAAAAACTTGTTAAGTGTTAGCACAATAATTGCCAAGTGGCTAGAGAAGGGTCAAAACACAATAACCACAATAAATCAATCACAGAGATGGCACGGTGGTTATCCCGTGGTTCGGCCAAGACCAACGCTTGCCTACTCCACGTTGTGGCGTCCCAACGGACGAGGGTTGCAATCAACCCCTCTCAAGCGGTCCAAAGACCCACTTGAATACCACGGTGTTTTGCTTTGCTTATCTTTATCCCACTTGCGAGGAATCTCCACAGATTGGAGTCTCTCGCCCTTACACTTGAAGTTCACAAAGAAGCACGGAGTAAGGGAGGGAAGCAACACACACAAATCCACAGCAAAATGCGCACACACACGGCCAAGAATCGAGCTCAAAAGACTATCTCAAAGTTCTCACTAGAACGGAGCTCGAATCACTGAGAATGACAAACGAATGCGCAAAGACTGAGTGTGGATGATCAAGAATGCTCTAAGGTTGCTTGGTGTACTCCTTCATGCGCCTAGGGGTCCCTTTTATAGCCCCAAGGCAGCTAGGAGCCGTTGAGAGCAAATCTGGAAGGCCATTCTTGCCTTCTGTCATCGGGCGCACCGGACAGTCCGGTGCACACCGGACACTGTCCGGTGCCTGATCTCCTTCCTAAAATGGCGCAGCCGACCGTTGCAGATCTGGGAGCCGTTGGCGCACCGGACAGTCCGGTGCCCCCTTCCGACCGTTGGCTCGGCCACGTGTCGCGCGCGGATTCCGCGGCCGACCGTTGGCCCGGCCGACCGTTGGCTCACTGGACAGTCCGGTGCACACCGGACAGTCCAGTGAATTTTAGCCGTATGCCGTCGGCGAATTCCCGAGAGCGGCCACTTCGCGCCGAGTCAGCCTGGCGCACCGGACACTGTCCGGTGCACCACCGGACAGTCCGGTGTGTCAGACTGAGCTGAGTCTTGGCTGTACACAGCCAAACCTTTTTCACCTCTTTTCTTCTTCTTTTCTGTTTCTAACACTTAGACAAGTATATTAGTACACAAAACCAATGTACTAAGGCTTAGAAACATACCTTTACTCTTGATTTGCACTTTGTCCATCCATGAGCATAAATTCACATTTAAGCACTTGTGTTGGCACTCAATCACCAAAATACTTAGAAATGGCCCAAGGGCACATTTCCCTTTCAGCGGCGACGCGGGGGCAGGCGCGGTGCGACCGGACGCCGAGCGCGCGGTGGCGGGGCGCGCAACACGCGCACACACGTGCCCTGATGGCGGCGCGGGAGGGAGAAGGGCCCGGGGTCGGGTGGGCCCCGCCTGCAAGTGAGAGGCGGTGGGAGGGTTAGGGCGCGACGGTTGTTGGGTCGCTGGTGGGATGAAGTAGTTAGGGTTTCGGTTTCCTTTTTGTTTTTTCTATTTCTTTTCTATTTCAAAATATATTTTAAATAACCCTAAAAATCATAATAATTATACCAAAATTATTTATAGCTAAAATATTTATTTTTAGACCAATAATTATTATATTATTTAATTGGATTTTCATTAAGAAGGAGATTCTACTAAATATCCAAAATCAAACATGAATAAAACAAAAAATTATTCTCTATGCAAAATAAAAATCAAATGTTTGAAAGAAAATTTATTACCCTAATTATCATTAATAATCTTAAATGTATTATTTTAGTTGATGGTTTTTATAATGTTTCAATTCCCCCTTTTCCTCTTTTTTTATATATTAATGCGCAGCTCTACTGCATATTTGAGAAAAAAAGTCAAAACAACAACAACCATGTTGCTCGAAGTTGTGTATAGTACTCGACAATGGATGTCATGGGAGTTGAGTGGATCGTACATAAGCGGTTGTACGAACCAAGTACACATGAGGCAGAGCGATGATGGAAGAAGTTGGTGGAGGCATCCCAATATATGGTGGCAGTGGCAAATCAACAATGTAGCGAAAAGGCATCCCCAAGATGCTAATGTAGTTGTTGTGAATGTCTATGTAGTATGTGTGAGGTCAACAGGCGGTGGACGACACAATCCCCATCAATGATCAGAAAAACTAAAAATTGTACAACAACAGTGGGATCTACCATGTACAACTCATGGGTGCATCGAACAATATCTCACATGCAGACACGGCGAGTGCACAACACTCGGAGAGGCGAGCTACTACAACCAATGATGGCACAACGGGTACCAACGACATTGATGGATATGATCACTTTTGCCCATCAACAACACTCATGATCTATCTGCCTTCATGGCCGCTTAGGGTCGGGGTATGCCTCCACGTGATAGGAATGTGGCTCAATGATGAGCCCGGAACGAGGCAGTAACGACCTAGCGATGATGACCACATGAGGAGATCCCGATCTTCTGTGCAACAGCTACGACAAAAAAAATCATTTGGATCGATACGATCGAGTGTTAAATGGTAGCGCTACCCCCACACATATAGATAGATCTCTCTCTCACCCACGATTGTGAAAGCTCATTGCGTCTAGAATTAAAATCTAAACCTAGACTCACGATATCATAAAAAATAGAATTAATGTAATTAAATAGATGTATTACATTAAACACTTGATCGATTTATATATAATATAGGACTTAGGATATAAAGCAACCTATAAATGCATATACATAATATATGAACTAACAAATATACTTTAACTAATACTATAGTCAGCACAGAAAGCATTGAAGAGCGATGTCAAACACGTCCTAAAGCAAAGTTTGTGCCTCTAGCTATTTAAATAATATAAATAAATAGATATCTACCTAACAAATGCGTAAAATACTGCCTGGAGGAAAACGAAGGAAAATAGAGCGAAGAAGAGTTGGTGGTCGGTAGCTACTGCTCCGTTGCCCAATTCTTCCCTCCTCCTCCCTACTGATTCCAGCTATCAGTCCTCTCCGCCAAAAGACAAGACCATAAAGATTACTCATAGATTAAAGTAGGGTTTGGACGTCTGCCTGTCCATTTCGGCGTCTGTTCTTAGCGGCCGACAAGCGGAATCTGGATCAAGTCCCCTGCTTCAACCCATCCCCTCTCATCGATTCATTGCCACAAGGTACGTACCAGATCACTTCTCCTCTCTCCTGATGCTCCTGCAATTCGATTTCAATTTCCTTCTGGGACTCGTTGCCAATTTCGCTAGTTCCCCTCCTGTCCTCGATTCTTACCCTGCATTCGAACCCCAACGATTAAGCTACTTTTGTTACCGAGAATGCCAACGATGTATGCAATCCGCTTACCTTGAACTGTTTTGGTCCAGGCAGCTGATTGCTCACAGCGTTGGATGTGAGAATTGGATTCGGACCCACCGATCGATATGCCGTTCGGCCACACGCGGCTCGATGTCCGGCGTCCGCCGCAGTCGTCCTACCTCTGCTGCTCCACAACCACCGTCGCCGTATTCGTCGCGCTCTGCCTGGTGGCTGTGTGGATGGCGTCGTCCATGCTCGTCACCCCTGCCGAGTTCCCTCCATTTCAGTCCAAAGTGCGTCCACTGAGGCCTCATGACTCTCCTCCTGCCACCGGAAGCTTAACCAGTGCTGATCAGGGCGATGGCATCACCACCCATGATGATCCACCACCTGCTACACAACAATTGCCTCCTGTAACAGACAGCATGGATGGTGAAAATCAGCAACAAGAACTTTTCACTACAGAGCGCGGACCATGGTCAACCAAGGCTGAACAATCTAACAAGGACGCTAAAGAGCAAACCTTGACGTCCAGTAGCCCACTGAGCTTCCGTTGGGCGTTATGCAACGTCGATGCTGGAGCAGATTATATTCCATGCCTCGACAACGTAGCAGCTATCAAGAAGCTCCGTTCCACCAAGCACTACGAACACCGAGAAAGGCATTGCCCCGAGAAATCTCCTACCTGCCTTGTTCCTCTACCAGAGGGCTACAGGAATCCAATTAGGTGGCCAAAGAGCAGAGATCAGGTTTGTGCTGTGCCTTAATAATGATGCTATATCTGCCAAGTCGATTTACTTACTCAATGTTTTATCGCTACAGATATGGTACAATAACGTTCCTCATACTAAGCTGGTTGAATACAAGGGACACCAAAACTGGGTTAAGGTTTCTGGAGAATACCTCACCTTCCCCGGAGGCGGGACTCAGTTTAAACATGGTGCGTTGCGCTACATTGATTTTATTCAGGAGGTAATACGCTTTCCATGTTGTCGGCTGCTAGTGTGCACTATAATATTTTCTTACCTATTTATTGAAAATATCTGCTAAGTTGATAGACAGAATGCTCATGATTCATTGAGTAGGCGCCCTGAACGTTTTTCCTTGGATTGAGTTCATGCATATATGTAGTAGTTATGCTTGTTTACTGGCATTTTTTATTGCTATACTACACAGGCAAAGAAGGATGTAGCATGGGGAAAACGAAGCCGTGTAGTGTTAGATGTTGGTTGTGGAGTAGCTAGCTTTGGAGGATATCTATTTGACAGAGATGTGATTACTATGTCATTTGCACCTAAAGATGAGCACGAAGCTCAGGTTCAGTTTGCTCTTGAAAGAGGAATACCTGCTATATCAGCTGTCATGGGTACAAAAAGGCTCCCATTTCCCAGTAGGGTGTTTGATGTTGTTCATTGTGCACGATGTAGGGTACCGTGGCATATTGAAGGTACTTTCTATCATGAGAATCCTGCTCTAGCACAATACAGTCCCTTTGTGTTAGCTGCTTCTGTGACACTATGCCTGTTAGTTATTTGGCAGGCGGTAAACTCTTGCTTGAACTGGACAGACTGTTACGTCCTGGTGGTTACTTTGTGTGGTCTGCTACACCCGTATACCAGAAGCTGCCTGAAGATGTTGAGATATGGCAAGGTATTCCATGCTTTAATTTCTTCTCTACAGTTATTACAGTGAATTACGAATTTCATGCCCCAAGAGTTATCTTTGTTCTGCCTTGCTGTAGCCATGTCTGCTCTAACCAGTTCAATGTGCTGGAAAATGGTCAACAAAGTAAAGGATAGGGTGAATAGAGTGGGTATAGCAATTTACAGAAAGCCAACAGACAACAGCTGCTACGAAGCAAGATCTGAAACAAACCCTCCACTCTGTGGAGAGTACGACGATCCTGATGCTGCCTGGTAACTGTTCTCAACAGGCTGTACCTTTGGTGGTGATCACCTAATTATAAACCTAATAATATTCTTGGGTTCATCCCTTATCACTGTTTAGGAACATATCGTTGGGGGCTTGTATGCATAAGTTGCCTGTAGATCCTACCGTTCGTGGTTCACAGTGGCCTGAGTTATGGCCATTGAGACTGGAGAAACCACCTTATTGGCTGAGAGGTTCTGAGGCTGGAGTATATGGGAAACCTGCCCCGGAGGATTTTCAAGCAGACTATGAACACTGGAAGCGAGTCGTGAGCAATTCATACATGAATGGTTTGGGTATTGACTGGTCTACTGTTAGAAATGTTATGGATATGAAAGCCGTATATGCAGGGTAAGGAGTCTAACCTTCGGAGCATGTGGAGTTCCTCTTTCACTGGGACTCATTTTTTTTTCTGTTGTAGGTTCGCAGCAGCTTTGCGCGATCTCAAGGTGTGGGTCATGAATGTGGTTCCAATTGATTCACCTGACACGCTTCCAATTATATATGAGCGCGGGCTGTTTGGACTGTACCATGACTGGTGTGAGTCGTTTAGCACCTATCCGAGAACTTATGATCTTGTGCACGCCAACCATCTGTTCTCCAAGGTTAAGAAGAGGTAATGCCGTCGTCCTTGGGTAGGGTACTGCTAAATTGCCTGGGGTGGGGGGCTGATCGTCTCCTTGTGCAGGTGCGAGCTATTACCTGTTATCGTGGAGGTGGACCGGGTGTTGAGGCCACAAGGCCGGCTAATTGTCAGAGACAACATTGAAACAACAAGTGAGGTGGAGAACATTCTGAAATCTCTCCACTGGGAGGTCCGCATGTCTTACTTCCAGGAGAAAGAAGGCTTGCTGTTGGTGCAGAAGACGACATGGCGGCCAAATGAAACTGAAGCTAAGCTATGATGCAGAGCCCTTGCCCCTTGGAAGGAGGAAAGGAAGATCTAGTGTTTGCAAGGTCCTCTACTTTTGTGAGGCATCTTTTATTTATGTAGAATTTGTAGAGCTATATGATTGGTAGATGTGGAGGAATCTGGTGGTTTCCAGCATATCCATATTCATCTGTGGAAGTGGAACTGGTTATCTGATTCCCTTTTTTTTTTTGATTCATCCATTCGGAAGGGGAAGGTAACGATAAATAGAAAAGGAATTGAGAATTGGCGGAGGTCAAAGGCCCAACACAACCCAATCCGGAACCCCAACCCCACCCCCACCACCAAGGGTCCAAAGCCATGCGTGCCGCCATGGCGGCGGCGGTCCTCCGACCCACGGCCGCCACCCTCCGCTTCCTCTCCACCCCACCACACCAGCGCCGCCGCGTCTTGGTCGGACACCTCCCCTTTGCTCGCCGACGCCGCCACTCCTCCACCGCTACGGCCCCAGCGCTGGAGGACTCCAGCCCCCGCAGTGGCGAAGGCAAGGCCGTGCGCCGCCGCCGCGCCCGTGAATCTCCCCAGGGCCTCCTCCGCCACCAGCTCGACATGTGCTCCCGCAACGCCGACCTCACCACCGCGCTCCGCCTCTACGACGACGCCCTCTCCCCGGACAACCCCATCCCGCTCTCCCTCCACCACTACAACTGCCTGCTCTACCTCTGCTCCAACGCCGCCGCTACCGACTCTGACAGCCATATCTCCGCCACCGCCGCTCAGCGCGGCTTCGACATCTTCGCCAGGATGGAGGCCGACGGCGTCCAGCCCAACGAGGCCACCCTCACCAGCGTCGCGCGCCTCGCCGCCGCCACCCGCGACCCTGCCATGGCCTTCTCCGTCGTCCGCCGCATGGCCGCTGCGGGCACCCCGCCGCGCCTCCGCACCTACGGCCCCGCCCTCTTCGCCTACTGCGATGCCAAAGATGCCGACGGCGCCAAGCAGGTCGAGGCTCACATGGACGCATCTGGCGTCGTGCCCGAGGAGCCCGAGCTCGCAGCGTTGCTCCGCGTCAACGCGGACACGGGCAAGGCCGATGAGGTTTACAGGCTCCTGCACAGGACGCGCGTCCTCGTCAGGCAGGTCTGCGACACCACTGCCCAGGTCGTCGAGGCCTGGTTCCGGTCGGACGCAGCGTCCCAGGCGGGGGTGGACAGCTGGGATCCCACCAAGGTAAAGGAGGGCGTCGTCAAGGGCGGCGGCGGCTGGCATGGCCAGGGATGGCTTGGCAAGGGCGCATGGAGCGTTGGCTGGACCGAGATGGGCAAGGATGGGACATGCCAACGCTGTGGGGAGAGGCTTGTCTGCATTGACATTGATCCAGCCGAGACTGACAACTTTGCAAATTCGCTCACCGAACTGGCCATTAAGCTTGAGGCCAGGGAAGATTTCCTCAGTTTTCAGGTCTGTCTCCCCTCCATATATGATATATATTCATTCTAATTCTGAGCTTGTATTTGTAACCCAATTAAGGACCTCCCTCATCATCTCTGCAGAGCTGGCTACGCCGCCATGGACCATTCGATGCTGTTATAGACGCTGCTAATGTAGGCCTTTACAAAAGTAAAGATTTCTGTTTTTCACAGGTAGGAGGAGGCTTTTCTTCAGCCAAGCAGTAAAATTATGATCCGATACTTGTTTGACACAAAGGCGAGGACATATCCTGTGCAATCACTCATTTTGGTGCAAGCGTGCAATCAAACTATCCAGAGCATCCAATCTAGATCCAACGGTTTTATATGGAAGGGGTTAAAAGTAAAATAGGTACTATGTTTTAGGTGGAAGGGGTTAAATATAAAATAACAGTCATCATTAGATCTAGATCGGATGCACCAGATCGCTTGATTGCATGCTTGCACCAGGATAAGTGATTGCATAGGATATTTTCCCCACAAAGGCAGGCAGGCAGACAGACAGAGCTAATACGACCAAGTTTGGGTCGCTCTCTCCTTGTAGGTTAACTCTGTTGTAAATGCTATACAGAGAGTAACTAAATCAAAGAAGTTGCCACTGATCGTTTTGCATAGGAGCCGTGTAAATGTTGGTCCTGCAAAAGCCCCATACAACCAGAAGATTCTGGACAGTTGGAGGAATGCTGGAGCTCTGTATGCAACCCCTCCTGGCTCCAATGACGATTGGTGAGCCCCTTTTCCTTGCTTAACATAGCAGCAGATTCATTTATATTTACCAAAAGGTTGTAGGGATGATTTAGGGCATGCTAATGTTTTGCTTTCCCCATTTGAAGGATCGGTTGTATACATTGTTTGAGCGCACGATCGATCTTTTATATTCCACAAATCATCTCTTCCTGTCCTGCTGCAGGTATTGGCTGTATGCAGCTGTCAGTTGCCGATCGTTGCTTGTTACAAATGATGAGATGCGAGACCACTTGTTCCAACTGCTTGGCACTAGTTTTTTCCCTAGGTGGAAAGAAAAACATCAGGTATATATATACATCTCTTACATTATACGGCCATGAAATCTGCATTGTCTAGAGCCTTGATGCTGCTCCACTTTGCGCTGAGGCATCAAGGCTCCTGGCTCTAGACAATTTAGGAGGCTTTGCTCGTAAATTCAGCCACCACACACTATGCGCTGAGGCCCAAGCCATTTTGTAGTTTTATGAACCCAATACTAAGACTTTCTCTGGATCTCGTGCTGTGCTTTGTTCTTTCCCTCTCAACGTTTCAATGTGGATAACCTATGCAGGTCAGACTAACTTTCTCCGGGCATGGCCCTACCCTTCACTTGCCGCCTCCTTATTCAATTGTTATTCAGGTGATAGAAACTAAAGTTTATATCCTATAAAGAAGCAATCATATGCGTTAAAAAAACTGAATCGATGCTGTTACCATCGTTGGGATGTAGGAATCTGAAGATGGAAGCTGGCATGTACCAACAACAACAGGCGATGATATTGAAAAGCCACGGCAGTGGTTGTGCACTACTAGAAAATCTTTGAGGTAGATGTGATTTAATTTTGGCCCAGTCAAGTTGACACAGAATGGTGCCAAGTTGCCAACCTTGGTGGGAACTGGGAAGGGTGGTGGCGTGACAAACCCTGAAACCAGCAAAGCTTAAATGCAGCAACTTGTTGGCCCGAACGAAAGAAAGCTGATTGGAGTACAAGTGATGAATATGAGCAGGCCATGGATATGGAAAGCCTTTTGTTGTAACATCGTGAGCTGTTTATTGCTAGCCCAGGTTATTCTAGAGTAGTTTGAGAACCGTGGTAAGGTAATTTGCTTCATGTGAGTTTTACTTTTATTAAATGACGTGCCATGCCAGTGATTTGAAGGATGTGGCAGGCAAGTAATCAAAGAAAGAGATGAATGTTATCTAATTTGTCATTAGCACACATACCTAACCTCTGGCGCCCCAATGGTTTCTGACGGACTGGTGAATGGTGATTGATGAGGGACTGCGTTGCACCGTGAGTTTTGGTGTTAAATTTTCTTAAAAGTTTAATTAAATTTAGTATATTTATAGTAATACTAATACGTAGTCGTTAGACTAAACATGGAATATAGTTTACAACTTTACATCGCATAGGATATGTTTCTTTGTTTGATTATTAGTGGAGGCAGCTGGCCACGTGGGTGACAATTAAACTACAAAACTCGCAAAACCGACAGATCGGCAAGCATGCTACGTTGCATTGCATTTGCACGGAAAAGAGACGCTTTTTAATTCGGCACCGACAGTGCCAGCTGCCCCTCCACGGGAAGGCCAGCACCGTCGGCGGGTCAACCACCCACCCCCGCCTGGCCGCCTCCTCTTGAAAACTCCCTACCCCGGTGGCCCGGTCACCTCACCTTCACCCACCGCCCGGCGCCCGCCATGTATTCGGCCAACCACTGGGGCGGCTCGTTCGAGATCGCCGATGGGGCGGCGGAGGATGACCACAGCCGCAACATGGACCTGGACCGCGGCGCGCTGTCGGCGCGGCAGCACCACGAGCTGGACGAGACGCAGCAGAGCTGGCTGCTAGGCCCGCCGGAGGCCAAGAAGAAGGACAAGTACGTGGACCTCGGTTGTGTCGTCGTCAAGCGCAAGCTCCTCTGGTGGGCCTTGTGGTGCGTCGTCGCCGCTTTCGTCCTCATCGGCCTCCCCATCATCATCGCCAAGTCCATCCCGCACAAGAAGCCAGGCCCGCCGCCGCCAGATCAGTACACAGAGGCGCTGCACAAGGCGCTCCTCTTCTTCAACGCCCAGAAATGTACGTATTTGTTTTTCTAATTGCTTTCGGTAGGGATGGATCTCAATCAAGCTGCTAACTGCGTGCCTGTAGATCTTGCTGAATTCATTCCTGTACTGTAATCTCTTGCACGGAGCACACACCTGTAGATCTGTATTCTCTGTACGTGATCGCTCAAATTGCAAAGGTCCGTCTCTCCGATCCCTTCTCTGATAAAATCGAAGAGAATTCTTGCAGCCGGCCACCTTCCCAAGAACAATGGCATCAAGTGGCGCGGGAACTCTGGCCTGTCAGACGGCTCCGACGCCAAGGACGTCAAGGGTGGCCTCGTCGGCGGCTACTACGACGCTGGCGACAACATCAAGTTCCACTTCCCGATGGCCTTCTCCATGACGCTGCTGAGCTGGTCGGTGATCGAGTACAGCGCCAAGTACAAGGCCATGGGGGAGTATGACCATGTCAGGGAGCTCATCAAGTGGGGCACCGACTATCTGCTACTCACCTTCAACTCCTCTGCTTCCACCATCGACAAGTTATACGCCCAGGTGGGTGCTGCTAAGATCAACGGCAGCCGGCCGGACGACCATTACTGCTGGAACCGGCCGGAGGACATGGCGTACCCTCGCCCTTCACTGTCCGTGAGCTCCGCCCCTGATCTGGGTGGCGAGGTCGCCGCTGCACTTGCGGCTGCCTCCATCGTGTTCCGTGACAACGCCGCCTACTCCAAGAAGCTCAGCCAGGGCGCGGCCACCGTGTACAAGTTCGCGCGGCAGTCGGGGCGGCGCACCCCCTACTCGCTCCGGCAGCCGGACATCGAGTACTACTACAACTCCACCAGCTACTGGGACGAGTACATGTGGAGCGCGGGGTGGATGTACTACGCCACTGGCAACAGCAGCTACATCACCTTCGCCACCGACCCGCGGCTGCCCAAGAACGCCAAGGCCTTCTTCAGCATCCTCGACTTCTCCGTGTTCAGCTGGGACAACAAGCTCCCGGGCGCCCAGCTGCTGCTGTCGCGCCTGCGCATGTTCCTCAACCCCGGCTACCCGTACGAGGAGTCGCTAGCCGGCTACCACAACGCCACCAGCCTCAACATGTGCATGTACTTCCCGCGCTTCGCCGCCTTCAACTTCACCAAGGGCGGGATGGCGCTCTTCAACCACGGCAGGGGGCAGCCGCTGCAGTACGTCGTCGCCAACTCCTTCATCGCCGCGCTCTACGCCGACTACATGGAGGCCGTCAACGTCCCCGGCTGGTACTGCGGCCCAAACTTCATGACCACCAACGACCTCCGGGAGTTCGCCAGGTCTCAGGTCAACTACATTCTCGGTGACAACCCCAAGAAGATGAGCTACGTGGTTGGGTTCGGCAGCAAGTACCCGCGGCACGTGCACCACCGTGGCGCGTCCACGCCGCACAACGGCGTCAAGTACTCGTGCACCGGCGGCTACAAGTGGCGCGACAGCAAGAAGGCGGACCCCAACCTGCTGGCGGGCGCCATGGTCGGCGGGCCTGACAAGAACGACGGCTTCAAGGACTCGCGCAACACCTTCGGGCAGAACGAGCCGACGCTGGTGGGCAACGCCGGCCTCGTCGCGGCCCTGGTGGCTCTCACCAACAGCGGTAGGGGAGCCGGCGTCACCACCGTCGACAAGAACACCATGTTCTCCGCCGTGCCGCCAATGTTCCCGGCCACGCCGCCGCCGCCGTCATCATGGAAGCCGTGACCACATACGATTTTTGGTACAATACAACGTCAGCAGTGAATTCTTGATGCCACGTTAACGGTGGCATCCATCATGCGTCACCTGTAGATGTATGTTTTCATGGATACAAGTGGATTACAGTTAATGAACAGATGGATACATACCTTCGCTATCATTCAATGTTCAGTTCGTGGTTCATCTCATTCTTATTCCTGCACGAAGCTAAACCGTAACTAATAAGCTAAAACCGTAACTGAGGGCTCGTAATAATCATATCATTTCTATAAAGACAATAACGTTTACTGTATTTAAAATTTGAATTTCAAACATATATCAATATCGTATTGTAGTCACCACGTTGATTAATTATGAAACCAGCTAAATTTCTAGGCAATCGTTTTCCTATAGATGATATCGTTTCTGATCGTTGTGAGCCCTACATGAAGCAATCATATTCCACCCACACACACACAAAAAAAAAAACATCGTCCTTCTCCATTGAGGATGGTGCACTGATAAACAGTTCAACTAGTGCGCTAGAACAAGGATTGTTACTTCATCAATCACAGTTAGCAGAACATGTGCCTCAAAAAATACTGTGGTGGACAGAATTGCCAACAGGCCTATGATGATTTTCTGATGGAAAGATCCATGTGAAGATACGCAATGAAGGCAACGAAAAACAGCAACACTGCAGATATCAGCATCAATGGTTCCGCCAGCATGAAGATCGGATTGAATTCATAGTACACCTAAAGGCACCATAATGTTCCACATGTTAGAATCATGGTATGAACGACGGCTTAGGTTGCTGCCTGGCCAGACAATCTGGTGCTGAAAACAAACACGCCTACATGGCTTCCCCAGAATGTGAGGGGGAAAAAAGTACCTGGAAAGGAACGTTGTGCTCCCCTACAACATTTTTCTTCTTCAGTACAACCGTCGTCCTTCCAACAACGTCAAGGTATGAATAACTAGTCTGCATCAGTAAAGAACACAGTAATCACAAAATAATCTCTCATCAGCAAAGTTTGAGAAAGGCACTGCTCCTTTGCAAGATAGGAAACTACAGGGCTGACATAGGCCATGACATCCCCCGGCCTAAGTTGAAATACAATGCTCTGGGACTCTGCACTATGCACACCTCACAGATACAAACTAAACCAGGACAGCAAGTGTTGCAACGGCCCTACCAGATGTTAGCTGGTTCCATAGCGTAAACTAATAGTTATCCATTGTAGTTTGTAGTCCTTGTGAATCAACACTAGCGTGCTCCAGAAAGAAAGTTGGACATACGAGGGGAGTGTAGTTAATGTTAGGAAGGAAAGATGGAATTACCTCAAGATGTTTCTCTGTCACAAAAGGAACTACATGCTCTGGATTTTTTGATCCTTCAGGAAGCACAACCTGCAACGTTAAACGATTTGAGAAGATTCTGCTAGATGTGAATACCAAAAGGTTCATATCTCATCAACATTCCTAACAACCAGTAGTACAAAAGATGCTCATCAGAAAATATAAAGCTTGTCCAGACTTACTTTAACTGTAAGATCGTCAACCACAGTATCCAATAGAGGGCAACCAAAAGTAAGGTTGATGTAGCGCCGGCCATCAACTGACTCAAAGACAAAATCTTGCAATGGAAGACCATAGCCAATGGTGAACGTGCAGTGCCACCCACCAAATAACGGATATCTGGGCTCAATTTCTAGATCGGACTGAATTTAAAACAACAACATGCTTTAGTTTGCCATTTTACATTGAAGTAAAATAAAAGGGCATCTTTGACTCCACTAACTAGAATAGCAATTCATTAAAGTCTAATGCTTGTGGAAATATATCTTGTACCTTGTGTGAATCAGTGCGCAGATGGGATGAGGAGATGTTACCAATCTCATCACGATAGTAAACTGAATGAACCCGAGGTGGCAGCCTTGCAAGAAGATTCTTAAAGGACGAAGCTCCACTGATAGATGGCCTAGATTGATACTCAAGCCTGGCAAGAAAGTACTCAATGAGTAACTGTGAAGCATTTGACAAAAGCTAGAAAAGCTGCTCGAAACATGGTTTTCAGCTTTTAGTTTATTCCCTCATAAGCCAGCTCAACAGAAGCCAGCAAAAAGCTAAAACAAACAGGCCATTAGTTGAACTGATGATGAGTTGCTTATACTTCACTTCATACTACAGTTTCAGATCAAGAGATCCAGATATCCATTTCCATACCACATTATTTACTTAACAAACAGAAACACGCCTATGTAGATTTAACATGGCGTGTGCTACATATCCAAAGGCAAAGCAATGCTGGAAGGTATCAGCCCATGTATTATTATCAGATCTATATCACTGAAAAAGGTGAACAAGCCGGGAAGAGTTGACTAGATGATGTACGGGAAAGCATCCCCAACTCACAAATGCCACTGGTTCTTGCTGACATGGGACACTGTGGTCCACATGTCAGTCTAACAAACAGCACAGAAGATAATTTCATAGTCGCATTTGTCTCGTACCCAATGCTATGTTTAGAACCAGATAAACTATAGAGCTGGAAGTGTAAAGACTATAACCTGGAAAAGACTCCTTTGTGACGAGCACCACCGTGTTTCAGTTTATACTGCTCGGTGATTTGGATGTTTCCCCAGTGAGAAATCTCCACCTTGCGTACAAGCTCCTCAACAACAGCAAATGGGCGGTTATTCTCATAATGCACAAGAACTGGCAAATAGGAGTTTGGCATCTGGTTACTGTATGTGCCATATTTCACTTCAGAACCAGCTCGTGTGGTAGGATCGACCCTTGTGAAGGATTCGATCCTATTGCTTGGCATTTTGATGTAGGTAACCTGCTCCAGGACATGGTAGGGCGAGAGAAGCACCGCACTGTCACGGTAGTAAACCAACTGGGACTCTGACTGGCTAATCTCAGCGGGGAAGGGCTCTAAAGAGTGAGTGAGCATGTATAGCACTTCTAGAGTGGTTGCATCGCCCGGTTTCAGAGGAGTGCTGAGCAGAACAGAGTAGAGGCGAGGGGCGTCGGGAGCGGTGGTGGCGAGCTCAGAGGCTTGGACCGAGAGGGGTACGAATGCCTTCTTCTTGCGCTTCCCCTCCGCTCTTGTGGCCTTGACAATAGAGAGATGTTGAAACTCTGTGGGCGTGAAGGCGAGGAGAACTCGTGATGCTTCAGAGGCCGTGGGAGCATTCTCAACCTGGCACAAAGGGGTTGAAAAGTTGTGGGAGATGCCTATGCTGGAGGAAGCAACAGGATGCCCATCTGAGCAAGACATTACCTTCAATGTTAGGAAGACTTTGACGATGGGACCCGTGAGGTCGATCTGCAGGCAATCGAAATTTGTAGATGAAGAAAATGGCATACATAACAATTAACGACGATTTGGGAGGAAGAGATTTGGCGCGGATAAAGGGGGCTTTAGCAAGGGATTCTCAAGAGAAGCTTCCGCCACCGATACAAGTGAATAAGAGCGGATCGCAGGAGTAATCGGGTCTTTCAAAGAAATATATAGTGACAGGAGAAGATGAGAGCATACATACTCTTTTCTCTGCAGAGACGACCCGGATGCCGTCCTCCGGCGGCAAGGAAGAGCAGGAAACGGCGGACGCGATGACGAGCAGGAGGAGGGCACGGGTGGCTATGTATTGGAGGGACAAGGGCAACATCACGTCGCGGTGGTCCGTCATCGCCGGCGGTCTGGCTGGATGGGGATTGGGGACTGGCCTTGGCGACTTCGCAAGAGAAGAAGAGAGAGATCTGGGGGAGAAGAGGAGCGGAGGGGAGAGGGAGGGGAGCGGAAAGGGGCCCACCCGGGTGCGTCGCGTACTCGCGTGCCTGACCTGTTGACTGACTCTAGGCCAGTGCGCACGTCGCTAGTCAAGTAATAAGGCATCCCCCAGCCGTCCATCATGGATCCAACGGTCCTCGTCGACCTGATGGCATCCTGAATGGATTCATTTTTTTTATTTTGGAAAAAAATAGTCTGTGTACATATCGTTCGAGGGTTTTGAGGATTTTCCGTATCAAAGTGCTGTGGCCTTGTGCTGCATTTCGGCACTCAAAATAGTTTAAGTCGGTCTAGTTTAAAATGGTTTCCAAATAACAACTTGTGTAGTTTAAGGAGAAAGTATTGTTGTTTTCTCCCATAAAGACTGGTTTGGTGGATAGAGAAATTGAGGGTAGAAGATGAATCCCGTCACTATTCAATTAGTTTGGTGGACAGGCAAATTAAGTAGATCCATGAGAAATAAATCCCCTCGCTACTTTGACTAACCTAAAAGCATATCCAACAGACTTTTTATATCTTTACTAATTTAAAGAATAGAGATTTAATGAAAAATATCATCCAACAACCTCTTTAATTGGATATGCAAATATATACACCCTCTATTTCGGATTTCTCGCTAACCAAATATGAAGAACGATAGTAGCTCTCTAGACTGCGAAAAAGATATAGAAAAACTGTTGGATGAGTTAAAGATATAGAAAGAGATCTTTACTAAAACTGCTCTCTAAGTGGTAATTTAGAGAATATATTTTAGAAAGGCTCTTGTAGACGCTCTAAGGGTGCGTTTGGTTGGAGAGTCAAATAGAATGGAGTGGTTCCATTCCAGTATTTGAGAAGGGAGTCGTTCTATTCTGCGTTTGGCAAGAAGAACATAGCCGCTCGATTTTTTTTGTTTGGTTGAATAGTAAATTATAGCAGAGCCGCTCCATTCTTTGATTGGTTGGAGAGTTGTATGAGTGTAGAGGGGAGGAGAGGGGAGAGCGCTCGCATCCGATCGTTTTTGTGGAGCGGGAACGTTCCAACTATTTATGGTAAATTTTTCATATGAAGATACATGAACCGCTTAGCTCTTAATTTATTAAAACTAAACTAGGTATATGCATGTGCGTTGCAACAGGTAATACTTATGCAGGCATATGTCATTGTTTAGTGAGGTAATCAACCAGCAGGGTGACACTTTTGTATGTATAGATCATTGTTTAGTGATGTTGTCAACCAAACTTCACGCGTCGGGTCGACATGCGAGGGAGGTGACATTGGGAGGCAGGCTCGGGGCGGGGCGTCGGGTGTGTGGGACCGCGAATTGCATCGGGATCGGGAGGCAGATTGGAGGGCGTTAGGTGGATGGAGGTCGCGACATGTGGAACGTGGTGCGGTTAGAGCAAGAGGCGGGAGGAGGTGGAGAAGGCCGGGGTGCAGACAATTCTGCCAAAGTGGCCTTAGGCGAGTCGTGACTGCGTCTGCCACCCGGGCTTGGCCTTGGATGAGTCGTGACTACGTCTGCTGCCCGGGCTTGGCCTCGGATGAGTTGTGGTTGCCTGTCCCACCCGGGCTTGGCCTCAGACGAGTCGTGATTATGTCTCCCGGTCGAAGGTGGCCTCGGGCGAGTCGTGACTGCGTCTCCCGCCGAGCTTGGCCTTGGGTGATTCTTGACAGCCTCTCCCGTCCGAGAGTGGTCTCGAGCGAGTCATGACTGCGTATCCCACCGGAGGATGGCCTCGAGCGAGTCGTGACTGCCTGTCTTGCCGGAAGTTGGCCTCGGGCCAGTCGTGACTGTCTATCCCATCCGCGGATGGCCTCGGGCGAGTCATTACTGCATGCCCCGCCCGCGGATGGCCTCAGACGAGTTGTGACTGCCTGTCCTACCTGAGGATGGCCACGGGCGAGTCGTAACTACGTCTCCCGCCCGGGGTTGCCCTCGGGCGAGTCATGACTTTTGTCCCACCCGAGGGTGCCCTCAAGTAAGTCGTGACTGACTATCCAGCCAGGGCTTGGCCTCGGTTCAGTCGTGACTGTGTCTTGATAGTCGCCTAGAGGGGGGTGAGTAGGGCGAAACTGAAATTTACAAATATAAACACAACTACAAGCCGGGTTAGCGTTAGAAATAAAAACAAGTCCGCGAGAGAGGGTGCAAAACAAATCACAAGCAAATAAGGAGCGTGACACAAGGATTTGTTTTACCGAGGTTCGGTTCTCGCAAACCTACTCTCCGTTGAGGTGGTCACAAAGACCGGGTCTCTTTCAACCCTTTCCCTCTCTCAAACGGTCCCTCGGACCGAGTGAGCTTCTCTTCTCAAATCACTTGGGAATCAAACTTCCCGCAAGGACCACCACACAATTGGTGTCTCTTGCCTCAATTACAAGTGAGTATGATCTCAAGAAAAAATGCGAAAGAAAAGAAGTGATCCAAGCGCAAGAGCTCAAATGAACACTACAAATCACTCTCTCTAGTCACTAAAGCTTTGTGTGGAGTTGGGAGAGGATTTGATCTCTTTTGGTGTGCTTTGCAATGAATGCTAGCTCTTGTATAGTTGTTGGAAGCTGGAAAACTGGGATGCCATGAATGGTGGGGTGGTTGGGGTATTTATAGCCCCAACCACCAAACATGACCGTTGGTGGAGGCTGTCTGTCGTATGGTGCACCGGACAGTCCGGTGCACACCGGACATGTCCGGTGCACCAGCCATGTCACCAAAGCCGTTGGATGCCGACCGTTGGAGTTCTGACTTCTGGGCCCGCCTGGATGTCCGGTGGTGCACCGGACATGTACTGTAGAGTGTCCGGTGCGCCAGCATGGGCGTGCCTGACGCCTGCGCGCTCTGGCGCGCATTAATTGTTGTTGCAGGCGACCGTTGGCGCGAAGTAGTTGTTGCCCCGCTGTTACACCGGACAGTCCGGTGTACACCGGACATGTCCGGTGAATTATAGCGGAGCAGCCTTCGCGAATTCCCGAGGCTGCGAAGTTTCAGAGCCGCGTCCTCTAGGAGCACCGGACAGTCCGGTGAATTATAGCGCGCCGGCTTCTGAAAAATTTCGAGGCTGAGGTGTTCTGCGCGAGGTCCCCTGGTGCACCGGACACTGTCCGGTGCGCCACACCAGGGAGCCTTTTGGGATGCCTTTAGCTCTCTATTTTGAACCCAACATTGGTCTTTTTAATTGGCTTGTTATGAACCTTTGACACCTGTATAACTTATACACTAGAGCAAACTAGTTAGTCCAATTTGTTTGTGTTGGGTAATTCAACCACCAAAATTAATTAGGGACTAGGTGTAAGCCTAATTCCCTTTCAATCTCCCCCTTTTTGGTGATTGATGCCAACACAAACCAAAGCAAATATAGAAGTGCATAATTGAACTAGTTTGCATAACGTAAGTGCAAAGGTTGCTTGGAATTGAGCCAATATAAATACTTACAAGATATGCATGGATTGTTTCTTCATTTTTGACATTTTGGACCATGCTTGCACCACATGTTTTGTTTTTGCAAATTCTTTTGTAAATCCTTTTAAAGTTCTTTTGCAAATAGTCAAAGGTAAATGAATAGGACTTGCAAAGCATTTTCAAGATTTGAAATTTTCTCCCCCTGTTTCAAATGCTTTTCCTTTGACTAAACAAAATTCCCCCTTAAATGAGATCCTACTCTTAGTGTTCAAGAGGGTTTTGATATATCATTTTTGAAATACTACTTACTCCCCTTTTTTAACACAATAAGATACCAATTGAAAATACTCTTTTGAAAAACTAAGTTTTTGTACCAATTGAAAAATCTCTAATTTTTGAAATTGGTGGTGGTGCGGTCCTTTTGCTTTGGGCTCATACTCTCTCCCCCTTTGGCATGAATCGCCAAAAACGGAATCATTAGAGCCTTTGAAGTACGTTCTTCCCCTTTGGTCATAAATAAATGAGTTAAGATTATACCAAAGACGAAGTCCTTTTGCTTTCTCCCCCAAAGATGGAGAGTGATTCGGAGCGACGACGAAGGATGAGTTACGGAGTGGAAGCCTTTGTCTTCGCCGAAGACTCCAATTCCCTTTCAATACACCTATGACTTGGTTTGAAATAGACTTGAAAAACATAGTCATAGCATATGAAAGAGACATGATCAAAGGTATACAAATGAGCTATGTGTGCAAGTTTAGCAAAAGAAATTGCGCGAATCAAGAATATTGAGCTCATGCCTAAGTTTGTTAAAAGTTTGTTCATCAAGAGGCTTGGTAAAGATATCGACTAATTGATCTTTAGTATTAATGTAGGAAATCTCGATATCTCCCTTTTGTTGGTGATCCCTAAGAAAATGGTATCGAATGACTATGTGTTTAGTGCGGCTATGTTCGACGGGATTGAAAGCATCTAGGCCCCTGGTTGGTTTTAGTGATTAATGACAACGTAATATTATATGTGACTAACGTGTGTTTTGCAGAGACAAATGGTAAGTTAGGTCGCATGACAGGTAGAAGTACTACAACGGTGAAAACAATCCCGGAGATAAGAACTCGAAGCGACGGCTAAAACGACGGAACAAAAGATGAAGGTCTACGGAGTCCGAGTGTCAAGGAGATGTGGACACTCGCGATTTAGTTAGGTCTTTTATTCTCTTTTAGCCGTACTATAAAGAGGGGTTGTCGATGAGTAGTTTGACCAAGAGAGTTCTAGTGTAGTGTTGGTGCACAATCACACTCATATACAGTGCTAGGTGTCACTCTAGAACTCACACACAAGTTAGAACGAAAACCGATTTGAAAATCAGCTGAAAAACAAGACTTAG
The DNA here is from genome assembly GCF_902167145.1 of Zea mays. NCBI lineage: Eukaryota > Viridiplantae > Streptophyta > Magnoliopsida > Poales > Poaceae > Zea > Zea mays. Next base: position 27,917,805 of record NC_050097.1, read on the forward strand.
TGTTTCTGGCTTAGGGGCACCGGACTGTCCGGTGTGCACCGGACTGTCCGGTGCACCCTCTGCCAGGTGGGGCCAGGCTGGTCCACGGCAGAGTTTTCCCCGTCGCAGAAACCCGAGAGCGCAGCCTTCGGAGATGAATTTTAGTGGCACACCGGACACCGCACCGGACTGTCCGGTGTGCACCGGACAGTGGACTGTTCACTGTCCGGTGCGCCATGAGTCCAACGGCTCTCTATCAGAACTAGCCGTTGGAAGTGACCGTTGGCGCACCGGTGGCGCACCGTTGGCGCACCGGTGGCGCACCGGACTGTCCGGTGCGCCATCGCGCAGTAAATTGCCTGTAACGGCTAGTTGGTGGGTGAGGGCTATTTATACCCCCTCCACCCACCATATTCAAGGTCTTGCACTCCACATTTATTCCAGCACATTGGTAGAGCATTGCAAGCACCAAAAGCCTAGTGAAGAGATTAGAGAATCATAATCCGCGTTTGTTCCTCATTAGCGCTAGTGAGAGCCACCTAGAGCACACACCACTTGCATTAGGCTTCTCTTGGTCAAGCGAAAGTCTACGGCTTGTTACTCTTGGTGATCGGCATCACCTAGACGGCTTGGTGGCGTTGGGAGCTCGGTGATCACCGTGAAGATCTTGTTGGTGACCGACTCAAGTTTGTAAGCGGTCTCGAGGGATCCACCGCGCCGGAGTGGCAAAGGATCATCTCGTAGTGAGCACTTGGTTCTTGCGAGGACCAAGGGGGAGCGATACCCTTGCGCGGGTGCTCCAACGAGGACTAGTGGAGAGTGCCGACTCTTCGATACCTCGGGAAAAATTGGAGGAGTCTTCTAAACTTTGCTTTACATTCCGCACTTAATTCAAGCACTTTACATTGTGTATTTGTTTAGCAAGTATTTGAAGTATTATCTTAGCTTTGTTACATTTCTAGTATTATATTCTTAGTGCTAGTTGTTGGGGTGAAGTTGGGCTCTTGTTTAGCTCTTGCTTAGGTTTTAATTAGTGTTGATTTTTAGAAAAGCCCAATTCACCCCCCCTCTTGGGCATCGTGATCCTTTCAATTGGTATCAAAGCCTTGTTGCTCATAGATTAGCTTAACCGCTAGAGTTACAATGTCCGGTGGGGATGGACCTCCTCCCGTTTTTGATGGTGACTATTTTCCTTATTGGAAAATTCGTATGGAAGCATACTTAGAGGCTATAGACATTGGTGTCTATAAAGCCGCCACACAAGGGTTCCCCGAACCTAGAGATCCCACAAATCTTGTAGGTGATGAGTTCAATTATGAGAAATGGAATGCTAAGGCCAAAAACACCCTTTTTAGAGGCCTTTGCAAAGATGTGTTCAATAGAGTAAGGAATCATAAAAATGCTCATGATTTGTGGATGGACATTTGTGCTCTACACGAAGGAACTAGAAGTGAACGTGAGGAAAGATATCACATAGCCATGCGAAAGTTAAATTCTTTTGAAATGCTTACTAATGAAAATGCAAATGCTATGTACTCACGACTTAATATTCTTGTAGAGGAAGTCAATGGATTGGGGCTTACTCAAATCTCACAACCGGATGTTGTGAGGAAGATTCTCAATGTCCTCCCAATAGACAAATATGGACACATTGTCACTGTGCTACATCAAATGGATCTTTCAGTTACCACACCTACACAAATTTTGGGAAAGATCAATGCCCATGAAATGTACATGCACATCAACAAAGAAGAATCATCTTCCAAAAGAAAGGATTTGGCTCTCAAAGCAAATCATGAAAGAAAAGGAAAAGCAAAAATACAAGTTGAGGAAGAATCCTCAAGTGATGATGACCTTGATGCAAACATTGCCTTGATGGTAAGGAAGACCACCAAGATGTTGAAGAAGCTAAATAGAGAAGGCATCAAATTTGATTCAAGAAAGAAGAAGTTCTTTTCCAACAAAAGAAAGCCCATTTCTGAGATGGACTGCTACAACTGTGGTGAGCTTGGTCATCTTGCTCATCAATGCAACAAGCCCAAGAAGAACAAGTTCAAGGGCAAGAAAGAAGATGACAGCTATGATGAAAAGAAGGAAAAGAAATTCTTCAAGAGGAAGGATGGAAAGCAAAAGAGGTTTCACAAGAAGAAGAATGGAAAGGCATATATTGTTGGCGACTGGCTCACCGACATCGAATCATCAAGTGGGTCTTCTTCAAGTGAAGAAGAGAATGATGAAAAAGTTGCTGCCATCGCCGGGGACTTCTCTTCACCACCACCATCGCCATCATCCACTTCTCACCTATGCCTCATGGCTAGGGGTGAACGGAAGGTACAAAATGATATTAATATTGATGATGATAGTGATAGTGATAGTGATGAAGAATTTGCTTCACCTTCATATGATGAGTTAGCTGACTTACTTAAAGAATATACTCAAATCATTAGAAAGTCAAAAGCTAAATGTGATAGGTTGAAAAATGAAAATGAATCTTTAAATGCCAAGTATGACATAGTTATAAAGGCTAGTGATGAAATAAAAGAAGAAAATAAAACTATGTCATCAACTGTAAATGAGCTCACAAACTCCCTAAAAGATGCTAAGGAAAAATATGACAAATTAAATGAAGCTAATAGGGAGTTGCAAAATAGACTAGTAAAGATCAAGGAAGACTATACTCAAATTAAATTTGATCATGACAATCTTCTTGTTGAAAATGAACTTTTATCTTGCAAAACACATGAGGCTATTAACCCTGTTGTTAAGCTTGATGTAGCAACCTCATGTGATGACTTGATTCAAGAAGAGCAAACTAGTCTACATGCTGAATTGACTGAAAAAGTTGAAGTCCTGACTTTAGACAACCAAAAATTGAAGAATTACTTGACTGATGCAACTACTAGAGGAAAAGTTGCTATTGAGAACAATGATTTCAACAATGAGTTGGCAGTGGATAATCAAAGGCTTAAGAATGAGGTCAAGAAACTAAAAAGTGAAAATGAACATCTTGCAACAAGTGTGCAAAAGTTCAACAAGGGTCAATACCTCCAAAATGAGCTGCTTATGAACACTGTTATGAAAAATAACAAGAGTGGTATTGGATACAATGCTTTTGTGCAAAAGAAAGCTATCACTCAATACAAGCCAAAGCAGACTCACAAGCCTATCAAATGCTTTGAGTGTGGAAATGAAGGTCATTTTGCCCACAACTGCAAAGCTAAACCACCAACTCCCTTGCCTAAGCACTCAAGACCATTTGCTTTCAATGCTCACTATGTTCTAAGAAAGGTTGCAAATGGAAAGATTAAGGTTACATTCCTAGGTCCACCAAATAAGAGTAGACCTAGACAAATCTGGGTGGCAAAGTCCTTAATTGAGAGAGTCACTGGTCCTATGCAACATAGGGCCCTCAAAACTCAAGCTTGAATTGTCTGTGAATGTAGGTGAACTACAAGACCGGTGGGAGCCATTGGGTTATTGACAGTGGATGCACACAACATATGACAGGCAACCCACGGATGTTCACCTCACTAGATGAGAATGTTGATGGTCAAGATAAAATCACATTTGGAGACAATTCAAAAGGAAAAGTGCAAGGACTTGGCAAGGTGGCAATCTCAAATGATTTATCAATATCAAATGTTCTTTTAGTTGCACCTTTGAGCTTCAATTTATTATCAGTGGGACAACTCTGTGATCTTGGACTACAATGCTTATTCACTCCATCAGAGGTTATTGTAACAAAAATGGATGATGAATCAATGGTATTCAAGGGATTTAGATACAACAACCTCTACTTAGTGGATTTCACTTCAGAAGATGCAGACTTAAGAACTTGCCTCTTCACCAAAGCTTCTCTTGGATGGCTTTGGCATAGGAGGCTTGCACATGTTGGGATGAGCACACTCAAGAAGGTATTAAAGAAAGATATGGTTAGAGGTTTAAAGGATGTGGTGTTTGAAAAAGACAAGCCATGCAGTGCATGTCAAGCTGGAAAGCAAGTTGCTAATACACATCCTACTAAAGCTTTCATGTCAACATCAAGGCCACTGGAACTACTTCACATGGATTTATTTGGACCTACAAATTATGTCAGTGCCGGTGGCAACCTCTACTGTCTAGTGATTGTTGATGACTTCTCAAGATACACTTGGGTGTTCTTTCTCCATGACAAATCTGAAGTTGCATCTATATTCAAGAAGTTTGCCAAGAAAGCACAAAATGAATTTGATTGCAAGATTAAGAAGATTAGAAGTGACAATGGCAAAGAATTTGACAACACCAACATTCATGAGTACTGTGATGAAATTGGGATCAAGCATGAAGTATCTGCCACATATACACCTCAACAAAATGGAGTTGTTGAAAGGAAAAATAGGACCTTGATCACCCTTGCAAGAACCATGATTGATGAGTATAACACACCAGAGAGGTTTTGGGCCGAAGCTGTCAACACTGCTTGTTATGCATCAAACAGGCTATTTCCTCACCGGCTACTTGCGAAGACTCCTTATGAACTGCTAAATGGGAAAAAGCCAGACGTCTCTTTCTTCCGGGTATTTGGGTGCAAATGCTACATCTACAAGAAACGCCATCACCTAGGGAAGTTTCAAAGACGTTGTGATATTGGTTTTCTTTTGGGTTATTCATTGAAGTCCAAAGCATATCGAGTATTCAACCATGCCACTGGCGTGGTAGAAGAAACATATGATGTGGAATTTGATGAGACTGATGGCTCCCAAGGAGCACTTGAAAATCTTGATGATGTAGGTGATGAGCCACTTAGGGAAGCAATGAAGAACATGCCTATTGGAGCTATCAAACCAAAAGAAGATGAAGAAGAGGTGCAAATCATTGACAGGCCTTCTTCATCAAATGTACCACAAGATGATGAAAAAGATGAGAGGCATGCAAATGAAGATACATTTGTCTCTCATGAACAAGCAAGGGTACAAGCCGAAGATGTTGATGCTCCAGGATCTTCTTCCCAAGTGGTTGACAGGAGAAACTCATCACTACTTCAAGCACATCCTCAAAACCAAATCATCGGGAGTCCTTCACAAGGGGTTATTACTCGATCACATAGACATGCTAATTTTATTGAACATCACTCTTTTGTTTCTTGTGTTGAGCCTACTTGTATAGATGAGGCGCTACAGGATCCGGACTGGGTGAATGCCATGCATGAAGAACTTAACAACTTCACCCGTAACGAAGTTTGGACCCTGGAGAAGCCCCCACAAGATGCAAGAATCATTAGAACAAAGTGGGTGTTCAGAAACAAACAAGATGATCAAGGTGTGATTGTAAGAAACAAGGCAAGACTTGTCGCAAAGGGATTCTCTCAAGTTGAAGGCTTAGATTTTGGAGAGACCTTTGCCCCGGTTGCTCGACTGGAAGCCATCCGTATCCTACTTGCATATGCATCATGTTATGATATAAAACTTTATCAAATGGATGTAAAAAGTGCATTTTTAAATGGCTTCATAAATGAACTTGTATATGTTGAGCAACCGCCTGGATTTGAAGACCCTAGATATCCTAACCATGCTTACAGGTTGTCCAAGGCGCTATATGGGCTAAAGCAAGCTCCAAGGGCTTGGTATGAGCGTCTTCGCGACTTCCTCATCGAAAAGGGCTTCAAAATCGGGACCGTCGACACAACTCTCTTCACAAAGAAACATAACGGTGATATTTTCATTTGTCAAGTATATGTTGATGATATAATCTTTGGCTCGACAAATGACTATCATTGCAAGGAATTTGGTGAGTTGATGTCGAAGGAGTTCGAGATGTCAATGATTGGTGAGCTAACATACTTCCTCGGCTTTCAAGTCAAACAAATGAAAGATGGTAACTTTCTCTCACAAGAGAAGTATACCAAAGACTTGTTGAAAAGATTCAACATGGAGAAGTGCAAACCAATCAAGACCCCCATGCCTACAAATGGACATCTCGACTTAGATGAGGGAGGTAACCCGGTTAATCAAACTCTCTACCGTTCTATGATTGGTAGTTTATTATACCTTACCGCATCTAGGCCCGATATTATGTTTAGTGTCTGCATGTGTGCTAGATTTCAATCTAATCCTAAGAAAGCTCACCTTCGCGCTGTTAAGAGAATTCTTAGGTATCTCAGGCACACCACAAGCGTTGGTCTGTGGTATCCCAAAGGAGCTACTTTTGATTTAATTGGTTATTCCGATTCGGATTATGCCGGTTGCAAAATTGATAGGAAAAGTACTTCTGGGGGATGCCATCTGCTTGGTAGATCACTAGTTTCATGGACATCCAAAAAGCAAAATAGTGTTGCCTTGTCAACTGCCGAAGCGGAATACATTGCCGCAGGTGCTTGTTGCACACAGATTTTATATATGAAACAAACTCTTTTAGACTATGGCGTAGTTCTAGAAAAAGTACCTTTGTTGTGTGATAATGAGAGTGCTGTTAAAATTGCTAATAATCCTGTACAACACTCTCGCACCAAGCACATTGATATCCGTCATCACTTCCTTAGAGATCATGTTGCTAAAGGAGATATCATTTTAGAAGGAGTGAGGTCGGAAGATCAATTAGCGGATATTTTCACTAAGCCACTTGATAAGACCCGCTTTTGCATGTTGAGGAATGAACTAAATATTCTTGATCTCAGAAATTTTATGTGAAATGTCAAATGGTGTTGTCAAGCTTGCATTGCATATTTAAATTCCTTGTATTGCATCTAGGACTTGTCTAACCTAGTTAAGATAACCGCCAACAAAGCGAGTGAAAAAGCTTAACTCGGGTCAAACCTGACAAGTCTTAGTTTTTAAGCTTTTAGCACTTAAATTCTTACTTTTCATGCAATTATTGGTTTTTGAAATATGCATGAGGTACTGCACTTAGGGGGAGTATTCAAAACTCAAATCATTCTTGAAAACCCCTAGTGCAAGCCAAAATGCAAATTTCACCATTTGCCTATTTTCTCTAAAAATTATCTAGCCTATGGCAAAATATTTTGAAAAGTATATGAGGGTGCCAATACCTGTCCCAACAAGTGTTATTTTGTGTGATTATAAGTTGGGATTTGGTTTGGTTAGGAGTTAGATAGAAAAATTCAAAATTTTCCAAACTCCCCTCTGTCTGGGCTCACCGGACAGTCCGGTGTGCACCGGACACTGCACTGTGCAATGTCCGGTGCACCGGCAGCCGCGCACTAAAATCCAAATTTTTCTGTGCGCTGTCCGGTGTGCACCGGACAGGCACTGTAGACTGTCCGGTGCGCCCATCTCGCGTTTTAAAAAAAGGCCTCCAGCCCGCAGAGCCGAGCCAGAGGCTCACTCTTTTCCCCAGCGCCCGCGCCCTCTGTTCTCTGTTTCCCCTGGCGTCTCCCTCTCCCCCCCGCCGGCGATCTCCACCGGCGGCCACCATCTCCGGCGGTGCTCCGGTGACTTTGGGCTCCCCTCTTCTTCCTCCTCGGTGAGCAGATCTGTTTTCCCCTGCCTCTCTTTCTCTCTGTCTCTTAGGCAGTGCTCCACCCTTTGCACCAATTCCAAATCCTTTTGAATTCTTGTCAATTTCTGTGAATCCAATTGGTGGAATGAGTTCAAGTGTCTCTATTGTGTATCCCTGCTAGCTTGTAGCTCCTTCGGGAGGGTATTCCCACCTCAAATGGTCGTTTCACCAAAACCCTAGCTCTCCGCACGCCACATGCTCGGTGAAATGCCCAAACCAGCCAAACTTGCTCCAATTGAACCCAAATTTTTCAGGCACCTTCACAACACTTCCAGCAACATCCTTGCCAAATTTCACGCCAATCCGAGATCCCAGGCTTAAATTTCACCAAAATCCCCGTTTTACGCGATCGTTTCCGAGCCGAGTGCCCAAATCCCTATTTCTTCGCCTAAATTCAAACCAAGCACACACTTCACTCATATTGACCTATATAAACCTATTCGTGAAGTATCGGCTCAATTCCATATCATTTCATGCCTCATTTTGAATTCCAAACCTCCTATGTCACTATTTGTCTGTCAAACGTCGTTTTCACGTCGTTTGACTTCTTGATCGTCCCGTCTCGTGCCATATCTCTCTGTGTATGTATTTATTCACATTTCATATGCTTATGACTATGTGACTAATACGTGCTCACCTCTTCTGTCATTTCAGTGACCTTGTGTGACCGTGTGCCGTCTCCCGTCCTGCCTGGATCGTCACCTCTCGTGTGAGCTTTCCAGGTAGTCATCTCATTCTTTGCTAAATCTATCGGTCATTTTTGCCCTGTGCTTAGTCACTCTCTCTAATATGCAGACATCAGATCAGGATGCCACGCACGAAGAATGTGTCGGCGTCAGGGGGTGGCGATGATGAGGACCCTCGTCGCCCCTTCAGGCAGGTGAAGGGCAAGACTGTCTATTTGGAGCAGCAGGAAGGTCGCAAGAAGCGGCGTACGGACAGAGAGGCCCGTGCAGCGGCAGCAGCTGCAGCAGCCGCTGCGCAGGCCGCACTTGGAGATCAGTCGCATGTTCCATCCGATCAGATTGCATTCTGTGCTCGTCGTCTCGTCTCCCGGCCTCGCTCCTCCACTCACACCTCCGCTTCCACTCCGCCACCCACTCTGCCTGCTCCCGTCACTCCTATTGCTCCATCCACCTCCACAGCCATACCCACTACCTCCACTACGCCAGCTTCCACTGCTTCCCCTGCTCCCGCTCCCGCTTCAGCTCCTCCTGTCCCTCCACCTCGCTTCCGGGAGCGTGATGAGACTGAGGTACGTCCTCTGGTTTCGGATCCTCGTCTGTTTGATCTTCAGCGTGCTAATGCAGCACGGGTACGTCGGTTCAGGTACGTACCCGTGGAGTCCTGGCTACCAGCTCAGAGAGACCCAGCAGCAGGTGTTCTTTTCAGCACACGGATTCAGGAGTCATTCTTCAGGGCTCAGATGTCTGCTCAGATAGCGCTGCGAGTGCACCGCCTTTTGGATCTTCCAGCTTTTCTGCTTGCAGCCGGTGCTGAGTCTGAGGCGCATCTCACCTATCTGCCTGGCCTCCTGACCCTTCTGACTATCAGCGGCAGATATGTTGAGGAGTGGGTCCGCGTCTTCTACGCCTCTGTTTGGATTGACCCGGATCATCACTGGATGAGGTTCCGCTTTGAGCGCGAGGATGTCACGATCACTGCCAGTCAGATCCGACAGCTATTTGGATTCCCTGAGTCGACGACTTGCCTTCACAGCCTCTGCTACGGCACTTCTGATCCTCCTCGTCGCCCTCACGGCAGTGTGGCTCCAGGGACAGCTCACGTCGCGGCTCTGTTCCGCCCGCCTTTCACAGATGGGTCGCGACGTTCACCAGCAGACTTCACTACAGCAGCGAAGTTCTTATATGAGCTCATCAGACAGACACTCCTACCGAGGATGGGATACAGGGAGGCTACCACCCATATTCAGCTTTGGCTCCTTGGTGCCCTGGTATCCCACTCTGAGTTTGATGTTGTGGACTTCCTGATTTGTGAGATTGAGGACACCGTTCTGGATGGGATTCGTGCTCGTCGGCAGTTACCCTATGCTCACTACTTGTGCCACATCTTTGCGCAGCTGATTCAGTCGCCTCGTTTTCAGAGCACCCTTGAGGCCTCACGCCTTGTATTTGGATCTTACCGTCCTGCTCCTGAGATTCTAGTGCCAGCTTCTGCTTCTGTGTTTGAGTCTTAGGCCGAGGATGCAGCTCTTCGTCAGTTTGACACTCAGGGTACAGCAGCTGATGATGATGATGATGATGATGATGATTTTGGGATTCCTCCTCCGCCTCCGCCTCCTATGCCTCCACGCTCACATGATCATGAGGCTGGGAGTTCTAGTGCTGCCCCTGCTACTCCTCAGGCTATGGACCCTGCTCTTGCTTCGATTCTCCAGACTCTCACTCAGCAGCAGGCTCACCTGGCAGCCGAGCAGGCCCGTTTATCCGAGAGGATGCTCTCGATGTTTCAGAACATGCAGGACAGGCAGGATGCACTTCAGCAGCAGCTTATTCAGGATAGGGCAGAGAATAGGGCATTCATGGCTCTCATGCTTCAGCATTCTGGTATCTCAGCACCTCCGGTTCAGTCTGCTCTGCCTCCTCCGCTTCACGCTCCAGTGGTGCCATCGATTTTGTCTGGACCCCCTGTTGATACCTCTCCGCTCCGGCCGGTCACCTTGGCGTTCACTTCTCCGGTTCTCAGCTCTGTTTGTCCGCAGCTGCCAGTGCCACCAGCATCTGCTGTTACCACTACCGCTGTGGCAGTATCTGTGACCGCTTCTGTTCCGGTAGCTCCTGCAGCACGGCCTCCGTCCGAGTCAGTACCAGCTCCAGCTTCTACCGCAGATCCTGGATCCGAGACTGACTCTGACCCTCCGCCAGCGTTCGCTCTGCTACCTCGCCCTCGACCGGATGCGCCCCCGCCGCCTCCTCCTGCTTCAGGTGTTTAGGTTCAGGTCCCTTTTGGTGTTTGACGCCAAAGGGGGAGAGATATAAGTTGTGAGAGCTAGGGGGAGTTAGAGAGTTAGTAGAGAGTCAGAGTCATTTTGATGTAATATATGTGTCTGCTACTCTCTGTACTAGCTTGATGTTTTTGGCTCACAAACTCGTCATATACTCTCGTTGCTTATGATTGACTGTGTGTATTATGTTTTCACCTTATATGTTATCACCAGTCTTCTAGCTCTTGTTTCATTAATTTAACTTCACTTTTATATGAACAAGAATCTGATGATGTGTATGCGCTCACTCTTATTATTATGGTACACATTCTTTCTGTCAAAGATTACTGAGTATAACTAACCATTCTTTCTATTGACAGAATCTTCAAAACAAACTACTCTCACAAAACTTGTAGGGTTGTCATCAATCACCAAAAAGGGGGAGATTGAAAGCATCTAGGCCCCTGGTTGGTTTTAGTGATTAATGACAACACAATATTATATGTGACTAACGTGTGTTTTGCAGAGACAAATGGTAAGTTAGGTCGCATGACAGGTAGAAGTACTACAACGGTGAAAACAATCCCGGAGATAAGAACTCGAAGCGACGGCTAAAACGACGGAACAAAAGATGAAGGTCTACGGAGTCCGAGTGTCAAGGAGATGTGGACACTCGCGATTTAGTTAGGTCTTTTATTCTCTTTTAGCCGTACTATAAAGAGGGGTTGTCGATGAGTAGTTTGACCAAGAGAGTTCTAGTGTAGTGTTGGTGCACAATCACACTCATATACAGTGCTAGGTGTCACTCTAGAACTCACACACAAGTTAGAACGAAAACCGATTTGAAAATCAGCTGAAAAACAAGACTTAGTGTTTCTGGCTTAGGGGCACCGGACTGTCCGGTGTGCACCGGACTGTCTGGTGCACCCTCTGCCAGGTGGGGCCAGGCTGGTCCACGGCAGAGTTTTCCCCGTCGCAGAAACCCGAGAGCGCAGCCTTCGGAGATGAATTTTAGTGGCACACCGGACACCGCACCGGACTGTCCGGTGTGCACCGGACAGTGGACTGTTCACTGTCCGGTGCGCCATGAGTCCAACGGCTCTCTATCAGAACTAGCCGTTGGAAGTGACCGTTGGCGCACCGGTGGCACACCGTTGGCGCACCGGTGGCGCACCGGACTGTCCGGTGCGCCATCGCGCAGTAAATTGCCTGTAACGGCTAGTTGGTGGGTGAGGGCTATTTATACCCCCTCCACCCACCATATTCAAGGTCTTGCACTCCACATTTATTCCAGCACATTGGTAGAGCATTGCAAGCACCAAAAGCCTAGTGAAGAGATTAGAGAATCATAATCCGCGTTTGTTCCTCATTAACGCTAGTGAGAGCCACCTAGAGCACACACCACTTGCATTAGGCTTCTCTTGGTCAAGCGAAAGTCTACGGCTTGTTACTCTTGGTGATCGGCATCACCTAGACGGCTTGGTGGCGTTGGGAGCTCGGTGATCACCGTGAAGATCTTGTTGGTGACCCGACTCAAGTTTGTAAGCGGTCTCGAGGGATCCACCGCGCCGGAGTGGCAAAGGATCATCTCGTAGTGAGCACTTGGTTCTTGCGAGGACCAAGGGGGAGCGATACCCTTGCGCGGGTGCTCCAACGAGGACTAGTGGAGAGTGCCGACTCTTCGATACCTCGGGAAAAATTGGAGGAGTCTTCTAAACTTTGCTTTACATTCCGCACTTAATTCAAGCACTTTACATTGTGTATTTGTTTAGCAAGTATTTGAAGTATTATCTTAGCTTTATTACATTTCTAGTATTATATTCTTAGTGCTAGTTGTTGGGGTGAAGTTGGGCTCTTGTTTAGCTCTTGCTTAGGTTTTAATTAGTGTTGATTTTTAGAAAAGCCCAATTCACCCCCCCCCTCTTGGGCATCGTGATCCTTTCAGGGATTATCCGCCATCTTGATTGCACTTTCATTATCACATAGCAAAGGGACTTTGGTTAATTTGTAACCGTAGTCCCGCAGGGTTTGCCTCATCCAAAGCAATTGCGCGCAACAATGGCCTGCGACAATGTACTCGGCTTCGGCGGTGGAAAGAGCGACCGAATTTTGCTTCTTTGAAGCCCAAGACACCAAGGATCTTCCCAAGAACTGCCAAGTCCCCGATGTGCTCTTTCTATTGATTTTACACCCCGCCCAATCGGCATCCGAATAACCAATCAAATCAAATGTGGATCCCCTAGGATACCAAAGCCCAAACTTAGGAGTATAAGCCAAATATCTCAAGATTCGTTTTACGGCCGTAAGGTGAGCTTCCTTAGGGTCGGCTTGGAATCTTGCACACATGCATACGGAAAGCATAATATCCGGTCGGGATGCACATAAATAGAGTAAAGATCCTATCATCGACCGATACACCTTTTGATCCACGGACTTACCTCCGGAGTCGAGGTCGAGATGCCCATTAGTTCCCATGGGTGTCTTGATGGGCTTGGCATCCTTCATTCCAAACTTGCTTAGTATATCTTGAGTGTACTTCGTTTGGCTTAGGAAGGTGCCTTCTTGGAGTTGCTTCACTTGAAATCCTAAGAAATACTTCAACTCCCCCATCATAGACATCTCGAACTTTTGTGTCATGATCCTACTAAACTCTTTACATGTAGACTCGTTAGTAGACCCAAATATAATATCATCAACATAAATTTGGCATACAAACAAGTCATTTTCAATAGTTTTAGTGAATAGAGTAGGATCAGCCTTTCCGACTTTGAATTCATTAGTGATGAGAAAATCCCTAAGGCATTCATACCATGCTCTTGGGGCTTGCTTGAGCCCATAAAGCGCCTTAGAGAGTTTGTAAACATGGTTAGGGTACTCACTATCTTCAAAGCCGGGAGGTTGCTCAACATAGACCTCTTCCTTGATTGGTCCATTGAGGAAGGCACTTTTCACGTCCATTTGATAAAGCTTAAAGCCATGGTAAGTAGCATAGGCCAATAATATACGAATTGACTCAAGCCTAGCTACGGGTGCATAGGTTTCACCGAAATCCAAACCTTCGACTTGGGAGTATCCTTTGGCCACAAGTCGAGCTTTGTTCCTTGTCACCACACCATGCTCATCTTGCTTGTTGCGGAAGACCCATTTGGTTCCTACAACATTTTGATTAGGACGTGGAACTAAATGACATACCTCATTCCTAGTGAAGTTGTTGAGCTCCTCTTGCATCGCCACCACCCAATCCGAATCTTGAAGTGCTTCCTCTATCCTGTGTGGCTCAATAGAGGAAACAAAAGAGTAATGTTCACAAAAATGTGCAACACGAGACTGATAGTCGCCTAGAGGGGGGGTGAATAGGGCGAAACTGAAATTTGCAAATATAAACACAACTACAAGCCGGGTTAGCGTTAGTAATAAAGAAATGAGTCCGCGAGAGAGGGCGCAAAACAAATCCCAAGCGAATAAGCAAGTAAGACACGGAGATTTGTTTTACCGAGGTTCGGTTCTTGCAAACCTACTCCCCGTTGAGGAGGCCACAAAGGCCGGGTCTCTTTCAACCCTTCCCTCTCTCAAACGATCCACGGATCGAGTGAGCTTTCTCTTCTCAATCACTTGGAACACAAAGTTCCCACAAGGACCACCACAAGTTTGGTGTCTCTTGCCTCAATTACAAGTGAGTTTGATTGCAAAGAAAGGATCAAGAAAGAAGAAAGCAATCCAAACGCAAGAGCTCGAAAGAACACAAGCAAATCACTGTCTCTAGTCACTATGGCGTTGTGTGGAATTTGGAGAGGATTTGATCTCTTTGGTGTGTCTATAATTGAATGCTAGAGCTCTTGTAGTAGTTGGGAAGTGGAAAACTTGGATGCAATGAATGGTGGGGTGGTTGGGGTATTTATAGCCCCAACCACCAAATGTGGCCGTTGGGAGGCTGTCTGCTCGATGGCGCACCGGACAGTCCGGTGCACACCGGACATGTCCGGTGCCCCCGCCACGTCATCACTGCCGTTGGATTCTGACCGTTGGAGCTTCTGTCTTGTGGGCCCGCCTGGGTGTCCGGTGCACACCGGACATGTACTGTTTGCTGTCCGGTGTGCCAGTATGGGCGCGCCTAACTTCTGCGCGCGCTGCGTGCGCATTTAATGCGCCGCAGGTAGCCGTTGGCGCGGAGATAGCCGTTGCTCCGGAGTCGCACCGGACAGTCCGGTGCACACCGGACAGTCCAGTGAATTATAGCGGACTAGCCGTTGGAGTTTTCCGAAGCTGGCGAGTTCCTGAGGCCGCTCTTCCTTGGCGCACCGGACACTATCCGGTGTACACCGGACAGTCCGGTGAATTATAGCGCGAGTGCCTCTGGAAATTCCCGAAGGTGGCAAGTTTGAGTTGGAGTCCTCTGGTGCACCGGACACTGTCCGGTGTACACTGGACAGTCCGGTGCTTCCAGACCAGAGGGCCTTCGGTTGCCTCTTTGCTCCTTTGTTGAATCCAAAACTTGGTCTTTTTATTGGCTGAGTGTGAACCTTTTACACCTGTGTAATCTATACACTTGGGCAAACTAGTTAGTCCAATTGTTTGTGTTGGGCAATTCAACCACCAAAATTAATTAGGGACTAGGTGTAAGCCTAATTCCCTTTCAATCTCCCCCTTTTTGGTGATTGATGCCAACACGAACCAAAGCAAATATAGAAGTGTATAATTGAACTAGTTTGCATAATGTAAGTGCAAAGGTTGCTTAGAATTTAAGCCAATATAAATACTTACAAGATATGCATGGATTGTTACTTTCTTATATAACATTTTGGACCACGTTTGCACCATATGTTTTGTTTTTGCAAACTCTTTTGTAAATCATTTTCAAAGTTCTTTTGCAAATAGTCAAAGGCAAATGAATAAGATTTTGAGAAGCATTTTCAAGATTTGAAATTTTCTCCCCCTGTTTCAAATGCTTTTCCTTTGACTAAACAAAACTCCCCCTAAATAAGATCCTCCTCTTAGTGTTCAAGAGGGTTTTGATATATCATTTTGAAATACTACTTTCTCCCCTTTTGAACACAATAGGATACTAATTGAAAATATTCAACACTTAAGTTTTTGAAATTGATGGTGGTGCGGTCCTTTTACTTTGGGCTCTTACTTTCTCCCCCTTTGGCATGAATCGCCAAAAACAGAATCATTAGAGCCCTCGAAGTGCTTTCTTCCCCTTTGGTCATAAATAAATGAGTTGAGATTATACCAAAGACGAAGTCCGATCCTTTAGCTTTGGGCTCTTACTCTCTCCCCAAAGTCCTTTTCTTTGATGCTCATGCTTGTCTCCCCCGAGAATGGAGAGTTGCTTGGAGTGACGGCGAGGGATGAGTTACGGAGTGGAAGCCTTTTGTCTTCGCCGAAGACTCTAATTCCCTTTCAATACACCTATGACTTGGTTTGAAATAGACTTGAAAACACATTAGTCATAGCATATGAAGGAGATATGATCAAAGGTATACAAATGAGCTATGAGTGCAGTTTAACAAAAGAAATTCCTAGAATCAAGAATATTTAGCTCATGCCTAAGTTTGTTAAAAGTTTGTTCATCAAGAGGCTTGGTAAAGATATCGGCTAATTGATCTTTAGTGTTAATGTAAGAAATCTCGATATCTCCCTTTTGTTGGTGATCCCTAAGAAAATGATACCGAATGGCTATGTGTTTAGTGCGGCTATGCTCGACGGGATTGTCGGCCATTTTGATTGCACTTTCATTATCACATAGCAAAGGGACTTTGGTTAATTTGTAACCGTAGTCCCGCAGGGTTTGCCTCATCCAAAGCAATTGCGCGCAACAATGACCTGCGGCAATGTACTCGGCTTCGGCGGTGGAAAGAGCGACCGAATTTTGCTTCTTTGAAGCCCAAGACACCAAGGATCTTCCCAAGAACTGGCAAGTCCTCGATGTGCTCTTCCTATTGATTTTACACCCCGCCCAATCGGCATCCGAATATCCAATTAAATCAAATGTGGATCCCCTAGGATACCAAAGCCCAAACTTAGGAGTATAAGCTAAATATCTCAAGATTCGTTTTACGGCCGTAAGGTGAGCTTCCTTAGGGTCGGCTTGGAATCTTGCACACATGCATACGGAAAGCATAATATCCGGTCGAGATGCACATAAATAGAGTAAAGATCCTATCATCGACCGGTATACCTTTTGATCCACGGACTTACCTCTCGTGTCGAGGTCGAGATGCCCATTGGTTCCCATGGGTGTCTTGATGGGCTTGGCATCCTTCATCCCAAACTTGGTTAGAATGTCTTGAGTGTACTTCGTTTGGCTGATGAAGGTGTCCTCTTGGAGTTGTTTGACTTGGAATCCTAGAAAATATTTCAACTCCCCCATCATTGACATCTCGAATTTCTGTGTCATGATCCTACTAAACTCTTCACATGTAGACTCGTTAGTAGACCCAAATATAATATCATCAACATAAATTTGGCATACAAACAAGTCATTTTCAAGCGTTTTAGTAAAGAGTGTAGGATCGGCCTTTCCGACTTTGAATCCATTTGCAATAAGAAAATCTCTAAGGCATTCATACCATGCTCTTGGGGCTTGCTTGAGCCCATAAAGCGCCTTAGAGAGCTTATAGACATGGTTAGGATACTCACTGTCTTCAAAGCAGGGAGGTTGCTCAATATAGACCTCTTCCTTGATTGGTCCATTGAGGAAGGCACTTTTCACGTCCATTTGATAGAGCTTAAAGCCATGGTAAGTAGCATAGGCTAATAATATGTGAATTGACTCAAGCCTAGCTACGGGTGCATAGGTTTCACCGAAATCCAAACCTTCGACTTGGGAGTATCCCTTGGCCACAAGTCGAGCTTTGTTCCTTGTCACCACACCATGCTCATCTTGCTTGTTGCGGAAGACCCATTTGGTTCCTACAACATTTTGGTTAGGACGTGGAACTAAATGCCATACCTCATTCCTAGTGAAGTTGTTGAGCTCCTCTTGCATCGCCACCACCCAATCCGAATCTTGTAGTGCTTCCTCTACCCTGTGTGGCTCTATAGAGGAAACAAAAGAGTAATGTTCACAAAAATGAGCAACACGAGATCTAGTAGTTACCCCCTTATGAATGTCGCCGAGGATGGTGTCGACGGGGTGATCTCGTTGGATTGCTTGGTGGACTCTTGGGTGTGGCGGTCTTGGTTCTTCATCCTCCTTATCTTCCTCATTTGCATCTCCCCCTTGATCATTGCCATCATCTTGAGGTGGCTCATTTGCTTGATCTTCTACTTCATCAACTTGAGCTTCATCCTCATTTTGAGTTGGTGGAGATGCTTGCGTGGAGGAGGAAGGTTGATCTTGTGCATTTGGAGGCTCTTTGGATTCCTTAGGACACACATCCCCAATGGACATGTTCCTTAGCGCGATGCATGGAGCCTCTTCTTCACCTATCTCATCAAGATCAACTTGCTCTACTTGAGAGCCGTTAGTCTCATCAAACACAACGTCACATGAGACTTCAACTAGTCCAGTGGACTTGTTAAAGACCCTATATGCCCTTGTGTTTGAGTAATAACCGAGTAAAAAGCCTTCTACAGTCTTAGGAGCAAATTTAGATTTTCTACCTCTTTTAACAAGAATAAAGCATTTGCTACCAAAGACTCTAAAATATGAAATGTTGGGCTTTTTATCGGTTAGGAGTTCGTATGATGTCTTATTGAGGATTTGGTGTATATATAACCGGTTGATGGCGTAGCAAGCGGTGTTAACCGCCTCGGCCCAAAACCGATCTGGCGTCTTGTACTCATCAAGCATGGTTCTTGCCATGTCCAATAGAGTTCGATTCTTCCTCTCCACTACACCATTTTGTTGTGGGGTGTAGGGAGAAGAGAACTCATGCTTGATGCCCTCCTCCTCAAGGAAGCCTTCAATTTGAGAGTTCTTGAACTCCGTCCCGTTGTCGCTTCTTATTTTCTTGATCCTTAAGCCGAACTCATTTTGAGCCCGTCTCAAGAATCCCTTTAAGGTCTCTTGGGTTTGAGATTTTTCCTGTAAAAAGAATACCCAAGTGAAGCGAGAATAATCATCCACAATAACTAGACAGTACTTACTCCCGCCGATGCTTATGTAAGCGATCGGGCCGAATAGATCCATGTGTAGGAGCTCCAGTGGCCTGTCGGTCGTCATTATGTTTTTATGCGGATGATGAGTGCCAACTTGCTTCCCTGCTTGGCATGCACTACAAATCCTGTCTTTCTCAAAATGAACATTTGTTAATCCTAAAATGTGTTCTCCCTTTAGAAGCTTGTGAAGATTTTTCATCCCAACATGGGCTAGTCGGCGGTGCCAGAGCCAACCCATGTTAGTCTTAGCAATTAAGCAAGTGTCGAGTTCAGCTCTATCAAAATCTACCAAGTATAGCTGACCCTCTAACACTCCCTTAAATGCTATTGAATCATCACTTCTTCTAAAGACAGTGACACCTACATCAGTGAATAGACAGTTGTAGCCCATTTGACATAATTGAGATACAGAAAGCAAATTGTAATCTAAAGAATCTACAAGAAAAACATTGGAAATAGAATGGTCAGGAGATATAGCAATTTTACCCAAACCTTTGACCAAACCTTGATTTCCATCCCCGAATGTGATCGCTCTTTGGGGATCTTGGTTTTTCTCATATGAGGAGAACATCTTCTTCTCCCCTGTCATGTGGTTTGTGCACCCGCTGTCGAGTATCCAACTTGAGCCCCCGGATGCATAAACCTACAAAACAAGTTTAGTTCTTGACTTTAGGTACCCAAATGGTTTTGGGTCCTTTGGCATTAGACACAAGAACTTTGGGTACCCAAACACAAGTCTTGGAGCCCTTGTGCTTGCCCCCAACATATTTGGCAACTACCTTGCCGGATTTGTTAGTCAAAACATAAGATGCATCAAAAGTTTTAAATGAAATGTTATGATCATTTGATGCACTAGGAGTTTTCTTTCTAGGCAACTTAGCATGGGTTGGTTGCCTAGAGCTAGATGTCTCACCCTTATACATAAATGCATGATTAGGGCCAGAGTGAGACTTCCTAGAATGAATTCTCCTAATTTTGTCCTCGGGATAACCGGCAGGGTATAAAATGTAACCCTCGTTATCCTGAGGCATGGGAGCCTTGCCCTTAACAAAGTTGGACAATCTTTTAGGAGGGGCACTAAGTTTGACATTGTCCTCCCTTTGGAAGCCAATGCCATCCTTGATGCCCGGGCGTCTCCCATTATAAAGCATGCTACGAGCAAATTTAAATTTCTCATTTTCTAAGTTGTGCTCGGCAATTTTAGCATCTAGTTTTGCTATATGATCATTTTGTTGTTTAATTAAAGCCATGTGATCATGTATAGCGTCAATGTTAATATCTCTACATCTAGTGCAAATAGAAGTGTGCTCAACGGTAGATGTAGAGGGTTTGCAAGATTTTAGTTCTACAACCTTAGCATGCAATATTTCATTTTTACTTCTAAGGTCGGAAATGGTAGCATTGCAAACATCAAAATCTTTAGCCTTAGCAAGCAAGTTTTCATTTTCATTTCTAAGGCTAGCAAGAGAAATGTTCAATTCTTCAATCCTAGCAAGCAAATCATTATTGTCTCTAGGATTGGGAATTGAAACATTGCAAACATGTGAATCAACCTTAGTATTTAAACTAGCATTTTCATTCCTAAGGTTGTCAATCATCTCACGGCAAGTGCTTAGCTCACTAGATAACTTCTCACATTTTTCAATTTCAAGAGCATAAGCCTTTTTAACCTTAACATGCTTCTTATTTTCCTTAATAAGGAGGTCCTCTTGGGAATCCAAAAGGTCATCCTTTTCATGAATAGCACTAACCAATTCATTTAATTTTTCCTTTTGAGCTATGTTAAGATTGGCAAAAAAGGAACGCAAGTTATCCTCCTCATCACTAGCATTATCGTCACTAGAAGATTCATATTTAGTGGAGGAGTTAGATTTAACCTTCTTCCGTTTGCCGTCCTTTGCCATGAGACACTTGTGGCCGACGTTGGGGAAGAGAAGTCCCTTGGTGACGGCGATGTTGGCGGCGTCCTCGTCGGAGGAGGAGTCGCTTGAGCTTTCGTCGGAATCCCACTCCCGACAAACATGGGCATCGCCGCCCTTCTTCTTGTAGTATCTCTTCTTCTCCTTTCTTCTCCCCTTCTTGTCGTCGCCTCGGTCACTGTCACTAGATATAGGACATTTAGCAATAAAATGACCGGGCTTACCACATTTGTAGCAAACCTTTTTGGAGTGGGACTTGTAGTCTTTCCCCCTCCTTTGTTTGAGGATTTGGCGGAAGCTTTTGATGACGAGCGCCATTTCCTCATTGTCGAGCTTGGAGGCGTCTATTGGTTGTCGACTTGGTGTAGCCTCCTCCTTCTTTTCCTCCGTCACCTTGAATGCGACGGGTTGAGCTTCGGATGTGGATGGATCAACAAGCTCGTTGATCTTCCTCAAGCCTTCGATCATGCACTCAAAACTTACAAAATGCCCGATTACTTCCTCGGGGGTCATTTTAGTATATCTAGGATTACCACGAATTAATTGAACTTGAGTGGGGTTAAGGAAAATGAGAGATCTTAGAATAACCTTAACCATTTCATGGTCGTCCCACTTTACGCTCCCGAGGTTGCGCACTTGGTTCACCAAGGTTTTGAGCCGGTTGTACATATGTTGTGGCTCCTCCCCTTTGCGAAGCCGGAACCGACCGAGCTCCCCCTCGATCGTTTCCCGCTTGGTGATCTTGGTGAGCTCATCTCCTTCGTGCGCGGTTTTGAGCACATCCCAAACCTCCTTGGCGCTCTTCAACCCTTGCACTTTGTTATACTCCTCTCTACTTAAAGAGGCGAGGAGTATCGTTGTCGCTTGAGAGTTGAAGTGCTCGATTTGGGCCACCTCATCCTCATCATAATCCTTGTCCCCTACGGACGGTACCTGTGCACCAAACTCAACAACATCCCATATACTTTTGTGGAGTGAGGTTAGATGAAATCGCATTAAATCACTCCACCTAGCATAATCTTCACCATCAAAAGTTGGTGGTTTGCCTAATGGGACGGAAAGTAAAGGTGCATGTTTAGAAATGCGAAGGTAGTGTAGGGGGATCTTACTAAACTTCTTACGCTCTTGGCGTTTAGAAGTTACGGAGGGCGCATCGGAGTCGGAGGTCGATGTTGATGAAGTGTCGGTCTCGTAGTAGACCACTTTCCTCATCCTCTTTTGCTTGTCCCCACTCCGACGTGGCTTGTGGGAAGAAGATTTTTCCTTCTTCTCTTTGTGGTGAGAAGAAGATTTCTTCTCCTTCCCTTTGTTGGAGGAGATCTTCTTCTTCTCCTTCCTCTTGGTGCGGGACTCTTCCGATGAAGTGCTCCCGTGGCTTGTAGTGGGCTTTTCGCCGGTCTCCATCTCCTTCTTGGCGTGATCTCCCGACATCACTTCGAGCGGTTAGGCTCTAATGAAGCACCGGGCTCTGATACCAATTGATAGTCGCCTAGAGGGGGGGTGAATAGGGCGAAACTGAAATTTACAAATATAAACACAACTACAAGCCGGGTTAGCGTTAGTAATAAAGAAATGAGTCCGCGAGAGAGGGCGCAAAACAAATCCCAAGCGAATAAGCAAGTAAGACACGGAGATTTGTTTTACCGAGGTTCGGTTCTTGCAAACCTACTCCCCGTTGAGGAGGCCACAAAGGCCGGGTCTCTTTCAACCCTTCCCTCTATCAAACGATCCACGGATCGAGTGAGCTTTCTCTTCTCAATCACTTGGAACACAAAGTTCCCACAAGGACCACCACAAGTTTGGTGTCTCTTGCCTCAATTACAAGTGAGTTTGATTGCAAAGAAAGGATCAAGAAAGAAGAAAGCAATCCAAGCGCAAGAGCTCGAAAGAACACAAGCAAATCACTCTCTCTAGTCACTATGGCGTTGTGTGGAATTTGGAGAGGATTTGATCTCTTTGGTGTGTCTATAATTGAATGCTAGAGCTCTTGTAGTAGTTGGGAAGTGGAAAACTTGGATGCAATGAATGGTGGGGTGGTTGGGGTATTTATAGCCCCAACCACCAAATGTGGCCGTTGGGAGGCTGTCTGCTCGATGGCGCACCGGACAGTCCGGTGCACACCGGACATGTCCGGTGCCCCCGCCACGTCATCACTGCCGTTGGATTCTGACCGTTGGAGCTTCTGTCTTGTGGGCCCGCCTGGGTGTCCGGTGCACACCGGACAGGTACTGTTTGCTGTCCGGTGTGCCAGTATGGGCGCGCCTGACTTCTGCGCGCGCTGCGCGCGCATTTAATGCGCCGCAGGTAGCCGTTGGCGCGGAGATAGCCGTTGCTCCGGAGTCACACCGGACAGTCCGGTGCACACCGGACAGTCCGGTGAATTATAGCGGACTAGCCGTTGGAGTTTCCCGAAGCTGGCGAGTTCCTGAGGCCGCTCTTCCTTGGCGCACCGGACACTGTCCGGTGTACACCGGACAGTCCGGTGAATTATAGCGCGAGTGCCTCTGGAAATTCCCGAAGGTGGCAAGTTTGAGTTGGAGTCCTCCGGTGGTGCACCGGACACTGTCCGGTGTACACCGGACAGTCCGGTGCTTCCAGACCAGAGGGCCTTCGGTTGCCTCTTTGCTCCTTTGTTGAATCCAAAACTTGGTCTTTTTATTGGCTGAGTGTGAACCTTTTACACATGTGTAATCTATACACTTGGGAAAACTAGTTAGTCCAATTGTTTGTGTTGGGCAATTCAACCACCAAAATTAATTAGGGACTAGGTGTAAGCCTAATTCCCTTTCAGAGACCTAGTAGTTACCCCCTTATGAATGTCGCCGAGGATGGTGTCGACGGGGTGATCTCGTTGGATTGCTTGGTGGACTCTTGGGTGTGGCGGCCTTTGTTCCTCATCCTCCTTGTCTTCCTCATTTGCATCTCCCCCTTGATCATTGCCATCATCTTGTTGTGGCTCATTTGCTTGATCTTCTACTTCATCAACTTGAGCTTCATCCTCATTTTGAGTTGGTGGAGATGCTTGCGTGGAGGAGGACGGTTGATCTTGTGCATTTGGAGGCTCTTAGGATTCCTTAGGACACACATCCCCAATGGACATGTTCCTTAGCGCGATGCACGGAGCCTCATCATTACCTATCTCATCAAGATCAACTTGCTCTACTTGGGAGCCGTTAGTCTCATCAAACACAATGTCACAAGAAACTTCAACTTGTCCAGAGGACTTGTTAAAGACTCTATATGCCCTTGTGTTTGAATCATATCCTAGTAAAAAGCCTTCTACAGTCTTAGGAGCAAATTTAGATTTTCTACCTCTTTTAACAAGAATAAAACATTTGCTACCAAAGACTCTAAAATATGAAATATTGGGCTTTTTACCGGTTAGGAGTTCATAAGATGTCTTCTTGAGGATTCGATGTAGATATAACCGGTTGATGGCGTAGCAGGCGGTGTTGACTGCCTCAGCCCAAAACCGATCCGAAGTCTTGTACTCATCAAGCATGGTTCTTGCCATGTCCAATAGAGTTCGATTCTTCCTCTCCACTACACCATTTTGTTGTGGCGTGTAGGGAGAAGAGAACTCATGCTTGATGCCCTCCTCCTCAAGGAAGCCTTCAATTTGTGAGTTCTTGAACTCCGTCCCGTTGTCGCTTCTAATTTTCTTGATCCTTAAGCCGAACTCATTTTGAGCCCGTCTCAAGAATCCTTTTAAGGTCTCTTGGGTTTGAGATTTTTCCTGCAAAAAGAATACCCAATTGAAGCGAGAATAATCATCCACAATTACAAGACAATACTTACTCCCGCCGATGCTTATGTAAGCTATCGGGCCGAATAGATCCATGTGGAGTAGCTCAAGCGGCCTGTCGGTCGTCATGATGTTCTTGTGTGGATGATGTGCACCAACTTGCTTTCCTGCTTGGCATGCGCTACAAATCTTGTCTTTCTCAAAATGAACATTTGTTAGTCCTAAAATGTGTTCTCCCTTTAGAAGCTTGTGAAGATTCTTCATCCCAACATGGGCTAGTCGGCGGTGCCAGAGCCAACCCATGTTAGTCTTATCAATTAAGCATGTGTCGAGTTCAGCTCTATCAAAATCTACTAAGTATAGCTGACCCTCTAACACACCCTTAAATGCTATTGAATCATCACTTCTTCTAAAGACAGTGACACCTACATCAGTGAACAAACAGTTGTAGCCTATTTTGCATAATTGAGATACAGAAAGCAAATTGTAATCTAATGAATCTACAAGAAAAACATTGGAAATAGAATGGTCAGGAGATATAGCAATTTTACCCAATCCTTTGACCAAACCTTGATTTCCATCCCCGAATGTGATGGCTCGTTGGGGATCTTGGTTTTTCTCATAGGAGGAGAACATTTTCTTCTCCCCTGTCATGTGGTTTGTGCACCCGCTGTCGATGATCCAACTTGAGCCCCCGGATGCATAAACCTACAAAACAAGTTTAGTTCTTGACTTTAGGTACCCAAATGGTTTTGGGTCCTTTGGCATTAGACACAAGAACTTTGGGTACCCAAACACAAGTCTTTGACCCCTTGTGTTTGCCCCCAACATATTTGGCAACTACCTTGCTGGATTTGTTAGTCAAAACATAAGATGCATCAAAAGTTTTAAATGAAAGACTATGTTCATTTGATGCACTAGGAGTTTTCTTCTTAGGCAACTTGGCATGGGTTTGTTGCCTAGAACTAGATGTCTCACCCCTATACATAAAAGCATGATTAGGGCCAGAGTGAGACTTCCTAGAATGAATTCTCCTAATTTTGTCCTCGGGATAACCGGCAGGGTATAAAATGTAACCCTCGTTGTCCTGAGGCATGGGAGCCTTGCCCTTTACAAAATTAGACAATCTTTTAGGAGGGGCATTAAGTTTGACATTGTCTCCCCTTTGGAAGCCAATGCCATCCTTGATGCCAGGGCGTCTCCCACTAAAGAGCATACTTCTAGCAAATTTAAATTTTTCATTTTCTAAGTTATGCTCAGCAATTTTAGCATCTAGTTTTGCTATATGGTCATTTTGTTGTTTAATTAAGGTCATGTGATCATGAATAGCATTAACATCAATATCTCTACATCTAGTGCAAATAGAAGTGTGCTCGACGGTAGATGTAGAGGGTTTGCAAGATTTTAATTCTACAACCTTAGCATGTAATATATCATTCTTAGTTCTAAGGTCGGAAATAGTAGCATTGCAAACATCAAAATCTTTAGCCTTAGCAAGCAATTTTTCATTTTCAATCCTAAGGCTAGCAAGAGAAATGTTCAATTCTTCAATCCTAGCAAGTAAATCATCATCATTATTTCTAGAATTGGTAATTGAAACATTACAAACATGAGAATCAACCTTAGCTAATAAATTAGTATTTTCATTTCTAAGGTTGTCTATTGTCTCATGGCAAGTGCTTAGCTCACTAGATAATTTTTCACATTTCTCAATTTCTAGAGCATAAGCATTTTTAATCCTAACATGTTTCTTATTTTCCTTAATTAGGAAGTCCTCTTGAGAATCCAAAAGGTCATCCTTTTTATGAATAGCACTAATTAATTCATTTAATTTTTCCTTTTGTTCCATGTTAAGGTTGGCAAAAAAGGGTACACAAATTATCTTCCTCATGACTAGCATTATCATCACTAGAGGACTCATATCTAGTGGAGGATTTAGTTTTAACCTTCTTCTTTTTGCCGTCCTTTGCCATGAGGCACTTGTGGCCGACGTTGGGGAAGAGGAGTCCCTTGGTGACGGCGATGTTGGCGGCGTCCTCGTCGTCGGAGGAGTCGCTAGAGCTTTCGTCGGAGTCCCATTCCCGACAAACATGGGCATCACCGCCCTTCTTCTTGTAGTATCTCCTCTTCTCCTTTCTTCTCCCCTTCTTGTCGTCGCCCCTGTCACTGTCACTAGATATAGGACATTTTGCAATAAAATGACCGGGCTTACCACA
This sequence comes from Zea mays, assembly GCF_902167145.1. Taxonomy (NCBI): domain Eukaryota; kingdom Viridiplantae; phylum Streptophyta; class Magnoliopsida; order Poales; family Poaceae; genus Zea; species Zea mays. The sequence continues at coordinate 27,944,208 of NC_050097.1, forward strand.
TTTGTAGCACACTTTCTTAAAGCGGGGTTTGTAGTCCTTCCCCTTCCTTTGTTTGAGGATTTGGCGGAAGCTCTTGATGACGAGCGTCATTTCCTCATTGTCGAGCTTTGAGGCGTCGATTGGTTGTCTACTTGGTGTAGACTCCTCCTTCCTCTCCTCCGTCGCCTTAAATGCGACCGGTTGTGTCGCGGATGTGGAGGGATCATCTAGCTCGTTGATCTTCTTCGAGCCCTTGATCATGTACTCAAAGCTCACAAAATTCCCGATCACTTCCTCGGGGGTCATTAGTGTATATCTTGGGTTGCCACGAATTAATTGAATTTGAGTAGGGTTAAGGAAAATAAGAGATCTTAGAATAACCTTAACCACCTCGTGGTCATCCCACTTTTTGCTCCCGAGGTTGCGCACTTGGTTCACCAAGGTTTTGAGCCGGTTGTACATGTCTTGTGGCTCCTCCCCTTGGTGAAGACGGAAGCGACCGAGCTCCCCCTCGATCGTTTCCCGCTTGGTGATCTTGGTGAGTTCATCACCCTCGTGCGCGGTCTTGAGTAAGTCCCAAATCTCCTTCGCACTCTTCAACCGTTGCACCTTGTTATATTCCTCTCTACTTAGAGAGGCAAGGAGTATGGTTGTGGCTTGGGAGTTGAAGTGCTCGATTTGGGCCACCTCATCCTCATCATAGTCTTCATCCCCTACGGATGGTACCTGTGCACCAAACTCAACAACATCCCATATGCTTTTGTGGAGTGAGGTTAGATGAAATCGCATTAAATCACTCCACCTAGCGTAGTCTTCACCATCAAATGTTGGTGGTTTGCCTAATGGGACGGAAAGTAAAGGTGTATGTTTAGAAATGCGAGGGTAGCGTAGGGGAATCTTAATATACTTCTTACGCTCTTGGCGCTTAGAAGTGACGGACGCCGTGTCGGAGCCGGAGGTGGATGCCGATGAAGAATCGGTCTCGTAGTAGACCACCTTCCTCATCCTCTTTTTCTTGTCCCCATTCCGATGCGGCTTGTGGGAAGAAGATTTCTCCTTCTTCTCTTTGTGGTGTGAAGAAGATTTCTTCTCCTTCCCTTTGGAGGAGTCCTTCTTCTTCTCTTTCCTCTTGGTGCGGGACTCTTCCGGTGAAGTGCTCCCGTGGCTTGTAGTGGGCTTTTCGCCGGTCTCCATCTCCTTCTTGGCGTGATCTCCCGACATCACTTCGAGCGGTTAGGCTCTAATGAAGAACAGAGCTTTGATACCAATTGATAGTCGCCTAGAGGGGGGTGAATAGGGCAAAACTGAAATTTACAAATATAAACACAACTACAAGCCGGGTTAGCGTTAGAAATAAAAACAAGTCCGCGAGAGAGGGTGCAAAACAAATCACAAGCAAATAAGGAGTGTGACACAAGGATTTGTTTTACCGAGGTTCGGTTCTCGCAAACCTACTCCCCGTTGAGGTGGTCACAAAGACCGGGTCTCTTTCAACCCTTTCCCTCTCTCAAACGGTCCCTCGGACCGAGTGAGCTTCTCTTCTCGAATCACTTGGGAATCAAACTTCCCGCAAGGACCACCACACAATTGGTGTCTCTTGCCTCAATTACAAGTGAGTATGATCTCAAGAAAAAAATGCGAAAGAAAAGAAGCGATCCAAGCGCAAGAGCTCAAATGAACACTACAAATCACTCTCTCTAGTCACTAAAGCTTTGTGTGGAGTTGGGAGAGGATTTGATCTCTTTTGGTGTGCTTTGCAATGAATGCTAGCTCTTGTATAGTTGTTGGAAGCTGGAAAACTTGGATGCCATGAATGGTGGGGTGGTTGGGGTATTTATAGCCCCAACCACCAAACATGACCGTTGGTGGAGGCTGTCTGTCGTATGGTGCACCGGACAGTCCGGTGCACACCGGACATGTCCGGTGCACATCGGACATGTCCGGTGCACCAGCCACGTCACCAAAGCCGTTGGATGCCGACCGTTGGAGTTCTGACTTCTGGGCCCGCCTGGATGTCCGGTGGCGCACCGGACATGTACTGTAGAGTGTCCGGTGCGCCAGCATGGGCGTGCCTGACGCCTGCGCGCTCTGGCGCGCATTAATTGCTGTTGCAGGCGACCGTTGGCGCGAAGTAGCCGTTGCCCCGCTGTTACACCGGACAGTCCGGTGTACACCGGACATGTCCGGTGAATTATAGCGGAGCAGCCTTCGCGAATTCCCGAGGCTGCGAAGTTTCAGAGCCGCGTCCTCTAGGAGCACCGGACACTGTCCGGTGTTCACCGGACAGTCCGGTGAATTATAGCGCACCGGCTTCTGAAAAATTCCGAGGCTGAGGTGTTCTGCGCGAGGTCCCCTGGTGCACCGGACACTGTCTGGTGCGCCACCGGACAGTCCGGTGCGCCACACCAACATTGGTCTTTTTAATTGGCTTGTTATGAACCTTTGACACCTGTATAACTTATACACTAGAGCAAACTAGTTAGTCCAATTTGTTTGTGTTGGGCAATTCAACCACCAAAATTAATTAGGGACTAGGTGTAAGCCTAATTCCCTTTCACGTCTCCCGCTAGGGGTTGGCCTCGGGTGAGTCGTGACTGCCTGTCTCGCCCGAGAATGGCCTCAGGCGAGTCGTGGCTGCCTGTCCCGCTTAGGCTTGGCCTTGGACGAGTCGTGATTGTGTCTCCCGCCTAAGGGTGGCCTCAGGCGAGTCATGATTGCCTCTCCCCCCCGAGGATGGCCTCGAGTGAATCGTGACTGCCTCTCCCACCCAGGGTTGCCCTCGGGCGAATCATTGCTGCCTTTCTCGCCCGGGGTTGCCTCAGGCGAGTCGTTACTGCCAGTACCGCTCGGGGTTGTCCTTGGGTGAGTCGTGTCTGCTTGTCCTGTCCGAGGGTGGCCACGGAAGAGTCGTGGTTGGTTGTCCCATCTAGGCATGGCCTCGGGGGAGTCGTGCTTGTGTCTCCTGCCCAAGAGTGTCCTAGGACAAGTCATGACTATTTGTCCCGTGTAGGCTTGGCCTCAAGCGAGTCGTCACTGCCTCTCCCACCCGAGAGTGGCCTCGAGCAAGTCATGATTGCGTCTCCCGCCTAGGTTTGGTCTTGGGCGACTCGTGACTGCCTGTCCCATCTGGGCATGGCCTCAAGCGAGTCATGACTGCGTCTCACGCCCAAAGGTGGTCTTGAGCGAGTCGTGACTGTGTCTGCTGCCTGAGCTTGGCCTCAGACGAGTCATGATTGTATCTTCTACCCGAGGTTGTTCTCGGACGAGTCGTGACTGCATCTCCCGTCAGGACTCGGCCTTGGGCGATTCTTGACAGCCTCTCCACCCGAGAATGGCCTCGAGCAGAGGTCCAACACAAACGAACGGCCCATTCGAACTGGGAAGAGGAATAGAGGCCCAACACTTACAAATAAGCAGCATTTTGGCCCAGTGGATCCGTCTGCTCAGCCCAAACACTAACCGCATAACAGTGGCGCGTGGGAGAAAGGAAGGAGTAAGAAGAAAGAGGGCGGCGGCACGGCAGAGCCAAAGCCGAGGCGAGCCGAGCAGTACATGCATCCCGCTTCCCGCATTCCTCATCGAGGTCCGGTCCAGCAGCCTTTTGCGCCTTCGTGTCCCTCCCCTCCACTCCCTCACCGGGGGCTGGGCTGGTGGGGAGTGGGGACTGGGGGCAGTCGCCACGCCGCAGTCCATTCTTTCGTCACCCATCGCAGCTCCAACACCTCTCGCTAGTCGTCATGGCGGCTTCCGCGGCAGCGTTCCCCCTCCCACCGCCGACGCCTCCTCTTCGTGAGTCTCTTCGCCCCAACCCCGTTTTCCTGGCTCCTGCAACTGGATCTCTCCTCCAACACGTATCCCACTGTTCAGCTCCCGGGCCTCTTATCAGTTGATTTAGGGCTGATTCCACTCAGTTGCAGTGATTGCTGACTTGCTGTGGTTACCAGAACGTCCCCAATAGTTCGTAAACGTGCGCTCCTTGTTTGCATGACGGATTAGTTTTGCTTGACAGCAGATCTCTGTTCATGCCTGCATCCGCACTTCCACTCTAGTTTGGGTGAGCCCGCTTTGTTTTGGGTGATAACATTTCCACACCAATCCGCTACAATTGGTTGTTTCTCACACTGCTAAAGCTGAATCCATTCCACTTCCGCATCCCGTGTATTTGCTTGAGTTTCTTCAAGTTAGATTACGTCATTTTGGGAAAAGAATTAACTATTTGCCACTCTGTTTGGAGGTGGGTGGAAAATCCTTTGCCATGACTCATGGGTCAGTGACACATGATTAAGGGGTTTTGGTAAGGATGACAAATAGTTAAATGTCCCGTCATTTTGTCATGTTGAGTTTTACAAGACAGAGACATACACTTTTCCTTTTCAATCACATGTTCCTAATAACACACCGGTGCATTCTTTCGTGCAGGACTTTCACATGTCTTTTGATATCACAGAAAAGGATTGCCCCTGCCTTCACTGCTGTGAATGCCAGGGACGTTTCTGTCGCCCTACAATATATGGACATTGGACTTGATAGTTGGCAAACTTTCTTCTATATACTGGACGTTCCAGCTTTCGCCAACCTGCTGCTTTAACCACATCTTTTCCTTCTTTCCCGATTTTGCCTCTCACTATCATCAATTACCGCTAAAAGTGAAACAAGTGTTCTCCCTATGGCCAAGACATCACTTCCTCCTGGATTCCGGTTTCATCCAACTGATGTAGAACTCACAGTCTACTATTTAAAGAGGAAACTACTGGGAAAACACTTACGCTGCAATGCTATCACTGAGATTGATCTATACAAGTTCGCCCCTTGGGATCTTCCAGGTATCGAACCACATCAGCTTCATTATTTCTGTGTCATTAGGAGTCAAAAAGGATCTGTACAATTACCAGCACGTGTGTTTCTGTATTGTTTTGCATTTGGCTGCAAATACCTTACTTGTCAGATGATGGACCGTTCTGATTCTTTATTGTCTCTTGTTTTACTTTTTATAGAGAGAGCTTCCTTGGAGAGTAACGATCTAGTGTGGTATTTCTTTTGCCCGCGCGATAGGAAATATTCTAGTGGGTTAAGGACTAATCGCTCAACTGGAGTTGGATATTGGAAAGCTACCGGGAAGGACAGGCCGGTGGTATATAATTCTAGGACTGTTGGGATGAAGAGAACTTTAGTGTTTCATCTTGGCAAGCCACCACGAGGTGATAGAACTGACTGGGTAATGTATGAATATAGGCTGGAGGACGAGGAAATAGCTGCTTCTGGTGTTAAACTGGTATGATCCTTTTATGTGTTTGATGTACTTTCATTATTGACCTTATTAAATGCACTGTTTTGCATATTATGACCATCTACTATCCTTATTTAGGCAGATTACTCTGATTTGGCTGTATGTAGTTCTTATATAGAAGCTTGGAAACTGACAAAACCATCGAAATTCTGAAAGCTTGACGAGGTGATCTAAATATTTGGAGAAACAACTTTTCTTTTGCTCCTTCAATTGATGATAGATCAGGTTCCTTCCTACTGGCTGCCACTGCCAGCCAGAACAGAAAGCTCATGTGGTCATGTTACTGTTTATTGAGTATGTTGGTTGAGCAGAATGCATAGTTCTGGATTATGTGCCAACCTCCATAACTGAACGAATTTGCAAACTAATTAGAGAACAGAATGACACAAACATGTGTGCAAGAGTTGCCACATTTTGATATTAGCTCCTTGCTGAATGGGAAGTTACCAATGGCCGCTGCTGTTTAATTTGTTTCTCACCTCCTCCTCGCAGGATGCCTGCGTTCTATGCAAAATCTTTCAGAAAAGTGGCCCAGGGCCCAAGATTGGCGCACAGTATGGTGCCCCATTCAATGAAGAAGACTGGAACGATGCCAGTAATGTAGAGTGTTCTCCATGTGTGCCTTCTGTGGCCCCTTGCGCACCTGAATCAAGTCGTGGTGGGTTGAATTCTGCTGGTCAACGCCTGGCTGTGAGTTATGATGTCAAGGTTTCCTTGGGCTCCTCGGCAGAAGGTATCAACAGACCTGCTGTCAATGGAGTTCATCCTGTCAGACCTTCTCCTGATGCTCCTAATGACTGCATACACATTCAATTGCTGGCTGAGGTTATGAGATGTTCCTCAACCTCAATGCATGTTTTACGTACTGCTGGTGACGATGGTTTGCTGGTAATTTCGTTGATGCCAGGCTACTTTCTTTTTTTGTTTTGTTTCTTGTTAGCTCCAGTGACTTTCTATTTCTGGTGTCGATGCAGGCTGATTCAACTGCTGACTACAGTAGTGATAATAGAATATCTTTGGATGCTATTGAAACTATATTCTGTGAAGTGGATGAGCTTGGGCCCCAGGCTATGGTGAACAATACTAACCATTGTGACTCATGCGGTGAGTATTTGATTCACCCTACGATGGTGGCACGAGGAGCTGAACAGTACTTAGAGCTAAATGACCTGTCCTTTTCGCTCACCGATGGTCCTGATTCCTGTGGCGTGCTTTTCTCTAATGGTGTATCTGTTGAGCAACTACCGGATCTTGAGCTCAGGTTTGAGCAGTTCTCTCCTGACCACATCTCCAATACCGCTATTGCTTCCACATCAACAACGGTTGGTTCATCTGCTTCAGTGCCCTTATTGGAGGATCACAGGACCTGATTCAGAGTATGCTCGCTGTCACTTGTTACTTTGAGGTTTTGATGATGGCTAATCTATGTGTTTTTTTTGTGTGTTGATAAGAAACCCGGCTAAGCAAGCTGGTTGCCATTTTGCAGATTGGAGTCATCTGGCGCACATGTTAATTGAATCTAGGAGGATCTGCAGGACAAAGGCATAATGCTCCCTTTTTTTCAATTTTCATGAAGTTAGAATTTTTTTTTGGATGAAGGCACGGATTAGTGACCACTTGGCACAGAAATATGTTTGTGTTGCGGCTTGTGAATCCAGGACCATTTCTCTGCCTGTAGTTTTGCATGGTAGAACTAGATGGGCAACAACAAAATGTGTTCAGTATTGAATAACGCACTCACTGCATTAACTACTTTGCCTAGCTTAGTATAGTATTCTGGATCTTGAGGCAGGGTAGAAGTGGGGGTGTGGGACAATGTACTCACAGCTTGTTGTCATTTAGCAGCAATATCTTGTTTCGGTAACCTGTGGCAATATCTTGTTTGGTTACCTGGATTTGCTAGTGCCCAGGCAAGATGATGTTTTCGTTGACGCCATAATAATAAATAGCAATCGATTTTATTTGCAAGGACGAAGAAGACGCTGCAGCTATTTTGCTGAGGGATTATTCATTATTTGGATAGAAATCGTGTAGGAATTTAATATTTTGCTGAGGGATCATTTGGATAGATAGAAATCGTGTAGGAATTTAATAGGAATCAGTTCGATTAATAGCGCAGATTTTCCACGTTTCAAGCAGGCCATCAAAGAAAATTAAGCATGTTTGGTTTGCTGTCTAACTTATCACACTTTGCTTAACTTTTCTGATTAAGGTTAGTTTTTTAATTCGAACGACTAACTTTAGGCAAAGTATGGTACAGTTAACCACGAATCAAACAGGTCCTTCATCCTTGCAAAAGAAAATATAATTTCCGTAGGCGTCGGTCATTTCGACTGATTTGTTGTTGCCGACGTTTCGTCCCATGATAAAGGAAAGGCACGAGTTGACCACTAGAATAGTAGAGAAGTAGTTCAGTTTAGTAGTAGTTTTGATTATGACGAAATGTTTCGCTATTTTTTTTACGAGTGTTAGTTAGCGCTGGGCCTGGGAAAGAGAAGAAAAGGGAAGGGCCCCATCTACGCCCGCCCTCGTGTACCTGGAGCCGTCGGCTTCCGCCAGCGCCCAGCTGGAGGTCTCGCTGTTCCCTTCACGATACGCCCCCCCAAAGCGGATCAAACCCTAGATCTCGTCTTGTCGCCCCGTTCCTCCGATCCCATCCTATCCGATCCTCATGGATTCCTCCTCGTCCAGCCTCAGCCAGCAGCCCGAGTTCGACTACCTCTTCAAGCTACTCCTTATCGGCGACTCCGGCGTCGGCAAGAGCAGCCTCCTCCTCCGCTTCACCGCCGACTCCTTCGATGACCTCTCCCCTACCATAGGTGATCTCTTTGACTTCGATTATATTCCCCGATCTGATCGCCTCCCCTCCTCGCGGCATCAGTGTAACCTCAATCTCTGTTCCCCTATTTATTTCCTTCAGGTGTTGACTTCAAGGTGAAGATGGTTAGCATTGGTGGCAAAAAACTCAAGCTTGCCATCTGGGACACAGGTACCAAACCATTGTCTTAATAACACCAGCATGGTTCTTTTTCTTTACATTTTTTTAGATTAAGGAACACAATGATTCCAGCATACCCCATTCATTCATGAATGAGTACAGCCACACAATACAATTTCAAGGATGCTTAGATCCAAATCCGTTAAACCGCACACAAAACATCACAGCACCAAATGGAGAAGAAAAAAAATAATAAAAATGCTCTAATGAATCCAACAGAGCTTACTTGTCAATTCTTTACCTATGTCCCAACTGAAATCCAATGGCTCAGCACGTTTGAAGCAGCATATACAGGACGGGGACTTTTCAGCAAACAAATCACGGGTAGGAGGAGCACCACAGGCCACAGCGAAGATTGGGACTGCTTCTCAGTGAAGTGGAATGCCGCAAGCATGATGCCATGGTGCCAACGGAGGTCCTAGTTATCGTGGCGCCTATGGTCCTGTGGTTTAGCAGCAGCAGGGGTGCATCCAACACCACGACGGTCTTCTTGCTGAACTTGGTGTCGAGGCAGAATATAGCAGCCTACACCTCATGGAGTCCACGAGTTTGGCTGTCATCTCGCAAGTCAGCATCCTAGCCAATGAGTAGAAGTGTCCTAGTGCAGCGGCGAGAGAGTAATTAAACCGTGGCTGCTTGGGGAGCGTGAAGCCGTTGGAGATGTCGAGAAGGCCTGTTGCCATAGAAGAATAGACGCTGCACGGGCAGCAAGTCCCTAAAGACTAGGTTGAATTTAAGAATGTGGGCGGCATGCCATTAGCTCTCATGGTTGCCTCGCTGCCGGCGACGGTAAGACATCCCATGTTAGTGCTGCATGTGACGGCAGCCCCCAATTGCCCATGGCAGCGCGTCAGTGAACTAACACCGGCGACAACATTTCTTCCTCTCTCCATGGCAGCCCAAAACCTTCTCGTCTGGGTCGACCATGTGCGGCACGCAGGCAAGATGGCCGGTGGTTTCCGTGCGGACCGATAATGTGGGAGATCGGTGTGGGTTCCATCTTCTCCTAACCGGCTCGACTTCCGCCCCCTTTTGGCCATCTGGGGAGGAGCGTGAGGGCTGCAGTGGCGCGGAGCGCAGGAGGGCTGTGGTGGTGCGGCGCGCGGTGTGGGACAGCGAGAAGCCTCATTTTGCAGCGTGAATGGATGATGGAATTTTTTTCCCTAAGCAATAGGATGATGTTTGGACAGATAGAGAGGCTCGAAAGTTACATGGTGACTTATCAGAGGCAAGTGACCGAGTCCAATAGTAGCAGAAAACAATCATTTTGGTCTGTCCTTTTCCCTCCGTATTTTGTTTGGAAGAGCTAGCTATTCCATTGGACAGTGCCATTCTTGTTCTGATTGTGTCCATCTTATTCTTTACCCTCTCTATTTGTACATCTTACATTCTTTGAGTATGATTGTGCCTTTGTTGTCGCTGACGATTACCTGTTATGCAGCTGGACAAGAGAGGTTTAGGACCTTGACCAGCTCTTACTACAGAGGGGCACAGGGGATCATTATGGGTATTACTCGTAACTACTACTGTCCTGTAAATTTGTCGCATTGCACTTTTTTTCCTACTAAGACACTCTCTAGTTGATATTGTTAAATAGGATAATTTCTTTTTATCAACCAAAGTGTCTAAATTCCATTACCAAGTTTTGCATAGCTTTAGAGTCACCACACTTGGCAACACATTTCCTGTTGTATTTGTGCTTGCCCTTTTTTATCTGCTTGCATCTTGTTTGGCTCTGTTGAATTATTGCATAGACACACATGATAATTTTATGTGTCATCAAATTTCCAGTGTATGATGTCAGTCGACGAGAGACGTTCACCAATCTTTCTGATATATGGGCCAAGGAAATTGACCTGTATTCAACCAACCAGGACTGTGTAAAGATGCTTGTTGGAAATAAAGTAGACAAGGTAAAGCAATTGTAAAATTTTGTAGTCTCCTTTTGCACCTTTGGAAACAACTGATTTAAACAGTTCGTTTTGGCAGGAAAGTGAGAGGGCTGTCACGAAAAAGGAGGGAATTGAATTTGCCAGGGAATACGGTTGTTTGTTTCTAGAATGCAGTGCGAAAACAAAAGTAAACGTAGAACAGTGTTTTGAGGAACTGGTTCTAAAGGTATGTATATATATTTTCGCAGTACCATGTATGCCGCCTTATTCTTGACAATATTCCAAGCTGCACATACCTGCAAATCGACTATTGAGATTTAGGGGGTGTTTGGTTTCTAGGGACAAAATTTTAGTCTCTCCATTTTATTCCATTTTAGTTTCTAAATTATCAAATACGGAAACTAAAATAGACATTTGGCAGTTTAGGGAATAAAATAGTGGGACTAAAAATAAGAGGGTGTTTGAATGCACTAGAGCTGATAGTTAGTAGCTAAAATTAGTTGGAGACATCCAAACACCATAGCTAATAGTTCAACTATTAGCTATTCGTTAGTTAGCTAATTTCACTAGTAATTTTTTAGCCAGCTAAATATTAGCTCTAGTGCATTCAAACAACACCTTAGTCTCTAGAAACCAAACACCCCCTTAAATGGGGAAGGAAGCAGATAGATAAGATCCTTGTTATTTATAGTATTGGCCTGTATGCACGTTGCAGATCTTAGACACGCCAAGCCTCCTGGCGGATGCTTCCTCAGCAGGGGTCAGCAAGAAGAACATCTTCAAGCAGAAGGCTCCAGAAGCTGACGCCGCCACAGGCAGCTGCTGTTAACATGGTTTTGGTCCTGTATATTGCTATATGTGGTGAAGACAATTGGCAGCAGCTATATAATGATGTATCAAGTTAAACTTACCTGACAATATGTAGTCTTGCCTCCCAACCGCAGCTAAGTAGCAGAGGCACGGGTGGGTGGCATCAATACCGGCATGATACAGTATCAGACACTGTCATCTATATAAGAAACAGCCATACTTCGGTTCGTTGGTTGCCTAAGCTCGCTACTCCAAGTATCTCGGTGGTTGGCCTTGCGCTTCTACTGGTGGACAGCAATATCAACATGTCTATATGTGACAGAAAACAGCCTCACTTCTATTTATTTGTGCCGTGCAGTCGTGCAGATGATATTTCATCTCAATCCACAATAACACATCTTGTGGAAGCAGATTACGTTTGAGCTAATTGTGGACGAATAAAGATTAATGGACTCTAACCATCAATTAGCTATTACTAAATTATATTGTTCATGTATAGTCTTTTTATTTAGTATTAAAAAAACGTGAGCCGATTGTTAGCTCCTGTATCGCGAGCAAGGATGCCAATAAAGAATTTACCGTCTCGCCATCCCCGTTCGCGGATAATCTGTCTTCGTTAGAATATAAATTTATTTTTGTTGAACTAAAACGTAACAAATGAAAAAAAAAACAGAGGAAATAATATTTAGAGATAAAAGCAAACTGATTATATCAAATCAATATATGTTAAGCAAACAAGATTTAAAATCATAAGATATATAATTTTAAAATTTAAATTTGTAGAATTGTAATATGCTAAGGAACTAATTTAGATCGAGAGAAATTTATGGAATGTATACTGAGAACAGGGCTGGGAATGATTCTTCGTCCTCACAAATCCGACGAAAGACCCGTTCGGTTATTCAGGAATCTACTCAAAAAAAATTTTAATTAAAATAATTGTATAATTTGTAGTATAACAATTGATAACCTGAAATAGTTCCTAGTCTTGTTTCAACCTGACCGAACGGGCCGAAGACGATGACCATTAGAATACGAGAGAGGGAGAGGCTTTAATTTCAACTTGTTTACGTTTGGATAAGAAAAGAGGGGAAATTGCAAGAAATCCACCATGTCCCTGCTTTGGGAAAAAGCAAGTAACTTGAGGACTGGGCTGCAAAAGGAAAAGGAGCCGAGGAAGCCCTCCCCTCTCGCCGCAGCCGCACCACCAGACCGACAACCGGCCGGCTTCCCTCGCCCCCGGCGAGGAGTGAAGACAAGCCGACAAGGCAAAACCATCGCCTGTACGGTATCCAACCGCCGTCCCGCCGCACAACCAAGGATAGGGCGGGAGAGGGGGATCTCGCTTTCGCTCCGCTGCCGCATGCGCACCGCCCCTCCTCATGACACCAACTAGGGCACCACCAGCCCCCTTCTCGTCGACCTCCGCGCGGTGACTCTGCTGAGCATCATACCCTTATAGGGCCCGACCCATGGATGTAACTTCGACCGCTGCCGCCTCCGCCTCAGGCGGGGGTAGGTGGTACACGGGCATGTCCGCGGATAACATCAAGGGCCTGGTGCTCGCGCTCTCCTCCAGCCTCTTCATCGGCGCCAGCTTCATTATCAAGAAGAAGGGACTCAAGAAGGCCGCATCCTCCGGCGTCAGAGCGGGTACCCTTTCTCTTTTCCCTTCCCCTGTCCCTACGCCGTGCGCTTGCCTGCTTCTTCAATACGTCTTGGAGAATTGGCCAGTTGTCTTCACTCTGTGCTTCATCATAGAACTGATGCCAAATCCATTAGTTTGAACCTCATTCCCGAGTTAACATGTCTCGTTAGTCACTATTGATATGTAGAACTGTTGTTGATGAAAGATTTCATTTTTTTATGTTTATGTAACAGCTGCAGTTGGAGTTCAACTGCTTCAGTGATTAACTGACTAAAGCTCACTGTATTTCTGCACCAAAATGCACCTTTCTCTAGCAAACCACTTTGTTGATTAAGTAAATTGTGCATTGCATTGCTGGTAAATAATGTGTGACCCGACTTAAAAATTTCAATGACAGATACCCACGCACATGACATCTCTGACTTATGCCCAAAATCGAGAAGGCTTATGTCATGTTATATCTCGGACGCCCCACCCCTCCTACAGGATTTTATATCGCAATTTCAGGCCTCATTTGTACTCTTACCCTGAGGCGTCTGTCTATTTATACTAGCAAACTGCAGTATTAATGTTCCATGTTATTGTTATGACAGGGGTTGGTGGCTATTCTTATTTATATGAGCCTCTTTGGTGGGTTGGCATGATAACAAGTAAGTGCTTACCTCTTCTTTTTCTTCTATTTCGTTGTAATAGATAGCTTCTTAATGTTGAAGCGTATAAATGGATTGCCTAACTTCTCCTATCGGCTTAAGTTTTTAGGTTGAATTGGTTAATGCGTCCACTCTAACACTTAACATACTGTCTCTTCTGTGAAATTCTTTTGCAGTGATTGTTGGAGAAGTTGCAAATTTCGCAGCTTATGCATTTGCACCGGCTATTTTGGTCACTCCTCTCGGTGCTCTTAGCATTATTATCAGGCACGAATTCTCAGTCATAGAACTGTATGTATTGCCTTACTGCAACCTTTTGTTGACTGTATCAGTAATCTGGAGCTATCTTCTGTTCTCCAGCGCTGTGCTTGCACATGTAATGCTGCGGGAGAAGCTGCACATATTTGGAATTCTTGGATGCGCGCTATGTGTTGTGGGATCCACCACAATTGTCCTTCATGCTCCACCAGAGCGTGAAATCGAGTCAGTGACAGAAGTGTGGGATCTGGCTACGGAACCAGGTATTTGCTATTACCCATTGCTTTGTATCTGCTTAATTGGCTACTTCTTTCATGAATAATTACACCACACCACCAAGTCATAACCACTTGGTGTTGTTTTTCAGCCTTCATGTGTTATGCAGCAGTGGTAATTGCTATAGCTGCCATACTTGTTTATCGGTTTGTCCCACTTTATGGGCAGACACATGTCATGGTCTACATAGGTGTTTGCTCTCTCGTTGGTTCCATCTCGGTAAGTGTTCTTTTGATATAGGCATATAGCATGTGTTTATCATCTCCTGGTGTGTGCTTTAATACTAAGTTGTTGGCCTAACTATGCAGGTCATGAGCGTGAAAGCTCTTGGTATAGCATTGAAGCTGACCTTTTCAGGAACGAACCAGCTTATTTACCCACAGACATGGGCTTTTAGTCTGGTTGTCATCTCATGTATCATTACCCAAATGAATTACTTGAACAAGGTATTCTGAGTTTTTGAAAGCACAACTAAAGTCTTCCCTGTGTTCTTGGATTAATTCATTTGTATAATCTTGTCTTCTGGAATTCCTTCCCTGTATAGACATTGTACAGTTATTTTCTTCTTCTCTCGTTGCCTGTATTCTGATTTTTGAAATTCCTGCTGTTTTCGCTAGAAAAAGGTATTTTGATCTCTGTTATCTGAAACCAACTGTTGTTTTCCTCTTTCCTTGATCTAGCATAGCAGCATAATACACGGTGACTAGAATTCTAGAAGTGAACTGGACAAAAAAAGAGGAGATTGGCATATAAGGGCATATGATTCATTTATGTACCTTGTTATTCTCTAACCCAGCAGGACTAGTAGTCCCCAGATGTTGGGAACTCCGATAGATTTGATACCTTAGGGAGATGAAGTCTGAATGTTCTGGTAATATTGGTGATATGATTGAATGGTTAAAACTTCGGTTAGCACTATATACAGCCAAGTTGATTCACCAAGACATCAGCCTTGCCTGACCAATGAAGCAATTATATTTTCTTATAAAACAAATGGTGGTGATGGTTTTTTCTCTCCTTGAATGCAGGCACTTGACACGTTTAATACAGCAGTTGTGTCACCCATTTATTATACCATGTTCACATCTTTAACTATCTTGGCAAGTGTCATCATGTTCAAGGTATGTGTCTCAATTACTGTAGCTTATCGTTTCAGCTTTCATACTTTGGTTGTGAAATTTGAGCAGGGCACTAAATAGTGATTGAGCCAGTGTTCCAAATCCAATTTCAAATGGAGATTTCCTTGGATTGCATTAGACTAAACTGTAAAAGAAGCAGTATGAGCCTGAGCTTCAGCTTTCAGGCATAGCCCGCGAATACTTCTAGTTGGAACACATGAGAAGAGACCACTTAGTTCCATTTTGTATCTGTGGTGCGCAGGACTGGGACAGGCAAAATCCTACGCAAATTGTGACTGAGATGTGTGGCTTTGTTACGATCCTTTCTGGAACTTTTCTTCTACATAAAACAAAGGACATGGCTGATGGTGGTATGCCAACTTTTCCATCTTCCTTCCTTCCTTTGTGGGTTATTTACATGCTCTGAGACAAATATTTTCATGTGTCAATGTAGGGCTTTCGATGTCATCCTCCTTCCGTCTTCCTACATCTTCTTCGGTGCGCTTCTCCAAACAAACAGATGAAGATGGTGAAGGAATTCCTCTAAGATCGTCCGAATCATTCCGGTCACCACATTAACGCATGTTTGCTAATCATTAATTTGCACAGAGTTAGGGGTGGGTATTATATAGATAATGCTATCAGTGAGCTTGTACTAAGGGTACGATGGATGGACCCTCTTTTGCTTTGGCAGAATTGTATATGTATGCCCAACATCTTGTGGAACTCCCAATATATTTCTCTTGGCTGTCGTGTGTGATAACTGATGAAGGATGCGTAATTTATGGCTGCCATCAGCCATCAGGAACATTGAGTGCTGTGGAACCTCTTCACTTGAGCTACTGGGAAGTAAGTACCTTCCAACGATATACTGCATCAGCAATGGGAAGAAAAAATGGCAACAAACAGGAACATGTATTCAGAGCAGAGCCTATGCATGGTTTCATTCATCCCCACCACATGAACATGAATTCGGTACAAAAGACAGGGAATGCGGAAAAAGATAGAGCGAGACGGGGAGTGACTGGATTGACGAAGCAACATGATTGGGAAATACTGAGCCGCAGGATCGGGCCAGTGCATTGCAGACAGCATCTTCTTTCTATGTAGTTATTACCATCTATCTATTTTAGATATAACTATTTAATCAAAATTCTATGTCGAGAGAGACTGCTATTAACATGGTCTAAGATTAATTTAACCATACTGTGTAATACATATCTATTAGCATCTAACAAAAACAAAGCTAGCACTCCACAGATATTTATTAAAGCATGACAATTAACACAAAAAAGATAAACGAACAGTAGATCTATGCAAAAGATCTGTATCACGATAAACAGAAAATGCATATCTACTTATAGTGTTTCCCACGACTAGATTTGAAGAACACGAGCGAACGTGCCAGGCGCATTTACTAGAAGCCTTATTCATCGGCATTCATGCAGGCCGTTGAATTGCTGACGTCAGTTCTGAGACACCGCTCTCTCTTGATCTACTGCACGACAACATAGGGATGGTAGGACAGAGCAACGACGCTGAGAGTTGAGAATTAGAAGACGAGTTAGTTGGTTGTTGTGTCCTCAGTCTACATGACGTCTCCCCTTTATAGAGGAGTCGCCGCAAGTGTTCTAGATTGCCTAATTACTCCCGATTGGCGTGACAACCTATGTGTGGTATTCGATAACTAAATAAATAAAAGGCAAAAAATAAAGTGTTGTTTAGAACACGTCACGACGTGATTGTGCATCGACGCAGGTCGTAAGTCACTAGTCACACGCTAATTTCGTTAAAAAACGTGAAACACGAGTGAGCGAGCGAGCGCGTGTGGTCAGTTCAGAGCAGCCTCCATAGCCCTTTGTGTGTCACATGTGTAATGCACACCCTCACATATAGAAAGTGTTTTGGACTGCTCTAGGTTTCAGCTTCAGTGTAAAACTATAGTTTATAATATAAATTTAAATAGTTTTAAAATTTATTTTTAATCTAAATAATAAGCAAATAGCTTATCTAAATATCTTCTAAAGGTTCACACAATTTTTGAAGCTCCTAATGACCTGCTTCACCAACATCACTAATTTTTTAAAAGTTGAAGTAGTCCCAAATAGGGTCATAAATTGGTTATCTTGTACCTAAATGAGCAATGTGAGACTACAACCTCTTATCTCGTTCCTACATCACCTTGATTTTCTTATATGAATTGAGTAACCCACAAGTGGGCTTAAATATGCTAAATTCCAATAGCTCGTCACGTTGCAACGAAACACAATCATGAATACAACGCTTTCGAACATACCTTCTTCGTTTAGCAGGCGCAACTGCAGTTTCCAGATCGCGTAGCCGTGGCAAAAACATCGCTCGGCATCCCGCGCGAGCATAAGCCCACAAATAGAAATGTCGCACATGAAACGCCTTGGCCACCGACTTTTCTACATGCGGGTGCTAGAGGCAGAGCCATAGTTACAGCATAGAGAGGCAAGTAAGTTACCAATATTATAATGTAAAAATATAGTATGATATATATGCATATGTATACTAACTTTTATATATCATAGATAATAAGCTAATAAAAGAAATTTGCATCACACAATTATATATTGGTAGCAAAGTACTCGTAGATTGTCACGTCATGGAATGATCATATATTTTCAACACCCAGGAAAATAAATCTGGTATTTATCTTTGTGACTCATAGTCCCTTGATTTTAGTTTAAAGTGTGACCTTTACCTTAACAAGACTTTTACGGTTTTACCACACAAAAGCAAGGGGATATGGGTGAAAAAAGAGAGGCATGCTTCATGTAAAATCCCACCATAGGACATGTAACATGAGGAAAACAGATGCAAGAACATGCCTAATGAAAGTATTATCAGGTCATGGCTGTCATAAGAATAATATATACCAACTTGACATGTCAATAGATCAATAGCAAAGTGATAACCAAATAAAGAAATGTTATCATCATTGTTAATTGCTTGAAGTAGTGCTCTTTCAATCTCTCTTCCAGTCATATCAGCAAAATGGACAATCCTTCTCTTGCAAGGTGCAGCCTACCGTCTTCACCATAGTCAAATGAGGCACCCATGGCAATAGTTCCTTGACACGGTCTGGACCTTCTATGCAAACTACATGAAAGGCATCACAAATGTGATTTATCTGCTAACAAATATGAATTAACAAATGTACAAATGCATGAAAGAATTTGTTCACAAGCGATAAATTTTCGTAAAATGCATCTATATAACATCATGGCAATTGAAAAACTACTATAAATGGCAGATGCTAACGCTTACCCTAACTGTCTCTTCATCGCACAAATAAGCCCTTGTAACATTTGTGTGTTTCATGTTACTTATGTAATCCAATAAAAAACAAATGAAAGGCCGATAATGATAGGCATGCTAGTAAGAAGAAATCAGTGACAATACCATGCATAAAGCCCCTTCAAGCCATGGTCTCTCCAGATAGAAAAGCCAACATGGAACATTCCATTGTAGTACCCATACATCCGAGTTTGAGAAATATTTCCTTTAGCTGCAGCTGGTGCCTAAGATTTTTGTGTGCCATGGACTTGCATTCTTTATTTCATGACTTTGCAAGGCACATAGACAAAGGATCCAAGTGTATCACCTGGAATCTCTACTACTTGTTAAGGTAGCAAGGGGTAGGTTGTCATTCTCCGTTCTGCCATTTCTAGTTCTGCCATTCTCATTCCTATGGCGCTTCCCATCGTGAAACCACTCCCCGGCACTGCAGCCCGTTGTTCCCTCCCCCCTCCCTCGGCCCTCGAATCTCAACCCGCTCGTTCCCCTCCTCCTCCCCTCAGTGGCGAAGCTAGAGCAAAATATAAGGGGGTGCACATCCCTTATGGGTGCATAGACATAAAATTTAGGTGATGCATATATGGTGAAAATTTAACTATTATCACTGTTTTTTAGATTTTTAGGGGGTGCATATGCATCCACAGTCCACAACGTAGCTTCGCCCCTGCCTCCCCTTCTCCTTCGCGCCAGACTCCACTGCCGCCCCTTCTCGTCCCCACCCCGATGTTGGCCACCATCCATGCGCTCTACTCCTCGCCCCCACCCTGATGCGATGAACGGGAGGTTCGTGCCCACCCCCTCTCCTCCTTCTCCCTCACATCTGGCGGTTTCCCTCCTCAAAGCAGGCGGCGTTGTCGACTGTCACGAGCATCAACGACCACAGACGACCAACAACACCTTTCCTTCGGCCCAAGATCAACATCTGCAAAGTCCTTCAACCGTCCGTGTCTAGATCCAAGCTCAAACCACGGGCAAGCAAACACATCGCGTCTTCGGCGTCCTCCTTGAATTGGTTGGCTGCCCCGGATCGACAGCTTGTTAGGTGATAGAGTGCTTCGCCTCCCCCTTCTGAGTTCCGAAAGTGTGTTCCCCCATTTTTTTATTTATTTGGATGAACCCTAACTGCATCTTATCTGTATATGACCCCGATGTGGCATGACATTTTTGCCTTTTCCTGAGACAAATACATTGTTGTTAGCTTCTGGATTTCTAATATCGAGTAGAGTAGCTTCGATTTGGGTTTAGGGTCATGACTTGGTGGTTGTGTACTTCAATCTGTTATTAATAGATCAGGAAGTCAAGATTTGTTGCAAGAACCAAAAACTTGCTCTCTGTCACCTAGCCATTCCCAGAAAAGAAAGGGCAAACTCCCTGGTTGGCATTGTATATATTTGCAGTAGGGTGAACTTTTAGGGTCATGCATATACACATAGGAACGACCTATGTTAACTTGGAATTGTTCAAGAAATATGTGAAAGTCGCTTAGAGGGGGGTGAATAGGCAAATCTGAAATTTACAAACTTTAAGCACAACTACAAGCCGGGTTAGCGTTAGAAATATAATCGAGTCCGAAAGAGAGGGCGAAAACAAATCACAAGCAAATGAAAGCGGATGACATGGTGATTTGTTTTACCGAGGTTCGGTTCTTGCAAACCTACTCCCCGTTGAGGTGGTCACAAAGACCGGGTCTCTTTCAACCCTTTCCCTCTCTCAAACGGTACCTAGACCGAGTGAGCTTTTCTCCTTAATCAACGGGTCACTTAGACCCCTTACAAGGACCACCACAACTTGGTGTCTCTTGCTTGATTACAAGTTGCTTGAGAACATGAATGGAGGAAGAAGAAAAGCGATCCAAGCGACAAGAACTCAAATGAACACAAATGTCTCTCTCTCACAAGACACTAAGTCTTTGGAATGAGTTTGGGACTTGGAGAGGATTTGATCTTTTATTTTGTGTCTTGGAGTGAAGTCTAGAGCTCTTGTATTGAATGCAATGGCTAAAAACTTGGATGCCTTGAAGTGTGGTGGTTGGGGGGTATTTATAGCCCCACCCACCAAAATGGTCATTGGGGAGGCTGTCTGTCGATGGGTGTACCGGACAGTCCGGTGCGCCAGCCACGTCACCCAACCGTTAGGGTTGGACCGTTGGAGCTCTGACAGATTGGGGCACCAGACAGTCACTGTTCACTGCCCGGTGCGCCTTCTGGCGCCTACTCTGACTCTGCGCGAACTGTCCGCGCACTGTAGCGTTCACTGTTCACTTTTGCAGACGACCGTTGGCGCATGAAGCACCCCAGATCCTCTGGGACTCAAATGTGATACAATTACTAGTCCCAGGAGGCTAGTAAACACATTTAAACATCAGATGATTTCAGATCTGCTTAAACGAGACAAACCTATAAAGGTGGTGAACAACTTTAAGAGTTGGTCCATAACTCGGGACATATCATCAGAGTGGGGCTGAAGCAGCCCGATATACGCAGCGAAGCAAATCAGCGGTCCAACAACCACAGGCAAGGTTGGGAACAGTCGTAACTCTTACCCGATCTCCTTTTCTGAAAAACAACAAATAAGCAAGGGTGAGTACAAACGTACTAAGCAGCCCACCTTCACCCACGGAATGGGGGAAATTAGATATAATGCATGGAATATGTGGAGCTCAGGATATTTTGCAGAAACAACAATATTTTATGCAGGGTTGTTTTGTAAAACATTTTGTATTTTGCAAAGCGCATCCTCTCCCAAAGGAGCAGGAAGTTTTTCAATATTAGAACAAAATCCCCTGGACTAAACCATCTAGATATCTTAGCAGTTTCCCACTGGTTTTCATTTTCAAAAACAGCTACTGGACTTCCCGTCCACCATAGCTCACAACTCAACCGTCAGACCTTTTAAAAACAACTTTTCTCAATCGCACCTTTTTTTCGAAAACAAAGCATTAATTGTCATACCACACCAGACTCGTCCATACAATGGACACAAACTATTAAAATAGGTTTTCAAACTCTGCGTAGAGGTGTACACTTTACCCACTAGTCCGGCTCTGCGATCTCATAGCTAGTGAGACCCGAAACCGAATCTCTTTCTTTCCTCGCACGTCCTTACCTTAGCGGTTATACCGGAAGGAGTCAGGCCACCGCCATGTCCAAACCGGACAAAACATTCCCCCTTCTTATCCTCCCGGTGCTCCCCAGCCTTCATAACCTTGGGGTTTGGACCGTACGAGTTCAGATTGAGTGACTGCCCATACAGTGACTGCCCATACAGACTGGGCATACAGGCTGAGGGTTGTGGTTGAAAAATCATAGGTAGTTTATGCATCAAAGGGATCCAGTGAGCTTGCCGTGCTTATCCGGCGAAGGGGGAAGGGGAGCTCGCGGAACTGGCTTCTAGCTCCACCGTCTGGCGTAGATTTGCAGATCTGGCCTCCACAAGACGGTACGAACGCTCCGATAACTATGCAACATGAATAAGCAAACATACAAACCAGCAAGTATATCAACAAATATTTAGTATAGTGGTCAGAATAGCGATATATGGATGGGTAGAGTCTTAAGTAGAATCTGTGTCATGTGGTGTTGAGATACTACTAGTGGTGGAGTGGAGGTGCTTACTAGGAGGGTGGACTAGAGGCGAAGCGACACTATGTGTGTAGCTGACAGAGCGGAGTAACTGAGTGGGTGTGGTGTTTGCCTTAGCTAAGGGTGTTGAGTGTGTGTGGAGAGGGAGAGGGTAGTTGGGTGTATTTATAACTGGGTGTATGTGGTGTAACATAGTGAAGTTCACTGTTGGTGAGAATAGTGACGAATAAATCGTCTGACTTAGTCTGAACAGGCAGAATATGGGACAAGAGTATTTTGGGAGTTTTCTGGAATATGAACCATGCTTAAGGGATGACATGGTTGGATAAGGAATAGTTTGATAAGAATTTAGAAACAAGAATTATTGGAATCTAAGTTTGGAAGCCTGGTTCGAAGGAATCTCAAAGTTAAGCGTGCTCAACTTGGAGAAACCTGGGATGGGTGACCAGATGGGAAGTTCCCACTGGAAGGGAAATCACAGTCACCAGAGTTCGTATGACTAGAATATGGGTCTGGCTGGTCTTGGGTGGACTGGACAGCATGATGAATGAGTAGTTGAAATTTGGGGTGATCGGATGATCGATGAATAGAAACGATGAATAATAACGATGAATAGTAACGACGAAAAAGTTACCATAGATATCATCGATGAATAGCAACGATGATGAATAGGGTCAGTGAATAGTAACGATGGTGAATAGTGTCGGCGAATAGTAACAACGAATAGCACGATGATGAATAGTAACGATGAATAGTAATGGTGAATAGTGATGGTGAATAGTCGTATGAACGAACGATGAACGATAAATAGTGACGATGAACGAACGATGAACGATGAATAGGGACTATGAATGAACGGACGAACGATCGAATGATCGGACGAACGAACGATCGGAATTTCGGCAGCATAACGACAGGACAAAGATTATCTGGAAGAACGATGAATAGGGACTATCAACGAACGATGAATAGGAACTATGAACGATCGAGTGATCAAACGAACGAACGATCAGAATTTCGGCAACATAATGGCATGACAAAGATTATCTGGAAGAACGATGAATAGGGACTATGAACGAATGATGAACGATGAATAGGAACTATGAACGATCGAATGATCGAACGAACGAACGATCGAAATTTCGGCAGCATAAAGGCAGGACAAAGATTATCTGGAAGAACGATGAATAGGGACTATGAACGAACGATGAACGATCAAATGATCGAACGAACGAACGATCGGAATTTCGGCAGCATAACGACAGGAAAAATATTATTTGGACGAACGAACGGACGAACGATCGAACGATCGGACGAACGAACCATGAACGATCGGACGAACGATCGAACGATCAGACGAACGAACGAACAAACTAAGAACAGGGGGACGAACGATCGAAGAACGACCGAACGATCCTTGTGCTAGTGTGTGCTTGTGTGGGAGGTGGAGTGGGCGTGTGTGTGTGGGGGGGAGGGAGAGAGTTGCCATGAAATGGCTTGGGGTGGGATGAGAGGAGGCCCTTGCCCCTCTATTTATAACCATGGTGGGGGGATTAGGGGGAGGGATGAGAGGATTAGTGGGAGGATGAGAGGATTAGTGGGAGATTAGCATGTATTTGTCTTATATGGGTGTAATTAGCTTGTAGAGCTCACCGTATGACACCGGAGGCATACGTATACGTATGAGCATGAGGAAAGTTATGAAGAAAATATTTGGAGGGACTTGAAAAATGATTCTGAAGGTATTTCTAAGGAAGAAAATACTTGGAGATATATCGGTGGAATATTTGGACAGTATTTCTGGAAAGAACTTGAGGGGGTTACTGGGGAAATATCTGGGCAGTATTTCTGGAAAGAATCAGATGGGATCACTAGGGAAATATTTGTAGGTTATTTTGTGGAGGATTTTGGAAAGAATATAGACCACTACATTTTATTTGTAGATATCAACTCGCAACCAAACATTTTGAAATGAAATTTGAAATTCATTTTGAATTTAGAAGGAGTTTGAGAAAATTTCAAGACTTGAATTTTTGGGATGCTACAACGCAGTAGCCATTGCTCCGCTTGGCACACCGGACAGTCCGGTGAATTATAGCGGAGTGGCTCTCCAAAAACCCGAAGCTGAGCAGTTCAGAGTTGATCTCCCTGGTGCACCGGACACTGTCCGGTGCGCCAGACCAAGGCAGCCTTCGGTTGGTTTTGCTCCTTTCTTTTTGAACCCTATCTTGGACTTTTTATTGGTTTGTGTTGAACCTTTGGCACCTGTAGAACTTATAATCTAGAGCAAACTAGTTAGTCCAATTATTTGTGTTGGGCAATTCAACCACCAAAATCATTTAGGAAAAGGTTTGAGCCTATTTCCCTTTCAATCTCCCCCTTTTTGGTGATTGATGCCAACACAAACCAAAGCAAATATATAAGTGCATAATTGAACTAGTTTGCATAAGGTAAGTGCAAAGGTTGCTTGGAATTAAACCAATTTATAACTTTCATAAGATATGCATGGATCGCTTTCTTTCTTTTAACATTTTGGACCATGCTTGCACCACTAGTTTTGTTTTTGCAAATTCTTTTGAAAATTCTTTTCAAAGTCTTTTTGCAAATAGTCAAAGGTATATGAATAGAATTGCAAGAAGCATTTTCAAGATTTGAAATTTTCTCCCCCTGTTTCAAATGCTTTTCCTTTGACTAAACAAAACTCCCCCTTAATGAAATTCTCCTCTTAGTGTTCAAGAGAGTTTTATAAATTGAAATAAGATCAAATATTTTAGATACCAATTTTTGAAAAACTCCTCCTTAAGATATAGATACCAAATGAGATAGAATTTCTTAGAGGAATACTAATTTCAAAGATACCAATTGAAAACAACTTTGTTTTGAAATTTTTTGAAATTGGCATGGTGGTGCGGTCCTTTTGCTTTGGGCTAGTACTCTCTCCCCCTTTGGCATTAATCGCCAAAAACAGAGTCTTTAGAGCCCATTTACTTTCTCCCCAATGGTACAAATAAATATGAGTGAAGATTATACCAATCGTGGAGAGCGGTGCGGCGAAGGGTAAATAATACCGGTAGAGTGGAGTGGAAGCATTGTCTTCGCCGAAGACTCCATTTCCCTTTCAATCTTTGATTTAGCATGAAATGCACTTGAACACACATTAGTCATAGCAAATGAAAGAGATATGATCAAAGGTACATAAATGAGCTATGTGTGCAAAGTATCAATCAAAATTCCGAGAATCAAGAATGTTTAGCTCATTCCTAAGTTTGGTAAAGGTTTTCTCATCAAGTGGTTTGGTAAAGATATCGACTAATTGTTCTTTGGTGCTAACATAAGCAATCTCGATATCCCCCTTTGTTGGTGATCCCTCAAAAAGTGATACTGAATGGCTATGTGCTTAGTGCGGCTGTGTTCAACGGGATTATCCGCCATGCGGATTGCACTCTCATTATCACATAAGAGAGGGACTTTGGTTAATTTGTAGCCATAGTCCATAAGGGTTTGCCTCATCCAAAGCAATTGCGCGCAACAATGGCCTACAACAATGTACTCGGCTTCGGCGGTAGAAAGAGCTACTAAATTTTGTTTCTTTGAAGCCCAAGACACCAGGGATCTTCCCAAGAACTTACAAGTCCCCGATGTGCTGTTTCTATCAATTTTACACCCTGCCCAATCAGCATCTGAATAACCTATTAAACCAAAGGTGGATCCCTTGGGGTACCAAAGACCAAACTTAGGTGTATGAACTAAATATCTCAAGATTCTTTTCACGGCCCTAAGGTGAACTTCCTTAGGATCGGCTTGAAATCTTGCACACATGCATACGGAAAGCATAATATCCGGTCGAGATGCACATAAATAGAGTAAAGATCCTATCATCGATCGGTATACCTTTTGATCTACGGATTTACCTCCCGTGTCGAGGTCGAGATGCCCATTAGTTCCCATGGGTGTCTTGATGGGCTTGGCATCCTTCATTCCAAACTTGGTGAGTATGTCTTGAGTGTACTTAGTTTGGCTGATGAAGGTGCCCTCTCGGAGTTGCTTCACTTGAAATCCTAAGAAATACTTCAACTCCCCCATCATAGACATCTCGAATTTTTGAATCATAATCCTACTAAACTCTTCACATGTAGATTTGTTAGTAGACCCAAATATGATATCATCAACATAAATTTGGCATACAAACAAATCATTTGCAATAGTTTTAGTAAAGAGTGTAGGATCGGCTTTACCGACTTTGAAGCCATTAGTGATAAGAAAATCTCTTAGGCATTCATACCATGCTCTTGGGGCTTGCTTGAGCTCATAAAGCGCCTTTGAGAGTTTATATACATGATTAGGGTACTCACTATCTTCAAAGCCGGGAGGTTGTTCAACATAGACCTCCTCCTTGATTGGTCCATTGAG
This sequence comes from Zea mays, assembly GCF_902167145.1. Lineage (NCBI taxonomy): Eukaryota > Viridiplantae > Streptophyta > Magnoliopsida > Poales > Poaceae > Zea > Zea mays. The sequence goes on from NC_050097.1 coordinate 27,970,439, forward strand.
GAAGGCACTTTTCACGTCCATTTGATAGAGCTTAAAGCCATGGTAAGTAGCATAGGCAAGTAATATACGAATTGACTCAAGTCTAGCTACGGGTGCATAGGTTTCATCGAAATCCAAACCTTCGACTTGTGAATATCCCTTGGCCACAAGTCAGGCTTTGTTCCTTGTCACCACACCATGCTCATCTTGCTTGTTGCGGAAAACCCACTTGGTTCCTACAACATTTTGATTAGGACGTGGAACTAAATGCCATACCTCATTCCTCGTAAAGTTGTTGAGTTCCTCTTGCATTGCCAACACCCGATCTGAATCCCTTAATACGTCTTCCACCTTGCATGGCTCAATAGAAGACACAAAAGAGTAATGTTCAAAAAAATGAGCGACACGAGATCGAGTGGTTACCCCCTTATGAATGTCACCAAGAATGGAGTTCACGGGGTGATCTCGTTGTATCGCTTGGTGGACTCTTGGGTGTGGCGGTCTTGGACCCTGATCATCTTCCTTGTCTTGATCATTGGCATCTCCCCCTTGATCATTGTCCTCCTCTTGAGGTGGCTCATCTTCTTGATCCTCATTCTCATCATCTTGAGCTTGATCCTCATCTTGAGTTGGTGGAGATGCTTGCATGGAAGAAGATGGTTGATCTTGTGCTTGTGGAGGCTCTTTGGATTCCTTAGGACACACATCCCCAATGGACATGTTCCTTAGCGCGACGCATGGAGCCTTTTCATCATCTAGCTCATCAAGATCAACTTGCTCCACTTGGGAGTCGTTAGTCTCATCAAACACAATGTCACAAGAAACTTCAACTAGTCCAGTGGACTTGTTAAAGACTCTATAAGCCCTTGAGTTTGAATCATATCCTAGTAAAAAGCCTTCTACAGCCTTAGGAGCAAATTTTGATTTTCTACCTCTTTTAACAAGAATAAAGCATTTGCTACCAAAGACTCTAAAATATGAAACATTGGGCTTTTACCGGTTAGGAGTTCATATGATGTTTTCTTGAGGATTCGGTGAAGGTAGAGTCGGTTGATGGCGTAGCAAGCGATGTTGATTGCTTCCGCCCAAAACCGGTCCGAAGTCTTGTACTCATCAAGCATGGTCCTCGCCATGTCAAGTAGAGTTCTATTCTTCCTCTCCACTACACCATTTTGTTGTGGTGTGTAGGGAGAAGAGAAATCATGCTTGATGCCCTCGTCCTCAAGAAAGCCTTCAATTTGAGAGTTCTTGAACTCTGTCCCATTATCGATTCTAATCTTTTTGATCCTTAAGCTAAACTCATTTTGAGCCCGTCTCAAGAATCCCTTTAAGGTCTCTTGGGTTTGAGATTTATCCTGCAAAAAGAATACCCAAGTGAAGCGAGAATAATCATCCACAATAACAAGACAATACTTACTCCCGCCGATGCTTATGTAAGCTATCGGGCCGAATAGATCCATGTAGAGTAGCTCAAGTGTCCTGTCGGTCATCATGATGTTCTTGTGTGGATGATGAACACCAACTTGCTTCCCTGCTTGACATGCGCTACAAACCCTGTCTTTCTCAAAATGAACATTTGTTAGTCCCAAAATGTGTTCTCCCTTTAGAAGCTTGTGAAGATTCTTCATCCCAACGTGGGCTAGTCGGCGATGCCAGAGCCAGCCCATATTAGTCTTAGCAATTAAGCAAGTATTGAGTTCAGCTCTATTGAAATCAACTAAGTATAGCTGACCCTCAAGTACTCCCTTAAATGCTATTGAATCATCACTTCTTCTAAAAACACTAACACCTATATCTGTAAAAAGACAATTGTAGCCCATTTTGCATAATTGAGAAACTGAAAGCAAGTTGTATCTAAAGAATCTACAAGAAAAACATTGGAAATAGAATGATCAGGAGATATAGCAATTTTACCAAGTCCTTTGACCAAACCTTGATTTCCATCTCCGAATGTGATAGCTCTTTGGGGATCATTGTTTTTCTCATAGGAGGAGAACATCCTTTTCTCCCCAGTCATGTGGTTTGTGCACCCACTATCAATGATCCAACTTGAGCCCCCGGATGCATAAACCTACAAAACAAGTTTAGGCCTTGTTCTTAGGTACCCAAACGGTCTTGGGTCCTTTGACATTAAAAACAAGCACCTTGGGTACCCAAACACAAGTCCTTGACCCCTTGTGTTTGCCCCCAACATATTTGGCAACTACTTTGCCTGATTTGTTAGTAAGCACATAAGAAGCATCGAAAGTTTTAAATGAAACATTAGGTTCATTTGATGCAATAGGAGATTTCTTTTTAGGCAATTTAACATGAGTGGATTGCCTAGAACTAGATGCTTCACTCTTATACATAAAAGCATGATGAGAGCCAGAGTGAGACTTCCTAGAATGAATTCTCCTAAGCTTATGTTCGGGATAACCAGCAGGATATAAAATATAGCCCTCGTTATCCTGAACCATGGGAGCTTTGCCCTTAACAAAGTTAAACAATTTCTTAGGGGCATTAAGCTTGACATTGTCTCCCTGATGGAAGCCAATGTCATCCTTAATGCCAGGGTGTCTCCCATTATAAAGCATACTTCTAGCAAATTTAAAATTTTCATTTTCTATTTCATGCTCATTAATTTTGCTAGTTAGTTGTGCTATGTGATCATTTTGTTGTTTAATTAAAGCTAGGTGATCATGAATAGCATCAACATTAATATCTCTACATCTAGTACAAATAGAAACATGAGCAACACTAGATGTAGAAGGTTTGCAAGATTTTAGTTCATCAATCTTAGCATGCAAAACGACGTTCTCATTTCTAAGATTGGAAATAGAAACATTGCAAACATTTAAGTCTTTAGCCTTAGCAATCAATTTTTTGTTCTCAATCTTAAGGCTAGAAAGTGATTCATTTAATTTGTCAATCTTAGCAAGTAAAATAGAATTCTCATTTCTAAGATTGTCAATTGAATCATGGCAAACATTTGATTTTTTCAACCTTAGCAATTAAACTAACATTCTCGGTTCTAAGGTTGGAAATAGTGTCATGGCAAATGCTAAGCTCACTAGTTAATTTTTCACATTTTTCTATCTCCTGAGCATAGGCATTTTTAACTTTAACATGCTTCTTATTTTCCTTAATAAGGAAATCCTCTTGGCTATCCAAGAGTTCATCCTTCTCATGAATAGCACTAATCAATTCATTCAATTTTTCTTTTTGTTGCATGTTTAAGTTGGCAAAAAGGCTAAGCAAATTATCTCCATCATCACTAGAGTTATCCTCATCACTAGATGTTGCATATTTAGTGGAGGCTCTAGATTTTACCTTTTTTTAGCCGTCCTTTGCCATGAGGCACTTGTGGCCGCCGTTGGGGAAGAGGAGACCCTTGTTGACGGCGATGTTGGCGGCGTCCTCGTCGGAGGAGGAGTCAGTGGAGCTCTCATCGGAGTCCCATTCCCGACACACGTGGGCATCGCCGCCCTTCTTCTTGTAGTATCTCTTCTTTTCCTTCCTATTTCCCTTCTTGTCGTCGCCCCTATCACTATCACTTGATAATGGACATTTTGCAATGAAATGACCGGGCTTACCACACTTGTAGCAAACTTTCTTAGAGCGGGGCTTGTAATCCTTCCCCCTCCTTTGCTTGAGGATTTGGCGGAAGCTCTTGATGATGAGTGTCATTTCCTTGTTGTCGAGCTTGGAGGCATCGATGGGGAGCCTACTTGGCGTAGACTCTTCTTTCTTCTCCTCCGTCGCTTTGAATGCGACGGGTTGCACCTCGGGTGTGGAGGTGGCGCCTCGCTCGATGATTTGTTTGGAGATTTTGACCATCAACTCAAAGCTCACAAACTTTCCTATAACCTCCTCGGGAGACATTAGCTTATATCTAGGATCACCACGAATTAATTGAACTTGTGTAGGATTAAGAAAAACGAGTGATCTTAGAATAACCTTGACCATTTCATGGTCATCCCATTTTGTGCTCACGAGGTTGCGCACTTGATTCACCAAGGTCTTGAGCCGGTTGTACATAGCTTGTGGCTCCTCCCCTTGGTTGAGCATGAATCGATCGAGCTCCCCCTTGATCGTTTCCCGCTTGGTGATCTTGGTCACCTCATCTCCTTCGTGCACGATCTTGACCACGTCCCAAATCTCTTTGCCACTCTTCAACCCTTGCACCTTATTATACTCCTCTCGACTTAGAGAGGCAAGGAGTATAGTAGTGGCTTAGGAGTTGAAGTGCCGGATTTGGGCTACCTCGTCCGAGTCATAGCCTTCATCCCCCATGGATGGTTCCTGCGCTCTAAACTCAACAATGTCCCAAATGCCAGCGTGTAGTGAGGTTAGATGGTGCCTCATTTTATCACTCCACATACAATAATCTTCACCGTCAAAAACCGGTGGTTTGCCTAGTGGGACGGAAAGTAAAGGATTGCGTTTGGAAATGCGAGGATAGCGTAAGGGGATCTTACTAAACTTCTTGCGCTCATGGCGCTTTGAAGTGACGGACAGCGTGTCGGAGCCGGAGGTGGAAGGCGACGAAGAATCAGTCTCGTAGTAGACCACTTTCTTCATTTTCTTCTTCTTGTCGCCACTCTGGTGCGACTTGACGCGAGGAGGTGATTCCTCCCTCTTCTTGTTGGCGGACTCCTTTGATGGAGCCTTCCCGTGGCTTGTGGCGGGCTTCTCGCCGGTCACCATCTCCCTCTTGGCGTGATCTCCCGACATCACTTCGAACGGGTAGGTTCTAATGAAGTACCACGCTCCAATACCAATTGAAAGTCGCCTAGAGGGGGGTGAATAGGCAAATCTAAAATTTACAAACTTTAAGCACAACTACAAGCCGAGTTAGCGTTAGAAATATAATCGAGTCCGAAAGAGAGGGCGAAAACAAATCACAAGCAAATGAAAGCGGATGACATGATGATTTGTTTTCCGAGGTTTGGTTCTTGTAATCCTACTCCCCGTTGAGGTGGTCACAAATACTGGGTCTCTTTCAACCCTTTCCCTCTCTCAAACGGTCACCTAGACCGAGTGAGCTTTTCTCCTTAATCAACGGGTCACTTATACCCCTTACAAGGACCACCACAACTTGGTGTCTCTTGCTTGATTACAAGTTGCTTGAGAACAAGAATGGAGGAAGAAGAAAAGCGATCCAAGTGACAAGAACTCAAATGAACACAAATGTCTCTCTCTCACAAGCCACTAAGTCTTTGGAATGAGTTTGGGACTTGGAGAGGATTTGATCTTTTGTTTTGTGTCTTGGAGTGAAGTCTAGAGCTCTTGTATTGAATGCAATGACTGAAAACTTGGATGCCTTGAAGTGTGGTGGTTGGTGGGTATTTATAGCCCCACCCACGAAAATGGCCGTTGGGGAGGCTGTCTGTCGATGGGCGCACCAGACAGTTCGGTGCGCCAGCCACGTCACCCAACCATTAGGGTTTGACCGTTGGAGCTCTGACAGATTGGGGCACCGGACAGTCACTGTTCACTGCCCAGTGCGCCTTCTGGCGCCTGCTCTGACTCTGCACGAACTGTCCACGCACTGTAGCGTTCACTGTTCACTTTTGTAGACGACCATTGGCGCAGTAGCCTTTGCTCCGCTTGGCACACCGGACAGTCCGATGAATTATAGCGGAGTGGCTCTCCAAAAACCCGAAGCTGAGCAGTTCAGAGTTGATCTCCCTGGTGCACCGGACAATGTCCGGTGCGCCAGACCAAGGCAGCCTTCAGTTGGTTTTGCTCCTTTCTTTTTGAACCCTATCTTGGACTTTTTATTGGTTTGTGTTGAACCTTTGGCACCTGTAGAATTTATAATCTAGAGCAAAGTAGTTAGTCCAATTATTTATGTTGGGCAATTCAACCACCAAAATTATTTAGGAAAATGTTTGAGCCTATTTCCCTTTCAATATGTCATCGAAAGCAATGTCTTAGCATGTATGATGTACTTTTATCACATAATGGTTGTGGTATGGACCAATGAAATGCATTTATGCCTTTGGCTAATCTTTTAAGCTTACAATTTCATTTATTCCATTTGTTTGTATACTCCTGTGAGGCGATGTAAAAGGCATGGGCACAATTTCACCGACCACGACAACGAGTAGGAGATCGCCGGTGTGGGGTTGCTGCGGAATGGCGACCACCTCGACATACATCTCAAAGGTATGCTTAGCTTCTCTCCTCTCCTACCCTGCTCATCTACCCTCATGCAGTCATGCTCCAAACTGCGTATGACTATTCTATTGTGGATTGAGTTTATACAGGGAAAAGTTCAAAGATTATATGGTGGATTGAGTTTATATTGTTAGCAAAATACTTCCATCTCTGTAAATATATTCTTTTTTGTAGTAACATATTTTCCCACTAAGCCACCAGCAATCCAAGTGAGAAAAACTGAGAACCCATCCAGTTTGAGAATAAGTCGCAATGTTCTTTTTAGATTGATTTTTCAATTGTTGACAGGAATAACTCTATATTATTAACTAGAATTTATATGTAAGCTCTTGGAGTTGCTCTAACAAAATCACAACACAAAAGGAGAATTTCCAATCCTTTTAACGTTACTTACAATTTTCTTATCTCTGTTTGCTCCTGCAATCTTCTGGTCCCAACCCTCTTTGCTTGTTATAATATGAACATTTCCGCCTTTAAAATCAAGTTTTTCTTCGTCATCATGACGTACCTGAACAAAGTCCAAAAAATATATATTAACTTCTGAGGAAAAACACTTGCAGTTTTAAGACTGATATTGTCTGAGAAGGCTCGCCTATCTCGCACAACCTCCCATTGCGTACTCCAATCAATAAAGCTACCACACTTGAACAAAATGCTACCTGGATAATGGCATACCTATCAGTGTGTATCCAACCAAAAAAGGAGTTTCTGGTGGTAGAAAAATATACACACGTTCTGATAACACCATATTTGAGTAAGGTGCATTAGTCATCCAAAACTAGAGATGGTCCAATTTAATTGTTCAGCAATGGGGCAAGGGTATTTCTCTTCAACCTATTATCATCCTAATGGTTCAGTCCCAACTTCACATTTATAGTTGGTGGTACCCGGCCGGATCTAGGATTGACGGTAAGAGGAGGCTATTTTTCTCTCCTTCAGCACTGCTATTATTTTGTCTATTTTTTCTTTCACCTCTTTCGTATATTTCTCCATTGTGTGCAAAAACATAGGAGGCTGGAGCACCCCAGTCCCCATGTTACATCTGCTCCTGAAGCTGTACTGATGGAGAGTTGATTGAGCCTAACATAGTAACAATGTTTAATGGAATTGAATATGCCTAATCACTTATTTTAGCAACTGCTAGGATGTTGGGACATTGTGTTGGGCTACAAAATATGCACTAGGACATTTCATCCTGCTGATTTCATATTGCTACTTTTCAAACTCCTTCAATGACTACAGAATTACCATGAAACATTTGCACTAAACTCATGAATTCGTGTGGACATACTCGAGTATCAGTCAATGTTGAAACTTGATTTTTTTGCACGGCCTATTACAACCCGATTGTTGTCTTGTACTTCAACAAGAATAACATCCCCTGGCTCTCTAGATAACTAAAACATAAGTGATAACAGATGGTTCAAGAGTACTATTTGTTTCCCTGTTTTGCTATTGAAAATTTTCCATCTGAAATGCACTGTGAGCTTTAAGAAACCAAGCACGGAGGATGTCTTAGCATCCCAATTATCAAAGTTAAATATACATATTTGGCTTACTATTATGTACTGTAATATCATTCTATTTACTCCTTATCAATGTATGATGTTGCAGTATTGTTGCGGGTTGGCAAAGAGAAGCTGGTTTTGGAAATTGGTTAGGCGGCTCTACAAAGCCCTTGCTCTAAACCTTGTTTCTTTGGTCAAGCAATGAGTAAACTACTACCCATTGAAATTGTGGATCTACTTTATTGGGACACTTTGGCTACAACCCGTAAAAATAAGAGATCGTCAGTCCCAAAACTAGCGGGTTGTAGTTGACTTCAACTACTTCTACATGGTGATGCTCACTCACCTTGCATTTGGATTTACAGCCCGCTAAATTGAGCCGGTACCTGTTTTTCTCACCCGATTGGCAGCATGCAGAGGGTGTTGTCTTTTTGCCTTATTTTTAATATGTTTTACTTGTGTAGATCAAGAAAGCTAAAACCATATGTGAATGTTTAGTTGCATCTGAGAGCACAGACCTAGCGACTTCAAAGTAATGGAAATTCAAATTAAAAGAATTATGGATTAGATAAAAAGAAAGACATCAGTGACAAGGTCACTATGAACCAATCACTGGTATGTGGCATCTGTTCAATTGGAACAAATAAGATTTACTATTACTTGCTCAAGGCTCATGGGAGACAGCTTTTTACCATCAATTGTGGTTGAAGGATGTGGCCCTTCTCATTTTGCGGAGACCAAAGATTGTCTGCCATCTTTAATACTAAAATCACATAAACCACAACATCTTCTGTTAACTATTTTATTTTTTCTAATTCTTATGTCAGAACAACTTTTTTGGAGCGACTAAGCATGTCCTTAACAGAACCAAGCAAAAACTGGGATGTGTGCGACCCTCCCTTGGCTCGCCTCTAGACCATCGCACATGGGGCCCACATCCGCAGATCTCAACTCATTCACGCCAGTGTCGTGGCGTGGGGTGACGCCACGGAACATGCAGTGAGAGCCACACATGGAATATGTAAGACAGTGAGGTCGATAATAATTTGTGTTGTTCGCTTTCATGTAATCGTTGTGCACTAAAATTTTGTTGAATAATTTATATATCGTTGGAACACATGGGTATTGTACTTTTTTTATAATGTAAATCCACTTGATGCTAACAAAAATATAGAATAACAATCAATATTTTTTCTATATCATTGTATTTTTTTCATAGTCATTTTAGATCTTGTTGGGGACTTGTTCTCAAATGCTATGAATTAAGAACAAGGCAACACAAGAAATGTTAAACGTTAAAGTCCTTCGTCCTTCGAAGCATTATTTCCCTTCGGACATAATGATTTTCGGACGAAGGTTATGAAGGACATACCTTCATAAATTCAACATATAATAATGAAGAAAGAATCATATGAGACACAAAAGATAGCATAAGCCATTATGTATTATTATCAACTCATTTCTGTATTATTATTATAGAAAAGTATAAATAATATCAAATTACAAATGTACCTTCGGCTTAAAAGAAGGCGAAAGTACAAGCGTGACGCAAAAGTAAATGCCAAGTCAGCGTGAGTAGTACGGGGGTACTGTTCACCTATTTATAGGCACGGGACACAGCCCATATAAAATTACATCCATGCCCTTTACATTTGGTAGTAATTCTATAGTAATCCACCGAGGTCTGAATAGCCTTTTCATCTTTAAGTCGGTTTCCTTTTCTGCTACCACGCCGAAGCTTTCCTGCTCACATCTTCGGCGCTGTATCAACCTTCGTATTATTTGGGCTTCTCCTACTGTGATATCGACTCGAGTCCGAAGATACCTGTTCACACATTATACTCCAGAAACACTGTTAAATCTTGTTTTTGAGGACCTTCGGAAGCCGAAGGCCCCCAACAGTAGCCCCTCGCAATATTAATTTGTTAGAATAATAAATTCAGATTGCGACATGGACGAAGGCCTTAAGCCGAAGGTCCGAAAAAACACCTTCCCTTTGCTAGAATAGCAACATTCACTGACAAGCGGGGTCTTTCAATTTTCAACGCACTGGGCGTATAAATAAGAGCATACCGCGAGCTCATTTGGTACGCTCTCTTGTCATCTGCTCTTGCTCACTCAATTTTTAGCTCTTGCGCACCAAGATTTGCTTAGCCTTTTAAGTTTTTAAGCTTCGGCGTTGAAAACAGTTTTTTAGTGTTTCCGAAGATGTCTGAAGATAAGAAGGCTGCTGCCGAGATGAAGCTGAGTCTCTCTGAAGAGAAAAACCTGGGGTTTCTTATAGCAATGTCGAAGACCAATACAGAAAAAATCACCAAAGAGATTTTAGAAGGTTTGTCTGAAGATACTGATGGCAGCGACAGTTATGATGTGGATAGTGGTGGTGAAGACTCCGAAGATCGCCCTTGGCGACCAAGCCATGCGGTTTTCGGCAAATCAAGTATCAAAGAAAATCATCTTGTCAACATGAGGAGAAGATATTTCCGGGACTTGTCCGTTGTGAGGGCCGACGAAGGAGAAAAGACTTGTCCGAACCCTGAAGAAAATGAAGTCGTAGTGTACCGAAGCTTTTTGAAAGCTGGACTTCGATTTCCCCTGAGCAACTTTGTCGTAGAGGTGCTGAAAATATTTGAAGTCTATCTTCACCAACTTACCCCCGAAGCAATCATAAGGTTGAATATCTTCGTGTGGGCCGTGAGAAGCCAAGGTCTGGAACCTGATGCGAAAAGTTTCTGCAACATACACGAATTATCATACGAGACAAAACCCTGGGGTAAGGAACAGTATCACAATAATTTTGGCTGCTACAGTTTCGTTTCTCGATCTGGGTCAAGCTGTCACGTGCCAACCTTTCGGAAGAGATGGCCCGGCGACTGGATGACAGAATGGTTTTATGTGAAGAATGACCTGAAAACACGGGAAGATATTAAAGGTATAATTATGCGCCCTATTTGGCAAAGCTTCGGCCTGCGGAGGCCGAAGGTTGAAATGAATGAAGCTGCCGAAGAATGCCAGAGAGCCTTCGGAGTTATCTGTTCTTTTATTGGAACGAGAGATTTGGTCCAAGAGCATATTGCCTTCAGAGTATGGCCGCTCGCGGAAAAATGGGAAATGCCGCAAGAGACCATAAAGGAGGCTGACGAAGGTGGACTTATCAGGCTGAAGTATACTTTCAAGTTCGGAGATAAATTCGTTGAGCCAGATGATGACTGGCTAAAAAGCATTGAAAATGTAAGTGATGAACTACTTGGGGCTTATTCGAAGGCCGAAGATACTGCATTGTCAGCAGCCTTCGGAGGCCGGAAAAAGAAAAGACTGAACCGAGTGTTTGACGCAATCGGGTTCGTCTACCCTGACTATCGTTATCCCATTCGAGGGCAGAAAAGAAAAGGCACGACCTCTGCGAAAGAAGAAGCTGCAGCTGCTCCTAGTGAGCTAGCACCGAAAAGAAAAAGGATAAAGGTCCTCACACATCAGCCACGCTATATTGAACCAGCCTTGGTGCCTGAGTTCACCGGAGAGACCTCTTCGGCCACCGAGGCTGAAGAGCCAACCTTGCTGCCAGAAGTCGCAGAAATGGCCGAAGCGCCAACAAGAACAGAATTGGAAGAACCAAAGATTTTGTTACCAGAAACCAAAGAGATGGCCGAAGCGCCATCGACAGAAAAAATGGAAGAAGCAAAAGGATCAACTGAGGGATCAAAAATATCAGAAGTTTTAAGTCCTTCAGCAAATGTTGAGACAATAAAAAACCAAAAGGGTCCAGCGGTGACTCCGAAAAGAAAAAGAATGGTCAATGTGCTAGATGTTCTGGAGACAATTAAGTCCTCAAGCACAACTCCGAAGAAAACTGTTGAAACTTCCGAAGCGAAAACTGAAATTTTTGATACTAAGGCTCCAAAGCAAGAAACTGAGGCTGAAGCTGGGCCCTCAGAGCCCACGAAGGTAAAATCCTTGGAAACCGAGAAAGAAAAAATGACGGAGCCAACTCTTGTTGAAGAAATCAGTGCTGTTGCCCCCGAAGCATCCCCCAAAGTCCTTGATTATATTGTTCGACATGCTTCGGGGAAAAAATTATCAGAAAAAGAAAAGCAAGAGGCCCAGCTTTACGCCCAAAAACTAAAGTATCCAAAGGGGGCGTTAATATTCAACGGCAGCGGAGAAGAAGACTTCTTGTATTGTCTCCCTGACAGCAAAGAGATTTTTGTCTGTCGGGAGATGAGCAAGAGCTTCGGATTCCCAACACTAGAAGACGGGCTCTCGGTGCTGTCGAAAAACGAACTGGCCGATAGCCTGGCGTACAATAGCTTAAAGGTGCAAAAAATGAGATCTTTATATTTTTTCTTGAGACCAAAATTTTTCGTTTGCTTAAATTTATTGACGCACACACATTTTTCTTTGCAGGGCCTTATACTTAGCAATGCCCTCAGGGCCCAAAAAGATGCCGAAGACGAAGGGTGCGCTATAGCCCTGAGCAACCTTCGTTCCGAAGTAATTGAACTAAGGAACGAAGGTCTCGAAAAAGATAAAATATTACATTTATTGATAAATAGAATAAAAGAAGACGAAGCTACTTTTAAAGGTCAAGCTGAGGCTCAGAAGCGTGAAATTGAAGATCTTCGAAAACAACTGGCCAGAGCTAAAGAGGAACGCATACTTGAAGAAACGAAGCGAGAACTTAGCGACCAATGGGCAAATCATTTAGAAGGAACTGTTGAAGAGCTTCGTTCGTCCAAGAAAAGATGCTATGATAAATCTATGGAGTGTGTTAAGAAGATGAAAGCTAGCTTCGCCAGCGTCAGCGCATTTTCGAGCGAAGAAAACTTTACAAGAGGCAACCCCGAAGGTCCCATCGAATGGATCAATCACGAAGCTGAGGCCTTTGAGGAAATTTTAAATAGCCGCGGAGACATATGTGCTTTCTCGGGTGCCAAGGGGATTGCCACCATTTTGGAGAAAAAGGGCTACGAGCATGTAAAGATTTTAGCGCAATCCGAAGCTACCTTGTCCTTTGAAGATGCAAAAGATCCTTCAGCCGAAGCTAGCATGGTTGGTGGAAAATTTTTCACCGATGTCTGGGACAATGGTGGTCGAGAAATGGCCCGAGAAATTATCCAAAAAAGCGAAAAGGGCATCCATGATGCTAGAAAAGTAGCAGAGGCTGCTGAAAAAAGCGCAGAGCCCGAAGGGCAAATAGGTATTAACTAATGATTTTTATTGTGTTGTAATTTTTGATTTTACACTTCGTTCGCAATTTGTAATAGCAATGTAGCTGTATCCTGTCCTCCCTCAGATCCTACTAAAGCATCTCCGGGCCCTCCCCCGAAAGATGATGATGAAATTAAAAGGATGGCTGAAGCTATCATGGATCAAGTTGTTAATCAACTCCTGAATGAAGCTGCGGAAGTAATACTTAGGGAAGACTAGGTGCTATTGTAAAAACATCTGAAATATAATATGTATAATATCTTGTAATCCTGAATGTAATATACTTGTCTTTTTTTTATGGTTCAATTCTTTACGATGCATGAAATTTTACATACGTACCGTTTTTGAGTCTTTGACGAAAAAACACCTTCCCTTCTTTTCATGCTTCGTGAAGAAGAATTTTCATTTATCACAACAATATCCGTAGTGTTCTGATGAAGAATATCCAAGCTTCGTGAAGATATTTTCCGAAGCTACGCTTCCGAAGATCAATAGTGTATCTCCTTGTGACTTAGCATGATTTTCCCCTTTTTCAAAACATTCTTCTGAAGATCGATACTGTGTCCCCTTCTTGTGCCATATGCAGCATGATGTATGATGCTTATGCCATGCGAAATGATGTGATGATGTTATGCTATGTAAAATGGTATTTACTCCGAAGATACACGCACATCCCTGTAATAAAACACATAATCTTTTTAAATCAGCGTTGACTTTTCGCTGTAAGCCTCCCTTAGGAGCTTCTTCGCCTTTTACTTCAGCGGAATCAGCGTTTATTTTTCGCTGTAAGCCTCCCTTAGGAGCTTCTTCGCCTTTTACTTTCAGCGGTATTCGCGTTGACTTTTCGCGCTTCGCCTTTTACTTAGGCGGTATCAGCGTTTATTTTTCGCTGTAAGCTCTGCATTCCCTTTGGAACGACTTTGGAGCAGAAAACTTACACTGCGCTCCCTTTGGAACGGCTTTTTGTAACTTCAGCAAACTTACTCTGCGTTCCTTAGAACGACTTTTTGTTGCTTCGAAGAATTTTTGATAATTCGAAGGTCCTCCTTGTTATCGCAAATCTTTAAGCTTCAACAACTTAAGCCTGTGGAGAAAATATATTTTTCTTGTGGAAAACAACGAAACTATTACATGAAATTTAAAAAATGTCCTTTATTACACAGAAAATAAAACTGAATGGAAAAGACTACTATCAAGGTAGGATATTTGTCAATAGATGTGCTTCGACTCTGGCACAGTGCTATTGGCTGTGCGAGCTTCGGACTGTTCTCTGAAGTCCCTTTGGTGTTGAGCATGTTGGCCCCCTTCTGGCTGCTGGCCTTGTTGCAGCGGTGGTGGAGGCGGAGGCTGTTGCCAGGAAGCTTGAGGTTGACTCGCCGAAGCAACAGAAACTGCAGGGTGGTTGCCTACATATTCTGGGATGTAAGGCGAATGATACGAAGCAGTGTGCATGATTTGCTTCGGCTGAACCTGTTGTGCTGCAGCTTCGGCTATCTCCTTTTGCTTCTGGATGGTAACATGGCACATCCTGGTGGTATGGCCCTTGTTTTCACCACAGAACAAGCAAAATATTCTCCTTGGTTGATCTCCAAACCTTCCGCCGAAGCCCCTGGCGCCTCGGCCTCTTGGAGCTGGCGGCCGGAAGGAGCTTTGCTGTTGCCCCGAAGCCTGTGAGGAGCACTGTGGCCTTTGCTGCTGACTTCCCTTATCATCATTTTGAGTAGAGTTGTGAATTGACCTAACATGCCTCGGATAAAATCTTCCTCCGAAGCCCCTGGTCATTTCAGAAAACCTGAAAGCCTCCTCCCTTCTTTGACGAAAATCATTGTCGGCACGAATATACTCGTCCATCTTCTGGAGCAGCTTCTCCAAAGTTTGAGGAGGCTTCCTAGCAAAGTACTGAGCTGAAGGTCCTGGCCGAAGTCCCTTGATCATGGCCTCAATGACAATTTCATTGGGCACTGTTGGTGCTTGTGCCCTCAAACGCAAGAACCTCCGGACATACGCTTGAAGGTATTCTTCGTGATCCTGGGTGCACTGGAATAGAGCTTGAGCAGTGACTGGCTTCGTCTGAAACCCTTGGAAGCTGGTTAACAACATGTCCTTCAGCTTTTGCCATGAAGTGATCGTTCCTGGCCGAAGGGAGGAATACCAGGTTTGAGCAACACTCCTGACAGCCATAACAAAAGATTTTGCCATGACTGCAGTATTGCCACCATACAAAAAAACTGTTGCTTCGTAGCTCATCAAAAACTGTTTCGGGTCTGAATGGCCGTCGAATATGGTAAGCTGAGGCGGCTTGTAGGACAGAGGCCAAGGTGTAGCCTGCAGCTCAGCGGACAGAGGAGAAGCATCATCAAAAGCAAAATTTCCATGGTGAAAATTCCCATACCAGTCATCTTCGTTGAGGAAACCTTCCTGATGAAGGTCTTTATTCTGAGGCCTTCGGTTCTGCTCATCCTGAGTAAGATGACGAACTTCTTCAGAGGCTTCGTCTATCTGCCTTTGCAGTTCAGCTAGCCTGGCCATCTTTTCCTTCCTCCTCTGCACCTGTTGATGAAGCATCTCCATGTCTCTGATTTCTTGGTCTAGCTCATCCTCTGGCGGTGTCGGGCTGACAGCCTTCCTCTTCTGGCTTCGGGCCTCCCGAAGGGAGAAAGTCTCCTGATTGGGGTCTAGCGGTTGCAGAGCTGCAGCCCCAGTTGCTGAAGCTTTTTTCGGCGCCATAGCGAAGGTTTATGATCGCCGAAGATGTTCAAAACTCAAAGAGTGGAAGTGAGTTCACCGGAGGTGGGCGCCAATGTTGGGGACTTGTTCTCAAATGCTATGAATTAAGAACAAGGCAACACAAGAAATGTTAAACGTTAAAGTCCTTCGTCCTTCGAAGCATTATTTCCCTTCGGACATAATGATTTTCGGACGAAGGTTATGAAGTACATACCTTCATAAATTCAACATATAATAATGAAGAAAGAATCATATGAGACACAAAAGATAGCATAAGCCATTATGTATTATTATCAACTCATTTCTGTATTATTATTATAGAAAAGTATAAATAATATCAAATTACAAATGTACCTTCGGCTTGAAAGAAGGCGAAAGTACAAGTGTGACGCAAAAGTAAATGCCAAGTCAGCGTGAGTAGTACGGGGGTACTGTTCACCTATTTATAGGCACGGGACACAGCCCATATAAAATTACATCCATGCCCTTTACATTTGGTAGTAATTCTATAGTAATCCACCGAGGTCTGAATAGCCTTTTCATCTTTAAGTCGGTTTCCTTTTCTGCTACCACGCCGAAGCTTTCCTGCTCACATCTTCGGCGCTGTATCAACCTTCGTATTATTTGGGCTTCTCCTACTGTGATATCGACTCGAGTCCGAAGATACCTGTTCACACATTATACTCCAGAAACACTGTTAAATCTTGTTTTTGAGGACCTTCGGAAGCCGAAGGCCCCCAACAGATCTCAATATATCTTATCATTACATGTTGACTCTGTAGCAACACACGGACATATATCTAGTCAAGAATGAAACACATATGTGGTATCAGGAAGCCACATAAGAAATTATCTTGAGACATCATGCACTCCAATAGAATCTACACCATCAAAGTTTCGTAGCTAACAAAAGGGGGTGGGGTGCTAGAAGAGTTTGTTGGTGCAGATATGAAGTCTCCTAGCAGAAAAAACAAATACAAATCTAACTACTTTAAGCAGTGTCATAAAAATTTTCAAAAAGTAAATAAAATACAGAAAATAATGGAAAATAGAGTGCTTACCAATAATCGCTCCAGCAATAATATGTGACCAGCGTGCACTTAGATTAGGATTAACAATCTCCAACCATGTCTTGGTTGATTCAATAACACCGACATATGTAGCCTCAGTCGCAAGAGATCCAGTAACACCTAGGCTGAAATATTTATCAAGATGTCGAACAATGTATTTTTGGCAGCTACGGAGCTCATGTGCTTTGACATTTAAACTTTTTAGTTTGTTTTTAATTAAAAAAATACAGCATGAGCTCGCTACTTTCCCTTTTTAACTTTCATTCACTAACCTCTTAGACCATCAGAAGCCCAAACTGTCCTGACCATCTGGAATATATTCTTCTGAGCCTCGTAGGAAGAGGTGAAGAAAATTTCAGCACACATGTATCAAAATCGTGCATTATGACTGTAATTGTTAAACTTTATGTGAACAAGCAAAGTTGAAACAATCTCACACCTTAGCCACTGTCATTATAGCTTGACTCTAAAGCCTTGTTTTCAGAGTGTCCACTGGATGCATCATGCCTTCCCCAAATGCACCTGCAATTCCTCCACCAGACAAATTCCCTCCACACTGCACCATAAGTTAGATCTCAGTATTATTTCAGTGCACATTCTGGAAAGTGTGTGCTATACTTCCTGATAATTGATAGAAATGAAGATCCCTATTTTATGGTCTACCTTATTTGTTATATGGTAAAATTAATAATGGAAATTATAGACAAATTTGTCATCGTCGTTTGAGAATGAAATAAATAACTAATCTCAAAAAAAGATATCTTCAATGTACTTGTTGAAGAGCATTTTTACTGAATAACTACGCATCTTTATTCGTACTTTTCTGAACCAGACTTCTTGTGAGCTACGATTTGGACGACAACCCAAGGTTAGTCATTCCAGGGTGTTTGGTTGCAGGTGTTTTGTCTTAAAATAGGGTAATTTGGACAAGTTTGAGTCACAGTCTTCTGATGGGATTTTTCTGGGTTATGCTTTACATTCTCATGATTATCGTATTCTTAATTTGAAGACTAACCGCATCATGGAGGCCTGTGAGCTTACTTTTGATGAGACTTCGCCTTGTCCATCCCTTGTATTTGAACCTGCAGGTCCAGATCAGATGGTACAGGCCATGTTTGTGGAGGAGGATCATGACAACGCCGATTGGGGTGATCCTGAGCCGACTCCACTAGCTACCCTAGTCGAGCCTGCTTCCACTACTTTAGCTGATAGACCCGACCCCACTTCTTCCACCACTTGGGGTCCGCTCGAGCCAGTGCTTGCTAAGACTGGAGGAGTTGAGGCTGCTGTTGATGGGGAGGCAACGTATTCAAGGACCGCTCCACACCATGTCCAACGTGATCACCCTCCTCAACAAATGATTGGTGAGATTGATGAGCGAATCACTCGCTCTACGTACCAGCAGATGTCTCACTTTGCTCACTCAGCTTTTGTTGCTTCTTTTGAACCCCGGGATGTTGGACACGCTTTTTTTATCCTAATTGGGTCAATGCTATGCATGAGGAGCTTGAAAATTTTGAGAGGGATCAGGTTTGGGTTTTTGTGCCACCTCCTTCTAATTGCCATCCCATCGGTATAGTTTCCGAGCTGGTGAAGCAGCGAGTCGACGACGTGGGCGATGGCCTAGTCCCCGAGCCAGTGAAGCAGCGAGGCAGGCGATGACCCAGCCCCCGAGCTGGTGAAGAACGAGTCGGTGAGGCGGGCGATGACTCAGCCTCGAGTGGGTAAAGCAGCGAGTCGACAAGGGGGCGATGACCTAGCCCCCAAGCAGATGAAGTAGTGAGTCAGCGAGGGCGGCGATGGCCCGGCCCCCCGAGCTGGTGAAGGACTGAGTGGGTGAGACGGACGACGACCCAGCCCCCGAGCTAGTGAAGTAGCCAGGCGGCAAGGCGGCGACGACCCAGCCCTCGAGCTGGTGAAGCAGCGAGTCGGCGAGGCGGGCGACGATCCACCCCCGAGCTAGTGAACAATGACTCGGCGAGGTGGGCGATGACCTAGCCCCTGGGCTGGTGAAGCAGCGAGTCGGTGAGGTGGACGATGGCACAACCCCCGAGCCAATGAAGCCGCAAGTCGGTGAGGTGGGCGATTGTCGGTGTCTAGTGTCCGACCGCACACCCGGGGTACCCTCGTGGTGTTTTTGGGTAGGACGATGTTGCTAATTGTAGATCAATGGTTCGTGCTAGGAGCATGAGAGAGTAAGAGAGACAGGCGATTTTCTGCAGGTTCGGGCCGCTTTTAGAGGCGTAATACCCTACTTTCTGGGGTGGCTCTGTATGTGTGCTGTGTTACAAGTGGTGTCTCCTGAATGGAGAGAGGCTAATGAGATGAAAATGATGGGGTTCCTCTGGGCCTTATATACATGACCGTGGGGCACTCCCTACGTGCATGATGATCACGTTCTTTCAGTATATCTCCTAGCTAATAGTGAACTGACTTAGCTCATCCTAAGGAAAACCCATCGACTCCATCCCGATCTTCCCCCAACGTTCAAGGGCGCCGAGCGCGAGAAAAACGGATGGTTCCTTGAGATTATGCGTAATCCACGGACGATCCAGGCACAAGCCCATTGCCTTCTTGGGTCGGCCCATTTCTCTTGCGGTCTTTGCCCGACCCATGACGAGACGACCTTGCGAGGTAACTGATATGTGGCCCCATGCAAGGGTCTTTCGCTTCCTAGTGAACCCGGGGGATATCTGTCCCCCACGGCGATGGCCCAGGCCCCGAGCCGGTGGAGTAGTGCGAGTGCGAGATGAGTGACGACCTAGCCCTCGAGCTGGTGAAGCAGCGAGTCGGCGAGGCGGGCGATGCCCCAGCCCTCAAGCTACAGAAGTAGTGACTCAACCAGGCGGGCGATGACCCAGCCCCCAAGCTAGAGAAGTAGTGACTTGGAGAGGCGGGCAACGACCCAGTCCTCGAGCTAGTGAAGCAGCGAGTCGGCGAGGTGGGCGATGACCCAGCCCCAGAGTTGGTGAAGCAGCGAGCCGCCGAGGCGGGCGATGGCCCAACCCCGAGATGTCGGAGTAGTGACTCCACAGGGTGGATAGCGGTCTAGCTCCCGAGCTGTGACTAAGTCTGTGCCGTCGAGGCACAGTGAGAGTGCGTAACGCTGTTCATGGGTTGGAGTCCAACCTTTGGTGATTGCCTTCGTAAAGTAGGGCTGAGTGCACCCTGAGTTAATTGAGGCATGTAGCACCGAACTGGGGTCAGACTTCGCTGACTGTTGCTAGCTCTTGATATACGATGGTTCAATCTCTCCTTTGTACACATGTATTTGCTTTTGCGCACCTATCAAGAGCACCATCACTTTTGGACCATGAATGTTTCCATGTAAATATAAGCCAATTGTTGGCCTTTTTGCGGATCTGTATATATCGTTGTAACACTTGCAAGCGCACTTTTGCTAGCTCTTGATATACGTTGGTTCAATTTCTACTATATTAAAGCACCAGTTCAACGGTCGTATTGCGTCAATATTTTTTTAAAACCCCTATATTTCTTTAGAATCAACTCGCACTCATATAATCTCTTCTCTACTACTATAATAGGAGAGTTTCGTGTGTCCAGGTTTTCGTGCGTTGTCCCCCTCGACTGTCGTACATCGTTGTGCTTCCCCGCATCTCTGAAACGAACTCCCGCACGCCACACACAGAAACCGCCTCCGCACGCCACATGCCTTCCTTCGCCCACTGTCGCGACCTCGGAGCACGTCGTGAGGATAAGTCTCTACAAACATCGTGCCGAGCGATGCGAGGATAGGCCACGTGAACTCCACGTCGAGTGACCTGCCACGCCGCAACCTCCGATAGCGTGCCTGCCACATCCGTCATCGCAATAAATTTCTGGCCTCTGGCTCTCCGTGTCAGCGCAACGAAAATGATTACCACCACCAGTAGCAGGGCTCGGATCTCTCGAGGTGGCGGGCTCTTCAGAGACCCGTGTCGTAATAGTCTGGTGCTGGCGTCCGACTGCTTTCCATGCACGTCGAGGTCGGACGAGGACGCAGAGACATGCTGGCCAGTGGCTGCGGCCACAGGCCCCATCGTTGTGGCACCAGCGACGAGGAGGTTGTAGTCGAGCAGCGTGGCGCGGGTGTCGTTCCGCGTAGGGAGGCACTATCCGCTCTACATCCGCCCCATCGTTCCATGGTAGCTAAGGTACCCGTACCACCAACTCTCTGACTCTAACGATCAATCGATCTGCTTTGGCTAGGGAGGTCTCGATTGGTAGATGCAGGTGGAGTGCTGGCGGTACTGATGCGGACGGAGCTTGAGAGTCGGATTGATGCATATGGTGGTGAGCGATTGACTACTTGTTTGCCCGTTTCTAAATTGATGGAGCGGGGAATTGAGTTGTCCGTATTTATGGCGGCAACAACAGCCATGAGGATGCATGCCATGTATTTGTGGAATTGCGGCAACCTTCGCTGAGTCTTGGAGAGCTACTTCTGCAGTCATGATCTGAAGAAGGTTCTCGAAGCATGGACATCTATTAGCTTTGTCGGATGATTCTAATTTACATAAGTTTCCATTTCAGTATTAATCTTATTCTGTTAACAACATATTTTCTTAAGTAACATCATGTTTAGCTTCATAGATATGCTTAGTATTTTTTACATGCATATATTTTTTCAATCAGTAGTTATGCCAAATTTGCAAATTAAGGCATGTTAGAGGAATATACATCATGAAAAATAGAATAACTAAAAATTCCAAACACCATAGTGTTTGGGCGTTTAACTCTCTATACTTTATAGCCCATCACAGAAGCCTCGCTGGATCGTTGTGGTCTCCATCCTCTTACAGTTGTTGTCATGGGCAAGCTCTGACGAAGGAAACCAAAGTGAAAAATGGAAGAAAACCATATCCAACCTCCGAATATATATATGCAACTTGTGCACCTGGTCCGGTTTCATACGCCAATGAGAAAGATGTAGATGTACCATGGGAACCAAACAAATTATGTTACTCGTGCTCTTTTATCTGATTCGATTTCATATTATGCGACATTTGTAACTCCTTGCCTTTTGTTTTTTTGGCAAAGAGTGTATGAAAAGACCAGCTGAACGGAAGATGGGATCATTCTTTTCTCTGCTAGAATTCATGGACATTAACAATTAATTGGCAAACACAACTCAAGCTCTCATGGTATGCATATCCCTATCTAAATTTGAGGCAAACAGAATTTGGTTCAGTAAAATACTCCTCCCTCGAATAGTAGAGATAATTTCCATAGGATCACTAGGTCTTATTTTTACATTCACTACCGCTATTGCAGTTATATTTGTTCCAGCAGACTACACAAAGCTTACTTGCACTTTTGAAATAGTAGGTTGTTGGAAAATTAACAGGGCCTAAGATTAATTTGATAATGCAGCATAAAACGAAAAATCCAGATCTACTGGCAGATAATATCAACAACATTATAATAGAACAGATCTGGACTAACTCAACAAGATTAACACATAACATAAGAATCGACAACAGATCTAACCATAAGACCATCATCGCAATAAACTGAAACCGCAAATTTACTCACAGTGATTTCCACGAGTGTTGAAGAAGAACCCGAGTGGACGTGTGCGAAGCACTTTCCAGAAACCTGATTCGTCGGCACCCGTGTAGGTCGTCAAAATGCCGGCGGTGGTTCGGAGACACCGTTTGTGGCGGAACTGCCCGAATTATTCCAACTTAAGTGCCCAAATCCCGCCTCAGAGGCTAGACCACACTTAAATGGGAATAACCCGTCAATCCCTCGGATCTAGTCCGACACGGCCACTGACAGGATCAAGTACCACAATCTCACTCGAAGGTGAGTCACAGAGCAAATACAATAAAGCATAAAACCATACATGTCACAATGTTAAATTATTACATCACCATCATCATCATCGGAGTTTTGCAAAAGTAACCATCATTGTTCGAAGTGCAGCGGAATAAAACTAACGATAATTAAACGGGGAGATGGGGAAGCCTGTCCCATCACTCCTCGTGCTCCTCCTCAGCCGAGGCAGGGTCCCACTCAACAGTCCAACCCGGTGGTAAGGTGGACGGCCAAGTCACTCTAGCAACCATTTCCTCCAGAGAACCTGTAAAATTATGCCACAAGCAAGGCTGAGTATACTAATACTCAGCTAGACTTACCCGGTGTGAGGAGTCTACTCCTCTACCTCTAGACATGTAGCTGTTTGGCTGTGGGGTTTGGTTGCCAAAAGCACTAGCTGAGTTTCTAAATCAAGATTTTAACTTAGTCAAAGTTAAGTGTGACTCTCTTAAGGCTAAAAATGTACTATCTATTCATACAAAGTAGCAAACATTTTAGCAATCAACATCTTATATCATCTCCGCATAATTCCACTTGTTACTCAATGTAGCAGCATGGATCAAGCAGTCTCATTAGCTGCGAGAAGCAGACGATTCGGATCGAGTTTTATCCTTGCAAGGTAAACCTAAACACACGACATGCAGGGGCACTCCGTCCCCACACACATCAACCGTCCCCATCGATTCCCCGTCAGCAGATCAGGGCTCACCGCCTTGGTGTACAATGCCCCACTGACCCCGACTGGCCGTCGTGCAGTGACCGCACTTGTACCCACCATAACCGGAATGGGAGACCTCGTCTCAGGATGCGTGAGGGGATATGTCCACTGCCAGGTTCACTCAGGTACTAGGCTTACCGATTTACCATATTTCTCGGCATGTGCTTAGTACGTTCAAACGCTTGACTCACGGTACCACACCTTAATCCTTATGCAAATTTTATCCCGTGGACAACCAATCCCCATGGATTGTTGTCCACAACCAACATCAGTACGATATGAAAGTGGGTACAATCAATGTCCTGACCTCGCGCGTGTGCTAGAAAAATCACTCGTCTTCTACCGAGATCCTACTTAATAAAGCAGCTACTCGACTTAGCATACTAGTATTCATCTCAATAGGATTCCTGAGATCATGCAACTAGGGTTTCACGCAATTCCTATACTTAAGTGCACAATCAATCCTACAATCATTAAGTGAAGTAAAGTAGCATAAATAACAGGTTATGCATAAAACCGGGGCTTGCCTTCCAAAGCAGTGGCAGGCAGGTCCTCTGGTGCAGGCTCGGGTGCTGGATCTGGGGCTACCTCCTGAGCAGCTCCTTGCTCCGGCACGAGGATGTATTCTCCGTCAGCAAGATTACAGTCTATCGAAATGCAATGAACATGTATGTCATGATTATGCAGGATTTAACAATATTATGCTAAAGAGAACTAAGTCAAGAAGTAACTTAGGGTTTCTTAGTCATGCGGGGCTTTTGGTGGTATATATATAGATACATAGACTTATTACCTTTTATGCTTAGGTTTTCTTTTAGAATAACATAGTGGATTGGTATTGCCTTGATACATTTTAGTGGACAGATTACAAGGGTCCTAGGATAACCTTGATTCACATTATTCTTTTTCCTTTCATTAATTCCCATTTAGGGTTTCTAGGGTAGGTTTGAACTACAACAGGGTTTCAATAATTTCCAAAAATTCTGTAAAAATTTCAGTGGGTTGCCCTTTGCTATTCTAACTTGTTTTAAGAAGTTGAGGCTTTAAGTACCAAGGCTAGGCTTTAAACAAAAATAACAAAAGTTAGGCAAAATGGGCCACTTTACACTACACCTCTTGGTTAGGGGTAGGTCCTGTCCTAAAGGTTATTTTTGCTGGTATCCCATAGCAATAATAGGCCTCTGTGCTAAAAATCACAGAAAACTAAGGGGTGGTTATTTAGTTATGATTTTCTTAAATTTAATGTCAAAAAGGCTCTTTCTACTACCTTATTATTTGAAAAATGTCAAACAGCAGATCTCCTATTTTTCCTAAGTTCTTCTTAATGAAATATTAGTTATCCCAAGGGTGGGGGTGTTTTTACCTGGGGGTTATTTTTGTAGAGTTTTTCTAAGTTTCATTTGTTTTATTAAAACAAAAGAGATCTTACTTATCTTACACTAAAACAGGGTATGATATATTTTTCTAGTAAACTATATTGAATAAATAACCTAACAAAAATAGAGGTACTCTCTGGTCCATTAATTAAATTACATTTTCTATTTTTCCTATCCTTAAGCATATTATAGAGTAAGGGGTAAAACTAACTTAAATGGAGTAGACAGAGGGGTTTAGCATTTTTATTTGGTTTAGTAGGTATATATAAACTCCTCAGAATTTTTCTAACCCCAGTCAAATAGTGCAACTAATTTTGGCCTTATTATTAAGCTTTTGGTCAAAACTATAATTAAATCAGAGCTTTAAAGTTTTCTATAGTACATAGGGGTTTTATATTTTTCCTAAATAGGTTTCATTATTTGAAGTCTGACAAAATTGGTTTGACCAAATTTGGATGATTTAAACAAAAGTTATGCATTTTCAAAGTTTCTGTCCAATTTAAAAACAGATTTAATAAAGGTTTTCTGGAAAAACCGTTTACACCGAGGTCCTTGGGTTTAAACTAAATCCACCCTCACAAATCTACCCCCACGCCACTATTCCCCTGTGTCGCTGACATTACACAAAACCCCCTGACCTTTCTTCCCTCTCACCCGCAGTCCTTCCCCTCACTGAAACAGTAACCGCGGGAAAGAAAAGGGCGGCGCGGCTTACCGGCGGCGAGGGAGGTCCGGCGAAGGGTGGGGTCGGCTCGGGGAGACTCTGGCGGTCACGTCGAGGTACGGCTCGGCGTCGGGGGTGGCCGGAATCGCTCGGTCCACGCGTGCAGGCGGGTGTCCTCGTCGGCGGCGAGTATACCGGCCAAACCACGGCGAACTGGTTCAATCCGAGGGTACGGTGAGCATCACGGGGTCACGTAATGACTGTGTGCACAAGGAATCGAAGGATGGTGGATTGGTTTACCCGGTCCACGTACTCCGGCGGGGGTGAGAACTCTGGCGAGCGTGGACTGGCTCCTCCGGCGAAGGGAACTCCGATTCCTTGCTCGGGGAGCCTCACGGAGGTGTGCACAAGCCTCTCCGAGGGCATGACGGGGTTGGGGATGGCTCTGCTAGCCGGTCTATGGTGGCAGAGGGGTTGGGCGGCCGCGGACTCGCTGCACGCGGGCAAACGGCGACGAGCTAACTCCGGCGAGGTGTGAAGGGTGTGCGGAAGGGTGTAGCCGAAGCCTGGGAGGGCTTTATAAGCTCGGGCGCGGGCCACGGCGCGGGTTTGGCTCGGGCGCGACGCGGGGCATGCGAGGGCGCGCGCGAGCGTGCTCTGGCGCGGGCAGAAGGCGTCGAACACGTGGCAGTGAGTTTCTTCCAATGTTCAAACGCTTCCAGAGATCGCAAACGTGCGAATCTCGCCATGAATCCGGCGCAGACCTCCTCCTGGCACCTAGGGCTATCTCACATGTGTGAGTTCCAAGGGATGATACGCCCTAGAGAGGGAGATAGACGGGCGCCAAATCTGGCTTGTCTCCCTGCCCGCTCAGCGACAAAACTGATGTCAAGTGCTGTCAAACGTCTGAGTCTCGGTCTCAAATTTTTCCAGGGGGTGCCTTAAGTGGTATAGCACATTTTTGGTATAGAACCCAAGTGGTTTTGGCGCCATCTTCAAAGTGAACACGGCTGGTCTTTGAATTAGGGCAAAAATGTGACTTAGAGGGAAATAGAGAGCTCTAGCTCTCTCTCCACTTGGAGATTTGAATTGGGGTTTCTCCAGGGGCCTTTTTGCAATATTTCCCTCCCTTAATTGATGGTTACACTGTTGCTTAGGGTTTGGGCAAAAGTTACACACACTTGCACCCTTGTTCACTCTCTTCCCCCCCCTTTTACTTAGGGTTTTGGAAGGTAGGGCTTTTGAGAGGTCTAGGGTTCTTCTCCCCCTATTATCCAAGGTAGTAAGTGTGCAAGGACTAGAGTAATGCTTCCTATGTCATTGGCAACTTGATTAGCACATGAGCTCCAAAGTTCCTATGTGGTGCCCTAAGTCTTCACCATTGTGAACACAGCTTCTAGTGCCAAAGTGGCTCTAGCCAGGGTAACACCTGGGGTGTTACACCGTTCTCCCTTGATCTGCTGCACGACAAACGAAGGGACGGCAAGGCAGAGAAGCGACAACGCAGAGAATTGAGAAGAAGAAGATTAGTCGGTTGCTATTCGCCTCTGACCTCTGACAGAAGGACATCTGCCCTTTATAGACGGGCCGTCGCAACCCCTTGATTTGATCTGCTATATTCCAGGAACCGCCCCTAGAATATCTCTACGTGCAACCGCCTGGAGATCTCGCATGTAACGTGCGTGCCCGTTGCTCCTGGTTGACGTGGCAGTATAGGTGTGATATTTGATAACCAAATAAACAAAAGGCAAAAATTAAACTATCGTTTAGAATACGTCACGACGCGATCACACATCGTCGCAAGTCACAAGTCACGCGATAAATAACGCGAAACGCGAGCGAGCGCGCGTGTGGCAGCCTCCATAGCCCTTTATTTGTCTTATGTGAAGAGTAGGGAACACTCCCACATATAAACTGGTTCTCTCCTATCTAGATGGGCAATATGGGACTAAAATCTCATGCCATCTCTACACACCACCTTGGCTTCCTTATTGAATTGGGCCACACATTAGTGGGCCTAATTCCAACAATCCCCGCCAAAGCCAAGGTCTTCAATTGACTCAATCTCTACGCTTTCATATATCAGCTTTACAGTGCAGACCCAATACAGGTTGAGCTACACCTTGTAGTACAGGATTCACCTCCTCATGACTTGGCAATGGACAAAGCTTTGAATTGCTAGTCTTGTGTAAGTTGGTTTCACCTATAGGCATCACTGATACTAGGCCGCCTAAAGCCATGCCTCTGATTGGAGCGTTACGATCATGCTCCTGTGTCTTTTAGTGAATTTATTTGAGATTACCCACATCTCATAGATTGTGACCTCACAGTCAAACTCACATAGGTGTATTCTTACAAGTGTACCCTGCAGGGCAGTACCTTGCCTATTAAAGACCTCAGAATACATTAAGACAAAAGTCAACCTCCCTTGTAGTACTAAGAGTACGCATCTTCTAGCGGAAAACAAGTAAAATAATGTACTATCTTGTTATACAAACAGTCTGTTCTTCCCAATTACTAATTCACGAGATCTCCGATCACATAGATTGGGTTACCACTGTATGATAACATCATGTGGGCTTCAATCCCATCTCCCTTGATGCTCTATCAATTACATCACGTGCTAATCCTTTTGTAAAAGGGTCCGCCAAGTTTCGACCAGTATTAATATACTCTACATCGATCTCTCCAGTATGTCTCAAATGCCTTACTGTTTTGATACGTCGTTTCACATGTCTTGAGAACTTTGTGTTTTCCTTTGCATTTCCTACAATTGTGATCATGCTTTGATTATCACAATCCAACAGAATGGCTAGTACCGGTTTATCAACCATTGGCAAGTCCATCGAGAGCTTTTTCAACCACTCTGATGTGAAGATTATTTGATCTTCTTGGTGCATGTGAAGATACTTCAACTCTAGCCAACTTCTCTTCGGTTCTGGCCAAGATATTTGAGCATGTTGATGGCGCAATTCCTGATGAAATTTGGCAAGAATTCCCATGGATCAAATTGTATATTTCTTGTCTGCAGAAAATGAGTAATGTATGAAAATGTGTTTGCAAGACTTGCATCTTTGATAAATGTTGGAAAATTGAAGACTATTGAGAATATGATTGAATTAGAAATTGACAAGAAACTTCTTGTGCTTCTAGGCAATGGTTCTGAGATCTCATAGCACTGCATGATTACCACGCTAAAAAATCAGTGAACTTGGTGCTCCACATTAAGGGTGTATGGGGCGTGCATTGTTGCTTCATTTGCCTTGGCATGTTCGGATCGTTTGGAAAGATTTGTTTTATTTGACAGAAATGTATTGCAACCATCAAAGCCCCAACAATTATTTGAGGCGATTCTTCATAATATCCTTTAGAGAGACAACAAAAATATCATTGAAACCATCCAATGTTTATTATCTCTTGCTGAAAGGGAAAATGATATAAGGGTGCAAGACCTTTTGGGAAACCTTATATTTGTGCTTTATGTAAAAAATAAGGTGAAATTATGTATAAGTGAGTGTTTAAACCTTGGTTGTTGGCTCCATATTCATACCCATCTAATCAATAGAAAACATATATTTTGTGATTTATTAAAACATAATTTATCTTATGCCACATATAAAACCGTAGCAATGCATGTGCATATGGCTAGTGCTTCTTAATATGTATTGTAGACTAAATTCAATGTACAACTGATATCAGCTATCGGAAAAAACAACATAATATGCTTATGTTGAGTTCCATGCCTACATATTTACGTTTTACATACGTACGTATTTATGTTAAGACAAAAATACTATTTTCTTTGTACATAGCCTCATGACAACATATAAAGTTATATACATGCTCTCCCCATGCGCGTCAAACACTAGTTGTTTGCTAAGACCAACTCCAGCAGGGGGCGTATATGGGCGTTGTTGGGGACTTGTTCTCAAATGCTATGAGTTAAGAACAAGGCAACACAAAATGTTAAATGTTAATGCCCTTCGTCCTTCGAAGCATTATTTCCCTTAGGATATAATGATCTTTAGACGAAGGTTATGAAGGACATGCCTTCACAAACGCGGTATATGTTAATAAAAGAAGAAGCATATGAAATATAAGAGACAACATAAACAATCATATAACATTATTAATTCATTCTCATCATATTATCCTAGAAAGACAGAAACAATATTGAATTACAAATGTACCTTCGGCTTGATAGAAGGTAAAAGTAAAAGCGTGACGCACAAGCGAATACAAGTCAGCGTGAATAGTACGGGGTTACTGTTTATCTATTTATAGACACAGGACGCAGCCTGTGAGAAATTACATTCATGCCCTTTATATTTACTATTGATTTATAGACAAATCTATGAGGACTAGATAGCCTTTTCCTCTTTAAGTTGGTTCCTTTTTTCGCTATTTAGCCGAAACTCCCTTGCGCTTGGCTTCGGAGCAACTCCAACCTTCGTCACGATCACACTTTTTACATCGTACATGCTTTTAACCCGAGTCCGAAGGTACCTGTTCATATGTCACGCTTGAAAGATATTGTTAAATCACGTTTTTGAGGACCTTCGGAGGACGAAGGCCCCCAACAGTAGCCCCTCGCAGTATTAATTTGTTTAAGATAACGAATTCAGACTGCAACATGGACGAAGGCCTTAAGCCAAAGGCCCGAAAAAACACCTTCCCTTTGCTAGAATAGCAACAGTCATTGACAAACGGGCCCCCCCAATTTGGAGCGTGCTGAGCGTATAAATAAGAACTCACACCAGCTATATTTGATACGCTGCTTGTGCCATTTGCTTTACTTCCTCAATTTCATAGCTCTTGCTCAGTAACGCTTGCTAGTTTTTCAAGCTTTCTGAGCTTCGGTTAAAAAGACGCATTTTCATCATTTCTGAAGAAGAAATGTCTCAAGACAAGAAAGTTCCTGCTGAGACGAAGCTGACTGAAGAGGAGAAGCTTTTTGAGGAGAAGAAGGCTGTGAATCCTTATATTGCTAGATTTATTGAGTCAATGGAAAAAACAATACAAAGAAGATTACTAAGGAGATACTGGAGGGCCTATCTGAAGATACTGGTGACAGCGATAGTTATGATGTAGAAAGTGGGGACGAAGATTCTGAGGATCGGCCCTGGAGGCCAAGTCACTCAATCTTCGGAAAATCAACCATCAAACAAAGTCATCTTGTGAACATGAGAGGAAGGTATTTCCAAGATATGTCTATTGTGAGAGCTGGCGGAGACAACAACGTCCCTGCCCCTGAAGAAAATGAAGTTGTGATCTACCGAAGCTTCTTCAAAGCTGGACTTCGGTTCCCTTTGAGTAAGTTTGTGGTTGAAGTGCTGAAAATATATCAGATTTACCTTCATCAGATAACCCCCGAAGCTATTATTAGAATGGGGATTTTTGTCTGGGCTGTAAGAAGCCAAGGGCTGGAGCCAAGCGCGAAATGCTTTTGCAGTATGCACGAGCTTGTATATGAGATGAAGGCCATGGGCAAAGAACAATATCATAACAATTTTGGCTGTTATGGATTTATCGCTTGCCCCAACGCAAGCCGCCCGGTGCCAACATTCCGGAAAAGGTGGGCCGAAGCTTGGATGGAGGAATGGTTTTACGTGAAAAATGATTTGAAAGCAAGAGACGATACTAAGGAAATCATTATGCGTCCCATCTGGTCCCGCTTCGGCCTCCGAAAACTGAAGGTCGAATTTGATGATGCCGTCGAAGTGTGTCAAAAGGCCTTTTGTACAGTCTGCTCCTTTATTGGTACAAGAGACTTAATTCAAGAGCATATAGCATTCAGAGTATGTCCGCTTGTAGAAAACTGGGACATGCCAAAGGAGACCATCACCAAGTCTAGCGAAGGTGATCTGGTCCGGCTGAAGTATACATTCAGGTTTGGGGATAAATTTGATGAACCAAACGATGTCTGGCTGAAATGCATCGAAACTACAAGTGATGAACTGCTCGGGGCTTATTCCAAGGCAGAGGATAAACCGCTATATGCAGCCTTCGGACGTCGGGGAAAAAGAGAATGAACAGAGTTTTTGACGCCATCGGCTTCGTCTACCCCAACTACAGCTACCCGCTACGGAGACAGGGGAAGAAGAGAAAAGCTGCTGCTTTGGCCTCCCCAGCTGAGCCTGTG
Source organism: Zea mays (assembly GCF_902167145.1). Lineage (NCBI taxonomy): Eukaryota > Viridiplantae > Streptophyta > Magnoliopsida > Poales > Poaceae > Zea > Zea mays. Next base: position 28,001,816 of record NC_050097.1, read on the forward strand.
CCGAAGGCTGCGGGCAAAAAGATGAAGGTTCTTACCCACCGGCCTCGTTACATTGAACCGTCTGTGGTGCCCGAGTTTGGCGGGGAGGCCTCTTCAGCTGCTGAAATAAGAGAAACTATTCCTCCCGTGCAGAGGACTGAAGAGCCGGCTATAATGCCGAAGGCACCTTCAGTTGAGCTAGTTGAAATGAAAGTTGACAAAGATAAGGCTGAAAAGTCAAAAACTGAAGAAGTAACAAAGATGCCAGAGCTTTTAAGCCCTTCAACAGAAGCAACAATGTCGAAGACACAAAAAAGTTCTGCCACAACTCCTAAGAGGAGGAGGATGGCAAATGTACTAGATGTTGTATTAGAAACAGCAAAAACCTTGAATCCTGCTCCTTCCAGAAAAATTGCCGAAGCTTCTAAGGCACAACTCGAAGCTGAAACGAAACAAGCAGAAGTTGAAGCCACAATAATTGAAACTGAAATCGAGGTTGGGCCTTCAGAGCCCGCTAAGATAGAGGCTGCCGAAATTAAAGAGAAGGCAACCGAAGAAAAGGCCACGGAGCAAATTTCGTCTCAAAAGGTTGCAACTCCTGCTCCCGAAGCTTTAAAGAGAGCATTGATTACATCATTCACCATGCTTCGGGAAAGGGACTTTCTGAAGAAGAAAAATGAGAAGCACAACACTATGCTCAAAAATTGAAATACCCGAAGGGGGCGTTAGTGTTTAATGGCAGTGGGGAAGAAGACTTTTTGTACTGCCTCCCGGATAATAAAGAGATATCTGTATGCCGGGAGATAGGTAGAAGCATCGGATTCCCGAAGCTAGAAGATGGCCTTTCAATATTATCAAAAGATGAACTTGCTGACAGTTTGGCGTATAATAGCATAAAGTTATAAAGGCTAATTTTGTATTTTGAAAACAAAATATTTTACTTGTTTATACTTAATTCTATCTCCCTCTTGCAGGGCTTAATTCTTAGCAATGCCCTTAGGGCACAAAAAAATATTGAAGATGAAGGATGTACAATAGCTCTGAACAACCTTCGTTCAGAGGTAATCGAACTAAGGAATGAAGGTCTTGAAAAAGACAAAATCTTGATTTCATTGGTGAACAAAGTGAAAGAAGATGAAGCCAGCTTCAAGGCTCAAGCTGAGATCCAAAAGAATGAGATCGAAGACCTTCGAAAACAATTGGCTGAAGCCAAAGAAAAGTATGGTCTTGCCGAAGCTAACTGAGATATCAGTGAATATTGGAAGAACTATTTAGAAAAAACAGTTGAAGAACTTCGCGCGTCCAAAGAAAGATGCTTTGAAAAATCATTGGGCTGCGTGGAAAAGATAAAGGCTAGCTTCGCCAACGTGGGCGCCTATTCAAACAAAGATAACTTCATACGAGGCGACCCTGAAGGTGTTATTGAGTGGATAAGCAGAGAGGCTGAAGCTTTTGAAGAAATTCTAAGTGATCAAGGGGATGTCTGCGCGTTCTTCGGTGCAAGAGGAATTTCAGCCATCCTGGAGAAGGCGGGTTGCGACCATGTCAAAACCCTAGCCCAGGCCGAAGCTGCCTTCTCCGTGGATGATACAAAAGATCCCTCAGCTGAAGCAAGTTTAATGGGCGGAAAATTTTACAGTGACATTTGGATAAATGGTGGCCGAGAAATGGCCCACAAAATTATGAAGAAAAGTGAAAAAGATATTCATGACGCCCGAGTGGAAGCGAAACAAGCTGAGGAAGCTGCAGAACATGAAAGACGTTTAGGTATTGTTTCGTGACTTTTAGCTTCGGCATTTGCTTTATAGCTTCGAACTAATTAACTTTTCCTATTGTAGCTGAATTATCTCCGCCACCGAAACCATTTGATCCCCTGGCTGACCCAGAGACAAAGAAAGCATTGGAGATTATTAATATAGCCGAATCCGTTGTTGACGAAGTCGTTAACAAATTGCTAAATGAAGTTGCGGAGAAGGTCCTGAAGGAAGACTAGTAGTTATTGTAAAAACATTTTTAGACGATTAATGTAATATTTGCTGGACTAAGACTGTAATATTTGATGTGTATAGTTTTGAATCTAATCTGTAAATTACTCGTAATTCACTTCTTTGCGATGCATGAAACTTTTACATACATACCGTTTTTGAGCCTTCGGCGAAAAAACACCTTCCCTTCTTTTTATGCTTCGTAAAGAAAAAAGATCCATGCTTCGTGAAAATATCTGTGCTTTGTAAGAACATCCCAACTTTGTAAACAAAGGATCCCTTCTTTTGCAATAGAGCTGATGAAGTTGTATTTCTCAGCTTACATTTTCATTTTTTATAAAGCAATCTCCGAAGGTCGCTTCGTATTCAATTCATGTCATCGGTGCAATATGATGTATGATGTGATGCTATGCGGGATGATGTGATGATATGATGCGAAGGATGATGCTAATGCCGAAGATACACACCCACACGCCCACACTGGAACACACCATCTTTGCGTCCCCTTAGGAACGATCGGAATCTCTTTGTCGTTTATTTTTCGGCTTCACCGCTTATTTTTCGGTGCAAGTTCTACATCCCCTTAGGAACGTCTTTTGAACTTATTCGCCTTCTATTTCAGCGGTATCACCGTTGACTTTTCAGTGTAAGTTCTGCATTCCCTTAGAAGCGTCTTTTGAACTTCTTCGCCTTATATTTCGGCGGCATTTGGCTCTGCATTCCATTTGGAACGACTTTTGAGCAGAAAACTTACACTGCGCTCCCTTGGGAACGACTTTTTTGTAGCTTCGACAAAATTTACGCTGCGCTCCCTTAGGAACATCTTTTTTTTATGGCTTTGGCATTTATCTAGCCCTGTATTCCCTTAGGAACGACTTTTGAGCTTCGGCAATTTTTGAGCTTCATAAATCTGTGAAGAAGATATATTTCATTTTAATAGAAATGAAACTATTGCAAGGAATTAAAACTAAATTTACATTACTTGTTCCTTATTGAAAAACAAAATGACATAGAATGTAAAAAAAATTCAGAGGTAGGATATCTCTCAATAAATGTGCTTTGATTCCGGCACAGTACTGTTGACTGTGCGAGCTTTGGATTCCTCCCTCAATTCTCGTTGCTGTTGAGAGTGCTGGTGCCCTTCTGACTGCTGGCTTCGGGAATAGGTCGATTGTAGTGGTGGTGGGGGTGGGAGTTGTGGCAAGGAAGCCTGTGAATGGCTAGCCGAAGCAACATAAGCTGCAGGATGATTGCCCATATACTCTGGTATGTAGGGAGAATGACACGAAGCAGTGTGCAAGACCTGCTTCGGCTGATTCTGTCGAGCTTCGGCTTCTGCTATCTCCTTTTGCTTCTAAATGGTGATTTGGCACTTCTTGTAGAATGGCCCTTGTCCTCACCACAGAATAAGCAGTAGATCTTTCTAGCCTGATCTCCAAATCTTCCCCCGAAGCCCCTGACGCCTCTGTCTCTTGGAGCTGGTGGCCTGAAAGAGCTTTGTTATTGCCCCGAAGATTGTGAGGTGTATTGCGACCTCTGAGGCTGACTTCCTTTGTCGTCACTCTGAGTGGAATTATGGATTGACCTGACATGCCTCGGGTGGATTCTTCCTCCGAAGCCCCTGGTCATTTCCGAGAATCTGTAAGCTTCCTCCCTTCTTTGGCGGAAGTCGTTGTCAGCCCGGATGTACTCATCCATCTTCTGAAGCAGCTTCTCCAGAGTTTGTGGGGGCTTTCTTGTGAAGTACTGAGCTGTAGGTCCTGGCCAAAGGCCCTTAATCATGGCCTCAATGACAATTTCATTGGGCACTGTGGGCGCTTGTCCCCTCAATCGCAAGAACCTTCGGACATACGCCTGGAGGTATTCCTCATGGTCTTGCGTGCATTGGAACAAGGCCTGAGCTGTGACTGGCTTCGTCTGAAAGCCTTGGAAACTGGTCACCAGCATGTCCTTAAGCTTCTGCCATGACATGATAGTCCCTGCCCGAAGAGAAGAATACCATGTTTGGGCTACATTCCGGACTGCCATGACGAAGGACTTCGCCATGACTGCAGTATTGCCCCATACGAATATATAGTTGCTTCGTAGCTCATCAGAAACTGCTTTGGGTCTGAGTGCCCATCATACATGGGAAGCTGAGGTGGCTTGTATGACGGAGGCCATGGGGTAGCCTGCAGTTCTGCTGCCAAAGGAGAAGCATCATCAAAAGTAAAGGTATCATGATTAAAATCATCATACCATCCATCTTCGTTGAATAAGCCTTCTTGACGAAGCTCCCTGTGTTGGGGCCTTCGGTCTTGTTCATCTTGAGAAAGATGGCGCACTTCTTCAGTAGCTTCGTCGATCTTCCTTTGAAGATCAGCCGGCCGCACCATCTTCTTCTCCTTCCTTTGTACTTGCTGATGGATGATTTCCATGTCCCTGATCTCTTGGTCCAATTCCTCCTCCTAGAGTGTTGGACTGGTGGGCTTCCTCTTCTGGCTTTGAGCTTCTCGGAGAGAAAGAGTTTCCTGGTTTAGGCCCAGTGGTTGCAGTGCAGTGGTCCCTGGCGCTGAAGCTTTCTTCGGCGGCATGACGAAGGTCAGTGCTTGCCGAAGGTGGTCGAAAGAGTTCACCGGAGGTGGGCGCCAATGTTGGGGACTTGTTCTCAAATGCTATGAGTTAAGAACAAGGCAACACAAAATGTTAAATGTTAATGCCCTTCGTCCTTCGAAGCATTATTTCCCTTAGGATATAATGATCTTTAGACGAAGGTTATGAAGGACATGCCTTCACAAACGCGGTATATGTTAATAAAAGAAGAAGCATATGAAATATAAGAGACAACATAAACAATCATATATGAAAGTGCATTCATTCCTTTTGTGAGTTTTGGTGATTTGGATAACAGCACATTTAAAGGTCTAACCAGTTTGCTAAGTGTTGAACAGGAAATTCAGTATGATGAACATACTTGAATAGTGTATAATGATAAGTGAACAAAGGTTTAACACACGGTTATATAACCAGTGAGACAATGCAAATGGATATAATATGTGTTGGGGACTTGTTCTCAAATGCTATGAATTAAGAACAAGGCAACATAAAATGTTAAATATTAATGCCCTTCGTCCGCTAAAGCATTATCTCCCCGAGGATTTAATGAGCTTCGGACGAAGGCCATAAGCAAAATATCACGAAGGTCATACCTTCGTGATCAGACTTGAAAAACAATTAGAAATAAAATATAAAACACGAAACATTATAGAGAGACATACCGAAAATAAATAACATTATTCACATATTTTATTATATGAACCTAAATATTAAAACATAATATTTAGGTACATTTATACCTTCGTCTTGACATAAAGCAATAATTCCAGCGTAATGTGCCAGTGATTACAAGATTGCGTGAACAGTACAGGGGTACTGTTCACCTATTTATAGGCACAGGGCGCAGCCTGTGAGGAATTACAATTATGCCCCTCATAAGGGATTACAACAGCGACTCAAACATTTATGGACTAAAAGGTCATTCTACTTTTATGTCGGTTTGTAAATTCCGAAGCTTCATGAAGAGGAACCTTCGGTCATCACATGCGGACAGCTTCAGCCGAAGCTGTTTCTTCCTACCAGACCTTCGGCGACGAAGCATAGTCCCAACAGTAGCCCCTTCGTGGTGCTAGATCGTTTTTCGTAACGAGCTTGATCCGTGAAAAAAGTATCTTAGGCTTCGGGAAGCCAAAGGTCCAAAAAACACCTTCCCTGAGCTCGTTGTCGAGAAACGATTCAGTTTCCGAGCGCGTAACGGTCCCACCTTGCAGAGTTACTATTTGGTCTCTGCGGTCCACCGGGCATCGGGTGCAAGCAGCTGTTCGCCTGGTGTAAAAATCCTGGCGATTCACCTTCTTACCTGCATCACTATATAAACAGACGGGTAGGTGTAAAGTTACCACAGCATTCATTGCTATTTGCACTGTTTTGCTGCCAAAATTTTTAACCATAGCCGAAGCTTGACTCTCGAAACCAAACGAAGCTCCAGCTTGAAGCCTACTTCGGAAGAAAAGTATTTAGTTCCCAAAAAATCCAGAATTAAATGGCTAGAGTGCGCTCTACCGCTAGGGTTGAGCGTGAAGGAGGCGAAGCTGAAGGATCGGAGACTGTTCCCATCTCCGAAGCGATGCAACGATCCGGACTGGTAATCTCGGAAGAAATCCCCACCGCTGAAACAAAACAGGCAACTGCCGAAGCGGAAGAAGGAGACATTGAGGAAACTGATTCCGAAGATGATTATCAAATTGCCATGCCAAGTAAGCCCAGCCACTTGGACTTCGGAAAGTCGACTGTCTCTAAGGCTGATTTCTCCAAGATGGTGAAGTCGGGTTATTTCAGTGAGAGTCAGAAGAAGCTACTTCGCTTCGGGGGGGAAGAAACTACCCCGAAGCCGGAGAAGGATGAAATAGTCATTTTCAAGAGCTTTCTAAAGGCTGGGTTGAGATTCCCCCTCCATGGGATTATTGCAGATGTATTGAAGAAGTTTGGGATCTACTTTCATCAGCTGACTCCTAACGCTATCGTTAGGCTTGGTGTTTATATCTGGGCCCTCCGAAGCCAGGCGGTGGAGCCGTTTGCCGACAGCTTTTGTCGAGTTCATGAGCTGCACTATCAGACGAAGGCTAGAAAAGATGAATTGCATGATAACTTTGGTTGCTATAATTTTGCTTATCGGAAAACCACGAAATTTCCTGTAATCAGCTACCGAAGCAAATGGCCGGCAGGCTGAAAGTCGGAATGGTTTTATGTGAAAGTTGACGAAGACAAAGAGAAGTTGGTACAAAGCCCTCTTGAATTGATCTTCGGAGAAACAAGACCGCGATGCCAAATGTCATTAGAAGGTCCCACTTGGGCTGCACTGGCTGAGTTTAAAATTATTTCAGAGCATATCGGCACGAGAGACCTGGTTCAAGAGTTCTTGGCCTTCAGGGTTTTTCCTACTTTAAAAGAATGGGAAATGCCGAAGCTAAAGGGGGAGAAGAAAGAAGGAGAACTTGTACGGTTACCTTACTATTACAAGTTTAAGAAATACTTTAAGACGCCTTGCCAAGAGTGGTTGGACACAATTGAAATAATGTGCAATGAAATACTCGGTAATTACTCCAAAAAAGAAGATCAGTTGATGACTGCGGCCTTCGGTACCCGTCCGAAGCGAAGACTGAATCGAGTGCTGGACGCCTTGGGTTTTGAATACCCTGACTACGAACAACTGAATAAAGGTGTCGAAGGCCGGAAAAGGAAAAGGGTAGCCGAAGCTTTAAATGAAGATGAGAAAGAACCACCAAAAGAGAAGAAAATTCCGAAGAAGAAAAAAGTATCATCTCCGAAGCGAAAAGTATCCGACGAAGAAGAGACTCCCGCATCACGCTCTGCCACTGACGTGGAAGAGATTTTGAAGGTAATGACTGAATCCCTGCCTGTGAAGCTAAGTCCATTAGGGCCTCAACTGACGAAGTTTTTTCAGAAGGAAAAGGAGCCCGAAAAAACGAAGGAAACAACTAAAACAAAGAGACAAAGAATCATCGCAGTGACAGAAGTCATTGACAAGACACCACTGAGAGCCTCAGCTCGGAAGGTACCAGCGGTTGAGGAAATAACAAATATTGAAGTCGCACCTTCGGAGATCGCGGCTACCGAAGCTACCTCAACCGAAGATTTGAACTTGGAAACCACAATCGAACATATCGACAAAATACTGATAGAAGAAGTTACGACTGCCGCCGAGGAGACCATGGCCGCAGTGTCTGGGAAAGAAAAGGAAATCTCTGACGAAACTTCAGAGGACGAAGCCTTCATGTTTCAAAATTTAGTTGGACAAGAACTGTCAAAAACCGAAATAGAAGAGCTCAAAGAATATGCCAAATCTTGCGGATATAAACCAGGGTATTGACGATGAAAAATTAGACTGTATCCGGGATCAAACTGGAGCTAAGATTATCGGTACTCTATCAAAGAGCATCGGTTTTCCGAAGCTAGAAACGGATATTAGCCGCTACCGACGACAACATATCGTTGGTAGTTTATTTTATTCCAATTTCAAGGTGAACTACTTTTCCCTTAACTTTTATTGTTTTTAATAACGAAGACATTTCTAACGAAGGTTGTTTATGTGCAGAGTATGCTGTTGAGTAAAGCTTTGAAAATGCAGCAGGATCTGGAAGACAAAAAACACGAGGTTATAATTGAAAATTTAGAGAGCAAATTAAAAGAGCAATCAGCTACCATTGAAAAGAAAAACTTCGAGCTTCAAACAACTGAGGGCTTATTGGCAGAAGCCGAAGCTAAAATAGCAGAATTGAATACGAAGCTTCTCTGCCAATCTGAACAGTTTGAACAAGAAAAGCAAGAACTTAATGTGAAACTTGAAGCCGAAGTCCACCAAAATTCAGATTTGAAAAAATTATTGGCAAGCCTTCAAGACAAATGTTTGGAGTTTAGCAATAATTGTATTCAACGACTGAGAAAAATCTTCCACTCAGTCGGGGCTAGCAGTGGGAAGTTCAACCCGTCAACTGAAGATTTACCAAAGACCTTCGAACATATTGAGGGTGAAATTGATGAGCTTGACGAAGTTATAGCCGGGCACGGTGACTTCTGTGCCTGGGTAGCTTCTCGGGGCACTGCTGCAGCTTTTCTGAAAGCTGGCTGCGACCATGGAAAAATTGTTAATAGGCCCAATTTCACTCTATCACCATCAATTTTAGATGATATTCCTGACCTCGCCCGAAGCATCTATAATAGATTTGTAAAGATGATATGGACAAAAGGCGGGCGAGAAAAGGCTGGAGACGAAGCTCGGAGTCATCTTGAACCAGTAAGAAATCATACCTTGTGCTTACCTTTTCCTTCAAACTTGGTTTTGACTCTCAACAACTTAATTCATGTAGGATGACGAAGCCGAGATCGATGCTTAGAGTACGACGCCAAAGCTGAGGCCCCATGAAGATCAGTAGGAGTAAACTGTAGAAAAACTCAAGAAACTTTTGAAATAACTTTTGTAAATATGGCTAAACAGTTCTTAATGAATTTTGTTCATACCTTGTAATATGCTCTTACCCTTCCATTAATGTATGAGGTGCTTTGATGTGGACGAAATTATCTTTTTGAGACGAAGGCGAAAAAACACCTTCCCTTCTTTTCGTACACAGCGAAGCATAAAAAACAGCTTTTTCTTTTTGCCGAAGCTTTTCTTTTCGTACACAACGAAGTACAAAAGACAGTTTTTTTTTCTTTTTTGCCGAAGAAACCACTTATGCTATGACGATGGTTATCCTACATATGCCTGGATGAATGTTTATGAATGCAAATGTTATGATGTAATGTGGTGTGCAAATGAATGAATTTCCTTAGGAGCTTCTTCGCCTTTTACTTCAGCGGAATCAGCGTTGACTTTTCGCTGTAAGCCTCCCTTAGGAGCTTCTTCGCCTTTTACTTTCGGCGGTATCAGCGTTGACTTTTCGCTGTAAGCTCTGCATTCCCTTTGGAACGACTTTGGAGCAGAAAACTTACACTGCGCTCCCTTTGGAGCGACTTCTTTTGTAGCTTCGTCGTGCTCCGCATCCCCTTAGGGACGGCTTTCGAGCTTCTTCCCTGTTTCTTTTCGGCACTCGATGGTGCGTTCTCAGTTTTTACATTTACATCTTTGAGGGATTTTGTTCTTATAGAGCTAAAAAAGGAAATTACATGTGATGGCCCCATTAAAAACCTTTCTCCCCCTTCAGAAAGGAAAAGGGTGCCATGAAAGAAAAATAAAAAATATAAAAAATTACATCGAGTTATACATAATATCGCCGAAGCTCATCCACATTCCAAGATCTAGGAATGTCGTTGCCGTCCATATCCTTCAATCTGTATGAACCGGGTCTTGACGAAGATACTACCAAAAAAGGTCCCTCCCATTTCAACTGCAACTTGCCCACTGTATCTGGGTTAGCCACTCTCCGAAGCACCAAATGTCCTAGCTCAATATTCTTTAGCCGAACCTTTCTATCACGCCATTTGATTGTTTCGGCTTGATATTTATTGATGTTCTCCACAGCTTGAAGCCTGATCCCTTCTATAGCATCTTTTTCCACAGAATGATCAGCTTCAGAATCTGATTCTGCCGAAGCTACTACTCTTATTGATCCAGTTTTAGCTTCCTCCGGAGTTATTGCTTCGTCACCAAACAATAATTTGAATGGAGTAAAGCCTGTTGACCTTGATGTTGTTGTGTTGTGGCTCCATACCACTTTGATTAATTGATCTGGCCACTTCCCCCTGGGTTGATTGAAGATTAACTTCATTATTCCTGTCATTATGATGCCATTGGCTCTTTCAACAAGTCCATTTGACTCCGGATGCCTGACTGATGCAAAATGGATCTTCGTGCCAATTTGATCACAGAATTCTCTGAAAGCTTCGGAGTCGAACTGTGTTCCATTATCTACAGTGATGGCCTTTGGTACTCCGAAACGACAAACAATATTCTGCCAGAAAAACTTTTGAATGGTGGCCGAAGTTATTGTGGCTAAAGGCTTTGCCTCAATCCATTTAGAAAAATATTCCACAGCCACTACAACATATCTTAAGTTTCCTTGAGCCGGTGGTAACGGACCTAACAAGTCAAGGCCCCATCTTTGCAATGGCCAGATGGGTTGTATCAGCTGAGTTAGAGACGAAGGTTGTTTTTGATCTCTTGCACATTTCTGACAACCTTCACACTTTTGAACTAATTCCGCTGCATCCGAAGCTGCCTTCGGCCAATAAAACCCTTGACGGAAAACTTTTCCAAGTAACGGCCTAGATCCAATGTGAGATCCACACAAGCCTGCATGTATTTCTTTCATCAATTCTATGCCTTCGGCTCTAGATAAACACTTGAGTAATGGAGCACAAACTCCATGCTTGTACAACTCCCCTTCTATCATGACATATGGACGAGCTCTTGCCTCTATCCTCCTGTTATAAGTTTCGTCATCTGAAAGGAAGTTACCCTGAAGGTAAGAGATGATCTCAGTTCTCCAGTCTTCACTATAAACAGGAGATATATTGAGGACTGCTCTTTCAAGAAGTTCCACTGAAGGTGCTTTTATTGTTTCGAAGAACACATCCGAAGGTAAGGGCAGCCCCTGTGCTGCTGACTTAGCTAGCAAATCAGCATGCTCATTTTGTCCTCGAGGGATATTTTTGACAGAAAATCCCTCGAAGGAAGCTTCAATCCTTCGGACCGTGTCTAGATATTTTTCAAGCTTCGGATCTTTAGCCTTACAGCTCTTGTCAATATGACCCGAAACAACCTGGGAATCAGTTTTAAGAATGGCCCTTCTGATTCCCATTGCTTTTAACTTCCGAAGGCCCAAAAGCAGGGCTTCGTACTCAGTAATATTGTTTGTACAACTAAAATCGAGTCTTGCCGCATAACAAGTTTTAACTTTGGATGGTGAGACCAACACAGCGGCTGCTCCTGCTCCGAAGGTTCCCCAAGACCCATCGCAAAACACTGTCCATACTTCGGCATCTTTATTTGTTTCTTCATCCTGAGCCCCTGGCGTCCAGTCAGCAATGAAATCTACCAACGCTTGAGACTGGATCGAAGACCTATGCACATAATCAATGCAAAATTCATTGAGCTCTGCAGCCCATTTTCCAATCCGTCCAGTAGCTTCTTTATTTCTCATAATATCCTTCAATGGTTGCGAAGAAGGAACAACAATATTGTATGCTTGAAAGTAATGCCGAAGCTTCCTGGATGCCATCAAAACAGCATATAACACCTTCTCCAATTCTGTATAGTTTTTCTTCGATAAACTAAGAACCTCAGATACAAAATATACTGGGACCTGCTTCTTGACTTGGCCATCAAGCTTCTCCTGGACAAGTGCTGCACTTACCGCTGAGTGCGAAGCTGCCACATATAATAACAAAGGAGCCCCTAGTGTTGGTGGAGTTAGTGTTGTTAAATCTATCAAATATTGCTTCAATTCCTCGAAGGCTTTTTGTTGGCTTGGTCCCCATTGAAAGACTTCGGCTGATTTCAGCACTTCGAAGAATGGTAAATTTCTCTCTGCTGATCTGGATATGAATCTATTGAGAGATGTCAGCCTCCCTGTCAGTCTTTGGGCCCCCTTTTTTGTATTTGGTGGCTCCATTCGAAGTATAGCTTCAATTTTACTTGGATTAGCTTCAATTCCCTTTGTTGAAACCAATCATCCAAGAAATTTCCCCTTCTTTACTCCGAAGACACATTTTTCTGGATTCAGCTTTAGACCAGCTTGTCTAAAACTGGCGAAGGTCTCCTGCAAATCAGCAATGTGATTTTCTTGTTTCGTGCTTTTTACAATGATATCATCAACATAAGTTAGCAAATTTCTGCCTATCTGAGACTGAAGAACCTTCGCAGTCATTCGGCTGAAACTTCCTCCAGCGTTCTTGAGCCCCTCAGGCATCCGAAGGTAACAATATGTTCCACTGGGGGTTATGAAACTGGTCTTCGGCTCATCCTCCTTCTTCATCCAAATTTGATGATAGCCTGAATAACAATCTAGAAGACTCATAAGCTCTGACGAAGCTGCTGCATCAACTAAGGAGTCTATCCTTGGCAATGGGAATTCGTCCTTCAGACAGGCCTTGTTGAGATCCGTAAAATCGATACACATTCGCCATTTGCCATTGGCCTTTTTTACCATGACAGTGTTAGCTAGCCATTCTGGGTACTTTACTTCTCTGATAACTCCTGCACTGAGGAGTCTTTTGACTTCGTTCCGAGCTCCTTCGGCCTTGTCCTCAGACATTTTCCGAAGCCTCTGCTTTCTGGGTCTAAAGGATGGGTCAACATTGAGCGAGTGTTCAATAACATCCCTGTTAACTCCGCAAAGATCATTGGCTGACCATGCAAAAACATCTTTGTTGTTGAACAAAAACCTTATCAAGGTTTTCTCCTATTCTTCGGATAATTGGGAGCCCAACAGCACCTTCTGCTCTGCTATGTCCTCACATAAGAGCATGGGCTTCGGCTGATCTGCCGAAGCTGCTTTCTCCCTTCTGAATTTGTACTGTTCACAAGTTTCAGCTCCATCTATATTATGGATTGCTTTTGAGTCAGTCCAGTTTCCCTCGGCCCTTCTGGCAGCTTCCTGACTTCCATGAATAGCAATGGGTCCTTGATCCGAAGGTATCTTCATGCAAAGGTAAGCAGGATGAAGAATTGCTTCGAAAGCATTGAGGGTGCCACGACCAATAATTGCATTATAAGGGTATTCCATGTCAACAATGTCAAACACAACTTGCTCAGTTCTGGTGTTGTTGATGAATCCGAAGGTCACTGGCATGGTGATTTTGCCCAGTGCTACAATCTGTCTTCCTCCGAAGCCACAGAGAGGGTGCGTAGCATCATGAATCTTATCTTCTGGCTCTTGCATTTGTCTGAAGGCCTTAGCAAATATAATATCAGCTGCACTGCCTGTATCAACCAAAACATTGTGGACCAGAAACCCCTTGATAACGCAAGAAATAACCATAGCATCGTTATGAGGAAAATCCTTGAGCTGAAGGTCCTCTTGGGAGAAGGTGATTGGAATGTGGGACCATCTTGACTTGATGAAGGGTCCCTGCACTCCAACATGTTGTACCCTTCTCTACGCCTCTTTCTTCTGCTTTTTGTTGGCTGGTTCTGAGCACGAACCACCTGTTATCGGGAGCACCAGCTTCGGGGCCGAAGCAGCTCCAGCTTGACCGTTAATCGAAGCCATCAGCTCAAAAAGTGGAAGTGAGTTGACCGGAGGTGGGCGCCAATGTTGGGGACTTGTTCTCAAATGCTATGAATTAAGAACAAGGCAACATAAAATGTTAAATATTAATGCCCTTCGTCCGCTAAAGCATTATCTCCCCGAGGATTTAATGAGCTTCGGACGAAGGCCATAAGCAAAATATCACGAAGGTCATACCTTTGTGATCAGACTTTAAAAACAATATGAAATAAAATATAAAACACGAAACATTATAGAGAGACATACTGAAAAAAATAACATTATTCACATATTTTATTATATGAACCTAAATATTAAAACATAATATTTAGGTACATTTATACCTTCGTCTTGACAGAAAGCAATAATTCCAGCGTAATGTGCCAGTGATTACAAGATTGCGTGAACAGTACAGGGGTACTGTTCACCTATTTATAGGCACAGGGAGCAGCCTGTGAGGAATTACAATTATGCCCCTCATAAGGGATTACAACAGCGACTCAAACATTTATGGACTAAAAGGTCATTCTACTTTTATGTCGGTTTGTAAATTCCGAAGCTTCATGAAGAGGAACCTTCGGTCATCACATGCGGACAGCTTCAGCCGAAGCTGTTTCTTCCTACCAGACCTTCGGCGACGAAGCATAGTCCCAACAATATGGTCTCTATATTGGTTTGAATATATGGACAAGACCTGAGAAATCACTATGCATAAATATGATCATGATAGAGGTTGAAGTGATTAAGAGGATTGATCAAGCCAAAGTGAATGAGATATGAGGAATCATGAATTAGCTTCACCATATTACTATTAGTCCATATATGCTTCTATGAGAATCAAACTAGAGCTTGATTGATCTTAGCATTTATATCTAGATGACATTCAAGCAAAGTTCACAATATTGAAGAAATGATTCTCTCAATGGATGCTCAATATGATGTGACTCAAGAATGGCTTGATAGGGTGAAGATAGCAAGGAAAGGGCTTCGAGGAACTAAACGAAGGTGAAGGCCAAGCGACGGCTTGTGGACCGAGGTACCATGGCTAAGGTGAAGAAGAGAGTACTTGCACTAAGTCGATGAACTAATCAACTATGAAGAGTTATAATATGTTGATGCATCAGTAAAGTGACTTGAAGCCATGATTTGAACTCATATATGGTGAAATGGTACAAGTCACAGGGTTTGCTTTGTGTTTGCTTCAAAAGGTGAGACAAGGATGTTTGTGATCCTTATGAAGCAACGCCATGGAGAAATCACACATGAGACACCAATTTCTCAAGGCGTTTACTTAATTATATTTTATTTAACTTGAGTATAGGAATCGTCGTACTATCAAGGGGGATCCAAAAAGAAGGTTGGTGTTGGTACTACAGCTCAAAATCCTTGATCTAAAACTTCCATTTTACCCTTGTTAATCCTTAGTGAAAGTATGTAGTACAA
The DNA here is from genome assembly GCF_902167145.1 of Zea mays. Lineage (NCBI taxonomy): Eukaryota > Viridiplantae > Streptophyta > Magnoliopsida > Poales > Poaceae > Zea > Zea mays. The sequence goes on from NC_050097.1 coordinate 28,016,985, forward strand.
CCTTTTTAAGTCTGTCTTGGCCAAAATTGCTCTATCGAAAATACTGGTTCAGCCGGACACTCAACCGGACACTCAACCGGTTTTTGTCTGGTGGAAACCGGTTCAACCGGTTTTAAAACAGGTTCAACTGGTTTTTGCACTGTTCACTTTTTTCTGCCAGTCTGCTGTGTCAGCCAAAAAGTTGTGCGCAGCTTTTTGAAAACCGGTTCAGCCGGTTTTGGAACCGGTTCAACCGGTTTGTGTGCAGAAAAGTCAAAAACGGCTAGTTTTGGAACCCCACCTATATATACTCACTCCTACCTCTCTCCCCTACAGTAGAGCACGCACAAAACTTCATTCCTAACCTGAGAAACACCTCCCACTCTCTCACACACACCTCTTACCTCTCTCATTCCAAATCTTTGGAGAGAAATCTTTGAGTGAGATTGAAGAGCTACGATTTTGGTGCTTTATCTCTAAATCCTTCTTGCTCTTCTTGATTTGAGCTTTAGTACTACATCGAGTTCTTTGTGGATTCAATACTCTTGGAGCTTCTAGCTCCTAGACGACTAGGTGTCTCTTGTGAGTCTCCAAATCTTGTGGAAGACCACAAGAAAGTTTGTATTACCCGCTCGTTTGAGCAAAGCTTAGTGTGTGTGCTAGACCTTTGTGGTCGGCAAAGGGAGGATTAGGGTTGAAAGAGACCCAACTCTTTGTTGGCGCCTCAACGAGGAAGTAGGGCACCTTGGTGGTGTGACCGAACCTCGGGATAAATCTTGTGTCTCTTGTGTTCTTGCTCATTGTGTTTGTTTGTGTTCTTCGTTCTCTCACCGTTCCGTGGAAGATTTGTTTATATCTTTTTGGTATGTGGATTTTGAGAAGTGCCCTTCTCAGATCTACTACTTTGAACCATGTGGATCAACTAGAACATCTCATTTCCAAAGTTAACTGGGTGGATTTCGAGATCAATTCAGTTTTATATCTCATTCTTTAGTTGAGCTCATGCAAACCGGTTGAACCGGTTTTGACACAGGTTGAACCGATTTTACCCAGTTCGTTTCTAGTTTTTGTTGAAAAAGTTTCCACTTGCCTATTCACCCCCCTCTAGGCAACTTTCAATTGGTATCAGAGCCTAATCCTCATTCTAACGCTTAACTGCGTGAGGAAAAGATCATGTCGGGGGGGACTAAGAAACGAAAGTGCTTTTAAGCTTGAAAAAGTTGAGGTTGCCTCAACTTCATATTTTGGTGCAGATGTTGATCCTAGGGCAATAGATCTTGCCATGAGAATCGCCGAAAGGATGTTCCTCAAAATGAAGGAAGATGAGGCAAAGAACAAGATTGAAGAAGAAGAAAATGATCAATGGAGACCAAACGACGAATCCACCTCTTCACAAGGTTCGTCTTTCAAATCCACTTCTCATATGTGCTTTGTCGCTAATGGGAGTGACAGTGAAAGCGAAAGTGAGGATGAGGAGGAGCAAGAAAGTGATAGTGAATATGAGGATGATCTTCAACAATTCTTCGCTCAGCTAAGCAAGAAACATCGGATGAGCTTGCTCAAACTCATGAAAAGAGCGGAAGAACAAAAAGAAATGCTTCATAAGCAAGAAGACTTCCTCATCAGAAAAAACGAAGACTTAGAGAAGTTGACCAAAGAGCATGAGAAGCTAAAGTGCTCTCATGATGATTTGGTCCAAAGGTATGAAGACATTTCAATTGAGCAAATTAAAGTTGTTAATCATTCATCATATATTGCTCAATTAGAAAATAAAAATGTTATGTTCAAGAACACGATAGAAAGGCTAAATATTGAAAATCTAGCTTTGCAAAAAAAACATGATATGCTTGTGTGCTCTCATAATAAATTTATGGATTCACATATCATGTTAGAAATGGCTCATGAGGTTGTGTTAACTAATTTGAAAGCGTACCAGCCTCACATATGCACATGTACTCAAGTAGAAACTAGATTATCATGTGCTAACAAATGTTGCTCTCAAGAAAGCCAATCTTCCATTGAGCTAGAAATTTTAGGAATTAGTGATATTTCTATCACACAAGAAAATAAAGAGCTCAAGGAAGAAGTTGGAAGGCTAAGAAGGAGCTTAACTCTTTTGAAGGGAAAGTGTCATGCTCAACCTTCTCAAGATAACCGTGATAATATGGTGAAAAAGCTTGAGAAGGGGACAACCGTAGCATGCACAAAACCCCTTCAAAAGAATACCAAGCTTTCCAAGAAGGGCATGAGAAAAATTCATGGTAAGAAAATTAATGCTCATACTATTTGCTCTAACAATGTACCTATGTGCTTCAACAAAGAAAGATCAAAGAGAAGCGATAGAAGGTGATATGGATGCAAGGAGAAGGGTCATGAAATTGATTCATGCCCCCACATGAAGAACCAAAACCTTGCACGATCAAGAAAGATGACCATAAAAAAGGATGAAAGCAAAAGGCAAATGCATTGCAAGGACAAGCACTGCATTTGTTACAATTGCCATAAAAAAGGTCATCTATTCAAGGTTTGTCCAAAGGGTAAAATTCCTAAGCCTAACTTGTCAATACATTCAGATATGCTTAGGAAACCCAAATTTGACTCTTGTGCTAGAAAGGTGATGAGTTCACCACATTCTAGGACCAAGGCTATTTGGGTGCCTAAGTCCTTATTGGCTAACCTTGATGGACCCATCATGAGATGGGTACCAAAATATACTTAATAAGTTTTGCAGGTACCTAGAGATGATATGAAGCTTTGGGGTGCTTGAGTGGTTTAACTTAATTCTTATCTCAAGCTATCAATCTTACATTGACTATTCTTTTAAGATTGTCCCAAAGATGAATTGAGTTGTTATATCACTAACTTCATATTCATCTCTAGCAAGAACTTGTGTTGTAGGGAATAAGGATTAACCTTTGTCGGAATCAAGCAAAAGGCCTACAACTAAGTGATATCCAAAGGATGGTAACAATTAATTCTTAAGTGCACATTGCTTTTCATTAGTATATTCCTTTGTGTCTTTTGTAGCCACATAGGAAAAATGAAGCACTTGAGATTGAACTTAAAAGATTTTACCTTGCTTTGGAAAGGATCTAATTATATGGTAGATTGCAAGTTCATATTTTTATATTGTGACAATCTACATGCTTTAAATTGATTGTATGTATCTTGTGGCATATTTCAAGTTAATCATCATATTATTGCCATGACCTAGACATAAAGAGTATTATCCCATGTTCTTAAATGAATAGAGCGCTAAGTAAGAAATTCAAATTCTTAAAGCACTTATCAAAAGGGGAATTCTCTATATGACTAGAGTTGTGAGACTAATGTTTTTTTATCTGAGTGATTTCTGTAGTTTCACAACATGAGAATGTGTTTCCCAAATGGAGTGTGCCATTCAACATTCAAAGAAGATCGAACAAATACTATGTGATGTATTCATTCTTGTTTAAATTGGTTTTGAGTCTTCTACATTAATCACTCACCATGCTATGAATTAAACTTGCCATGTAAACTTAATTAAATAATCATGCTACTTTCATCTTTTTTACAATTGATGTTATGCATGATGCTTGTAAGGGCAATTTAGTTCATATCATGAGGTTTCCTTGTTTTAGTAACCTTCTTGTCATTCATATACTAGAGGTTGCTAAATAGGAAACTATTGCTTGTGTTACTAATACAATCTCTTTTAAGATATTTCATGAAAATTCATTAGTAGAGATTGTGCTCTTTCAATTGGTAAAATCACAAGCTTTAAAGGTTAATCTTCACCTAAAAGAAAGATTAGGAATGCTCAAGGCAAAGGTATGGAACTAATTGTTTCATTTGGCATGTGATCAATAATAGTTCCTTTCAAGTGACATTCCTTCAATTGGTAATAATCTGTTCTATGGAAAGAAATGTCAATATAAAGGTTAAATTCCTTGTCTTAAATTTGTAAGTTGGTGCATATTGTTAATTCACTCCTCCATGTGCACTAACTTAAAAGGAATTTAATTTATGCCTTTATGCCTCATAAATGATGATTAGTTTGCCATTCATATATAAATATCATCATTCATTAAATACTTCCCTGTACTACTAATACCTCTTTTCAAAGTGCTTTCTGACTAGTTTTAAAAGGAAAAGAGATAACAAGCTAAAGAAGGAAGTCTCCACAAATGAAGAAAAGAAGAATACTTAGATGACACCATCTCATATAGTAAGACCTTTCAATTGATATAACAAATGGTACATTCTATATGGTGGTAAGTATTCTTAGGCATAAGTTAATTCATTGCAAATTTGTCATGCCTTGACCATGATATGTAATATACTCCTCATGAGACTCTTAACTGAATTGAAAGTGCATGTGGCAAGTCATTCAAATACTTGATGCACATATCTAGTGGGAGAACATTATATATCTTGTGTCATAGAGAATAAGTTTCACTTGAGTAAGCTATACTAAGACAATCCAAAATGATAAATTTGTATCTCATTCATATGGATTGTAATCTTTGTTTTCTAAATAGCTACTCTTGATGCAGTTTAAAATTCCCTTATCGTTAATTATAAAAGTGCATAAGAATCCTTTTTGTTGATATTCATCACACACATATGCACTAACATGGATATGATTTTAAACTATAAAAGGTACAATTAATGATCCATACTATCTAAATTTTGGAAACCTACAAATTGATATCTTAGGAATCTACTTCAATCGGTATCCATATGCATCACACTAGGATTGGATCACTAAGTTGTAAATTCCATGTATAACTTGTCTTTATGATATGAATGCTTGTGTGACTAACCTTGATAAGCTAGGTGCACCCAAGGTCAAGCTAGGTTCATCATCAAGAAGGCAACACAATGATGTATCAAGAAAAGGAGAAAAGGCTCATATTCTTAACTCTAACTCTTATCTATGAGTTTACATATTAACTTGGAACCATGTAAGATGGTTGTCAAGTATATGTGGATGTCTACACAAAGAGAAAGGCCACAATAAGGAATGTGTGGGTACCCAAGGCTCTTACTACTAATCTCAAAGGACCCAATTCAAATTGGGTACCAAAATACGAAGCTTAAACTTGTTTTGCAGGATCACTCCTTAAATGAATCAAGTTGGGTGCTCGATAATGGATGTATAAATCATATTTGGAGATAGTAGCAAGGGTGGTAACAATTGAATCTCAAGTGCATATTACTTTCAATTCTTACCTCGTTTATGACTTGTGTAGCCACTAAGGAAGAGGGAGCACTTGAGGGTATACATCAATTGTTGATTATGAAGTAAAAGTCCAATTGGAAGAAAAATGAATCTTATCATATGGTCAATAATCCAAAATTATGTGACGTATTCTCTATCTAGTTAATTTGGATTTGATTCTTCTTTATTAGACACTCACCATAATATGGATTAAGTCAGCCCTTTAGACTTCATTGAATAACCATGCATATTATCCATGTCATTCAAAATATATTGTGCATGAGGGCTCAAGGGAAATTTAGTCCATATTATGAGGTTTCTCTATTTTAGCAACTCGCTTGCCTTCCACGTATAAAGGGTTGCAAAATAAGGAACTAGTGCTTGTGCTACTAATGCCATCTCTTGTGTTGAGTTTATCCATAGAAAATCTATGTTAAGAGATGGTGCTTGTTTTAAATTGGATAAATCACAAGCTTAAAGGATACTATTCAACTAAAGTAATATGAAGTTGATAAGAGGCCAAGGTATGAAAACTTACTCTCATTCAGTTGCTTTAGTATTATATCCTTAGTGGGATGTACCATAGTATAGGTTATTTTCCTTGCAATATAAAATGTTCAATAGTGCATATAACTTTGACATCAACTATATGTGTGCACTAATTTAAAGGAATTTAGTCTATCCTTTTGGGTTTCAATATTGATGATTCATTTGTCATCCACATATAAGGATAATCATTTGTGAAACCCTCCCTTGTGTTTTTAATGCTCTCCTTTCTAAGTGTTTCAACAAGGTTCTTCCAAGTGCTTTCAAGATGGATTGAAAATCTACGGATATAAGAGTCTTGGTTCTTTCAATCATTGAGTTTCAATGGGTCTCATATCAAGTATGATCGAACCAAGCAAAGATGAATAAAGTTCAAGATCACTTGGTTGGATGAAATCATAAAAGAAAAGAAAGCACATTCATTCAAGAAGGGAGTTACACTTTTTGTCAACCAAATAATGAAGATGTAGTGACATATTTATATGATATCCTTCATTATGAGGTTTGAGGTTCATATTAGCATGCTTTACCCTTTAGGATTTCAATTGATATACTTTCAGTTTTTAAACTTTCAATTGATTTAATTTTCATCATCTATGTAAAGCATGTTATGTTAAACCAAGATATAGCGCAAACTTCACCTTTAACCTCGTATTGTTGATGTGCATAAGTGTACTTTGTGTACTCTTGCATGCACAAATTGAGGAAGAGTTTGGCCTATATCTTGTGAGGCTAATGATTTCTTCAAGTTCATGTTTTGTAGTCTCACACCTTGGAGAACATCAAATGAGGATGAGTGGTTCCAAGCAAATGATCAAATATTTACCACATGTCACCCCATGGATTAGTTCTATTGGGGAACGATATGTGAACTCTAGCATAAATTCAATTGTTTCAAATATATTATGCCTTGACCAAGATATATGATGAACTCCTCTAAGAATCTTAATTGAATCAAGTGCATGTTACAAGTAATTCGAGTACTTGATACATACATTTAGGGGGAGCTCATTCTATATCTTGTGTCCTTAAGGCTAACATTTTCTTTTAGTGAATTTGTGTAGTTCTTTGAAGAGAATGAGTTTCTCTTGATCGTTTAAAGAGGATAAGTTTCTCTTTGAAATGTCAAGCCTATCAAAAGCTAAGATAGAAATTCATGATTATAATGAAGACCATATGGCATGGAACAAAGGTGTGTCACTCCATGAACTATTGTATTACATTTGTGTATCTAGGCTCTTACAAGTTAGTGTATGCATGTATATGCAATATCTTAAGTCACATCATAAGGTTACACTTGAATCTTGGCTTAAAATATTGCATATCATGTATATTAGTATACTTTCTGATTATGAGTAATTCCTTAAATTGGTGCAATTTCATATTTTCATACTTTATTTGTACCAAGGTTCAAATTGTAGAACTTAATCCCCTGACCTCACAAGTCCAAGTGCATAAGCTAAACAAGTATTAATCACTTGTATGCACACATTTAGGGGGAGAATAATCTATAATTTGAATCTTTGAGACTAACTTCATTTTCAAGTCTATTATGTGTGTAGTCTCAAATTAGAAAGGAATCTTCAAGCATAGACAATCGCTTCCACTGCAAATTTTGATGGGTATCAAAGATTCTTTGCTCCAATAAATGTATCTTTTATACATTTCATAAGAGAATGAGTTTCTCTTGTATATGCTACTCCAACATCATCTAAAACTGGTAAACATGTATCATATTCTTTTGGATTGCAAATGTCTAAAGTAGCATAGCTTATAAATTCTCCTATCTAGAACTTAATTGATTAAATAGTGCACATGTTCCTTATGTTGCATGATTATGTTCAGTTGATACTCCTTTTATGCTAATGGTACTTTAAATTGCAAATAAGTACTCTCAACTGGTATCAATTGAATTCATATATATGTGCACACTAAAACTTGAGGAGAACTTAGTGTAATATGCAATTAGTGATCTGCTTATCTAACAAATTGTATCAATTGGTGTTTTTCAATTGGTATTTTCATACATGATCACTAGTTGTATAATCCATACTTGTGCAATTTTCATGTTGCCACTTGTTATGATAAGAAAATGCTAGGTGACATCTAGACTCCATGTATCAAGATTTATCTTTCAATTAGTATGACAATATTCATTTGATATCTTGGACCTACGTCACAATTATGCCAACAAGAGCTTGCAAATGAATTCTAAATCCAACACAAGTCTGGAAACCCCTTGAAAAGGTAAAACGCAAAGGTACATCACTTGTGACACTTATCCATTACCTTTGTGCCATCTAAGGATCATTTTCATGATAGTGTGTTCACATCTCGCTTAATCATAATTTCTACCATTTATATTCTTTGTATCCTTTTTGGAGATTTATGACAAAGGGGGAGAAATTTTGCATTAAAGCTTACCTTTAGTATTCTAACTAAGTGTTAGAATACTTTTAAGAAGGGGAGAAATAATTAACAAAAAAGGGGAATCATAAGAAAAACATAAGATGTAGAAAGTTGATGAGTGCATACTATGTCATGAGCATCACGTTTATTTTATGACACACTGCACTCCATGAATAGTATGATACAAGTTATCTCCATACTTTGACCCAAATATGTGCTTTTGGTATTTGAGTACAAAATTGGTATTTTCTGAAATGCACATATTTAGGGGGAGGAAACTATATCATAGGATTCAAAATCTTATTTATCAAATCTTATGTAAGCTTTAAATGTGTTGTCATCAATCACCAAAAAGGGGGAGATTGAAAGTGCATTCATCCCTTTTGTGAGTTTTGGTGATTTGGATAACAACACATTTAAAGGTCTAACAAGTTTGCTAAGTGTTGAACAGGAAATTCAGTATGATGAACATACTTGAATAGTGTATAATGATCAGTGAACAAAGGTTTAACACAAGGTTATATAACCAGTGAGACAATGCAAATGGATATAATATGGTCTCTATATTGGTTTGAATATATGGACAAGACCTGAGAAATCACTATGCATAAATATGATCATGGTAGAGGTTGAAGTGATTAAGAGGATTGATCAAGCCAAAGTGAATGAGATATGAGGAATCATGAATTGGCTTCACCATATTACTATTAGTCCATATATGCTTCTATGAGAATCAAACTAGAGCTTGATTGATCTTAGCATTTATATCTAGATGACATTAAAGCAAAGTTTACAATATTGAAGAAATGATTCTCTCAATGGATGCTCAATATGATGTGACTCAAGAATGGCTTGATAGGGTGAAGATAGCAAGGAAAGGGCTTCGAGGAACTAAGCGAAGGTGAAGGCCAAGCGACGACTTGTGGACCGAGGTACCATGGCTAAGGTGAAGAAGAGAGTACTTGCACTAAGTCGATGAACTAATCAGCTATGAAGAGTTATAATATGTTGATGCATCAGTAAAGTGACTTGAAGCCATGATTTGAACTCATATATGGTGAAATGGTACAAGTCACAAGGTTTGCTTTGTGTTTGCTTCAAAAGGTGAGACAAGGATGTTTGTGATCCTTATGAAGCAACGCCATGGAGAAATCACATATGAGACACCAATTTCTCAAGGAGTTTACTTAATTATATTTTATTTAACTTGAGTATAGGAATCATCGTACTATCAAGGGGGTCCAAAAAGAAGGTTGGTGTTGGTACTAAAGCTCAAAATCGATCCTTGATCTAAAACTTCCATTTTACCCTTGTTAATCCTTAGTGAAAGTATGTAGTACAACCTTTTTAAGTCTGTCTTGGCCAAAATTGCTCTATCGAAAATACTGGTTCAGCCGGACACTCAACCGGACACTCAACCGGTTTTTGTCTGGTGGAAACCGGTTCAACCGGTTTTAAAACAGGTTCAACTGGTTTTTGCACTGTTCACTTTTTTCTGCCAGTCTGCTGTGTCAGCCAAAAAGTTGTGCGCAGCTTTTTGAAAACCGGTTCAGCCGGTTTTGGGACCGGTTCAACCGGTTTGTGTGCAGAAAAGTCAAAAACGGCTAGTTTTGGAACCCCACCTATATATACTCACTCCTACCTCTCTCCCCTACAGTAGAGCACGCACAAAACTTCATTCCTAACCTGAGAAACACCTCCCACTCTCTCTCACACACCTCTTGCCTCTCTCATTCCAAATCTTTGGAGAGAAATCTTTGAGTGAGATTGAAGAGCTGCGATTTTGGTGCTTCATCTCTAAATTCTTCTTGCTCTTCTTGATTCGAGCTTTGGTACTACATCGAGTTCTTTGTGGATTCATTACTCTTGGAGCTTCTAGCTCCTAGACGACTAGGTGTCTCTTGTGAGTCTCCAAATCTTGTGGAAGACCACAAGAAAGTTTGTATTACCCGCTCGTTTGAGCAAAGCTTAGTGTGTGTGCTTGACCTTTGTGGTCGGCAAAAAGAGGATTAGGGTTGAAAGAGACCCGGCTCTTTGTGGGCGCCTCAACGAGGAAGTAGGGCACCTTGGTGGTGTGACCGAACCTCGGGATAAATCTTGTGTCTCTTGTGTTCTTGCTCATTGTGTTTGTTTGTGTTCTTCATTCTCTCACTATTCCGTGGAAGATTTGTTTATATGTTTTTGGTGTATGGATTTTGAGAAGTGCCCTTCTCAGATCTACTACTTTGAACCCTGTGGATCAACTAGAACATCTCATTTCCAAAGTTAATGAAAGGGAAATGTGCCCTTGGGCCATTTCTAAGTATTTTGGTGATCTAGTGTCCAACACAAGTGCTTAAGTGTTAAACTATACCAAATGGTGGGCAAAGTGCAAATCAAGTGTAAAGGCATGTTTCTAAGACTTAGTACATTGTTTTGGGACTAATGTATTGTGTCTAAGTGCTAGAAATAGGAAAAGACCAATTTGGAAAAGACTTGGCTAGGCAGCCAAGACTCTGCGCAGTGTGGGTGCACCGGACTGTCCGGTGGTGCACCGGACAGTGTCCGGTGCGCCAGGCTGGCGTCTGTCAACTGGCTGCTCTCGGGAAGCGATTAACGGCGTACGGCTATAAATCACCGGACTGTCCGGTGGTGCACCGGACTGTCCGGTGAGCCAACAGTCGGCCGGGCCAACGGTCGGCCGCGTAATCCGCGCGCGACGCGTGGCAGGGCCAACGGTCAGAAGGAGGCACCGGACTGTCCGGTGTGCACCGGACAATGTCCGGTGCGCCAACGGCTCTGAAACTCCAACGGTCGGCTTCACCAAAAAGGAAAGAAATCCGCACCGGACAGTGTCCGGTGGTGCACCGGACTGTCTGGTGCGCCAGGCGACAGAAGGCGAGAATTGCCTTCCTGTAATGCTCTCAATGGCTCCTAGCTGCCTTGGGGCTATAAAAGGGACCCTTAGGCGCATGGAGGAGTACACCAAGCAACCTTTGAGCATTGTTGATCATTCACACTTCATTATTGCACACTTGTTCGACATTCTTAGTGATTTGAGCTCCGTTCTAGTGAGAACCTTGTGATACTCTTTTGAGCTCAAGTCTTGGTCTTGTGTGTGCGTATTTGCTGTGGATTTGAGTGTGTTGCTTCCCTCCCTTACTCTAGTGCTTCATTGTGATTCTTATTGTAAGGGCGAGATACTCCAAGTTGTGGAGATTCCTCGCAAACGGGAAAGAGTAAAGTAAAGAAGAACATCGTGGTATTCAAGTTGATCATTGAATCACTTGAGAGGAGTTGAGTGCAACTCTCGTCCGTTGGGACGCCACAACGTGGAGTAGGCAAGTTTTGTACTTGGTCGAACCACGGGATAAATCCTCGTGTCTCTTGTGCTTGTCCTTATTGTGTCTATTGTGCTTCACAAGAGCTCTCCTCTCTACTCACTTGATTTCATTGATCTAACTCTTAATCAAGTTTGTGGTGTTAAGTTTTAAGTTTTACAGGATCACCTATTCACCCCCCCCCCCTCTAGGTGCTCTTAATTGGTATCAGAGCCTTTCTCTTCAAGAAAGGGACTAATCGCCCAAAGAGATGGATCCTAAGGACAAGGGGATGGTGGTCAATGATAAGGAGAAGGAGTCCTTCATCAATGATCCAAAGGATGACAAGCCTACTGACTCAGGCTCGGGCCACAAAAGAAAAGACGGGAGGAAGAAGAAAACAAGGCGCATCAAGGAGATAGCTACTACGACAGCGACGAATCTTCCTCTTCCCAAAAGGACGACGACAACGATTACGAGAAAAAGAAGACGGTTAATTCAAACTTTTCCTTTGATTATTCTCGTATTCCGCAAAGTTCCAATGCTCATTTGCTTTCCATTCCCCTCGGTAACCCCCCCCCCCACTTTGATGGAGAGGACTACGGATTTTGGAGTCACAAAATGCGTAGCCACTTGTTCTCTCTCCATCCAAGTATATGGGAGATAGTAGAAAATGGAATGCACTTTGATAGTACGGATAGTCCCATGTTCATTAATGAGCAGATTCACAAAAATGCACAAGCTACTACTGTTCTTCTAGCTTCATTGTGCAGGGATGAATACCATAAGGTGAGCGGCTTGGATAACGCCAAGCAGATTTGGGACACCCTCAAAATCTCGCATGAGGGGAACGACGTCACCATGCTCACCAAGATGGAGTTGGTGGAGGGCAAACTTGGGAGATTCGCAATGATTAGGGGCGAGGAGCCAACCCAAACGTACAACCGGCTCAAGACCCTCGTCAACAAAATAAGGAGCTATGGAAGCACGCGATGGACGGACCACGACGTCGTCCGCCTAATGCTAAGGTCTTTTACTGTCCTTGATCCACATCTTGTGAACAATATTCGTGAGAATCCTAGGTACACCAAGATGACGCCCGAGGAGATACTTGGAAAGTTTGTAAGCGGGCGAATGATGATCAAGGAGGCAAGATACGTTGACGATGCTTTGAACGACCCAATCCACGAGCCTCAAACCGTTGCTTCAAAGCAACGAGGAGCAAGGAAGTGTTACCTAGCAAGGTGGCACAAGTTGAGGCGGCGGGACTCAATGAGGAAGAGATGGCCCTCATCATTAAGCGTTTCAAGACAGCGCTAAGGGGTTGCAAGGAGCATCCCAACAAGACCAAGACGAAGGGGAAGCGCTCATGCTTCAAATGTGGTAAGATTGGTCATTTTATCGCTAATTGTCCCAATAATGATAGTGACCAGGAACAAGGGAACAAGAGGGAAAAGAAGAAGGCTTACAAGAAGGCTAAGGGCGAGGCACACCTTGGAAAGGAGTGGGACTCGGATTGTTCGTCGTCCGACTCCGACAACGAAGGACTCGCCGCCACCGCCTTCAACAAGTCGGCCCTCTTCCCCAACGAACATCACACCTGCCTCATGGCAAGGGAAAAGAAGGTAAGCACTCATAATACTAGTACTTACGCTTCCTCAAGTGATGAAGAATCTAGCGATGATGAAATAGACTATTCATGTTTATTCAAGGGCCTAGATAGAACTAAGGTTGATAAGATTAATGAATTAATTGATGCATTGAATGATAAGAATAGGTTATTAGAAAAGCAAGAGGATCTTTTGTATGAAGAACATGATAAGTTTGTAGAGGCACAAAAATCCCTTGCTTTAGAAATTAAAAGGAATGAAATGATTTCTTGTGAATTGTCTACATGTCATGACTCTATTTCTAGCTTAAAGAGCATAAATGATGATTTGAGTGCTAAGTTAGAAATAGCTAATAAATCAACATCTTGTGTAGAACATGTTGTAGTTTGCAATAGGTGTAAAGATTTTAATGTTGATGCTTGTAGTGAACACCTAGTTTCAATTTCTAAATTGAATGATTAAGTGGCTAGTCTTAATGCCCAACTTAAGACTAGCAAGAGTGAATTTGACAAACTAAAATTTGCAAGGGATGCCTACACGATTGGTAGACACCCCTCAATTAAGGATGGTCTTGGCTTCAAGAGGGAAGTCAAGAACTTAACAAGCCATAAGGCTTCCACCTCCGCCAAGGAGAAAGGGAAGGCCCCTATGACTAGTAGTGCTCAAAAGAACCATGCTTTCATGTATCATGATAAGAGACATTATAGGAATGCTTGTAGAAGTTATGATGCTTTTGATTCTCATGCCATGATTGCTTCTAGCTCTTCTATTATGCATGATAGAAATTCGGCTAGGAAAAATGTTGTTCATCATATGCCTAGAAGAAATATTGTTCATGTTCCTAGGAAAGTAATGAATGAACCTTCTACAATTTATTATGCTTGCAATGCTACCTTTGCTATTTGTAGAAAGGATAAGAAAGTAATTGCTAGGAAATTATGGGCCAAATGTAAGGGAGACAAGACTTGCATTTGGGTCCCTAATACTATTGTAACTAACCTTGTAGGACCCAACATGAGTTGGGTACCTAAGACCCAAGCCTAAATTTGCCTTGCAGGTTTATGCATCCGGGGGGCTCAAGCTGGATTATCGACAGCGGATGCACAAACCACATGACGGGGGAAAAGAGGATGTTCTCTTCCTACGTCAAGAACAAGGATCCCCAAGATTCAATCATATTCGGTGATGGGAACCAAGGCAAGGTGAAAGGGTTAGGAAAAATTGCTATTTCATCCGAGCACTCTATTTCTAATGTGTTCTTAGTTGAGTCGCTTGGATATAACTTGTTATCTGTGAGTCAACTTTGTAATATGGGATATAACTGTTTATTCACAAATGTAGATGTGTCTGTCTTTAGAAGAAGTGATGGTTCATTAGCTTTTAAGGGTGTACTAGACGGCAAACTTTATTTAGTTGATTTTGCAAAAGAGGAGGCCGGTCTAGATGCATGCTTAATTGCTAAGACTAGCATGGGCTGGCTGTGGCATCGTCGTTTAGCACATGTGGGGATGAAGAACCTTTACAAGCTTCTAAAGGGAGAACACGTGATAGGTCTAACTAATGTAACTTTTGAAAAAGATAGACCTTGTGCAGCTTGTCAAGCAGGTAAACAGGTGGGAAGCTCTCATCATGCCAAAAATGTGATGACAACATCAAGACCCCTGGAGTTACTTCATATGGACCTCTTCGGACCCGTCGCCTATCTAAGTATAGGAGGAAGTAAGTATGGTCTTGTTATAGTTGATGATTTTTCCCGCTTCACTTGGGTATTCTTTTTGCAGGATAAATCTGAAACCCAAGGGACCCTCAAGCGCTTCCTAAGGAGAGCCCAAAACGAGTTTGAGCTCAAAGTGAAGAAGATAAGGAGCGACAATGGGTCCGAGTTCAAGAACCTTCAAGTGGAGGAGTATCTTGAGGAGGAAGGAATCAAGCACGAGTTCTCTGCTCCCTACACACCACAGCAAAATGGTGTGGTAGAGAGGAAGAACAGGACGCTACTAGACATGGCGAGGACAATGCTTGGTGAATTCAAGACGCCCGAACGGTTTTGGACGGAAGCCGTGAGCACGGCTTGCCACGCCATAAACTGGGTCTACCTTCATCGCCTCCTCAAGAAGACTTCATATGAGCTTCTCACCGGTAACAAACCCAATGTATCTTACTTTCGTGTATTTGGGAGCAAGTGTTATATTCTAGTAAAGAAAGGTAGAAGTTCTAAGTTTGCTCCCAAAGCTGTAGAAGGGTCTTTGTTAGGTTATGACTCAAATACAAAGGCGTATAGGGTCTTCAACAAATCATCGGGTTTGGTTGAAGTCTCTAGCGACGTTGTATTTGATGAGACTAATGGCTCTCCAAGAGAGCAAGTTGTTGATCTTGATGATGTAGATGAAGAAGACGTTCCAACGGCCGCAATACGTACCATGACAATTGGTGATGTACGACCACAAGAACAAAAGGAGCAAGATCAACCTTCTCCTCAACAATGGTGCATCCCCCAACTCAAGACGATGAACAGGTTCATCAAGAGGAGGCGTGTGATCAAGGGGGAGCACAAGATGATCATGTAATGGAGGAAGAAGCACAACCGGCACCTCCAACCCAAGTTCGAGCGACGATTCAAAGGATCATCCCGTCGACCAGATTTTGGGTGATATTAGCAAGGGAGTAACTACTCGCTCTAGATTAGTTAATTTTTGTGAGCATTACTCTTTTGTCTCTTCTATTGAGCCTTTCAGGGTAGAAGAAGCCTTGCTAGATCCGGACTGGGTGTTGGCCATGCAAGAGGAGCTCAACAACTTCAAGAGAAATGAAGTTTGGACACTGGTGCCTCGTCCCAAGCAAAACGTTGTGGGAACCAAGTGGGTGTTCCGCAACAAACAAGACGAGCACGGGGTGGTGACAAGGAACAAGGCACGACTTGTGGCAAAAGGTTATGCCCAAGTCGCAGGTTTGGACTTTGAGGAGAGTTTTGCTCCTGTGGCTAGGCTAGAGTCAATTCGCATATTGTTAGCCTATGCTACTCACCATTCTTTCAGGTTGTTCCAAATGGATGTAAAGAGCGCTTTCCTCAACGGGCCAATCAAGGAGGAGGTGTACGTGGAGCAACCCCCTGGCTTCGAGGATGAACGGTACCCCGACCACGTGTGTAAGCTCTCTAAGGCGCTCTATGGACTTAAGCAAGCCCCAAGAGCATGGTATGAATGCCTTAGAGACTTTTTAATTGCTAATGCTTTCAAGGTTGGGAAAGCCGATCCAACGTTATTCACTAAGACTTGTGATGGTGATCTTTTTGTGTGCCAAATTATGTCGATGACATAATATTTGGTGCTACTAACCAAAAGTCTTGTGCAAAGTTTAGCAGGGTGATGACTCAAAAGTTTGAGATGTCAATGATGGGCGAGTTAAGCTATTTCCTTGGGTTCCAAGTGAAGCAACTCAAGGATGGTACCTTCATCTCCCAAACGAAGTACACGCAAGACTTGATCAAACAGTTTGGGATGAAAGACGCCAAGCCCGCAAAGACTCCAATGGGAACCGACGGACACACCGACCTCAACAAAGGAGGTAAGTCCGTTGATCAAAAGGCATACCGGTCTATGATAGGGTCTTTACTTTATTTATGTGCTAGTAGACCGGATATTATGCTTAGCGTATGCATGTGTGCTAGATTTCAATCCGATCCAAGGGAGTGTCACTTAGTGGTCGTGAAGCGAATTCTTAGATATTTAGTCGCTACGCCTTGCTTCGGGATCTAGTATCCAAAGGGGTCTACCTTTGACTTAATTGGATACTCAGACTCCGACTATGCTGGATGTAAGGTCGATAGGAAGAGTACATCGGGGACGTGCCAATTCTTAGGAAGGTCCCTGGTGTCGTGGAGCTCTAAGAAACAAACTTACATTGCCCTATCCACCGCTGAGGCCGAGTATGTTGCCGCAGGACAGTGTTGCGCGCAACTACTTTGGATGAGGCAAACCCTCCGGGACTTTGGCTACAATCTGAGCAAAGTCCCACTCCTATGTGATAATGAGAGTGCTATCCGCATGGCGGATAATCCTGTTGAACATAGCCGCACAAAGCACATAGACATCCGGCATCACTTTTTGAGAGACCACCAGCAAAAGGGAGATATCAAAGTGTTTCATGTTAGCACCGAGAACCAGCTAGCCGATATCTTTACCAAGCCTCTAGATGAGTCGACCTTTTGCAAGCTGCGTAGTGAGCTAAATGTCTTAGATTCACGGAACCTGGATTGATTTATAGCATACATGTGTTTTATGCCTTTGATCATGTTCCTTATGCATTTTGTTGTTTATGTATGGTGCTCGAGTTGTACAAGCACTCCCTGGACCTCACAAGTCCATTTGCAAGTAATGCACATATTTAGGGGGAGATGTGCTACAACTTGATCCTTTGAGGCTAACTGTGTGCTTGAGTTTGCTTAATTTAGTCTCAAGGGAGGTTTGAAAGGGAAAAGGTGGACTTGAACCATGCAAGACTTCCACTGCACTCCGATGAAAGAGTAACTGATTCCAAGTTCATCTTTGTACTCTTATTGCCTTTTTACTCTAAAGTTGAAGATTTTTGTGAGGCAATGGGGTTAAAGGGCCAAGATTGATCCTGTTTTGGTGCTTGATGCCAAAGGGGGAGAAAATAAGGCCAAAGCAACAAATGGATCAGCTACCACTTGAGAATTTTAAAAATAGTAGAATAGAGCTTTTGGTTTGTCAAAAATCCCTTATTGTCTCTTTTGTCAAAAGTTGGCCTCTTGTGGGGAGAATGGTTGATTATGGGAAAAAGGGGGAGTTTTTGAAATCTTTGATCAATTTCTCTTGGAACAACTCTCTTTATGTATCAACAAGTGTGTTTAACTTAGAGATAGGAAATTGAGGTTGATTTGCAAAAACAAACCAAGTGGTGGCAAAGAATGATCCAAATATGCCAAATTTGAATCAAAACAAATTTGAGTTTTCATTTGCATTGATGTTGCACTTCTTTTAGTTTCTTTTTATTGTGTTGGCATAAATCACCAAAAAGGGGGAGATTGAAAGGGAAATGTGCCCTTGGGCCATTTCTAAGTATTTTGGTGATCTAGTGTCCAACACAAGTGCTTAAGTGTTAAACTATACCAAATGGTGGGCAAAGTGCAAATCAAGTGTAAAGGTATATTTCTAAGACTTAGTACATTGTTTTGGGACTAATGTATTGTGTCTAAGTGCTAGAAACAGGAAAAGACCAATTTGGAAAAGACTTGGCTAGGCAGCCAAGACTCTGCGCAGTCTGGGTGCACCGGACTGTCCGGTGGTGCACAGGACAGTGTCCGGTGCGCCAGGCTAGCGTCTGTCAACTGGCTACTCTCGGGAAGCGATTAACGGCGTACGGCTATAAATCACCGGACTGTCCGGTGGTGCACCGGACTGTCCGGTGGGCCAACAGTCGGCCGGGCCAACGGTCGGCCGCGTAATCCGCGCGCGACGCGTGGCAGGGCCAACGGTCAGAAGGGGCACCGGACAGTGTCCGGTGCGCCAACGGCTCTGAAACTCCAACGGTTGGCTTCGCCAAAGAAGGAAAGAAATCTGCACCGGACTGCCCGGTGCGCCAGGCGACAGAAGGCAAGAATTGCCTTCCTGTAATGCTCTCAACGGCTCCTAGCTGCCTTGGGGCTATAAAAGGGACCCCTAGGCGCATGGAGGAGTACACCAAGCAACCTTTGAGCATTGTTGATCATTCACACTTCATTCTTGCACACTTGTTCGACATTCTTAGTGATTTGAGCTCTGTTCTAGTGAGAACCTTGTGATACTCTTTTGAGCTCAAGTCTTGGTCTTGTGTGTGCGTATTTGCTGTGGATTTGAGTGTGTTACTTCCCTCCCTTACTCTAGTGCTTCATTATGATTCTTATTGTAAGGGCGAGAGACTCCAAGTTGTGGAGATTCCTCGCAAACGGGAAAGAGTAAAGTAAAGAAGAACACCGTGGTATTCAAGTTGATCATTGGATCACTTGAGAGGAGTTGAGTGCAACTCTCGTCCGTAGGAACACCACAACGTGGAGTAGGCAAGTTTTGTACTTGGCCGAACCACGGGATAAATCCTCGTGTCTCTTGTGCTTGTCCTTATTGTGTCTATTGTGCTTCACAAGAGCTCTCCTCTCTACTCACTTGATTTCATTGATCTAACTCTTAATCAAGTTTGTGGTGTTAAGTTTTAAGTTTTACAGGATCACCTATTCACCCCCCCTCTAGGTGCTCTCAGTTAACTGGGTGGATTTCGAGATCAATTCCGTTTTATATCTCGTTCTTTAGTTGAGCTCGTGCAAACCGGTTGAACCAGTTTTGACACCGATTGAACCGATTTTACCCAGTTCGTTTCTAGTTTTTGTTGAAAAAGTTTCCACTTGCCTATTCACCCCCCCTCTAGGCAACTTCCAATATAACATAATTAATTCATTCTCATCATGTTATCCTGGAAAGACAGAAACAATATTGAATTACAAATGTACCTTCGGCTTGATAGAAGGTAAAAGTACAAGCGTGACGCACAAGCGAATACAAGTCAGCGTGAACAGTATGGGGTTACTGTTCATCTATTTATAGGCACAGGACGCAGCCTGTGAGAAATTACATTCATGTCCTTTATATTTACTATTGATTTATAGATAAATATATGAGGACTAGATAGCCTTTTCCTCTCTAAGTTGGTTCCTTTTTTCGCTATTTATCCAAAGCTCCCTTGCGCGTAGCTTCGAAGCAACTCCAACCTTCGTCATGATCACGCTTTTTACATCGTACATGCTTTTAACCCGAGTCCGAAGGTACCTGTTTATATGTCACACTTGAAAGATATTGTTAAATCACATTTTTTAGGACCTTCGGAGGACGAAGGCCCCCAACAGGCGTGCATCCGTAAAATTTGCGCGTCTTCGCACTGTTGAGTTCCTCAGCAGGCACCGTATCTAGCGACGAAAAAAACAGGGTGGGGGTCGGTGCTCCCTTTTCTCGCGTATTCTCTCTCATCAGCGCAACCCAACCGTCATTCTTAACCAGGTTTGCTTCCTCCTTCCTTCGTCGGTACGACAACACGAGATCTACTTTCTTCCTCCAAGTTGTCGGCCTCGCGCTCAAGTTCTCGAGTTTTGTCTCCTAGGTCGAAGGATGTCGCCCCCATCTGTGGCGCTGGAGCATGGTCAAAAGCGTCGGCGGTGCTCGACATCTCCTGGCAGCGCATGCTCGTCCTCGGCGATACACATTTCAGGCACAAGGTATGAAACCTGGCACGAGATCTGTCAACCTGGACTTCATTGCACAGATTATAGTGCCCAGTATTGTTGATTTTCTTTAATAGGGTTCGAATATTGCGCAAAGAGTTGGGTACATCCAGGCCATAGAACTGTTGCTTTTTGGCAGAGTTTAAACATGATTCAATGCAGTTTAGGTAGATGTGCCCCATGGAAGCACGCTCGTCATCGCCAGTTCGTCACCTGTATGTGTAGATGTGTCTATTTAATTTGGTAACAACAACTACTAGTTCGCTCAGCTAAGGTACATTCATCTGTAGTACATTTAGTTCGTCTGCTTGTTTTTGTGTTCATAGTTTTGATCCAGTCCTGTCTACCATGGATGTCATTGCATGTCTGTTCATCTTTGTACAGTCCATCGCAGTAGTCGAACCTCTTTGCAGATTGTCGTATATAAGAGGTTGAATAAATAAGTCCACTCCTACCAACAAAAACTGACCACATTCTAATTTGGTCATTTTTAGTTTCGGTGAATGGACAAACCCCCCTCGACATGATCGAGACTGCAGTTCAAGTGATTGAGGCCCATGTCTACATCATTCGCAATCTTGTAACTGATGGGGTTGTCGAAACTACTTTACCTGAGTCGGTCTACACACTTAAGACTGCGTTGTTTCAGATTGGAGATGTTTGCGACAAGCTTGAGAAGTGTGCATTGTCCATAAAAAATATGCAATAACCAAGAGAGAACAAGTTGCTGAAGATCAAGAACGTCAATTAGAACGTGACATCGAAGCAACAAATGAGGTGGACTCACTATCGAGCCCTGAGGACATATCTCAAAGGGAAATATTGGAAAAAAACATTTCAGAATCGAGTACGATAGCGACCAAACTTGGGGGTGTCGATGGTGATTATGGAGTTTCAAAAATAACTATAACTACCAGTCTTAGGTCGTCCACAATCTACTACGTAGTCATGTCGAAGGTTGTTTGTTGTAGTCAAACTGCTAGGCAATATTGTGTGTCATATGTATGGATTTGTGGAACGATGTCTGTACTTTTGGTTTCATAATATTTGTAACTCCCGGTAGTAGTATCCATGGCTGCTGCATTGGCTCTTATTATCCATGCCACGTGCATTACTTTTGCCCATACTATTTTTTGTATGACTAGACTACAGTACTAAGTGGTATATGTTTGCTGTTTGTTTTCACACAGTCGTAAAATGGAGCAGTATACTCAGGGACAACCTTCTCATGGCCAGCAACCCTATGTTGAATGCACTTACACCGAAGGAATATATTTAACTCAATTTGATGATGATGCAACCTTCCACAACGCTTTCAACATGGACATGAACTTGCAGGCATCTGAAAATAATACTTATCCTCCAACTTAAGGAACCAAACTTAAGAAAGCAGTGACAAGAAGACTTGCAAACTACAGCCAGGCTGAGGATGAGGTCCTTGTGTCGGCTTACCTAAACGTCTCCAAAGATCCGACTATTGGAACAAATCAATCAGGGAAGTCCTATTGGCGTCGCATAAGTGAGTACTACAATGAACACAAGAAAACACATAAGTCAAGAACACAACACTCATTGGAACACAGGTGGGGTGACATCCAACGAGATACCACAAAGTTTTGTGCTGCTTACGGAAAGTTTTAAGGCTGAAGCAAAGTGGTAAAAGTGAAGACGACCAGGTTGGAAGCATGTCCTTAAATTGTTCTACTAATTTTGCTTTGTACCATGTGTTCGAAGCGTGTCCTTAAATTTTTTAACCCACTACTTGTGTACCTTGCAGGTCAAAGATGCACTACAAATGTTCGAAGGCATCCACAACAAACAATTTAGGTACATTCATTGATAGTACTCCACTAATTAAAGTTGCCCAAGGAGGGTAAATTCCATCACAGAAGTAGTAAGGCATATCATATTGCGTGCCGTTAACAACATAGCTAACAGGAGGAACATCACCTGTGGCTATGCTATCGAAGACTGGTGATCTGTGAAGAACATTTATGTCGTTGCAAGAACCAGACAAACAAAAAAAAGCGTGCCATATCCAAAGGTCATGTGATGCTATTGCTTCGAGAATCAGTGTTGGTTTTTTGAAATGGCCACGATAACTCCCTTGCCATGCGATGGGGCAATGTTCCCACTCCCAGTGCATGCAATCTATGCTACCTAGCATCCCAGGGAAACCTCTTTGCTGCGCTACCTGTAGGAGACCAGCTATGTCGTGGTTGTTTGGCTTCCTAAGGCTGTCTCCAACAATGTTCTCTAAATTTCATCCTCTAAAGGAATATTCTATGTCCTTTACAGTGTACTCTCTACTACTATTATGTGAGCACTGTAGACGTCCACTTCGCGGGGTGCACGTTCTGCCGCTCCGCTCATGCCCGCGGCCGAACGCTCCGCGCAGCCACAGCCGCAATTCCCGCCGCCCCGCCGCGCATTCCATCCTCCGCGCAGCCCTTCCAGCCCGCGGCAGAGTGCTCCCCCGCGTCTGACTCCTCTGTTCCCAGCGCTGGATGCGTCCCTCCCGCAGCGCCCCGCCCCGCCCGCGCATCCCTCCCGGCCGCCAAGCCCGCTTCCCGAGGCCGCAAGGGTTTCCATCCCGCCGCTCGCGCAAGGGTTTTCATACCGCGGCCGCATCCAGCGCACTCCATCGCGCAATCACCGCTCGCGCGCTCCCCAATGTGCCCTTCCATCCATGGCTTCACTCGGTTGCCCCCGCGATCCCCTTCCATCCATAGCTTCAATCGGTTGCCCCCGCGACCCCCTTCCATCGATTGCGTGGTGTCCAAACGTCGTGGCGCCGACGCCCGCGACATCCGCGGCGGCCAGGGGGCAGCCCCCGCCGGCGTCTGGCGTGGGCGGCATCTTGACGTCCTCGTCCAAGGAGGACCTCGGAGGCGACGCGTTCGGGTCGGCCGCGGCAGTCGCAGCGGCGGCGGCCGCCGCCGCGGGGGAGCAGAGCCGACTGGTGTTCGTTGGGAAGGGCGCTGGGTACAGCTTCAACCTGGAGGACCTGCTGCGCGCGTCGGCGGAGGTGCTGGGCAAAGGCAGCGTGGGGACGTCATACAAGGTAGTGCTGGAGGAAGGCACGACGGTGGTGGTGAAGCGGCTCAAGGACGTGGCGGTGCAGCGGCGCGAGTTCGACGCGCACATGGAGGCACTCGGCAGGGTGGAGCACCGGAACATGCTCCCCATCCGCGCCTACTACTTCTCCAAGGACGAGAAGCTCCTCGTCTACGACTACCTCCCCAACGGCAGCCTCTCTGCCATGCTCCACGGTCAGTGTCCAACCTCTTTTCATCCTCGCGCTTACTGGAGATCTTGTTTGTGTGTTACTGTGGACCAGAATCAGGGATTGAAAATCTTACTATATGTGCAGTATTGATTTCTGGTGGAGGCATTGCTCATGGCATAATATTTGACATCATGCAAGAAAGATGCAAATACAAAATACGAGATGCTACAACTATATCTTACCGCCTTTGAAATATTTTGTGGCCTCGGAAACATTCCCCATGATCTAACTGTGGGTCTATAAACATCTTCATCTTCTTCTGTCTCAATAACAGTTGAAGGGGGTGCTATCCCAGCCTTGTCAGCTTCATTTGGTATAGTAGTCGATTGAGATGCTTCCCCTAACTCCCCGTTGTCTACCGGTTGGATTTCAGTTCGGCGAGGAGACTTGTCGAATTTGCTCGGGTCTCCAAATATTATGTCCACCTCAGGAAAATCGTCATCTCGTAAAGGCTCAAAAGCTGGAGCCAGCCCAGGTGGTAGACCTTTAGAACGTTTTTTCTCAAAGAAGTCGAGACCCAAAAAATCAGCCTCATCAAACTCGTACCCTCCTCTCTTGCCAAATGAGACTTCTTCACTTGTGGCATCCAAATGGCCAGCTTTTTATTAGTGAAAATTGTATTTATTTAGTTCATCTGCAGTTATGTTTTCTCACATCATGCATAATATTTGAGGAAACGCCAGTCTATCCTGATGGGCGGGTTTGTATCTCTATTCTTCATCCACCCGGTGAAGATCCAAACGGTTATGAGCTCGCAAGTGAGCGATGGACACCTGTGCACACAGTATGGCTTCGTATACTTTGTTTACATACCTTTTTCCCCATTTTTATCTTCTGTTCTCCATTATGAAGCCATTATTATATTACCAAATTTACTGGGATGTATCATCCAAACAACATTCAGAAGTTCACTGGTAGATCTGTAATGGTGAAGCTGCAGGGGTTGCCTCCCCATTTATTCTGATGATTATCTTGTTCTAATGATTATCGTAATCACCTCTTATTCTGATGATTATTTTGTGTTTGATTGCCTAGTAAATTCTCAAGTCGTCTGTGCAGTTTTTGTTTTGTTTACAAGAATGCTCCCTTTTTCATATGCATATGAGGTGGATGAATCCGCAGATAGATGTTCAAATGAATCATCAGAATAAGAGGGGATTGTTCTTGCTTAGGAAATCTGTGATGAATCTGAAGTTTGGGACTCCATACACATAATCTACTATATGTTTGAATTTTCTATTGAATAGGTCACTGCATCTTCAGGGACTTCATGCAACATCCAAATATGGTTTCTGTCATGCTGAAGTTATTTCTTTTGCTCCAATTTGGCAACTTCAAATTCATGCTTACGATAGCTCTGATGTTCCACTTTATTATCTCCTTTTGTGTAGCTTGTTTTGGTTGTCCCTTGATCTCATGATATGGTGACTTGTGAAGACTTTGGACGATCAAAATGTTTGAGGATTAGGCTTTGGTCAATTTGATTGCGCCTTCCTGAGACAATCGGTGCTGCCCTCTTTTGGCATAGGTTTCTGGACCTTTGCAGTCCTAAAAAAATTCAACCTAGCAGTAATGCAGTATATATTCTAGCAGTTGTACCACAACAATTTATCCATGGATCATAAGCAACTGCACTAATCAAACTGAGACCAAGTCACCAAGAACGATATTGTCTGGTAGCTATTGAGACTAAGGATGATATTAATTGGTAGCTGATGAAGATATACCATAAACTTATGGGTTCAATGAACATAAATTTTAGTGAGGTGGGCAAGGGCTACAAAGAGCCATTTTATACAACAGTTCATGTTTCCATTTAAATTACAACAGTTCATGTTTCCTGATTTCATAACATGTTGTCCCTTTATAGTTCTAGAGTTCCATTTTTTTTAAAAAAAGTTTGTTTGTTTTGCAGTTTTCTATAGATTTACCCAGCAAAATCACCCAGCTTGGAAGCCAGCAATGACACCTGGATTTGTAAGTTTGC
Organism: Zea mays; assembly: GCF_902167145.1. Taxonomy (NCBI): domain Eukaryota; kingdom Viridiplantae; phylum Streptophyta; class Magnoliopsida; order Poales; family Poaceae; genus Zea; species Zea mays. The sequence goes on from NC_050097.1 coordinate 28,042,571, forward strand.
TCTGATCCTATTGACAGGTTTGGCATAGAATGTCACTTTTAAATTTTCTCCCTAATAAGATACTCCCTGCATCTGCATCCAATTTTGATCTTTGTAGGGGCAGCGAGATCAAATAGTGTGCATGCATGTTATATTGATTATTTTGCATGTAGCCAGTATAGACACCAAAGCTGCATGTATGTTCTCATGCAGGTGAGGTGAGGGATATCCTAGGAGAGGAAAGACTGTACCAGGGGGTCCTGAGGAAACTTCACTATGGGGTCTCGTAGTCTCTTTGTCGTTCTAGCATTCTCAAACTAGCCCTCACCATGGCAACTTTTTCCTTCCATTTGGTTCCCTATTTATATATTGTCGGGGACCATAATTAGGGGTACCCTCAAGACGCCTAATTCTCAGCTGGTAACCCCCATTAGCATAAAGCTGCAGAGGCCTGATGGGTGCGATTAAGTCAGGGATCAGTCCATACGAGCGACTCGATCACGCCTCGCCCGAGCCTAGCCTCGGACAAGGGCAGCCGACCCTGAGGGATTTCCGTCTCGCCCGAGGCCCCCCTTTAACGGCGGACACATCTCCGGCTCGCCCGAGGCCTTGCCTTCGCTGAGAAGCAACCCTGACTAAATCGCCGCACCGACCGACCGAGTTGCAGGAGCATTTAACGCAAAGGTGGTCTGACACCTTTATCCTGACGCGCGCCCCCCGGCAGAGCCGAAGTGACCGCCGTCACTTCGCTGCTCCACTGACCGGTCTGACAGAAGGACAGCGCCGCCTGCGCCACTCCGACTGCAGTACCACTTGACAGAGTGAGACTGACAGGCAGTCAGGCCTTGCCAAAGGCGCCATAGGAAACTCCGCTCCGCCCGACCCAGGGCTCGGACTCGGGCTAGGCCCCGGAAGACGGTGAACTCCACTCCGCCCGACCCAGGGCTCGGACTCGGGCTAAGCCCCGGAAGACGGCGAACTCCGCTCCGCCCGACCCAGGGCTCGGACTCGGGCTAGGCCCCAGAAGACGGCGAACTCCGCTCCGCCCGACCCAGGGCTCGGACTCGGGCTCAGCCCCAGAAGACGACGAACTCCGCTTCGCCCGACCCCAGGGCTCGGACTCCGCCCTGGCCTCTGCCGAACAACCTCCGCCTCGCCCGACCCAGGGGCTCGGGCTCGGCCTCGGCCATGGAAGACAGACTCGACCTCGGCTTCGGAGGAGCCTCCACGTCGCCCGACCTAGGGCACAGGCACGCCACGTCAACATGAAGCACCATCATCACCCTACCCCGAGCCGACTCGGGCCGCAGAGAACAAGACCGGTGTCCCATCTGGCTAGCTCCGCCAGATAGGCAATGATGGCGCCCCGCTAGCCCTGTGACGACGGCGGCTCTCAGCTCCCTTACGAAAGCAGGGAGACGTCAGCAAGGACTCAACCGCTCCGACAGCTGTCCCTCCACCAGGCTCCGTTGCTCCTCCGACAGCCACGACATCACACCAGCAGGTTGCCAAGATCTCTCCGGCTGCCACATTGGCATGTACTTAGGGCGCTAGCTCTCCCTCCGCTAGACACGTAGCACTCTGCTACATCCCCATTGTACACCTGGATCCTCTCCTTACGCCTATAAAAGGAAGGACCAGGGCCTTCTTAGAGAAGGTTGGCCGCACGGGGACGAGGGCGGGACAGGCGCTCTCTTGGGGCCGCTCGCTTCCCTCACCCGCGTGGACGCTTGTAACCCCCTACTGCAAGCGCACCCGACCTGGGCGCGGGACGAACACGAAGGCCGCGGGATTTCCACCTCTCTCACGCCCGTCTCCGGCCACCTCGCTCTCCCCCCTTCGCGCTCGCCCACGCGCTCGACCCATCTGGGCTGGGGCACGCGGCACACTCACTCGTCGGCTTAGGGACCCCCCGGTCTCGAAACGCCGACAGTTGGCGCGCCAGGTAGGGGCCTGCTGCGTGCTGACGAACAGCTTCCCGTCAAGCTCCAGATGGGCAGTCTCCAGCAACCTCTCCGGCCCGGGACGGTGCTCCGTTTCGGGAGTCTTGAGTTCATGTCCTTCGACGGCAGCTACGACATGATACTCCTTCCACCGCCGCGCGACAACGACAATGGCGGCCGACAACCCGCCCGCCGGCGGCGGAATCGACGACATCTTCCCCGCATGGTGGAAGAACAACATTCGAGCTCGCCCCGTCCTCTCCCCCGCCAACGGAGGAGGAGGCGGGGCAACCAAGGCCAAGCGGGAGGCCGCGCTTCGTCGCCTGTCGAGCGAATCGATGTCCCCAGCGCCCCAACGGAAGGCACGCCGGGCGTCGACCTCGCGTTCGAGACGAAGGCGAGCGTCGTCCCCCCGCGACACACCAATCTCGAGCAAGCGGACGACGCCAGCGCGCTCGCGGAGGACTTGCAGGACGTCGCCCTCGTACCTAAGACGACGGTGCAATCAGTCCCCGACGTGACTATGTCGCTCCTCGTCGACCAACAGGTACCGACCAATTCCCATCCTACGTCATTTCGACTCGGCCTCAACCCGCCTAGCGACCTTGCTTTGGCGGGCGCTCTCGTTGAGGCGAGTGCAACCCCACTGGGGTTTCGTATGCGGTCGCCTTGGGACCGGCTGACGGACGTCTCAACCTACGGGCCCTCTGGGTCTGAGGAAGATGACGATCCCAGCATCTGTTGGGATTTCTCTGGATTTGGCAACCCCAGTGCCATGCGGGACTTTATGACCGCATGTGACTACTGCCTCTCCGACTGTTCCGACGGTAGCCGCAGCCTCGACAACGAGGACTGCGGCCCAAGCCGCGAATGTTTCCACGTCGAGCTAGGGGATCCCTCCGAAGGCAACCATCTCGGCATGCCGGAGGACGGTGACCACCCTAGGCCGGTGCCTCGCGCTGACATCCCGCGGGAGCTAGCTGTGGTCCCCGTTCCGGCGGGGGGTCACGACCCACAGCTCGAGCAAGTCCGCGGGGCACAGGCCAGGCTCGACGAGGGAGCAGGAGCGCTTGAGCCGATCCGCCGGGACGTCGGGCAGGTATGGGCGGGCCAACCCCCGGCCAGAGAAATACGTCACCTGCCCAGGGTTTCCAGCACCGCGTCGCCAACGACGTCAGGGTCCGGCCGCCACCCGCATCCAGTGGGGTCGGTCAGAACCTGGCAGCCGCAGCGATGCTCCTCCGCGCGATGCCGGAGCCATCAACCACCGAGGGTCGGCGAATCTAGGGAGAGCTCAAGAATCTCCTGGAAGGCGCTGCGGCCCGACGGGCCGAGAGCTCTGCCTCCCGAAGGCAGGGATACCCCTCGGAACCTCATGCCGCGACTTCCCGATTCATGCGGGAAGCCTCGGTCTACACCGGGCGCACGCGCAACACCGCGCCTGCGGCCTCGGGCCACCTCGGCAACGAGCACCATCGTCGCGACCGTCGGGCCCACCTCGACGAAAGGGTGCGCCGAGGCTACCACCCCAGGCGTGGGGGACGCTATGACAGCGGGGAGGATCGGAGTCCCTCGCCCGAACCACCCGGGCCGCAGGCCTTCAGTCGGGCCATCCGACGGGCGCCGTTCCCGACCCGGTTACGACCCCCGACTACTATCACAAAGTACTCGGGGGAAACGAGACCGGAACTGTGGCTCGCAGACTACCGCCTGGCCTGCCAACTGGGTGGAACGGACGACGACAACCTCATCATCCGCAACCTCCCCCTGTTCCTCTCCGACACTGCTCGCGCCTGGTTGGAGCACCTGCCTCCGGGGCAGATCTCCAACTGGGATGACTTGGTCCAAGCCTTCGCCGGCAATTTCCAGGGCACGTACGTGCGCCCCGGGAATTCCTGGGACCTCCAGAGCTGCCGGCAACAGCCGGGAGAGTCTCTTCGGGACTACATCCGACGATTCTCGAAGCAGCGCACCGAGCTGCCCAACATCACCGACTCGGATGTCATCGGCGCGTTCCTTGCCGGCACCACCTGCCACGACCTGGTGAGTAAGTTGGGTCGCAAGACCCCCACCAGGGCGAGCGAGCTGATGGACATCGCCACCAAGTTCGCCTCTGGCCAGGAGGCGGTCGAGGCTATCTTCCGAAAGGACAAGCAGCCCCAGGGCCGCCCATCGGAAGAGGCTCCCGAGGCGTCTACTCCGCGCGGCACCAAGAAGAAAGGCAAGAAGAAGTCGCAAGCGAAACGCGACGCCGCCGACGCGGACCTTGTCGCCGCCGCCGAGTACAAGAACCCTCGGAAGCCCCCCGGAGGTGCTAACCTCTTCGACAAGATGCTCAAGGAGCCGTGCCCCTATCATCAGGGGCCCGTCAAGCACACCCTCGAGGAGTGCGTCATGCTTCGGCGCCACTTCCACAGGGCCGGGCCACCCGCAGAGGGTGGCAGGGCCCGCGACGACGACATGAAGGAAGATCACCAAGCAGGAGAGTTCCCCGAGGTCCGCGACTGCTTCATGATCTACGGTGGGCATGTGGCGAATGCCTCGGCTCGGCACCGCAAGCAAGAGCGCCAGGAGGTCTGCTCGGTGAAGGTGGTGGCGCCAGTCTACCTAGACTGGTCCGACAAGTCCATCACCTTCGACCAAGCTGACCACCCTGACCACGTGCCGAGCCCGGGGAAATACCCGCTCGTCGTCGACCCCATCGTCGGCGACGTCAGGCTCACCAAGGTCCTGATGGACGGGGGCAGCTGCCTCAACATCATCTACGCCGAGACCCTCAGGCTCCTGCGCGTCGATCTGCCCTCCGTCCGAGCAGGCGCTGCGCCCTTCCACGGGATCATTCCCGGGAAGCGTGTCCAGCCCCTCGGACGGCTCGACCTTCCCGTCTGCTTCGGAATGCCCTCCAACTTCCGAAGGGAGACCTTGACGTTCGAGGTGGTCGGGTTCCGAGGAACCTACCACGCGGTACTAGGGAGGCCATGCTACGCGAAGTTCATGGCCGTCCCCAACTACACCTACCTGAAGCTCAAGATGTCGGGCCCCAACGGGGTCATCACCGTCGGCCCCACGTATAAACACGCGTTCGAATGCGACGTGGAGTGCGTGGAGTACGCCGAGGCCCTCGCCGAGTCCGAGGCCCTCATCGCCGACCTGGAGAACCTCTCCAAAGAGGTGCCAGACGTGAAGCGTCATGCCGGCAACTTCGAGCCAGCGGAGACGGTTAAGGCCGTCCCTCTCGACCCCAGTGGCGACACCTCCAAGCAGATCCGGATCGGTTCCGGGCTCGACCCCAAATAGGAAGCAGTGCTCGTCGACTTTCTCCGCGCAAACGCCGACGTCTTTGCGTGGAGTCCCTCGGACATGCCCGGCATACCGAGGGATGTCGCCGAGCACTCGCTGGATATTCGGGCCGGAGCCCGACCCGTCAGGCAGCCTCTGCGCCGATTCGACGAGGAGAAGCGCAGAGTGATAGGCGAGGAGATCCACAAGCTAATGGCAGCAGGGTTCATCAAAGAGGTATTCCATCCCGAATGGCTTGCCAACCCTGTGCTTGTGAGAAAGAAAGGGGGGAAATGGCGGATGTGCGTAAACTACACTGGTCTCAACAAAGCATGTCCGAAGGTTCCCTACCCTCTGGCTCGCATCGATCAAATCGTGGATTCCACTGCTGGGTGCGAAACCCTGTCCTTCCTCGATGCCTACTCAGGGTATCACCAAATCCGGATGAAAGAGTCCGACCAGCTCGCGACTTCTTTCATCACGCCCTTCGGCATGTACTGCTATGTCACCATGCCGTTCGGTTTGAGGAATGCGGGCACGACGTACCAGCGGTGCATGAACCATGTGTTCGGCGAACACATCGGTCGCACAGTCGAGGCCTACGTCGATGACATCGTAGTCAAGACAAGGAAGGCTTCCGACCTCCTCTCCGACCTTGAAGTGACATTCCGATGTCTCAAAGCGAAAGGCGTCAAGCTCAATCCCGAGAAGTGTGTCTTCGGGGTGCCCCGGGGCATGCTCTTGGGGTTCATCGTCTCCGAGCGAGGCATCGAAGCCAACTCGGAGAAGATCGCAGCTATCACCAGCATGGGGCCCATCAAGGACTTAAAAGGCGTACAGAGGGTCATGGGATGTCTCGCGGCCCTGAGCCGCTTCATCTCACGCCTCGGCGAAAGAGGTCTGCCTCTGTACCGCCTCTTAAGGAAGGCCGAGTGTTTCGCTTGGACCCCTGAGGCCGAGGAAGCTCTCGGGAACCTGAAGGCGCTCCTTACAAAGGCGCCTATCTTGGTGCCCCCAGCTGATGGAGAAGCCCTCTTGGTCTACGTCGCCGCGACCACTCAGGTGGTTAGCGCCGCGATTGTGGTCGAGAGGCAAGAAGAGGGGCATGCATTGCCCGTTCAGAGGCCAGTTTACTTCGTCAGCGAGGTACTGTCCGAGACCAAGATCCGCTACCCACAAGTTCAGAAGCTGCTGTATGCAGTGATCCTGACGAGGCAAAAGTTGCGACATTACTTCGAGTCTCATCCGGTAATTGTGGTGTCATCCTTCCCCCTGGGGGAGATCATCCAGTGCCGAGAGGCCTCGGGCAGGATCGCAAAGTGGGCGGTGGAAATCATGGGCGAAACAATCTCGTTCGCCCCTCGGAAGGCCATCAAGTCCCAGGTGTTGGCGGACTTCGTAGCCGAATGGGTCGACACCCAGCTGCCGACGGCTCCGATCCAACCGGAGCTCTGGACCATGTTTTTCGACGGGTCGCTAATGAAGACGGGAGCCGGCGCGGGCCTGCTCTTCATCTCACCCCTGGGGAAACACCTACGCTACGTGCTACGCCTCCATTTCCCGGCGTCCAACAATGTGGCTGAGTATGAGGCTCTGGTCAACGTGTTGCGGATCGCCATCGAGCTAAGGGTCAGACGCCTCGACGCCCGCGGTGACTCGCAGCTCGTCATCGACCAAGTCATGAAGAACTCCCACTGCCGCGACCCAAAGATGGAGGCCTATTGCGATGAGGTTCGGCGCCTGGAAGACAAGTTCTACGGGCTCGAGCTCAACCACATCGCTCGGCGCTACAACGAGACTGCGGACGAGCTGGCTAAAATAGCCTCGGGGCGAACAACGGTTCCCCCGGACGTCTTCTCCCGGGATCTGCATCAACCCTCCGTCAAGATCAACGACACGCCCGAGCCCGAGGCACCCTCGGTCCAGCCCGAGGTACCCTCGGCTCAGCCCGAGGCATCCTCGGTTCAGCCCGAGGAACCCTCGGCCCCCGAGGGCGAGGCACTGCACGTCGAGGAGGAGCAGAGCGGGGCCACGCCTGATCGAAATTGGCAGACCCCGTACCTGCAATATCTCCGCCAAGGAGAGCTACCCCTCGACCAAGCCGAGGCTTGGCGGGTAGCGCGACGCGCCAAGTCGTTCGTCTTGCTGGGCGATGAGGAGGAGCTCTACCACCGCAGCCCCTCGGGCATCCTCCAGCGATGCATCTCCATCGCCGAAGGTCAGGAACTCCTGCAAGAAATACACTCGGGGGCTTGCGGCCATCATGCAGCGCCTCGAGCCCTTGTCGGGAATGCTTTCCGGCAAGGCTTCTACTGGCCAACGGCGGTGGCTGACGCCACTAGAATTGTCCGCACCTGCGAAGGGTGCCAATTCTATGCGAAGCAGACCCACCTGCCCGCTCAGGCTCTGCAGACGATACCCATCACCTGGCCCTTTGCTGTATGGGGTCTGGACCTCGTCGGTCCCTTGCAGAAGGCGCCCGGGGGCTACACGCACCTGTTGGTCGCCATCGACAAATTCTCCAAGTGGATCGAGGTCCGACCCCTGAACAGCATCAGGTCCGAGCAGGCGGTGGCGTTCTTCACCAACATCATCCATCGCTTCGGGGTCCCAAACTCCATCATCACCGACAACTGTACCCAGTTCACCGGCAGAAAATTCTTGGATTTTTGCGAGGATCACCACATCCGGGTGGACTGGGCCGCCGTGGCTCATCCCATGTCGAATGGGTAAGTAGAGCGTGCCAACGGCATGATTCTACAAGGGCTCAAGCCCCGGATTTACAACGACCTCAACAAGTTTGGCAAGCGATGGATGAAGGAACTCCCCTCGGTGATCTGGAGCCTGAGGACAACGCCAAGCCGAGCCACAGGTTTCACGCCGTTCTTCCTGGTCTACGGGGCCGAGGCCATCTTGCCCACTGACCTGGAATACGGCTCCCCGAGAACGAGGGCCTACAACGATCAAAGCAACCAAGCTAGCCGAGAAGAATCGCTGGACCAGCTGGAAGAGGCTCGGGACAAGGCTTTACTACACTCGGCGCGGTACCAGCAGTCCCTGCGACGCTACCACGCCCGAGGGGTCCGGCCCCGAGACCTCCAGGTGGGCGACCTGGTGCTTCGGCTGCGGCAAGACGCCCGAGGGAGGCACAAGCTCACGCCCCCCTGGGAGGGGCCATTTGTCATCGCCAAAGTTCTGAAGCCCGGAACATACAAGCTGGCCAACAATCAAGGCGAGATCTACGGCAACGCTTGGAACATCAAACAGCTACGTCGCTTCTACCCTTAAGATGTTTTCAAGTTGTTCATATACCTCGCACCCACGCAAAGTTTGGTCATCGAGGAAGGGTCGGCCTCGCCTCGGCAAGGCCCGACCCTCCCTCGGGGGCTAAAAGGGGGGGAGACCCCCTCTGCGTCGAAATTTTCTCGAAAAAAGATCTCTTTTAGCAGAATATCTTTCGTGCTTTTTGACTACTTCGAAAAGCGGATCCTGAAAACGACGGAGTACACGTAAGCAGCCAAGGCTGACCGAGCCGAGGGACTCCTACGCCTCCGGGATACGGATACCTCACTCATCACCTTCTGCGATAAGTAACTCGCGTTCGGATAAAGTGATTCCGCGGACCGGACAAGTCTTTACGCTCGGAAGCTCTTCTGCCGAAGCGGTCCTTCAAGCCTTCTCGACTGAATCGGTGACAGGGCCTCATGGACGGGTGAAAGTACGCGTAAGCGGCAAGGCCGACCGAGCCGAGGGACTCCCACGCCTCCGGGATACGGATACCTCACTCATCACCTTCCGCGAGAAGCAACTCTCGCTCGCACAAACATCCCCGTTACCGACAAAAAGTCCAGATGCTCGAAATAAGAGGAAAGGAGACGCAGCTTTACAATGCAGCGAGGGTGTGTTTTCTGGCCTCAGCGGCCGCAGAAGGCACACGCTACAAGACAATCTGATCCTGCAGGCTCGGGTCTTCACGCTGGAAGGGGGCTGTAGCACCCTCGGCATCAACGACACCTTCAGCGAGGTCCGACCTAGCCTCGGACGGCGACGCGGTCCAGGGACTTCTCCGGGAATCCGGCCCGAGCAGGCGGCTCGGCCGGTTACCCCAGGGGCCTCGGCTAACCATCTTCCAAGGGCGCCAGCCCGGTCCGAGGCCTCGGCTGGTCAACTCCGGCGTCGGTTCCGCTGACGGGCAACCCGGCTAGGCTCCGGCCAACCAGGTTTTCATTTTCGAGCCAACTCCGCCTCTGTTCGTGCTGATATCGCTACCCCTGGCCTCGGCTCGACGAAGAGCGGCCAAGGGGTCTCTTTAACTAAGCTAGAGGAGCCTCAGACAACAAGGTCGATCGAGCCGAGGGACTCCTACGCCTCCGGGATACGGATACCTCACTCGTCACGTTGACACGGGGCGACTCATGCTTGGTGAAGCGGTTCAGATAATCAACAGGCGAGACTTAGTGCTCGAAAATGAGGAAAAAACACGACTCCGTGCCAAAATTACATACATGTTCAGGCCTCGACAGCCATGATGAACAAAGACACTGGCATTCAAAGTGCCATTACAAACGGAACTCCGGTTCCCCCTCCGCAGGTACGAACAACCCCACTCCATGGGGGCGGGCCTGCGGAGCAACGGAAGACCGACGAACGGCGCGCCGTCACCTGCTCCAGCAGCGGCGACGACGACGACTTCTGCTCCGGGGGGCCGAACAGCGGCAGCACTGACCTCAGGGCGGATGCTACCGCCAGGAGGCCCCCGCCCATGCCAAAACTTGTGAGGCAAGGACAGGCAGAAGGTCGTAGAGTTGAAGGTCGGTCCGTAGCCGGCCTTGGCTATCTCGCCGGCAGAAGAACCTCTTCAAGCTGCCGTGGCGGACGCCAGCGCCGCGAGCGGCTCCGAAGCCACTCGCGTCCGAGAGCCAGGCACGGTGCAGCTGCCAGCGCCACGGACGACGACCGCCCTTCCCTCCGATCACTGAGTGAAGGAGCGGGCCGCCGCCCACGTGGGGGCCGACCTCAACTCGGCGCACTCCCCTCCCCAGCCCTGGTGATGAAAATCCTTGAGGCTGAGGGAGGGGCAGAGGCCGCAGCCCGGCTCGCTTTCCCCCACCATCAAGCCTAAGGTCACCATCTTGGGTGACCACCGGCGGGGGGATACAGCCGGGCTGCATGATGAAAATCCTTGAAGCCGAACGATGGCTGAAAGGTACCAACTCCCACGGAGTTGCGTTCCTCCAACGATGAGGCGGAAAGACGGCAGGTACCCCCCCATCCGGGGGCTTGGAAGATGGAAAGACACGACGCATAAGGGAGGAAGAAGACATGGTCGCCTTCCGAAAGGGGTCACCCTCCTTTTAAAGGCAACTCTCCCTACGTGCGCCCCCAAACGTCACGGGCTGAGTCTTCTCCAACACGCTCCAAGGCCCTCCCCTGCGGCGCGGGGGCTGGGTCCCGCATGTCATGCGAACCGGCTCAGAGCAGAAGAAGCCAAACCGCCGCGCGCGGCGCACACAACCGCCCAGCAGTTACAAGCGACCCCCCACTTTTGCCCAGACCAACGGGCGGAAGGGGCGGGCAGCCATGCAGGCGGCATGCAACCGCGCCAGGTGGACGCGCTTCTCCGACTCCCAACACGCCAGCATGGAGGCCCAGGCCCACGCGTCACGCAACCGGCGCGCCAGATGCTGCATGCAAGCAACTGCACCGCCACTTGCGCCACCACCACGCCTCTTCGGTCGCGGAACCAATACCGCGACTCGAGGCGGCCCAGCGCACGACCCAGCAGCGCCAGCCTGGCGCGACGGTCAATACGGCCGAAAGCGGGCCGACAGTAATGACGGTGGCAGGCGGGCGGGAGCAGCGGTCACGTCGTCGGCCAGACTCACGTCCCATCCAGGGGCAGCAAGAGAACCTCCCCTCACGGCGTGAAGACGACGCGCCCGTGATCCGTTCCTCGAACGGCTCGCGCACGCGCAACGGCCGCCCTGCCAACTACTCGCCCCGTCGCATTAACTCCGCGGCGGGACAGGCGGCGCTTCTGGCAGGAGAAGCGGGCGACGCTTCGCCTTCGCCGTAATAACCGCGTCAACAAAGGTACGCCACGTCGTTCGATTTCGTACCCTTTTCCTTTTTTCCTCTTTCTCTATCTCTTGCAACAGGGACCGGGAAAGGGGGATACCCTGAAAAGGATCCTTCCCTGTGAAGAAACCGGGCTCCGAGCCCCCCTACTGATCAGAGGTTCGAAGGCTAGCCCTCCGAGGGGTTCAACAGTCGCCTCAGATCGCGTGGGCCCTACACCCACTACTGGTCAGAGGTTCGAAGGTCGGCCCCCCGAAGGGCTCCACGACCGCCTCAGGCTACTCGGGCTCCGCGCCCATTACTGATCAGGGGTTCGAAGGCTGGCCCCCGAAGGGTTCACAGTCGCCTCAGACGCCGAGCGAGGGATGACCAGGGGTACGTTCGATACATAACCGAGGCTCGGGCTGCGCTCCCGAGGTACCCTAGGACATTTCCGAGACCAGCGGGAGCGATCTTGTAACGGAATCCCATCAGAGGGAGGCATCGAGCCCTCGGACCCCGTCGCCAGGGGACCGGGTCCGGCAGATCACCCGCAGGTACTTTTGGGCGTGCCTCTGGGCCCCTAGCCGACCCCCAACGAACGGGGCACGGACGTCCACTCGGATTACCCGCTTGCAGCTCACCGGAGACACCATGTTCGGTGCCCATCGAGGGTAACATGGCGCTCTCCCCCCCTCCTCCTTGCGGAAAGGCGACGTAGGGGCGTATGTAAAAAAGCCGAGTTTGTCCCTGATCGCCCTCTCGCCCTGTGCGGAGGCTCAGGGGCTGCTCTCGCAAACCCGGCTCCGGCCGAACCGTTGACAGCGTCAACATACCAGCCCGAGAGCTTGGGCCCCGACCGTGCACCCGGGCTACGGCCAGTTCGCATGAGGGAACAACCAGACCAGCCAAAGCATTACACAAGGCATTAAGACCTTGGGGGAGTGAAACCACTCCTCCGAGGCCTCGGGGGCTACACCCGGCGGGTGCGCTCGCGCGCACCCACCGGAACAAAATGCAACCGAGAAAGGCTGGTCCCCTTGCAAAAAAGTGCGACGAAAGCCTCCAAGCGAGTGCTAACACTCCCTTCGAGGCTCGGGGGCTACTGTCGGGGACCATAATTAGGGGTACCCTCAAGACGCCTAATTCTCAGCTGGTAACCCCCATCAGCATAAAGCTGCAGAGGCCTGATGGGTGCGATTAAGTCAGGGATCAGTCCATACGAGCGACTCGATCACGCCTCGCCCGAGCCTAGCCTCGGACAAGGGCAGCCGACCCCGAGGGATTTCCGTCTCGCCCGAGGCCCCCCTTTAACGGCGGACACATCTCCGACTCGCCCGAGGCCTTGCCTTCGCTGAGAAGCAACCCTGACTAAATCGCCGCACCGACCGACCGAGTTGCAGGAGCATTTAACGCAAAGGTGGCCTGACACCTTTATCCTGACGCGCGCCCCCCGGCAGAGCCGAAGTGACCGCCGTCACTTCGCTGCTCCACTGACCGGTCTGACAGAAGGACAGCGCCGCCTGCGCCACTCCGACTGCAGTGCCACTTGACAGAGTGAGACTGACAGGCAGTCAGGCCTTGCCAAAGGCGCCATAGGAAACTCCGCTCCGCCCGACCCAGGGCTCGGACTCGGGCTAAGCCCCGGAAGACGGCGAACTCCGCTCCGCCCGACCCAGGGCTCGGACTCGGGCTAGGCCCCGGAAGACGGCGAACTCCGCTCCGCCCGACCCAGGGCTCGGACTCGGGCTAGGCCCCGGAAGACGGCGAACTCCGCTCCGCCCGACCCAGGGCTCGGACTCGGGCTAAGCCCCGGAAGACGGCGAACTCCGCTCCGCCCGACCCAGGGCTCGGACTCGGGCTAGGCCCCGGAAGACGGCGAACTCCGCTCCGCCCGACCCAGGGCTCGGACTCGGGCTAAGCCTCGGAAGACGGCGAACTCCGCTCCGCCCGACCCAGGGCTCGGACTCGGGCTAGGCCCCGGAAGACGGCGAACTCCGCTCCGCCCGACCCAGGGCTCGGACTCGGGCTAAGCCCCGGAAGACGGCGAACTCCGCTCCGCCCGACCCAGGGCTCGGACTTGGGCTAGGCCCCGGAAGACGGCGAACTCCGCTCCGCCCGACCCAGGGCTCGGACTCGGGCTCAGCCCCAGAAGACGACGAACTCCGCTTCGCCCGACCCCAGGGCTCGGACTCCGCCCTGGCCTCTGCCGAACAACCTCCGCCTCGCCCGACCCAGGGGCTCGGGCTCGGGCTCGGCCATGGAAGACAGACTCGACCTCGGCTTCGGAGGAGCCTCCACGTCGCCCGACCTAGGGCACAGGCCCGCCACGTCAACAGGAAGCGCCATCATCACCCTACCCCGAGCCGACTCGGGCCGCAGAGAACAAGACCGGTGTCCCATCTGGCTAGCTCCGCCAGATAGGCAATGATGGCGCCCCGCTAGCCCTGTGACGACGGCGGCTCTCAGCTCCCTTACGGAAGCAGGGGGACGTCAGCAAGGACTCAACCGCTCCGACAGCTGTCCCTCCGTCAGGCTCCGTTGCTCCTCCGACAGCCACGACATCACACCAGCAGGGTGCCAAGATCTCTCCGGCTGCCACATTGGCATGTACTTAGGGCGCTAGCTCTCCCTCCGCTAGACACGTAGCACTCTGCTACATCCCCATTGTACACCTGGATCCTCTCCTTACGCCTATAAAAGGAAGGACCAGGGCCTTCTTAGAGAAGGTTGGCCGCGCGGGGACGAGGGCGGGACAGGCGCTCTCTTGGGGCCGCTCGCTTCCCTCACCCGCGTGGACGCTTGTAACCCCCTACTGCAAGAGCACCCGACCTGGGCGCGGGACGAACACGAAGGCCGCGGGATTTCCACCTCTCTCACGCCCGTCTTCGGCCACCTCGCTCTCCCCCCTTCGCGCTCGCCCACGCGCTCGACCCATCTGGGCTGGGGCACGCGGCACACTCACTCGTCGGCTTAGGGACCCCCCGGTCTCGAAACGCCGACATATATATTGATTATTTAAGGTGCTTTTACAATATGCATTGGATAACCACCCAAACATGCATTTAAGGTGCTTTTACTTTACTGTTTTCAGTTAACAACAAGTTTCATTTCTCCCTTAGGATCAAAATAACTTTGAATCGAGTATGGCATGATTTCGTAGGCGGAGTTCCTCATGGACATCGTCAGCAACGAAGAGATGGCGCTCATCGACATCGCTAGGAGAAGAAACTTATAAGTGATGGGTCTTTATAACCAAACAATTTTATGAGCTTAAAATAATTTTCTTAGTTTCTTTTATACTTAGCACATGCATTTTCGTCCAGTTCACTTCTGAATTGTTGCTCCTTGAGAGCTGCTAGAACCCATGGAAAAAGTTACAGATTTGTGACATGATATCAGAAAGCTAGAAGTTTAAAGTTGGCATTCATACATGTTCTTAATGACATAGGCAAACTTAATTTAATTTTTACCAGCCGCAAGGAAATAACTGTTTACATATTATAGTTAAACTTAATTTTTATGAGCTACAATTCATTTGAAACATGATTACCCTTTATTATTTTTTACGCATTTGGTTTTATAACTGTGGTGGTCTCATGTATGATTATGCAGATTTAGATAACGTATTCCCATTCTTCTATAATGTGTGGAGTCGTCAGATGTGCGACAAACCAGTTCTCTAGGTTGCTCCTAATGGGCACTCCTTTGATATACCCTTTATCATCTTTTGAGTTCTGACGGTGTAGAGTAGAAATGTCTGGTGATTGCCTCTTTGTAGATACTCTTTCTATTGCATGGGTATAAACTTCAGAGAGACTAGATTTGGGTTTAGTCATTTCATGTATTTAGTTCATTTATTAAGTTTCATGATTTAGTTTAGTTTTATATTGGTTGCCAAAGAATTTGTAAGATTTTGAGGTCGATAGTATATATGATATTTGATTTATATAATCGTTGTGCACTGACATTTTATCGAATATTTTATATACCGTTGCAACGCACGGACATATACCTAGTCTAAAATATTATGTCCTCTATATCATCTCGTTCTCCAGCAGCGTCCTCTAAATTCCATCCTCTATAGAAATAATATTACTCATTCTTATTTTATACATAACTTTTCATTAATGAGACCATGTACGGCTCCAACCAACGCTCTCCATTCGTCTGTCCCAGCGTAGAAGGGAGCAGGAGCCAGGCCATAGCGGACGCCCGTACAACCTCTAAGTTTAGAGTGTCCAGCGACGTACGCTATTTTTACCGGACGCTTTGCCGTGTGCTGCTGGAGAGATAAAGGAGCTCGGTGTCCTCTAAATTTAACGTACAGGACCATATACAGACCCTTGCTGGAGGTAGCCTAAGGAACTCATTCCCAAACAACTGCACAATGACCGAGTGAAATGGCCAACTGTTTCAAGAATAGTACTTTCACCCATGCGTAAGTACTCGTCGAGGCTATCGGCTGGCCCTCCGTAGGCTAGCATACGAATTGCAGCAGTTACCTTCTGTATGGTGTGAAATCCTGGCACGTTGGCAGCATTATACGATTGCCTGAAATATGGGTTCGCCGCTTCGAGAGCCTGACAGATGTTGTGGAACATAGGCTTCGTCATCCGAAACCTGGAAAAGACCAATATCATTGGTATATGAAGTAAATGGTACAATTGACATCACTGATCAAACGATGGGTTAATATTGTAGTCGGCGCTACCGTCGTCTGAATATGTCGTCATTGTAGACCGGGTTGTCGGAGAAATAATCTTGCATTAGTCTCAGATAACCGGATCCCCTGTCCCGGTTAATAACACGACGACCGACAACTGAACCTCTATGGACATGTGTCTCCTCATCTTCGTCGGACATGTCGTACATGTCGTCGTTGCCTATCCGAATTAGAAGTCGACATGTAAGATAAATATGGCAAATCCCTAGCAAACAGTCGACATGTAAGATAAATCAAGCAAATCCGAATTTAGTACTTGTTCCAAACACTAAATGGCTGATGTTGCAAAATAGTGTGCACAACAGAGACTAAACCCTAAACGATGAACTCACATCCGGTGGGGATAAATGAAAACGATGAACGCGGCCGACAACCTACCACCCGACGATTGAGGATGACTGCAACAGAGATGAAATGCGATACTAGCCGCGGCCGAGCTGCAATCCGGCAACAAGAGCTTCGATGAAATGCGACGATGGAGGTTGTACTTTGGGCAACCGGTGTCTTCGGACAGGGGCCAACAACTCCCGTTTTCCGGCGTCGGCGGGAACAGAAACGACGCCTTATTTACACCACCGTTTTATGGAGCTTCCTAGAAACCAGGCTACTGCGCAACTCCGTAGGAGGATCCGCAGCCAGTCATTGCCCCTGTTTGTTTCGGCTTTTCGCAGCTTCTGGCCACCAAAAGCTGCTGCGGACTGCCAAACACTCAACTTTTCAGCTAGCTTCTATAAAATTCGTTTGGGTAAAAACCATTCAAAATCAACATAAACATATAATCGGTTGAGTCGTCGCAATAGTAGTAATCCGTCACTTTATAGATCCTGAGCCACATGGACAACTTTATCTTCCTCCGTACGTAATCTTAATGATACTTAGATTCTCTACACAGCTAGATTCTCACCGCAACTAGATTCTCGGAAAAGCTGGTCAGAAAAAAACTGAACATGAGTTTGTCTAACAGAAATGTGGTTTGGTCAGTTCCGTTTCGGTTGCGGATTCTTTCCGTCCCGTTAGAATTCGAAATTTGAAATGGTGGCGGCCCCAATCCCATTCGCTCGTCCCCCTCCGCGCTTCTTTCCTGGGAACTGCAACTACAACCGCAATGTTGGTGGAGGTAGAGTCGTAGAGACTAGAGAGTCACACACGCTCGCTGCTGCCTCTCCTTCCTCTCCTCGGCAAGTGAGAGAGGTGTGAACCGACGAGGAAGAGCACCCATCCCCACTGCGCATCCTCGATTCGATTCCGTCCCCTTGCCTCTTGCCTCTTGGGCGTCTCCGCGGCTAGATGGCGTCTCCCCCTCCCTTCGACCTCTGCGGCGATCTCGACGACGACGACATCGATGAACCCGTCACCGCCGTCCCCAAGGATCGCCATCTCCCTGCCGCCGCCCCTACGCCGAACGGCCTCAACGACCACCTCCTCCGCTTCACCCGCAGCCTCCAGCGCCCCACCCAAAACCCTAACCCTAGCCCCAATCCGCCACCGCCTCCGCCCCCAGGTACTGTACGCCCGTCTCTTCTTGCTTCATTGTTTTTCCTCGCCCTTCAATCTACTTAATGGTTCTAATTTCTTCCTTTGCAAAAGCCGCCGCCGAAGAACAAGTCGAGAAGGTCAAGCTCGCCGGCCGCCGCCGCCTATGCAAGCTTGCCACCACCACCACCGCCACTCAGCGAGTGGATGAAGAGGAGGCGGAGTGGGACAACCAGGACGACGGTGAAAGCATACTCGACATCCTAGACGACCTCACCACACGATTTGACTCTCTATCCGTCCAGAAGCCCAGCACCGCCGCGAGGTCCAGGACACAACAGCTCACCCCTTTGCCGTGCGCCATCACCGTGGACGACGACCTAGATGACCATAGCCCAGATGATGTGGATGCTCACGCCGGTGCCTCCTCACCCCTTCAAATTTCTAGCTCTGATGAAGCTAGGGCTCCCACCAGACGCTCCGAGGTCAAGATCGAAACTGATTTAGTCTCCTCAGCCTGTACCCATTATGCCTGTGATGACGTCCGTGGCAAGGGGAAGAACAAAGGGACCACCAAGGATGTTGGGAGGCTAAATAGGGTATCAAAGGCCTCATCCTTTGTTGATTCTTATTCCGATTCTGATTATGACGACTGCGAGGAGGACCAAGGAACAAGAACAGATTATGCTGTTAAGCAGCTAAGAAGCAAGGGATTCACAAGGAGACCACCCAACACCCCAACATTCAGGAACCATGGTGTCAGCGACGATGAGCTGGGTCAGGAGAAGGAGAACCTTGGAGCTGTGGAGAACAATGCTGAGGATGTTGGATGGGAGAAGACAGAGGACTTCAAGATGGATCCAACTGGAACTGCTGCAACATCCAAGCCATACAAGCTCCCAGGAAAGATATTCAAGATGCTTTTCGCCCACCAGCGCGAGGGCCTCCGATGGCTCTGGGTTCTGCACTGCAGGGGAACAGGAGGAATCCTAGGGGATGACATGGGTCTTGGCAAGACGATGCAGGTTTGCTATGCTCAGCTTGCCCTTTTCTTGAGCCTTTCCCGATTGTATTAAGGCTTACAGAGGTTTTAGTGTTACTACTTACGCTACTTTGCTGTGTGCCCATAGTAGTTGGTGCCCTTCTTTTAACTCAGGGTTGTAACTGTTTATTGGGGCTTGTTTACTTAATTAGTGTAGGGGCAGGAGAGGCTTTTGTTTACTTTCCGATGGATAGTTTTTTGTTATTGTAATGATCTATATAAGTGTGAACATGCACACCCACATTGTTCTGTATTTTTTCCTTCTGTATTTACTTATGAATCTGAAATCAGTTTCTTTCAGATAGAAGCATAGACCTCTTTTGTTGGCTCTATAAGCTAGTCGTTTCCCAGTTGGCTTCATATTATGGATCTGTTCATGATTTCACCTCCTTTGCCACCTGTTCATTTAGCTAAGAAATCCATTAATGTAATCATGCAACCTTATTTCCGCTGCAGGTTGCTGCATTTTTGGCTGGACTGTTTCATTCTCGTCTAGTCAAGAGGGTGCTCATTGTTGCTCCAAAGACACTTCTGGCCCATTGGACAAAGGAGCTTTCAATTGTTGGCCTTAAAGAAAAGATCAGAGAGTATAGCACACTACATATATTTTATCAATTCCATAGGATCCAGTCCTGTAAGTTGGTGCTAATCATCTTTTCCTTTCAATTTTTGACAGCTACTCTGGCCCCAGCACAAATATTCGCAATTATGAACTCCAATATGCCTTCAAGGTAAATTCTTGTACCACAAAAGTATCTCCTGTTAGGAGATACCACAAAAGTATCTCCTGTTAGGATTACCACAAAAGTATGCTTATCACAACCTGGCATTGTGTAGCATTTGAAAGTTTGAGCAGTTTAAAATAAATTCATGAATCCCTCCCAAAATGTTGCAATTTGTCCTGGCAAATGTTTAACTCCATCTTTTGACAGGAGGGTGGTATCCTCATAACCACCTATGACATTGTCAGGAACAACTACAAGCTCATAAGAGGCAACTCCTACAACAACAGCAATGATGATGATGATGAGGAAGGAACTTTGTGGAATTACGTAATTCTTGATGAGGGACATCTAATAAAAAATAATAAGACACAAAGGGCCCAAAGTTTGTACGAAATACCTTGTGCCCATCGCATTGTGATCAGTGGAACACCTATTCAAAATAACTTGAAGGTATCCATTATCCCTTTCCTCAATTCCTGCAACTTTGTATTTTATGTGTTATACTACATGTTTTGCATGCATTGCAAACCTTATTATCATTGCAGGAAATGTGGACTCTGTTCAATTTCTGTTGCCCAGATGTCTTGGGTGATAAACAGCAGTAATACCATACAGTCCATTACTCTCTATTTTCTCTGCACTCTTAAAGTTGCTTGATTGCACTATCTAATGCCATGTATTTCTCTATATTGTTACAGGTTCAAAATAAGGTATGAAACGGCTATCCTTCGAGGAAATGACAAAAATGCTACCGCTCGAGAGAAGCACGTAGGCTCAAATGTAGCAAAGGTAATAACTTATTTCCTGAACTTTTTGTTTTTAATCTTTGAATATAAGGACGGTGTATGACTGTCTTCCCTGATATTGTGGTTGTACAAATGAACTTGTTTGCTCATTGCTTTGGATTTTATGGATTTGGACATCAAGGTGTTCATCTATGTTGGTGTTTTGTACTGTAAAAGTTTGGAGTTTGGTATATTCCAGTATTGTACAAATATCTGAAGGCTCGAATCATGCATCATGGCTCTTAAGGTGGTAAGACGAGGCAAGGTGTTGGACCACCGCCTGGATGCCTAGGTGTTTACTAAGGCGAGCAAGACGACACCTTATCAATCAGAGAAATAACAGAACACCAGCATAGACGAGGAAGAAAAAGGAAAAGGAAAAAAGGAGAAGGAAGAACTTGGAGATGTATAAGAGATGGCCTAGCCCACCAGCTAGCCCATATATCCTCCCCTGCTAGTGGTTAGGGTTACCCTAGTCTCATCGTTGCCACTTTGTCTCAGCACCACTGCTCACCAGCGTCTCAACGCTGTATCCCCTGCTACCCCAAGCTCTGTGTCGTCGCTCCCCTGAGCTCCGTGTCGCTTCTCCTCTGAGCTCTGCCCCCCTCCCCCCGAGCTCTGCGCCATCGCTCTCCCAAGCTCTGTGTCGCTGCTCCTGCTCCACCAAGTCTCTCCTAGGCTTCCTCCTCTTCCCCCGCCTCTCTTGCTGATTCTTAACTAGGAGGAAGGGGACACCTAGTTTTTTTGGGCGCCTAGATGCCCAGGCGTCGCCTTTAAAACACTGGCTCGAATACAACTTCATTATTAGTCTTTTATAAATTAACACAGTTATACATCAAGAAATTGTTTTTTCTCTCGAACGATGCAGGAGAGCTGCGTGTCATTTCATTTAAGAAAGAAAAAGTACTACATGAGGGGGAAGTAAGACAACCTCCCCCTTTGATCACTAAGAAGGATTACAACGTGCCACCCACGAGAATGGGCATGACCACAAACAGCAACTCAGGTGTTCAGCCTTTGAGCCCTACTGAGCAGCTCCTGGAGAACCTTGTCTCCAGCCAAACACCAGAGCCTGCTCTGATCCTGCACTTCCTGACAGGCCGAAGACACACAAGGACTCCGACCCTCAAACACATGCATTCCTATGCTTCCAAATAGCCCAAGCTACAAGAATGACTAGAGAGTTGAGTCCTTTCCTCTTCTCTTTAGGCACTGTTGACTGCTTAGCCCCACCAAACTGAGAACACGAAAGCATCAGGATTAGGGGCAACTTCCAGCACACAAGCACATTGGAGAATTTTGGTCCAAGTCTCCCAGGAGAATACACAACATTAACATAGCCTTTTAGTCCCAAGCAAGTTGGGGTAGGCTAGAGTTGAAACCCAACAAGATGTCACCAAAAGGAGAAAGAGAGAGAAAGGGGAGGGGAAAAGTTTTGAGAGCACTAAAAGGAAAAAAGGCCTAATCACGGTTCGGGCACGTGGATAGCTTCTTTCCAAGCACTTCTATCCAAACACAACTCCATTGGTATATTCCATTCCTTCAAGTCCCTTTTGATTGCCTCCTCCCATGTCAAGTTTGGTCGACCTCTGCCTCTCTTCACATTATTGTCCCGTCTTATGATGCCTCTATGCACCGGTGCTTCTGGAGGTCTCCGGTGGACATGCCCAAACCATCTTAACTGGTGTTGAATAAGCTTTTCTTCAATTGGCGCTACTCCTAGCCGATCGTGTATGTCATCGTTTCTCACTCGGTCCAATCTTGTGTGTCCACATATCCAATGTAATATACACATCTCTGCGACAGTTAATTGTTGGATATGTCGTCTCTTAGTAGGCCAACACTCAACCCCATTTAATATTGCATGCCTATTCGCTGTCCTGTAGAACTTGCCTCGCATAGGACTCCCGATGCTTGACGTCATTTCATCCACCCCGCTTTGATTCTATTGCTAACATCTTCATCAATATCACCATCTTTCTGTAGCATCGATCCCAAATAACGGAAGGTGTCCTCCTTTGGTACTACCTGGCCTCCCAAACTTACATCTCCATCCTCACTAATTGTAGTACCAAAGTCACATCTCATATACTCGGTTTTGGTCCTGCTAATTCTAAATCCTTTTGACTTTAGGGTCTGACGCCATAACTCTAGCTTTCTACTTACTCCTTCCCGGGAGAATACACAGCTTAGTAAAATATGCTGCATTGTCTCTTGTTCCTGGTCACAAAGAGGGCAATTTGAGTGACTCATTCATATACCAACTAACACAGTTATACATCAACAATTGTAATTTGAGCGACTCATTCATATACCAACTTTATAGTACATTCATCTTTGTTTGACCCTTGAAAGCAATGCATATGTGCTGCATTCAGACTTAAGATTGCACATATCTACTTTCAGATGAAACACTAAGATGGTGAACATGATAAATGGAGCTATGTAGTTTGCTGCTTTTTTGTGTTCTCACCAGTCCACATTATTAACTCCTAAATATGTTTCTCTTTACTTGATATATATAATTTGATAATGTTTTATTTTGTTGGTTTTGAACTATATTTCATAGGAACTAAGAGAGCGAATCAAGCCATACTTTTTGCGGCGCCTGAAAAGTGAAGTTGTCTTTGATACTGGTGCATCAGAAGAAAAAACATTAGCCAAGAAGAATGAGCTAATTGTCTGGCTGAAGTTAACACCATGCCAGGTTTGAATTTGGTGTCATCGTTATGAAAAGTTGTTTGAGCTATTGATTAATGATTATTTTTTCTGGTGACCTTTCTATGCATGCAGAGGAAACTATATGAAGCTTTTCTAAATAGTGAGCTGGTTCATTTAGCATTGCAGCCAAAGGCATCACCGTTGGCTGCAATCACAGTAAGAATAATCTTCAAAGCCTTTTCTTCATAATGGTGTATTGACCTTCCTTTGCCTTTAGGGCTGGGCTGTTGCTTGGCCTTATAGAAAAGTTTGCTGTTGCATGTTTATTGATGAGATTATGTTCGTTAGAGATTGTTTTACTTTATTCTTTATTGATGAGATTATGTTCACTACACTGTTTCACTTGATTCTCTCCAACAGATATTGAAGAAAATATGTGATCATCCACTGCTATTAACTAAGAAAGGTGCTGAGGGTGTGTTGGAAGGAATGGGTGAAATGTTGAATGATCAAGACATTGGAATGGTGGAAAAAATGGCCATGAACCTTGCAGATATGGCTCATGATGATAATGCACTGGAAGTTGGTCAGGATGTCTCATGCAAGCTATCATTCATCATGTCCTTGTTGGTAAGTATTATTAGATGCATGTCCCATTTTGGTTCTTACCTATGCTTTTGTACTTGGTGAAAATGATGATCACTTGATGTTGCAGCGGAACCTTGTTGGAGAGGGGCATCATGTTTTAATATTTTCACAGACTCGTAAAATGCTAAACCTTATTCAGGTACATTGTTGCTACTTTAATTGTTTTCTGCTTCACACTACCTTAGCACGTCCTGCACCTTGTGACTTTGACTCATTTCTTCTAATTTGATATATAATATATTGGTACATTACAGTTTAGATCCATTAATTTATTCGTGCCATTTGTTACTCTTAAGTATTCAATTTCAATGTGCATGGGTAAGCTCTATAACTGGATAACATTTATGCCAACTCATCTTTAGTAAAATTTTGGTGAAAACTAAAATACATGGACTCATTACTGCCGTGTTTCTGCAAGATTGCAAGCTGAAGTGTAACATCACATCCTGTTCTTTCAGAAAAAGTTTGGGTGCCCTTTAATCTTTCATAGTGTCATTGGTAATCACTACCACATCAATCTAAAGTTCAATTCCCTCTAGTAGTTCTTGATATACTTCTTTGAGAGAACTTTGAAGCAAATGGTCTGATAATGTGAGCATTAGCTTGGCAGTCACCTCTTTGACCTCCAACCTACTGCTGGCATAAAGTGTCAGTGATGCTTTTTGGCCTCTTGGTACTGGTTGTTCTTCATTGACAATTTCTTTAGCTCAACGATTTCAATTGTTGGCTTATTGTAACAGGAAGCTATAATATTAGAGGGCTATGCGTTTTTGCGCATTGATGGCACCACCAAGGTTTCTGACCGGGAAAGGATTGTGAAGGTTCTTTTCGCCTTCCCTTTATTCAACCTATGTCATAGAGCTCTCTATCTTTTTTGTTGCTTACACACACTTGAATCCTTCAGGACTTCCAAGAGGGTTGTGGAGCTCCAGTTTTTCTGCTAACCACACAAGTTGGTGGGCTTGGACTTACACTCACCAAGGCAACTCGTGTCATTGTAGTTGATCCTGCATGGAACCCTAGGTATCTGAGCTATGATACGTATCTGTATGTCTGTATCGATTGAAGTTTTCTTGAATGAAGTTTTCAATCTTACACCCTTGTTTTTCTATTTACAGTACAGACAATCAAAGTGTTGATCGTGCTTACCGAATTGGACAGACTAAAAATGTGATTGTATACCGCTTGATGACATCTGCGACCATTGAAGAAAAGATATACAAATTGCAGGTTCAAATATCACTTCTTACCTTCTGGTTGATGCAATTACTAGGAGTATGACCTTTGTATACATGGTTGGTGAAATTTTAGTTACATCCTTCTGTTTCTCTCTATAACAGCATATACCATACTACTAAAATTTGATTTCTAGGTGTAAATTCAGCTAATATTTTTTGTTGACGTAAACGGGAATGTATGTGTTACTTGGATATCCTTTTTACCATGCTATGCACACAACTCTTTTACTTTCATGGACTTCTGAGCCTTGTGGTTTGTGCTTCCATCTGAGAAAATCAATATTTTTTTTTAAAATAAATGTGTGAAAAGAAAGCTAGACTGAATAATGAGATATTATCTTTTTCTTAGGTTTTGAAGGGCGCTCTGTTCAGGACAGCTACGGAGCAAAAAGAGCAAACACGTTACTTCAGCAAGAGTGTACTTGTTCTGATCCCATTTCCTGTCATTGTCTGTTTAATTCCTATTAGATACTTATGCGTGTCCTGTTCTTGCCCTCAGGAGATTCAAGAGCTATTTAGTTTGCCACAACAAGGATTTGATGTTTCCCTCACACATAAGCAGTTGCAAGAAGAGCATGGTCAACAAGTTGTTCTGTAAGAGATCTGTTTTCATTAAACTTCTTTTAGTTGCAGGACAATTAATTTGATCTGGATGGTGCAGTCTTATGTGTCATGTTGTAGATCATTGATGGTTATAATAATAATAATAAATTTATATGCATCATTACATAAATTTGTAATGTTACTGTGGCGACAAATAGGCAGAACCGGCACACCATAAGCCATCGATACTCTGGGAGTTTTGTAGGCGTTTTGATATGCACAAAGCATTCTTTATTTGCAGAAGGCAATAGAATTCAATAGAAACATGCACCTCTTGTCTCCAGATGGATTTCCTGCTTTGCACTAATTCAGTGAAACCTGGTGGGTTTGTTACGCATCTTACAGGGATGAGTCCTTGAGGAAGCATATACAGTTTCTGGAGCAACAAGGAATAGCCGGTGTGAGTCATCACAGCCTCCTATTCTCTAAAACTGCAACCCTGCCCACTCTGAGTGAGAATGATGCACTGGACAGGTTAGTGTTACAGCTTTCAATATTATAGCTATTCATAGATTCATTTCTTGTTACTGAAAGTTTTGAGCGTGTCTCCAGTTCCCTTACCTTGCATTGATGTTATGACATATTTATGATTGTATACTGTTTTTACATGTAGCAAACCTCGGGGCATGCCCATGATGCCCCAGCAATATTACAAGGGATCCTCATCTGACTATGTCGCCAACGGGTAAGGATGGCCATGTTCTCCTTCTCCCTGCATGATTGTACTGTACTGTTTAAACTTTGTGTTTGAATTTTGTGCAGGGCATCTTTTGCGCTGAAGCCAAAGGATGAAAGTTTCACTGTTCGAAACTACATTCCAAGTAACAGAAGCGCAGAGAGTCCTGAAGAGATAAAGGCAAGAATCAACCGGCTTTCACAGACCCTCTCCAACGCTGTAAGTCATCCTGTCACGTGAAACTTGTATACACAGATAGATGAGTGTAAAATAAATTGTTGAATTGAATGTAGGTGCTGTTGTCGAAGCTACCAGATGGTGGTGAGAAGATAAGGAGGCAGATAAATGAGCTGGACGAGAAGCTGACTTCTGCTGAGAAGGGGCTGAAGGAGGGGGGCACTGAAGTGATTTCCTTGGATGACTGATCCAAGACATGGAGAGTCTGTGCTCGGCAAAAGTAAAGTGTTTTGAATAGCTTTAGTCACTGGGTTGTGACTAGCATCAATCAAGTCTGCTCTTTTTGCTGCATCTCTGGGCTGGGTCTATCGTTTATGCAATACAATGCTTTTTCTGATGATGATTATATGAATAATATAATCCCCAGACAAAGCAGCAACCATTACAGTCAGACAGAGATGCAGAATGCTTGGTGGGTTTGCTTGATCACTCTATAGTCCGTCCGTTCATTGTATAGGCGGCTGAATCAAAATCAGAGGAGAAGGGCGAGCAGGGCGTTAAAGATAGTCTTCTTCTTGGTGATGGCGCTCTGCAGTTGGTCCAGCTCCAGCAGGTGGTGGTTCCTCCTGGTAGTTGTGGCAGCCTCCCAGAGCGGGCCCCAGCACTCTAACCGGTTGTACTTGCGAGAGCTGGAGTGGAAGTGCACCCACACCTTGGCCTCCATCAGCTCCGGCCTGTCGGCGAACAGAGCGGCGTCGCCATGAACCACCGCCTTGAGGACCTTGATGCATGAGACCAGATCCATCAATCATCAGCCTACTGTCTATAAGGTTAAAGTTGGTTAGTTGGAACGCACGTACCAGCGGTAGCTCCTTGGAGAAGACGTAGTATCTGAAACCTGCGGCCAGCTCCTGCAGGAGGTTGGCGCCGCTGACGAAGCAATGCACCTGCAGCGTCATCTCCCCGGCGGTTTCCTTCCACTCTGCCACCACGTCGTCCCTCTGCAGCGTCGACTTGCGCAGCTGCTCGCTACTCATCACGCCCAGCGTCAGGTTCGCCGTCAAGTCGCAGTGGGTCAGAGTGTAGGCTCTGGGGAAAGGAGGCCGGAGCTCCTCCCCGGCGAACTCCACCTTGAGCTTCGCTGCATTGAAGGTCGTGGGAGGTCCCAAAATCTTTGCGGCCTGCAGCAGATGTATATATATCGACACACATTTTAACTAACTAACTAACTAATTAATCAATCAGAACAAAAACCATGCATAGCATACCTACCAGGGAGCAGTAGGCATCCGCTGTCCTGGCGTCGCAGCTGACGACCAAGAGACGCGGCGGGCCACCCATCCTCCTCCTGCTCGCAACGAGCGCGCGGCTACGGGCCGCCATGGATGCTGCTGCCGCCATCTTCAGGGTCAGACGATGCAGGGGCAGCAGGCCAGGCCCCCCTAGCTCTCTCTCATGGTAATGCGGTTGCGGTGTCTCTTCCTCTCTTCTGTTCTTGGTGTTAATGCGGCCGGCGACGTCCAGGAGGGGTGCGGTGTGGAGTACTGGAGGAGGAGAGGAGAGCTGGGGAGGGAGGGACGTGGCCGCTGCGCCGGTTTGTGGCTGTGGAAGCCTGGAAGGAAGGAAGAAGGTTGACGGGGCACCAAGCGGCCCTCCCTCCAGCCACGGGAGACAGCTGGCATGTTTCTACTGGCTGTCCTGTCCCAATAAGGATAACGGCACTGACGACGACTTGAACGACTCTAGGCAAGGAGGCTCCAGACGACTTCAGGTAGGGAACAGAGGATCTAGCTCCAAGCAATGTTAGAGTTGGTGTCAATGAACCAAGGGTATTCTTCCATCTACTATTTTTCAATTTAACTCTAACAAACAAGTGCTAGTTTCAATCTGTAGACACAATTTAACTAACTGCGATTTTTTTGTGATTCATAGGCAAATAGCATCAAAATTGAAAATCATGGTTAGAGTTGAATCGTATTTTAGTTTGCTGGAGGCCCCAAAGCAATATTGCAAAGATAGCTATAATTTGTTGCAGCCAGTTAATGACATTGCTCAACATCGTATATGGGGGTCTAAGAAATACTTAACACTATGGTGTGAGTGCAGCGATGATGAAGTGTATGTTGAGATTAAAAGTGACGAAAATTTGCTGGATTGGTTCCAATTGAATATAGAGAAGGAAGAAGCGAGTTGCTAAAATCAAAAGTTTTGATAGTCCATTGCAGTTTTCTCCAACCAAACGTAGGTGTCATCCTATGTTGTATTGCTGATGATGTCTATATGCTTGAGAGCTTGAGCCTGAGAGTGTCCGTGTTCATTGAAAGAGAAATAGGGTTTAAACCTTTTTCTAAATGATTTTGGTGGTTTAATGTCCAACACAAATTAATTGGACTAACTAGTTTGCTTTAGATTATATATTCTATAGATGCTAAAGGTTCAACACAAACCAATAAAAAGATCTAAGTTAGGGTTCAAAAGAAAAGAGCAAAAGAAACCGAAGAGAACCCTGGTCTGGCACACCGGACTGTCCGGTGTGCCACCAGACAGTGTCCGGTGCACCGGGGGCCGCACAGTTTAAACTCTTCACCTTCGGGTTTCTCAGACGCCGCTTCACTATAATTCACCGGACTGTCCGGTGTGACAGCGGAGCAACGGCTAGCGAGCGCAACGGTCGACTCCAAGGGTCGTCTGCAACGTGAACAGTGCGCGGACAGTTCGCGCAGAGTCAGAACAGCGCCAGAAGGCGCACCGGACAGTGAACAGTGCCTGTCCGGTGCCCCAAGATGTCAGAGCTCCAACGGTCGAAACCGTCAGAACCCTAACGGTTGGGTGATGTGGCTAGCGCACCGACTGTCCGGTGCGCCCATCGACAGACAGCCTCCCCAACGGTTGGATTGGTGGTTGGGACTATAAATACCCCCAACCACCACCACTCCAAGCATCCAAGTTTTTCAGACATTTCATTCAATACAAGAGCTAGTGCAATCAATACAAGACACAATTCAAAAGAATCAAAGTCTCTCCAAGTCCCAAATACACTCCAAACACCTAGTGACTAGAGAGAGTTTTGCTCGTGTTCTTTGAGCTCTTATTCTTGGATCGCTTTCTTCTTCCCCATTCTTGTTCTTCAAGCACTTGTAATCAAAGCAAGAGACACTAAGTTTGTAGTGGTCCTTGTGGGGTCTAAGTGACCCATTTGATTAAGGAGAAAGCTCACTCGGTCTAAGTGACCGTTTGAGAGAGGGAAAGGGTTGAAAGAGACCCGATCTTTGTGACCACCTCAACGGGGAGTAGGTTCTCAAGAACCGAACCTCGGTAAAACAAATCACCGTGTCATCCGCTTTACTTGCCTTGATTTATTTTTCACCCTCTCTCTCGGACTCGAATTTATTTCTAACGCTAACTCCGGCTTGTAGTTGTGCTTAATTTCTATAGATTTCAGTTTCCACCTATCCACCCCCCTCTAGGCGACTTTCAATTGGTATCAGAACATGATACTTCATTAGAGTTTAACCACTCGAAGTGATGTCGGGAGGATCCGCCAAGAGGGAGATGGAAACGACCACAAGCCACGAGAAGGCTCCATCAAGGGAGTCCGGCGCCGAAGGAAGGGATGAATCACCTCCCCGCGTCAAGTCGCACCGGAGTGGCGACAAGAAGAAGAAGATGAAGAAAGTAGTCTACTACGAGACCGATTCCTCGTCGCCCTCCACCTCCAGCTCCGACACTTCATCCGTCACTTCTAAGCACCATGAGCGCAAAAAGTTTAGTAAGATCCCCCCTACGCTATCCCCGCATTTCTAAACGCACTCCTTTACTTTCCGTCCCATTAGGCAACCCACCGGTTTTTGACGGTGAAGATTATTGTATGTGGAGTGATAAAATGAGGCATCATCTAACCTCACTCCACGCTAGCATTTGGGACATTGTTGAGTTTGGAGCGCAGGTACCATCCGTGGGGGATGAAGGCTACGACTCGGACGAGGTCGCCCAAATCTGACACTTCAACTCCCAAGCCACTACTATACTCCTCGCCTCTTTATGTCGAGAGGAGTATAATAAGGTGCAAGGGTTGAAGAGTGCCAAGGAGATTTGGGACATGCTAAAGACCGCACACGAAGGGGATGAGATGACCAAGATAACCAAGCGAGAGACGATCGAGGGGGAGCTCGATCGATTCATCCTCAACCAAGGAGAGGAGCCACAAGCAATGTACAACCGGCTCAAAACCTTGGTCAACCAAGTGCGTAACCTCAGGAGCACCAAATGGGATGACCATGAAATGGTCAAGGTTATTTTAAGATCACTTGTTTTTCATAATCCTACACAAGTTCAATTAATTTGTGGTGATCCTAGATATAAGCTAATGTCTCCCGAGGAGGTTATAGGAAAGTTTGTGAGCTTTGAGTTGATGATCAAAGGCTCCAAACAAATCGTCGAGCAAGGCGGCACCTCCACACCCGAGGTGCAACCCGTCGCATTCAAAACGACAGAGGAAAAGAAAGAAGAGTCTACATCAAGTAGGCTCCCCATCGACGCCTCCAAGATCGACAACGAGAAAATGTCGCTCATCATCAAGAGCTTTCGCCAAATCCTCAAACAAAGGAGGGAGAAGGATTACAAACCCCGCTCCAAGAAAGTGTGCTACAAATGTGGTAAGCCCGATCATTTTATTGCTAAATGTCCATTATCTAGTGATAGTGGCAGGGGCGACGACAAGAAGGGAAAGAGAAAGGAAAAGAAAATATACTACAAGAAGAAGGGCGGCGATGCCCAAGTATGTCGGGAATGGGACTCCGATGAGAGCTCCACCGACTCCTCCTCCGACGAGGACGCCGCCAACATCACCGTTAACAAGGGCCTCCTCTTCCCCAACGTCGGCCACAAGTGCCTCATGGCAAAGGACGGCAAAAAGAAGAAGGTAAAATCTAGAGCCTCCACTAAATATACAACATCTAGTGATGAGGGTAGCTCTAGTGAAGATGAGGATGATTTGCTTAGTCTTTTTGCCAACCTTAACATGCAAAAAAGGAAAAACTAAATGAATTGATAGGTGCTATTCATGAGAAGTATGAACTCTTGGATAGCCAAGAGGAATTCCTTATTAAGGAAAACAAAAAGAATGTTAAGGTGAAAATGTTTATGCTCTCGAAATAGAGAAATGTGAAAAATTGACTAGTGAGCTTAGCATTTGCCATGACACTATCTCCAACCTTAGAATTGAAAATGCAAATTTGATTGCTAAGGTTGAAAAGAGAAATGTTTGTGATGATTCAATTGCCAATCTTAAAAATGACAATGCTAGTTTAATTGCTAAGATTGACAAATTGAATGTGTCGGTACCCTGAAACAAGGGTACCCCTTACTATAGTATGAAGACACGGTGCCCACGCGGCTATCTCTAGTCGCGTGGTAAGCAGCGCCCGACCCCACCACATGGACAGCTCCGGGGCCGCCACGTGGCTGGAGAAGATGATATACTCCAAGGTATCAGCAGCAAGTCCGGACCCCCATGGGAAAGTGTCGGACCCCTGTACGAACGGACCGGACCTCCGGGTAAGGTCTAGGACCTCCATGGGCACAAGACGGACCCCTCTATGTGAGGTCCGGGCCACTCATAGCAGGGTCCCAGGATTCTGGGACGAATAATACCCAGGCCTCAATCAGGGTCAGGCGGTGGTCCGAAGCCGACACGTGTCCAGGCCGTACTGTATATGCTTCTGCTCCCCGCTCAGGCGGAGCCCCGATGCTGCCACGTGGCACGGTACACGTGACGTAAGCCAACGAGCAAAGCCTGACGTAAGACTTCCGGGCCGCGCGGCCTCTGCATTTATTGCGGATAAGACACGCCGCCTGTCTATTCCACTGGACGGTGATGTGCCGCCTCGGCATTTAATAAGCCCTGCCACTCTGCTGGCAGGCGATGTGCCGCCTCAGCATTTAATGAGCCCTGTCACTCCGCTGGCGGACGGTGACCAAACCATCCCGCAGGCGGCGTTCCTGTCCATTCCCGTGGCAGGCGGCACGTCCATACTGCCGCATACGCTACGCTCATCATGACTCGCGCGTTACCGAGGAAGCAGCCGCGACATATCAATACTATATGCACTACGGACATTATGGCACTCGGAGATCACCCTAGCGTTACAGGCATTAGTTACTTCCTTCCATTTTGCCCTTGGGCCCACATGTCGGGGCTCAGTACCCTTGTATGTGCCCCCCTTGAGCTATAATAGGGAGGGCACACTACGTTACAAGGCAGCTTCACTTGGACCCATCTTAGACACTCACAAGCTCTCAAGCTTTCAAACACTCTCAATACAACACACAGTGGAGTAGGGTATTACGCTCCAGCGGCCCGAACCACTCTAAGTCCTTGTGTCTCCTTGTGTTCTTCCCGAGTTCATCTAACAGGCAAAATGCTTAGGCCCCCTCCTCATCTAAGGATTTAGGGCGGGTGCGTTCCGCCACCCGGCCGGAGAATTTCCTCTCCGACAGAATGAATCTATTTCTAGCCTTAAGATTGAGAATAATAAATTAATTGCTAAGGCTAAGG
Source organism: Zea mays (assembly GCF_902167145.1). Lineage (NCBI taxonomy): Eukaryota > Viridiplantae > Streptophyta > Magnoliopsida > Poales > Poaceae > Zea > Zea mays. The sequence goes on from NC_050097.1 coordinate 28,075,139, forward strand.
ATTTGAATGTTTACAATGATTCTATTTCCTGTCTTAGAAATGAGAATGCTACTTTATATGCTAAGATAGAGGAATTAAGGTCTTGCAAACCCTCTACTTCTACTGTTGAACATATTTCTATTTGCACTAGATGTAGAGACATTAATGTTGATGCTATCCATGATCACCTAGCTTTAATTAAAAAACAAAATGATCACATAACTCAACTAACTGCTAAAATTACTGAGCATGAGATAGAGAACGAAAAATTTAAATTTGCTAGAAGCATGCTCTATAATGGGAGACACCCTGGCATTAAGGATGGCATTGGTTTCCAACAGGGAAGCAATGTCAAGCTTAATGCCCCCAAGAAATTGTCTAATTTTGTTAAGGGTAAGGCTCACATGACTCAGGATAATGAGGGTTACATTGTATATCTTGCTGGTTATCCTGAGCACAAGATTAGGAGAATTCATGCTAAGAAGACTCATTCTGTTTCCCATCATACTTTTATGTATAAGAATGAAGCTTCTAGCTCTAGGCATTCTACCCATGTTAAAATGCCTAAAAAGAAATCTCCTATTGCATCAAATGATCATAACATTTCATTTAAGACTTTTGATGCTGCTTATGTGCTTACTAACAAATCTAGCAAAGTAGTTGCCAAATATGTTGGGGACAAACACAAGGGCTCCAATACTTGTGTTTGGGTACCCAAGGTGCTTGTTTCTAATGTGAAAGGACCTAAGACCGTTTGGGTACCTAAGAACAAGGCCTAAACTTGTTTTGTAGGTTTATGCATCCGGGGGCTCAAGTTGGATCATTAATAACGGATACACAAACCACATGACACGGGAGAAAATGATGTTCTCCTCCTACGAGAAAAACGAAGATCCCCAAAGAGCTATCACATTCGGGGATGGAAACCAAGGTTTGGTCAAAGGACTTGGTAAAATTGCTATATCTCCTGACCATTCCATTTCCAATGTTTTCTTGTAGATTCTTTAGATTATAACTTGCTTTCAGTTTCTCAATTATGCAAAATGGGCTAAAACTGTCCTTTTACAAATGTAGGTGTTACTATCTTTAGAAGAAGTGATGATTCAGTGGCATTTAAGGGAGTATTAGAGGGTCAGCTATACTTAGTTGATTTTAATAGAGCTAAACTCGATACTTGCTTAATTGCTAAGACTAATATGGGTTGGATCTGGCATCGCCGACTAGCCCATGTTGGGATGAAGAATCTTCACAAGCTTCTAAAGGGAGAACATGTTTTGGGACTAATAAGTGTTCATTTTGAGAAAGACAGAGTTTGTAGCGCATGTCAAGCAGGGAAGCAAGTTGGTACCCACCATTCACACAAGAACATCATGACAACCGACAGGCCGCTTGAGCTACTCCACATGGATTTATTCGGCCCGATCGCTTACATAAGCATCAACGGGAGTAAGTATTGTCTTGTAATTATAGATGATTATTCTCGCTTCACTTGGGTATTCTTTTTGCAGGAAAAATCTCAAATCCAAGAGAATTTAAAGGGATTCTTGAGACGAGCTCAAAACGAGTTCGGATTAAGGATCAAGAAGATAAGAAGCGACAACGGGACAGAGTTCAAGAACTCTCAAATAGAAGGATTTCTTGAGGAGGAGGGAATCAAGCATGAGTTCTCTTCTCCCTACACACCTCAACAAAATGGTGTAGTGGAGAGGAAGAATAGAACTCTATTGGACATGGCGAGGACCATGCTTGATGAGTACAAGACTCCAGACCGGTTTTGGGCTGAGGCGATTAACACTGCCTGCTACTCCATCAACCGGTTATATCTTCACCGAATCCTCAAGAAGACATCATATGAACTCCTCACCGGTAAAAAGCCCAATGTTTCATATTTTAGAGTCTTTGGTAGCAAATTCTTTATTCTTGTTAAAAGAGGTAGAAAATCGAAATTTGCTCCTAAGGTTGTAGAAGGCTTTTTACTTGGTTATGACTCAAACACAAGGGCATATAGAGTCTTCAACAAATCCACTGGACTAGTTGAAGTTTCTTGTGACATTGTGTTCGATGAAACTAATGGCTCTCAAGTAGAGCAAGTTGATCTTGATGAGCTAGATGATGAAGAGGCTCCATGCGTCACGCTAAGGAAAATGTCCATTGGGGATGTATGTCCTAAGGAATCCGAAGAGCCTCCACAAGCACTAGATCAACCATCATCTTCAAATCAAGCATCTCCACCAACTCAAGATGAGGTTCAGGCTCAAGACAATGAAGAAGATGATCAAGAAGATGAGCCACCTCAAGAGGAGAGCAATGATCAAAGGGAGATGACCATGACAAAGACAAGGAAGATGATTAAGAAGAACAGGGTCAAAGACCGCCTCACCCAAAAGTCCACCAAGCGATTCAAAGAGATTACCCCGTGAACTCCATCCTCGGTGATATTCATAAGGGGTAACCACTCGATCTCATGTTGCTCATTTTTGTGAACAATACTCTTTTGTGTCTTCTATTGAGCCATACAGGGTGGAAGATGCATTAAGAGATTCGGATTAGGTGTTGGCAATGCAAGAGGAACTCAACAACTTCACGAGGAATGAGGTATGACATCTTGTTCCATGTCCTAACCAAAATGTTGTAGGAACCAAGTGGGTATTCCGCAACAAGCAAGACGAGCATGGTGTGGTGACAAGGAACAAAGCTCGACTTGTAACCAAGGGATATTCACAAGTCAAAGGTTTGGATTTCGGTGAAACCTATGCACCTGTAGCTAGGCTTGAATCAATTCTCATATTACTTGCCTATGCTACTTACCATGGCTTTAACCTTTACCAAATGGACGTGAAAAGTGCCTTCCTCAATGGACCAATCAAGGAAGAGGTCTATGTTGAGCAACCTCCCGGCTTTGAAGATAGTGAGTACCCTAACCATGTGTATAAACTCTCAAAGGCGCTTTATGGGCTCAAGCAAGCCCCAAGAGCATGATATGAATGCCTGCGAGATTTCCTTATCACTAATGGCTTCAAAGTCGGTAAAGTCGATCCTACACTCTTTACTAAAACCATTGCAAATGATTTGTTTGTATGCCAAATTTATGTTGATGATATCATATTTGGGTCTACTAACAAATCTACTTGTGAAGAGTTTAGTAGGATAATGATTCAAAAATTCGAGATGTCTATGATGGGGGAGTTGAAGTATTTCCTAGGATTTCAAGTTAAGCAACTCCAAGAGGGCACCTTCATCAGTCAAACCAAGTATATACAAGACATACTTACCAAGTTTGGAATGAAGGATGCCAAGCTCATCAAGACACCCATGGGAACTAATGGGCATCTCGACATCGACACAGGAGGTAAATCCGTAGATCAAAAGGTATATCGGTCGATGATAGGATCTTTACTCTATTTATGTGCATCTCGACCGGATATTATGCTTTCCGTATGCATGTGTGTAAGGTTCCAAGCCGATCCTAAGGAAGTTCACCTTAGGGCCGTGAAAAGAATCATGAGATATTTAGTTTATACACCTAAGTTTGGTCTTGGTACCCCAAGGGATCCACCTTTGATTTAATAGGATATTCAGATGCTGATTGGGCATGGTGTAAAATTGATAGGAAGAGCACATCAGGGACTTGTCAGTTTCCGGGAAGATCTCTGGTGTCTTGGGCTTCAAAGAAACAAAACTCCGTAGCTCTTTCTACCGCCGAAGCCGAGTACATTGTAGCAGGCCATTGTTGCGCACAATTACTTTGGATGAGGCAAACCCTTAAGGACTATGGCTACAAATTGAGCAAAGTCCCTCTCCTATGTGATAATGAGAGTGCAATCCGCAATGGCGGATAATCCCGTTGAACACAGCCACACTAAACACATAGCCATTCATTATCACTTTTTGAGGGATCACCAACAAAGGGGGATATCGAGATAGCTTATGTTAGTACTAAAGAACAATCAGCCGATATCTTTACCAAACCATTAGATGAGAAAACCTTTACCAAACTTAGGAATGAGCTAAACATTCTTGATTCTCAGAATTTTGATTGAAATATTGCAGACATAGCTCATTTATGTACCTTTGATCATATCTCTTTTATGTCTACGACTAATATGTTTTCAAGTATATTTCTATGCTAAGTCGTAGATTGAAAGGGAAATGGAGTCTTCGGCGAAGACAAGGCTTCCACTCCACTCTATCGGTATTATTTACCCTTCACCGTCACTCCGCACCACTCTCAATTGGTATAATATTCACTCATATTTATTTGTACCATTGAGGAGAAAGTAACGTGGGCTCTCAAAAGACTCTGTTTTTGGCGATTAATGCCAAAGGGGGAGAAATATTAAGCCCAAAGCAAAAGGACCGCACCACCAAACTTCAAAAATAATTTTCGAAATGATGAATTATGTTTATCTTTTCAATTGGTATCTAAAATATTTGATCTTCTTTCAATTGGTAAAACCCTCTTGAACACTAAGAGGAGAATTTCATTCAGGGGGAGTTTTGTTTAAGTCAAAGGAAAAACATTTGAAACAGGGGGAGAAAATCTCAAATCTTGAAAATGCTTCTAGCAATCTTATTCATATATCTTTGACTATTTGCAAAAGGACTGAAAAATTTTCCGAAAGAATTTGAAAAAACAAAACATGTGGTGCAAATGTGGTCCAAAATGTTAAATAAAAGAAAGCAATCCATGCATATCTAGTGAAAGTAAAAATTGGTTTAATTCCAAGCAATCTTTGCACTTGCCTTATGCAAACTAGTTCAATTCTGCACTTATATATTTGCTTTAATTTGTGTTGGCATCAATCACCAAAAAGGGGGAGATTGAAAGGGAAATAAGGCTTAAACCTTTTCCTAAATGATTTTGGTGGTTGAATGCACAACACAAATTAATTGGACTAACTAGTTTGCTCTAGATTATATATTCTACAGGTGCTAAAGGTTCAACACAAACCAATAAAAAGATCTAAGTTAGGGTTCAAAAGAAAGGAGCAAAAGAAACCGAAGAGAACCCTGGTCTGGCACCCCCAGACAGTGTCCGGTGCACCAAGGGCCGTACAATCTGAACTCTTCACCTTCGGGTTTCTCAGACGCCGCTCCGCTATAATTCACCGGACTGTCCGGTGTGACAGCGGAGCAACGGCTAGCGAGCGCAACGTTCGACTCCAACTGTCGCCTGCAACGTGAACAGTGCGCAGACAGTTCGCGCAGAGTCAGAGCAGTGCCAAAAGGCGCACCAGACAGTGAACAGTGTCTGTCCGATGCCCCAAGATGTCAGAGCTCCAACGGTCGAAACCGTCAGAACCCTAACGGTTGGGTGACGTGGCTGGCGCACCGGACTGTCCGGTGCGTCCATCGACAGACAGCCTCCCCAACAGTTGAATTGGTGGTTGGGGCTATAAATAGCCCCCAACCACCACCACTCCAAGCATCCAAGTTTTTCAGACATCTCATTCAATACAAGAGCTAGTGCAATCAATACAAGACACAATTCAAAAGAATCAAAGCCTCTCCAAGTCCCAAATACACTCCAAACACCTAGTGACTAGAGAGAGAGTTTTGCTCGTGTTCTTTGAGCTCTTGTTCTTGGATCGCTTTCTTCTTCCCCATTCTTGTTCTTCAAGCACTTGTAATCAAAGCAAGAGACACTAAGTTTGTAGTGGTCCTTGTGGGGTCTAAGTGACCCATTTGATTAAGGAGAAATCTCACTCGATCTAAGTGACCGTTTGAGAGAGGGAAAGGGTTGAAAGAGACCCGATCTTTGTGACCACCTCAATGGGGAGTAGGTTCTCAAGAACCGAACCTCGGTAAAACAAATCATCGTGTCATCCGCTTTACTTGCCTTGATTTATTTTTCACCCTCTCTCTCGGACTCAAATTTATTTCTAACGCTAACCCCATCTTGTAGTTGTGCTTAATTTCTATAAATTTCAGTTTCTGCCTATCCACCCCCCTCTAGGCGACTTTCATTCATATCACGTGTGCCTTCTCCTTTTATAGTCCAAGGAAGCCATGTACAGGGGTGCTGAGTTCTGATAGACGGGTCCCGCGATCTAGTATTAAATATGTACAACATGAAGTCTTTAATGTTGTGGCAGATGTAGATTGAAAGGGAAATTGACTTACACCTTTTCCTAATTGATTTTGGTGGTTGAATTGCCCAACACAAATAATTGGACTAACTAGTTTGCTCTAGAATATAAATTCTACAGGTGCCAAAGGTTCAACACAAACCAATCCAGAGAACAAGTTAGGCTTCAAAAGAAAGGAGCAAAAAGGAAACCGAAGGCTGCCCTGGTCTGGCGCACCGAACTGTCTGGTGTACCACCGGGCAGTGTCCGGTGCACCAGGGTGAATCAGCTCAAACTCTTCGGCTTCGGGTTTCCCAGGCGCAGCTCCGCTATAATTCACCAGATTGTCCGGTGTGCGACCGGACTGTCCGGTGCACCAGCGGAGCAACGGCTATCTGCGTGCAACGGTCGACTCTCCAAAGTGAACAGTGCAATTCAGATGTCAGAGCAGAAGGTCAGAGGGGCACCGTACTGTCTGGTGTGACACCAGACTGTCCGGTGCCACATGAGGACAAAGCCTCCAACAGTCGACCAGCTCCAAGGCCTAACGACAAGATGACGTGGCGGCGCACCGGACACTGTCCGGTGGCGCACCGGACTGTCTGGTGCGCCCATCGCAAGCAGCCTTCTCCAACGGCTACAATTTGGTTGGTGGCTATAAATACCACCCCAACCGGCCACTTCAAGGTGTGGGAGCCCAAGCAACATTCCAAGTCATCTAGTTGACATACTCAAGCCCTTCCAACCACCTTTATTCATTGGTTCTCATTTAGTGGAGCAACACTTTACAAGAAAGAACTTGTGTTATTGCTCTTCTCATCTAAGCCTTCTTGATTTATTCTCATAGACTTATTAGTAGTATTGATTTATCAATTCCGCATTATTTGAAAGCAATACTCCTTACAAGCAAAGGACTTAGTTTTTATACTCCGATAATCGTGAATCTTGTTCTAACCACTAATCAAGGGATCTAGTTGGGTGTAAAGTTTTAATTTTCAGGTTTCGCCTATCCACCCCCCTCTAGGCGACTTTTAATTGGTATCGGAGCAAGGCACTTCATATTGAGTCTAATAACTCGAAGTGATGGCTCATAGAAGATCCCAAAAGAACAAGAAGACAACTCCGAAGGAGAACAAGGAGGTAACTCTTGAGATATTACTTTCCGATTGTTCTAATTATGATTCATGGTCTACTAGAGTGATAAATGCTTTTAGGACCGTAGATCCTCAATTATAACAAATTTTAGACAAGAGTATCATTCCTTCTAACTATGCTAGGGAAAATGCCTCCGAAGAAGATTTAAAATGTATACACTTAAACTATCTAGCTTATGACACCTTAAGTAAATCCCTTAGCAAAGAAGATTATCATGCCTTCATAATAAAATACGATAAACCTATTTGTGATGTGCATGATATTTGGACTAGAATTAAAAGCAAATTTGATGAGTCCAAACATGATAGTTCATTTTGTGCTTCGACTTCCTTTGGTCTTTGTGATACTAACCCTTGCAAGGAAGAAGAAGAAAATGATCGATGGAGACCAAACGATGAATCCACCTCTCCAAGAGGTTTGTCTTCCCATTTTGATTCCCACATATGTTGTGTGGCTAATGAAAATGATAGCGGAAGCACAAACGAGGATGAGGAGGAAGAAAGAAGCTTCATGCAACTCTACGCTCGCCTAAACCAAGAAGATAAGGCGGTCATGCTCAAACTTCTAGAAAGAGCGAGAGAGCAAAGCGAAGCTTGTCAAAGGCTAGAAAATGTTCTCTCCATGAAAATGCTATACTTTGACGAGTTGACTAAAGAACATGAGGAGCTAAAATGCTCTCATGTTGATTTGGTTCAAAGATATGAAACTATTTCAATTGAGCAAGATAACACTTTACATTGTATCGCTCAATTAGTAAATAGGAATGCCTTGCTTAAGGACCAAGTAGAAAAGCTAAAAGATGAAAATCTAGCTTTTCAAGAAAAATATGATATGCTTCTTTGTTCTCATAAAAATCTTATGGATGATCATATCATATTAAATATTGCTCATGAGGTTGTGATAGAAAACTTAAAATCCCAACAAACTCACTCATGCACATGTATTCAAATTGAAACTATATCACCATGTGATAATGCTTGTTGTCCGTCGACAAGCAAATCTTCCTTTGAGCTAAAATTTGCAAGAACAAAAGATGACACACATCAAAAGCTCAAAGAAGAAAATGAGAGGCTAAAGATGAGCTTGACACAACTAAAAGGGAAGTGCATTGCTCAACCTTCTCAAGATAACCGTGATCACATGGTGAAGAAGCTTGAGACGGGAACAACCGTGGCATGCACTAAAACCCTTAAAGAAAATGTCAAGGACTTGAGGATTTCCAAGAGGAGGGAACAAAAGAAGAAAATCAATACCTCTTCCAAAAGCCTCAACCATGCCTCCATACAAGGTAACATCCAAGGTAACAATCAAGTCACACTTCATACTAAGAGAAGTAAGAAGTGTAGTGAATGCTTTGAAAAGGGACACTCGATTAGGTCATGTTGAAAGGGAAATGTGCCTTTGGGCCATTTCTAAGTATTTTGGTGATTGAGTGCAAACACAAGTGCTTAAAAGTGAAAATATGCCCATGGATGAACAAAGTGCAAATCACAAGTAAAGGTATGTTTCTAAGCCTTAGTATATTGGTTTTGTGTACTAATATTCTTGTCTAAGTGTTAGAAACAGGAAAAAGAAGAAGAGAGGAGAGTTGGCTGTGTACAGCCAAAGGGCTGTTTCGGGCTGGGGCACCGGACTGTCCGGTGTGCACCGGACAGTGTCCGGTGCGCCAGCCAGCGCGGAGCAAACCAGCCACTCTCGGGTTTTTCTCTGGCGACTTCGGCTAAAATTCACCGGACTGTCCGGTGTGCACCGGACTGTCCGGTGAGCCAACGGTCGGCCGGGCCAACGGTCGGCCGCGCGATCGGCGCGCGACACGTGGCCGAGCCAACGGTCGGAAAGGGGCACCGGACTGTCCGGTGCGCACCGGACATGTCCGGTGCACCAACTGTGCGCAGATCTGCATCAGACAGCAACGGTCAGAAGCACTGTTTATGGAAACAAATCGGGCACCGGACAGTGTCCGGTGTGCACCGGACTGTCCGGTGCGCCACGAGACAGAAGGCAAAGATGGCCTTCCAGATTTGTTCCCAACGGCTCCTAGCTGCCTTGGGGCTATAAAAGGGACCCCTTGGCGCATGGAGGAGTACACCAAGCATTCCTACAACATCTCTAAGCACCAAGACATCGATTTCGCGCACTCTTTTCATTGTGATAGCACATAGAGCTCTAGTGGAGTGGTGAACTCATTGTGTTGTGTTGCAAGCTCTTTGTGCGACTTGTGTGCGTGTTGTTGCTCTGATCTTTTGAAGTCTTGTGTGCGTTGCTATTCCCCCTTTACTCCGTGATTCTTTGTGAACATCTTAAGTGTAAGGGCGAGAGGCTCCAAGTTGTGGAGATTCCTCGCAAACGGGATATTGAGAAGAAAAGCATAACACTGTGGTATTCAAGTTGATCATTGGATCACTTGAGAGGAGTTGAGTGCAACTCTCGTCCGTTGGGACGCCACAACGTGGAGTAGGCAAGTTTTGTACTTGGCCGAACCACGGGATAAATCACCGTGTCATCTCTGTGTTGAACTTCTTGTGATTATCATATTGTGCAAGATCTTCGCTCTAGCCACTTGGCATTAACTGTGCTAACACTTAATCAAAGTTTTGTGGCTTAAGTTTTTAAGATTTACAGGATCACCTATTCACCCCCCCCCTCTAGGTGCTCTCAATTGGTATCAGAGCAGTTCTCTTCAAGAAAGGGACTAACCGCCCGAAGAGATGGATCCTAAGGGGAAAGGAATTGTGATCAACGACAAGGAGAAGGAGTCCTTCGTCCACGAGCCAAGGGATGACAAGTCCAATGACTCGGGCTCGGGCCACAAGCGAAAAGATGGGAAGAAGAAGAAGACAAGACGCATCAAGGAGATCGTCTACTACGACAGTGATGAGTCCTCTTCTTCCCAAAAGGACGACGACAACGACTACAGGAAGACGGTCAATTCGAACTTCTCATTTGATTATTCTCGTATTCCACAAAGTTCGAATTCGCATTTGCTTCCCATTCCACTTGGCAAGCCTCCTCACTTTGATGGAGAGGACTACGGATTTTGGAGTCACAAAATGCGTACTCACCTATTTTCTCTCCATCCAAGCATTTGGGAGATTGTGGAAAGTGGAATGAAATTTGATAGCTCGGATAGCCCTTCATTTATTAATGAACAGATCCATAAAAATGCACAAGCTACTACTGTGTTGCTAGCCTCTTTGTGCAGGGACGAGTATCACAAGGTGAGCGGCTTGGACAATGCCAAGCAGATTTGGGACACCCTCAAGATCTCTCATGAGGGGAATGATGTCACCTTACTCACCAAGATGGAGTTGGTGGAGGGCGAGCTCGGACGATTCGCGATGATAAGGGGCGAGGAGCCAACACAAACATACAACCGGCTCAAGATCCTTATCAACAAAATAAGGAGCTACGGAAGCACGCGATGGACGGATCACGACGTCGTCCGCCTAATGCTAAGGTCATTTACCGTTCTTGATCCTCACTTGGTGAACAATATTCGTGAAAATCCCAGGTACACCAAGATGTCGCCCGAAGAAATTCTTGGAAAATTTGTAAGCGGGCGAATGATGATCAAGGAGGCAAGGTACGTGGACGACGCTTTGAATGGTCCGATCAACGAGCCGCAACCCCTTGCTCTCAAGGCAACAAGAAGCAAGGAAGCACTACCCAGCAAGGTGGTGCAAATTGAGGCGGCCGGTCTTAATGATGAAGAGATGGCTCTCATCATCAAGAGATTCAAGACGGTGCTAAGGGGTCGCAATGGACAGCCAAGCAAGACTAAGACCAAGGGAAAGCGATCATGCTTCAAATGCGGTAAGCTTGGTCATTTTATTGCTAACTGTCCGGATAATGAAAGTGACCAGGAAAAGGGGAACAAAAGGGAGAAGAAGAAGCACTACAAGAAGGCCAAGGGTGAGGCACACATCGGAAAGGAGTGGGATTCGGACTGCTCCTCCTCCGACTCCGACAATGAAGGACTCGCCGCCACCGCCTTCAACAAGTCATCCCTCTTCCCCAACGAGCGTCATACTTGCCTTATGGCAAGGGAGAAGAAGGTAAGTACTCGAGACACCACTTATGCTTCTTCTAGTGATGATGATTCTAGTGACGATGATGAAATAGACTATTCTAGTTTATTTAAAGGTCTAGATAGAATTACAATTGGCAAAATTAATGAATTAATTGATGCATTGAATGAGAAGGATAAACTCTTAGAGAAACAAGAGGATTTATTGTATGAAGAGCATGATAAATTTTTAGAAGCTCAAAAATCTCATGCTCTAGAAGTTAAAAGAAATGAGATGCTTACTTGTGAATTATCTTCATGCCATGAGACAATTTCTAAATTAAAGAGCATTAATGATGAGTTGAATGCTAAGATAGAAATAGCTAGTAAATCAACAACTTGTGTAGAAAATGTTGTTATTTGCAATAGATGTAAAGAATTTGATATTGATGCTTGTAGTGAACACATAGACTCTATTGCAAAGTTAAATAATGAAGTGGCTAGTCTTAATGCCCAACTTAAGACTAGCAAAAGTGAATTTGATAAGTTAAAATTTGCAAGGGATGCCTATACAATAGGAAGACATCCCTCAATTAAGGATGGGCTTGGCTTCAAGAGGGAAGCCAAGAACTTAACAAGCCATAAGGCTTCCATTCCCGCCAAGGAGAAAGGGAAGGCCCCTATGGCTACTAGTGCTAAAAGGAACCATGCATTTTTGTATCATGATAGAAGACAAACTAGAAATGTAAATAGGAGTCATGATGCTTTTGATTCATATGTTTATGATTCTCATGCCATGGTTGCTCCTAGTTCTTCTTATGTGAATGATAGAAATGTTACTAGGAGAAATGTTGTTCCTAAAAGAAATGCTATTCATTATGTGCCTAGAAGGAATGTTATTCATGCTCCTAGGAAAGTAGCAAATGAACCTTCTACAATTTATTGTGCTTTAAATACTTCCTTTGCAATTTGTAGAAAGGGTAAGAAGGTGATTGCTAGGAAGTTAGGGGCAAAATGCAAGGGTGATAAAACTTGCATTTGGGTCCCTAAGGAAATTGTGACTAACCTTGTAGGACCCAACAAGAGTTGGGTACCTAAGTCCCAAGCCTAAATTTGTCTTGCAGGTTTATGCATCCGGGGGTTCAAGCTGGATTATCGACAGCGGATGCACAAACCATATGACGGGGGAGAAGAAGATGTTCACCTCCTACGTCAAGAATAAAGATTCCCAAGGCTCAATTGTATTCGGTGATGGGAATCAAGGCAAGGTAAAAGGTTTAGGTAAAATTGCAATTTCTAATGAGCACTCTATTTCAAATGTGTTTTTAGTAGAGTCTCTTGGTTATAATTTACTATCTGTTAGTCAATGATGCAACATGGGCTATAACTGTCTATTCACAAATGTAGATGTGTCTGTCTTTAGAAGGTGTGATGGTTCACTAGCATTTAAGGGTGTATTAGACGGCAAACTTTACTTAGTTGATTTTGCAAAAGAAGAAGCCAGTCTAGATGCATGCTTAATGGCTAAGACTTGCATGGGCTGGCTGTGGCATCGCCGCTTAGCACATGTGGGGATGAAGAACCTCCACAAGCTTCTAAAGGGAGAACACGTGTTAGGTCTAACCAATGTTCATTTCAAAAAAGATAGACCTTGTGCTGCTTGTCAAGCAGGGAAACAGGTGGGAGGCTCTCATCACACCAAAAATGTGATGACGACATCAAGACCCTTGGAGATGCTGCATATGGACCTCTTCGGACTCGTCGCCTATCTAAGCATAGGAGGAAGTAAGTATGGTTTAGTTATTGTTGATGACTTTTCCCGCTTCACTTGGGTATTCTTTTTGCAGGATAAGTCTGAAACCCAAGGGACCCTCAAGCGCTTCCTCAGGAGAGCTCAAAATGAGTTTGAGCTCAAAGTGAAGAAGATAAGGAGCGACAACGGGTCCGAGTTCAAGAACCTTCAAGTGGAGGAGTTCCTTGAAGAGGAAGGGATCAAGCACGAGTTCTCCGCTCCCTACACACCTCAGCAAAATGGTGTGGTAGAGAGGAAGAACAGGACGCTCATCGATATGGCGAGGACGATGCTCGGAGAATTCAAGACCCCCGAATGCTTTTGGACGGAAGCCGTGAACACGGCTTGCCACGCCATCAACAGGGTCTATCTTCATCGCCTCCTCAAGAAGACGTCGTATGAGCTACTAACCGGTAACAAACCCAACGTATCTTACTTTCGTGTATTTGGGAGTAAGTGCTACATTCTAGTGAAGAAGGGTAGAAATTCTAAGTTTGCTCCCAAAGCTGTAGAAGGGTTTTTATTAGGTTATGACTCAAATACAAAGGCGTATAGAGTCTTCAACAAATCATCGGGTTTGGTTGAAGTCTCTAGCGACGTTGTATTTGACGAGACTAATGGCTCTCCAAGAGAGCAAGTTGTTGATCTTGATGAGGTAGATGAAGAAGATGTTCCGACGGCCGCTATACGAACCATGGCGATTGGTGATGTGCGACCACGGGAACAAGATGAGCAAGATCAACCTTCTTCCTCAACTATGGTGCATCCCCCAACTCAAGACGATGAACAGGTTCATCAACAGGAGGCGTGTGATCAAGGGGGAGCACAAGATGATCATGTGATGGAGGAAGAAGCGCAACCGGTACCTCCAACCCAAGTTCGAGCGATGATTCAAAGGGATCATCCCGTCGACCAAATTCTGGGTGATATCAGCAAGGGAGTAACTACTCGATCTCGATTAGTAAATTTCTGTGAGCATTACTCCTTTGTCTCTTCTATTGAGCCTTTCAGGGTAGAGGAGGCCTTGCTGGATCCGGACTGGGTGCTGGCCATGCAGGAGGAGTTAAACAACTTCAAGCGCAATGAAGTTTGGACACTGGTGCCTCGTCCCAAGCAAAATGTTGTGGGAACCAAGTGGGTGTTCCGCAACAAACAGGACGAGCACGGGGTGGTGACGAGAAACAAGGCTCGACTTGTGGCAAAAGGTTATGCCCAAGTCGCAGGGTTGGATTTCGAGGAGACTTTTGCTCCTGTGGCTAGGCTAGAATCAATTCGCATCTTGCTAGCATATGCCGCTCACCATTCTTTCAGGTTGTTCCAAATGGATGTGAAGAGCGCGTTCCTCAACGGGCCAATCAAGGAGGAGGTGTACGTGGAGCAACTCCCTGGCTTTGAGGATGAACGGTACCCCGACCATGGTGATGACGCAGAAATTCGAGATGTCGATGATGGGCGAGTTGAACTACTTCCTTGGGTTCCAAGTGAAGCAACTCAAGGACGGCACCTTCATCTCCCAAATGAAGTACACGCAAGATCTGCTAAAGCGGTTTGGGATGAAGGACGCCAAGCCCGCAAAGACTCCGATGGGAACCGACGGACACACCGACCTCAACAAAGGAGGTAAGTCCGTTGATCAAAAAGCATACCGGTCAATGATAGGGTCTTTACTTTATCTATGTGCTAGTAGACCGGATATTATGCTTAGCGTATGCATGTGTGCTAGATTTCAATCCAATCCTAAGGAGTGTCACTTAGTGGCGGTGAAGCGAATTCTTAGATATTTAGTTACTACGCCTTGCTTCGGGCTCTGGTATCCAAAGGGGTCTACCTTTGACTTGGTTGGTTACTCAGACTCCGACTATGCTGGATGTAAGGTCGATAGGAAGAGTACATCGGGGACGTGCCAATTCTTAGGAAGGTCCCTGGTGTCATGGAACTCTAAGAAACAAACATCCGTTGCCCTATCCACCGCTGAGGCCGAGTATGTTGCCGCAGGACAGTGTTGCGCGCAACTGCTTTGGATGAGGCAAACCCTCAGGGACTTTGGCTACAATCTGAGCAAAGTCCCACTCCTATGTGATAATGAGAGTGCTATCCGCATAGCGGAAAATCCTGTTGAGCACAGCCGCACAAAGCACATAGACATCCGGCATCACTTTTTGAGAGACCACCAGCAAAAGGGGGATATCGAAGTATTTCATGTTAGCACCGAGAACCAGCTAGCCGATATCTTTACCAAGCCTCTAGATGAGAAGACCTTTTGCAGGCTGCGTAGTGAGCTAAATGTCTTAGATTCGCGGAACTTGGATTGAATTGTAGCATACATGTGTTTATGCCTTTGATCATGTTCATTCTGCATTTTGTTGCTTATTGTGGTGCTCAAGTTGTACAAACACTCCCTGGACCTCACAAGTCCGTTGCAAAGTGATGCACATGTTTAGGGGGAGGTGTGTTACAACTTGACCCTTTGAGACTAACCATATGCTTAAGTTTGTTTGATTAGTCTCGAAGGAGAATTGAAAGGGAAAAGGTGGACTTGGACCACGAAAGACTTCCACTGCACTCCGATGAGAGGGTAACTTATTCCAAGTCCATCTCATGAACTCTTATTGCCATTTGCTCTTAATTGAAGATTTTGGTGAGGCAATGGGGTTCAAGGGCCAAGGTTGATCCCGTTTTGGTGCTTGATGCCAAAGGGGGAGAAAATAAAGGCCAAAGCAATAAATGGATCAGCTACCACTTGAGAAATTTTGAAAAAGTAGAATAGAGCTTTTGGTTTGTCAAAACTCTCTTGTATTGTCTCTTTTGTCAAAAGTTGGCTTCTTGTGGGGAGAAGTAGTGATTATGGGAAAAAGGGGGAGTTTTTTGAAGTTTTTTGAAATCCTTGATCAATCTCTTTTGGAATGACTCTCTTTATGCTTCAAACATGTGTGTTTGATTTAGAGATAGAGATTTGAATTTGATTTGCAAAAACAAACCAAGTGGTGGCAAAAGGTTGATCCATATATGCCAAAATTGAATAAAACTCAAATTTATTTTATTTGAAGTGATTTTGCACTTGTTCTAGTTGCTTTATGTTGTGTTGGCATAAATCACCAAAAAGGGGGAGATTGAAAGGGAAATGTGCCTTTGGGCCATTTCTAAGTATTTTGGTGATTGAGTGCAAACACAAGTGCTTAAAAGTGAAAATATGCCCATGGATGAACAAAGTGCAAATCATAAGTAAAGGTATGTTTCTAAGCCTTAGTACATTGGTTTTGTGTACTAATATTCTTGTCTAAGTGTTAGAAACAGGAAAAAGAAGAAGAGAGGAGAGTTGGCTGTGTACAGCCAAAGGGCTGTTTCGGGCTGGGGCACCGGACTGTCCGGTGTGCACCGGACAGTGTCCGGTGCGCCAGCCAGCGCGGAGCAAACCAGCCACTCTCGGGTTTTTCTCCGGCGACTTCGGCTAAAATTCACCGGACTGTCCGGTGTGCACCGGACTGTCCGGTGAGCCAACGGTCGGCCGGGCCAACGGTCGGCCGCGCGATCGGCGCGCGACACGTGGCCGAGCCAACGGTCGGAAAGGGGCACCGGACTGTCCGGTGCGCACCGGACATGTCCGGTGCACCAACTGTGCGCAGATCTGCATCAGACAGCAACGGTCAGAAGCACTGTTTATGGAAACAAATCGGGCACCGGACAGTGTCCGGTGTGCACCGGACTGTCCGGTGCGCCACGAGACAGAAGGCAAAGATGGCCTTCCAGATTTGTTCCCAACGGCTCCTAGCTGCCTTGGGGCTATAAAAGGGACCCCTTGGCGCATGGAGGAGTACACCAAGCATTCCTACAACATCTCTAAGCACCAAGACATCGATTTCGCGCACTCTTTTCATTGTGATAGCACATAGAGCTCTAGTGGAGTGGTGAACTCATTGTGTTGTGTTGCAAGCTCTTTGTGCGACTTGTGTGCGTGTTGTTGCTCTGATCTTTTGAAGTCTTGTGTGCGTTGCTATTCCCCCTTTACTCCGTGATTCTTTGTGAACATCTTAAGTGTAAGGGCGAGAGGCTCCAAGTTGTGGAGATTCCTCGCAAACGGGATATTGAGAAGAAAAGCATAACACTGTGGTATTCAAGTTGATCATTGGATCACTTGAGAGGAGTTGAGTGCAACTCTCGTCCGTTGGGACGCCACAACGTGGAGTAGGCAAGTTTTGTACTTGGCCGAACCACGGGATAAATCACCGTGTCATCTCTGTGTTGAACTTCTTGTGATTATCATATTGTGCAAGATCTTCGCTCTAGCCACTTGGCATTAACTGTGCTAACACTTAATCAAAGTTTTGTGGCTTAAGTTTTTAAGATTTACAGGATCACCTATTCACCCCCCCCTCTAGGTGCTCTCACATGTCCCTATATTAAAAATGACTTGATTAGTAACAAGGATGATAAACTTTGTTTTAAATGCTCAAAGAAGGGACACTTAATTAAGTCTTGTCCCTATTTGAAACAAAAAGGCATAGGGTTAGAAAAGAAAATATTGACTAACCATGTATCAAGCAAGAAACAAGGAAAGAAGAAATCTTCGAGATTTGATGGATCGCCTTTGCTACATATGTCGAAAGAAGGGACACCAATGCAAGGATTGTCCCATTGGTAACAATCCCACCTCTAGCTTGTCAACTATTTCTCATGTAACTAGGCAACCCAAAATTGCAACTTGTGTTAGAAAGGTAATGAGCTTACCAAGTGCTAACACAAAGGACTCTTGGGTTCCTAGATCTTTGTTGACTAACCATGATGGACCCATTAAGAGATGGGTACCAAAATATGCCTGACAAGCTTTGCAGGAGAAAGAGATGATATGAAGTCTTGGGGTGCTTGAGAGAGTCAAGTCAATTCTTGTTAACTCATGCTATCAATCTTCAATGATCTATATCCATGATTGACCCAAGGTTATTTTTCAAATTACTATATCTTAAACTCATATCATCTCGAGGGAAGATATTGATGTTACAGGAAATAAAGAATTATCCTGTGCCGAAAAGTCAAGACCTACAACATGGAGGAAAGCCAAAGGATGGTAACATTTATGCTTTTAAGTGCAAGTATCTTAAAATATCATTTCTTATGTGTCTTGTGTAGTCACATAGAAAAAGAAAGCACTTCAAATGTTTTTAAATTATGTCACCATTCCTTGAAGAAATTCCTCTCATATGGTAGATTGTACATTCATCATTTCTATACCATAGCAATCTACATGCTTTAAATTGTTGTAAGTACCCCATGGCATGTTTTACACTAATTATCTTATTATTGCCATGATTCTAGATATAGAGAGATATTCCAAGTTCCTAAAAGAATAAGGTGTCATGTAAGGAATTCAAATCCTTATGACACTTACAAAAGGAAAATTCTCTCTATAACTAAAATAGTGAGACTAATGCTTTTATCTAAGTAACCCATGTAGTCTCACTAGTAGAAAATAAGTTTCTCTTTGGAAGTGCGCAATATAACATAAAAAGAAAAATCAATCCAATGACTTATGTTGTTGTGCTTCTTGCTTATATTGGATATGATTCTTCCACATTCATCGCTCTCCATGATTGAATTAGATTTGTTCCCATTATCTTAAAGAATAAACTATGCTTGTTTCATAAGTTAAAACTAAGCATATATCATGGAATAATCTAGTTCATATTATAAAGTTTCCATGCTTTAGTAATCCACTTTTAAATATTGTCAAAATGATTACAAAAAGGGAAACTAGTGCTTGTGTTACTAATGACATATCTCTTGAGCTTACTTATGAAAATCTACAAGAGAGTAAGTGCAAGCCGCAAGCCTCATGGGTCACCCTTCACCCAAAGGAAGAAAGGTAAAAGCAAAGGTATGGGGACTCATCCTTTTAATCAAATATAGTTCCCATCAATGGTTATTTACTCTAAAGTCTACCTATGTGAAGAATAGATTCTTTTTTGGACTTAAGTCGGCTAAATGTGCATTCAATATCATTCTCATAAATACCTTGTCCATTAGAATCTAATTCATGCCTTTGCTATATCTATTCTCATATTGATATGCTCTTAAGTCATGATAATAAATTCAATATGAAGAAGTAAAATTCCTATGATTGATCAAGATATTTAAAAGGTGATTATTCCTCTTTTCTAATAATGTGCACTAATATTAAGGATTTTACTTCATGTCTGTGTGACTTATGAATGATAAATTGTTTATGTTCCTTATCTAAAAGAAATCATTCTTCATCATATACTCACTTGTGCTATTAACATCTCTCTTGAGTATTTTCAATAAGTTTGGAAGGATAAAGAGTCAACTATAAAGGGAGGACACTCAAATGAAAAAGGAAGATATCAAGGGCAACAACACCTACTTGGATGATGACATCTTCAAAACAATCAATGGTGTGGTTGTAAGCACTCTAAATATTTTTCATTATGAGAATACTAGGCATAAAATGTTTATTGCAAATTTTATAAGCCTTGATCAAGATGAATGATGCTTCTCCCTATTTGTCTTTAAAAATGAGTGCATCTACCCAATTCATTCAATTTCTTGATGCATATCTTTAGAGGGAGCCTATTTCTATATCTTGATTATATTGAGACTAACACTTTATCTTAGTAATTTCATATAGTCTCATGTATGAGAACAAGTTTCTCATAAAGCATGCTACTACATTTCAATCCAACTTGGTAAAATAATGTCACCTTTATTAAGGATTGTAACTTTCACTATTAAAGTAGCATATTTACTGGATTCTACTGTTTTTAAGCTTATATGATAATCTAATGCCTATGTCGTTCTTTTGATCGCATCTGTTGTTTGTTTGATCATTGAATAACTTCAATTAACACTTATGTTTCTTAGTGCCTTATATGATTTCAATCAATATCTCTCTTGATATGCACTAAGTTAAAAGGAGAATTCATGATATATTTTACAATTTGTGATCTACTTGATATATAATAACCATGACTTAGAAAAGGATCACTAGTTGTAGAACTCTCTCTTGTGCAAAATATTTCCATACTCTGTCTTGAATATAGGTCTTAAGTGACTAAGACTAAGAACAAAGCACAATGAAGAGAGCGTCTCTATGTGAAGGTACAAGAGGGTAAAACTACTCCATCTCATTCATACATGTACCTAAATCTTCCTACATTCCTTGCATATCTTGTTCAAAAGGAAGAGAAAGCATGTCCATGCATTATCCCTGCTTCATACCTAGTTTAACTTATCAAACATTTATTCATGCATCTTTGTTAAAACTGGGTGAAGTAATTTTATTTGTCAAAGAGCTTAAAGCTTAACCTTGTAACGAGGATAAGCTGCCTTTGTTCCAAAGGTGGATGGTCCTTAAGCCTCTTTGAAATCCTTAAAGGTAAATGCTTGAGATGTTTATAACATACTTTCATAAGTGCATAAACTGTCATGAGCATCACACTTATACTATGACACAATGCACTTCACATTCTCTATGATATAGACATGATCTCATTAACCTAATTATGTGCACTTGGCATTTAAGACCAAAAATATGTATTCCTCTCAAAGCACATATTTAGGGGGAGCAATCTATATTATATAGAATTGTTTAAGCTTAATTGACATATCCTTTTAATCATGTCTCTTTCCTTTGGTACATTTGCATATTTCCTATCTCTATTGTGCCAAGGCTAAGACTAATATGTTTCCATGAGCATCTCATGTATTAAGTCTTAGATTGAAAGGAAAATGGAGTATTCGGCAAAGACATCGCTTCCACTCTACATCTTCGGTGTTATCCTTCCTTGCTGGTATTCCGCCAGCCCTCTAATTTGGTATAATCTCCACTCGTATATTATTTACCAAAGGGAGAGAAAGTAGTTACCAAGGGCTTATATATTTCACTCTCAAGTATCCGTTTTTGGCGATTAATGCCAAAGGGGGAGAAAGTATTAGCCCAAAGCAAAAGGACCGCACCACCACCAATTTCAAAATTTAGTTGTTCAATTTGTATTTAAAGAAGGGTTTTCAAATTGGTATCTTATTTTGATAGAATTTTAAATTTGGTATAACCCCTTTCAAAATTAATATCTAAAACCCTCTTGAACACTAAGAGGAGAATTTTACCAAGGGAGAGTTTTGTTTAGTCAAATGAAAAGCATTTGAAACAGGGGGAGAAAATTTCAAATATTGAAAATGCTTCTCAAAAACTCATTCATATACCTTTGACTATTTTGCAAAAGACTTTGAAAGAATTTCCAAAAAGTTTGCAAAAACAAAACAAGTGGTGCAAGCGTGGTCCAAAATGTTAAAATTAGAAGAAAGCCATCCATGCATATCTTATGAAATGTATATTGGTTTAATTCCAAGTAATCTTTGCACTTACCTTATGCAAACTAGCTCAATTATAAACTTATATATTTGCTTTGGTTTGTGTTGGCATCAATCATCAAAAAGGGGGAGATTGAAAGAGAAATAGGCTTACACCTTTTCCTAATTGATTTTGGTGGTTGAATTGCCCAACACAAATAATTGGACTAACTAGTTTGCTCTAGAATATAAATTCTACAGGTGCCAAAGGTTCAACACAAACCAATCAAGAGAACAAGTTAGGCTTCAAAAGAAAGGAGCAAAAAGGAAACCGAAGGCTGCCCTGGTCTGGCGCACCGGACTGTCCGGTGCACCACCGGACAGTCCGCTGCACCACCGGACAGTGTCCGGTGCACCAGGGTGAATCAGCTCAAACTCTTCAGCTTCGGGTTTCCCAGGCGCATCTTCGCTATAATTCACCGGACTGTCCGGTGTGCCACCGGACTGTCCGGTGTGCCACCGGACTGTCCGGTGTGCCACCGGACTGTCCGGTGCACCAGCGGAGCAACGACTATCTGCGCGCAACGGTCGACTCTGCAAAGTGAACAGTGCAATTCAGATGTCAGAGCAGAAGGTCAGAGGGGCATCGGACTGTCCGGTGTGACACCGGACTGTCCGGTGCTACATGAGGACAAAGCCTCCAACGGTCGACCAGCTCCAAGGCCTAACGACAAGATGACGTGGTGGCGCACCAGACACAGTCCGGTGGCGCACCGGACTGTCCGGTGCGCCCATCGCCAGCAGCCTTCTCCAATGGCTACAATTTGGTTGGTGGCTATAAATACCACCCCAACCGGCTACTTCAAGGTATGGGAGCCCAAGCAACATTCCAAGTCATCTAGTTGACATACTCAAGCCCTCCCAACCACCTTTATTCATTGATCCATCCTATACACAAGATTTAGACCACTACAATCCACACAAGCGCCACAAAAGAGAGAGCAAGCAAAAGAAAGCCTCTCGTGTGATTGTAGCTCTAGTGCCTTGTGAGATTCATTGAGAGAAAGTGTGCACTACATCTTGTGATCATTTGTGCGTGGAGTCTTGACTCCCATTGAACTTCCTCCAAAGTTTTGGAAGCTTGTAAAGCTAGCAAGAGACACCTAAGTGTGTGGTGATCCTTGCGGGGTCTTAAGTGATCCTTGAGAAGAAGAAGAGCTCGCCGATCTTGGGGATCAGTTGAGAGAGGGAAAGGGTTGAAAGAGACCCGTCCTTAGTGGACTCCTCAACAGGGACTAGGCCTTCGAGGGCCGAACCTCGGTAAAACAAATCACCCGTGTCTCGTGTGCTTATTGCTTGTGATTTGTTTGTTCTTTCCCTTCCCAAAGTTTTTCTTGCACTATTCTTTGTTAATACTATTTGGTGTTTCTTTAAGTTAAATTCTTATTTAGTGAAGCAACACTTTACAAGAAAGAACTTGTGTTATTGCTCTTCTCATCTAAGCCTTCTTGATTTATTTACATAGACTTATTAGTAGTATTGATTTATCAATTCCGCATTATTTGAAAGCAATACTCCTTACAAGCAAAGGACTTAGTTTTCATACTCCGATAATCGTGAATCTTGTTCTAACCACTAATCAAGGGATCTAGTTGGGGTGTAAAGTTTTAATTTTCAGGTTTCGTCTATCCACCCCCTCTAGGCGACTTTCATACATCTTCTCCCTCGGCTGTCGTGTGGATCCTCCGACCAGGCTTGCCTTTCTGCCGCCTGCCAAGCACGAGCGGCTGTGGAGTGGAGACAATTATGCTGACGTACATAGGGGTTGGTCTTGCTGACGTGCGCAAGAGTTATGGCGATAGACCTGAGCTGTCACCTTCGGTTGGTGCTGCAGACGGTGCTTTGTCCAAGTCAGAGGAAGTTGGAGCCGCCCACACACGCAAAGATGAGACGATACTTATTTTTTAAATAAAAAATATTATTTTTGGTGGCTAAAAAGTCGTCAAAAATAAGATCCATTTTTTTGCGGTAAAAAAATTATAGTACGGGGTTTAGAGTCGAAAATAGGAACGTCAAACTTATTTTTGATAGTCCAACCTACCAAAATAGCTTACTTTCGGTGAATTTTGGCTTATTTTTGCAGTTCAGGTCCGTCGAAAGGATTTCGCTGTGGATAAGATTTATTTTCAATCTTTTTGACTGTCGATAGTTTTCGAAACGAAAGACATGTCTACCAACAACGGGACAGTAGAGCCCTAACATTTCCACACTCGGACTCCAAATTCGTTGGCATTTTTATCCATTCAACAAAATTGCCGATGCAGTGGAGGACGAGTAGCAAGCCAGTACATGCGTGGCCCGAGAGCTCTATGACGATATGCCGTTTTTGAAACCGACCACGACAACTGTCACACCCGACTTTAAGGAACAAAGCCAGGTGCATCTCATACATGCGCCAAGAAGACAACGTATATAATAACAGAGTGTATAGAGATAAATGTCACAATAATCAGAGTATTTATTACATAGCGGAAGACTTATTACAAAATAAAAGAATAAACATAAAACGAACTAAGGATCGTTGGCGCCAATGTCAACTGAGAAACGCCACCTAGATCAGATCATACTCCTCGCCTTGTGGCTCCTCCTGAACCACCTGCTCTTCTCCTGTGGGGGGGTGTGAGACAGCAAGGGTGAGCTCACACATGATCATCGCTCAACAAGTTGTGGGGAATAATGTGACACGAACTCACCAAAGGTGGGAGCTCATGGAGTGTAAGGCTTATCAAAGAGAATGGTTAAAGCTGAGCATTGCTTTTAAGTAGTTGGTCAAAATTTTATTAGCAGTTACTAAGTGTAAGTAAATACCAAACCTTAAATAAAGTAATAGAACAAAATTAATAATAATCCCATGCATATGCAAATGACAAAATTGAATTTAAGTTCCATAAATTAATCATCAGAGAGTCCTGAGCTGCTCATGACCGTGAGCTCGGCTAGTATACCAGTTTTATACTCTGCAGAGGTTGTACCCTTTACCCACAAGTCGTGTTACCCATCTGCCAAGGGATCGCGACTTCCCATACACCTCTACCAAGGAGGCGAGGCAGGTAACACTACGAGGCCTTTACAAAGTTCCACTAGCTTCAGAAAACCCGCTACAGTTTATAGGAAGCTCCAATGCAGGGTTCTTGTCTGACCGCCATCGCAGCAAAATCAACCAAGGACCTCCCTACACTGACTACTCCCCTACTGCCCTTGCCCCTTTCGGGTAAGGTAGTCCTGCACTAGCTTTTCTAATTAATCAGCCAAGGGCGTCCATAAACCCTTGTGGTGGCACGTGTTTCTCAAGTTAAGCTCTATGTTCCAATTAACATTAATGATCTTGACATGAACATAAATAGAATAACAAAATAACTGGAACATAGATATGATAAATAATTATCCCAAATCCATGTAAAGCAATAGCAAACTACCCAAGTGATTCAGGGGTAAACAAGGTAATGAGATAAACAATCTAGGGTAACCTATTGGGTCCCATCAAAATTTACCTATGCATGAATAAATGATATTAAAGAACATTATTGGGTAAAAAGTGGTCAAGGGCACAACTTGCCTTCAATGAGCTCCTGCTCAGCTACTTCTATCTGCTGCTCACCAGGATCCTCAGTCACGGGCTCTTCTACTCGCCACAATACAAACAAGCACAGTGTATATAAAAATTTAACATCACACCAAACATGTAAACAAAGTACACAGTAATAATCTACATATTAAAATAAAATCCTAGGAACAGGAATCATAATTTTTGGAGTTACAGATTTTAAGTTATGAATTTTCAAAGGTTTTATATGCTTGGAACAGGATTAAATGAGAATTAAATTTTCTTACTGTTTTCATGACAAAACAGAGACTCTAAGTGCTAGAGAATAAAATTACAAAATTTTAGGAACTGGAATGAAGTAATTTGGACTAAAAATGAATTTTCTATGAATTTTATAAGTTCTAGCACTTATTTATATATTAGAAACTCATTTAAAAATTAATTTCTCTGATTTTACTATGCCTGGACTGGGCCTCATTTACTGAAAACAGAAGGGTTCTCGGTGTAAGTTTCCTAAGACACAGGGTATAGTTCCTGTGGACAGAGGGTTAATTTTGTAAAAGTAGAGGGGCTCAGATGCGAATTGGGATCGACGAAGGGGTATGGATGAACCAGATCCGTCCGATCGTGGACCGAAGGCTCAGATTAGATTGGGACTTATAATGATTCGGGATGAAACCGGGACCGTCCGATCTAGAACAGACGGCCCAGATCCCACATCGAAACGGTACGCGACATATTCGCTCACAACCGTGGATATGCCAATCAACGGTGCACGATGATTACTCTCCAGATCTAATCCTAGGTGTTCCATTCCGATCCAACGGCCAGGAGGCCTTCTCCTATCACTGCACCGAGTCACGGCGGCACGCCCCAGAGCTACGGCGGAAGTTCACCGACGTGCTCACGATTCTCCGCCCAAGCGTCCCCAACACTGAAATCGATTGATACTACACGACGAGGAGGATGAGGCGAGTCGATTGGATGGGTTTCTTACCAAGGATGCGCAGTATAGGGGGCCGACCACGGTGACGCACGGGCAGGCGGATTGGATGTAGCGCCGGTGAGAAATTGGCGCACACCCGTGGCTTGTATTTCCTCCGGTGAGTCAATGGCGGATTCAGTGGCAGCTGGCGAACCCCTCTGCACACTCGTCCAACCCCGGAAATGGTGTGGTCACCAATCGAATGCGGCGGGCTTCTCACTTCCGCGGACTCAACAATGGCGGCGGTGCTTTTGTGTTCTAGAGAACGGGACGTGGTCAAGGTGTCGGGCGACGGAAATGCGGTCTTTAAGACGCGTAGGAGCGTGGCCGTTGCGCAACTCTGAGGTCCCCGGAGAGCTCCCCGCGCGAGGTAGGCGCGGTCCGCGTAGCGAGCACCTCGCGGCTCCGTTACAAAGGGGAGGGGTAGAGCTGACGTGCGGGCCCCGTGCATAGGTGACACCAGGGAAACAAGGAGGGATGGGCCGCGCGTTGTGCAGGAAAATGGGCCGCGCCCAGGAAATTTGGCCCATGCACCATTTCCCTTTTTTTCTTTTTATTTTATATTTTTCTTTTATAATTATTTTGAATCCAATTTGAATTTGAGTATGAGTTTCAACTTTGAGTAAATGTACAAATTCTAATCTTAATGTAGAAATAATATATTTTATTATATATATTTTTATTCTTTTTTTGCATAGTATTCCCTTTCTTCTTTTCCCAAACTCTAGAATTTCTTTTAGGGTTTAATTTCCCATTGGAGTCTTAACATACTTATTATTATATATATATATATATTCTTACTATACGTTTATATCATCACAAAGTGCACACAAAGTAAGATCCAGCATGATGCACAGGTTAATTATGTGTTCTTTGTTCTATTTATCCACTTTTAACTAGTGTTGATCACATGTAATGGATAGTAGAGGCCACAAACTATTGAGATTATCTCTATTCCCTTTATTACACTTTTGAGTATTACAACAACTGAGGTATGTTTGCACCACAAATGTGGCCAAGAATATTGTAAGGGTTTTGATTACCGACTAGTAAATTGTGTGGTTTGCACGTTGGAGTTTGAATAGTTTTGCGAGGCAGACATAAGGAAGTATACTGGTTCAGGCAACGTGCCCTACATCCAGCGTAAGCTGCTAGTGTTGCTTCGCTAGAGTTTGCAGTAGGGGTTATAAACGGACAAGAGAGGGAGAGGCGCTCCCAAGCCTCTGGTGTGTATGCATGTTTTCTTGGTCCCCCTCTCCAGAGAGACTTCCTTTCCTTTTATATCTCAAGGGTTGACACACGTTATATAATAGTGGGAAGTAAAAAGTCTTCGCTATGGTCCTTGATTTGGCATCTGGATCATGTTCGCTGCTCTGATGGCAGTATGGGTTACATCTCGTGAAATGTCACGGCGAGGGCAGGTAGAACACTCAACACCATGTACTTCGTAAACAATGTTCAAGCTTTGACTGACAACCCTCGCCCGACCCCATGCAGTCTAGGTCGGGCGAGGTGGACGCGTGTCCGACCCTCGTGTATTCGGGGTCGAGCGCCAAGATGACGCTTCCACGCGTCACGCTTTGCCGGTGGTTGGTCGGTGGGCCCCGCATGGGCGAGGAAGTCGTTTGTTTGCTTAGCGTGTTAGGGAGATGGTATTGCCCCTTACCGTTTACTATCCACTTTAGCAAACATTGACATTGTTCACTGTTGTGGCAACACGGGTATGGCGCCGCTCCCCTCAACCAACTCCTCCCAGAGAGGAGCAGTCAAAGAGACGAGTGATGTCGTATCGTGTGGATGGGTTCGACGTGCCCGCACGCTCGGCACTGTGCGGGACATGCGTTATCCTGGTGTGGCTCTTGTTACTTTTAGGTCTGGCTGTCCTTGTCCGTTCCATGGTCATTTGACCCCTTTATTGATGACCACTTTCCTCCAGGTGTCTAAGGTTAGGTGAAAGGTCCCTATTGTTGGCTCACTTTTCCAACACCCCGAGCAAGGGGTCCAGTGAGGCGGAGATCCAATCGCGGCAACCGTGTGGCGTCTGACCCACCGTCTAGGGGTCAGGCAAGACGGAGAGCCTATAGCTATGGTTATGAGACGTCCGACCCGCAATGGGGGGTCGGGCGAAGTAGAGTTTTATCCATAGTAATCGTGTGGAGCCCGACCTATCGTCTTGGGATCGTGCGAGATGGAGAGCCTGTAGTAAAGACATGGATCGCCCAACCTGTCCCCCTAGGGGTTGGGTGGGATTAATCCGGGTCAGCGCTTCGAGAGTTTTTCTGATCCCCACATAAGAACTTTACTTATCCATGTTCTCGGGTACCCCTAAGAGCAGCTTCAATAGATCCCAATAATACTAATCATAATTCTTAATTTAGGAAAAAGTGAAAAACAATCATCCAATAGATCCCAATCACCTCTCCCTATTCTTCTACACGCGAAAAGAACTTCACCCGCTGCACAAATCTTCGCATGCGCTTTGTCCTCCCAATCTCCAGCACGAGCTCAGGTGTGTGACATTAGCTCCTCCAGACCACTACAGGAACAAAAACCATTTTTGGCGGCCAGAAACCGCCAAAAACAAGGCCTATGCCGTCGGCCACCAAAAAATTTAGCCAAAAATAAGCCTTTATCTTCAGCGGCCACAACCAGGACGCCAAAAATAACTCCTTTATTTTTGGCATCTAGGTCTCGACCGTTGAAAATAAGCATTTTTAGAGAAAATATGAAAAAGTATAATTAATAACAATTTCAACAATAATATTTGTCACAACATTATCAGTGCAACACCAATTTTCAGAATTACACACATTCACCACAAAGATCACAATCCACCAGAATTCCTCACAAATACATCACAATTCAATACAATACCTCACAAATCCACCACAATCCACCACCAACACACAAATCCATCACAATATACCACATACATAAGATTCCATCATAGTTCATAACAAATCCATCGCAACATGTCAAATTCACCACAAGAGTCAAATCGTCACATATAGGGGTCGTTTGAGTTGTGACCACTACCTCTAGAAGTGAAGAAGTTGTTTACGAAGTCCTCATGGCCCTACACCTCTTCCTCATCCTCTTTCTATGGATAGAAATAGAGACATATAAGGCACAATTATATATAAGTGAATGACAAATAAGAGAAATTACATAAACATTTTGTTGACGCCTTTTCGGAGCGCCAAATACTCAAGAGGAACCGGCGGCGGTGCTCTCTGGTCAGGTGCGGACGGTCCGCGCGCGGGGCCGGACGGTCCGCGGCCTGGCGCGAGGCGGCGGTGCTCTCTGGTCAGGCGCGGACGGTCCGCGACACGGAGCCGGACGGTCCGCGACCTGGTGCAGGAGCTCGGGTTCCCTGCCTGACGACCGGACGGTCCGCGCCCTAGGGCCGGACGGTCCGCGCGTGCGCAGGGGCGGCGGAAGATCGCCGGCGGCGCCTGGATCTCGCTCCCGGGAGGGACCCCGTCGGGGAGGAGAGATCCTAGGTGGTGTCTAGGCTCGGGCAGGCCGACCTAGACTCCTCTAATCGACGTAGAGTCGAGGAGAGGCGAAGAATTGGAGATCGAGAGACTAAACCTAAACTAGACTAGAACTACTCCTAGGATAAATTGCGAAATAGAAGTGTTTGATTCGATTGTTGATGATTACAAATCGGCCGTAGACCTCTCTATTTATAGAGGAGGGGGGCTGGACCCTTTACCGTCAGAACTCCGAGCAAATCCCGCGATTTTCGCCAACAAACGCAGCAAAAAACTCGGAACCCTAATCTGTTCTGCGCGTGCGCGGACCGTCCGGCCCACAGGCGCGGACCGTCCGGACCGCGGACCGTCCGGCCTCAGGGCCGGACCGTCCGCACCTCATTTTGGTGCTCAACATATGCCCCCCTGCCTTTTGGTGGAGCTGAGCAAACCAAAAGCAAATAACTCGATGATATTACATCGGTTCTCTTAGGCATCTTGCCACATACTAGGATGGTACTGTTTGAGGAAACACCCATTCAAAGCCTTAGGCAAATCCTTGCCTTGTGATGTTTGTAGCAAATAGGCGTTGCCAGACATCACTTGTTTTACTTTATAAGGACCCTCCCAGCTTGGCGACCATTTCCCGAACTTCCGGTCTTTATTCCTTAGAGGCAGAATAGTCTTCCACACCAGGTCCCCTACTTGAAATGATTTTGCTTTGACCTTCTTGTTGTAGGCCCTGGCTACCATGATCTTGTCCTTTTCTATTGCTCCCAAAGCTATCATCCTCTTGTCGGTCACCTCATCAATATTATCCATCATTGAATTATAATAATCAGTAGCATTTAAATCATTTTGTCTGGCGAACCTGATAGCATTCAAACTTATTTCCACAGGCAACACTGCTTCCTGCCCATAGACAAGCTCAAAAGGAGACACTTGAGTAGCCCTATGTTTAGATATCCTATGAGCCCATAAAGCTTCAGACAAAATCTTATGCCAATGTTTAGGATTATCAGATATCTTCTTTTTTATCAAATTAATCAATGTCCTATTACTAGACTCGGCCTGTCCATTGGCCTGAGCATAATATGGAGATGAATTAAGCAGCTTAATTCTGTATAATTCAGCAAATTCACGTACCTCCTTTGACATAAAAGAAGTACCTTGATCTGTAGTTAAGGTCTGGGGAATGCCGAATCTATGAATAATATGCTCAGTTATAAACTCAATTACCTCCTTGTGTGTCATGTTCTTTAGAGCAACGGCTTCAGTCCATTTGGTGAAGTAGTCAGTGGCAACTAACACAAACTGATGCCCCTTTGATGATGAAGGATGAATTTCTCCAATAAAGTCTAATCCCCATCCTCTGAACGGCCAAGGCTTGATGATAGGATGTAATTCGGCTGCAGGGACTAACTGTAGGTCGCCGAATTTTTGACACACTTGGCAACCCTTGTAGTACTTGAAACAATCAGCTATCATACTAGGCCAATAAAAACCAGACCTTCGCAACAACCACTTCATCTTTGGAGCTGATTGATGAGTACCACAAATTCCTTCATGTACTTCGGCCATGGCTAATATAGCATCATCTGGGCCCAAGCACTTAAGCAGGATATCATTGACTGTTCGGCGGTAAAGTTCATCACTCATCAAAACATACTTGAAAGCTGTTCGCCGAATGTTCTTATCTGTCCTGATATTGGGATTTCGTAGATAATTAAGTATAGGTGTCCTCCAATCACTTGCATCGGCCTCATTGTCAGCCGAATTGATCAAAAGAACATTTCTGGTAACCCCGGACGGTCCGGCGTCATCACGCGGACGGTCCGCGACCTGGGAATTTGGCTTTTCACCGGTTATCAGATTTTCAGTTTTGTGGAACTTTCCTCTCTTTATCCGATAACCTGATGCATCTTGTGCCAAATCGTTAGCTCTATGATTCTCAACTCTAGAGATATGCCGAATACTGAATTCGTCAAAAGAATGAATTATGCTCCAACATTTCTCAAGGTAACTATTTAGAGTACCATCAAAACATTGATATTCTTCTAACACTTGTTGGACAACCAGCTGAGAATCACCAAATACCTTCACATGTTTTACTCCCATACCATTTAAAAGTTCTAAGCCAAATAGGAGGGCCTCATATTCAGCTTGATTATTAGTGCAATAAGTTTTCAATCGGCTAGAGAAGTCAAAGGAGACATTACTTGGTGAAACAAGCACAATGCCAATTCCTTGTCCTTCATTGCAAACCGATCCATCAAAATATAAAGTCCAAGGAGTAATAGTGAGGTATGATATGTCTGGTTCATGAATATCATTAACCCGATGCTCTACAATAAAGTCCGCTACGACTTGGCCTTTCATAGATTTCAATGGTTCATAAGCCAAGTCATATTCTATGAGTGCATAAGCCCACTTACCAATTCTACCACTCATAATTGGGTTATGCAACATGTACTTGATTACATCGGCTTGACCAGAAACAGTGCAATGACTAGATAGTAAATAACATCTACATTTGGTGCATGCATAAAACAAGCATAAGCATAACTTTTCAATAAAAGTGTACCTTGTTTCAGCATCCACCAACCTTCGGCTTAGATATGTCACCACATGCTCCTTCCCCTCAGTTTCTTGTGTCAGAACAGCCCCAATAACCTTGTCTTCAGCTGCAATGTATAATCTGAATGGTGCTCCTACTTGTGGTGCTTTTAACACGGGAGCCAAAGACAAATATTTTTTAATGAGATCAAATGCTTCCTGCTGCTCTGCCCCCCAAGTGAATTCAGCATTATTCTTAAGCCGAAGGATAGGGGTGAAGGCATCAATCTTCCCGGCTAAGTTAGAAATAAACCTTCGTAAATAATTCACCTTGCCGAGAAACCTCTGCACTTCGACCTTACACGTCGGAGGCCCCACATTCCGAATAGACTTGATTCGGTCAGGGTCTATTTCTATACCATGTTCATGGATGACAAATCCTAAAAACTTACCAGCCGACACTCCAAAAGCACATTTACGTGGGTTCATTTTTAAACCATACCGACGCATTTTATCAAAGGCTTTGCGCAAATCAGCTATATGAGAACTAAACTCACCCGATTTGACTACAATATCATCAATGTAGACTTCCACAGTGTTTCCTAACAACTCATGGAAGATCAGATTCATAGCCCTTTGATAAGTAGCACCAGCATTTTTAAGACCGAATGTCATGACAACCCACTCAAATAAACCAATGAAGCCTGGACATATAAAGGCCGTTTTAGACGCATCTTCTTCGGCCATGAAAATCTGATTATATCCGGCATTACCATCAAGAAAGCTAATAATTCTATTTCCTGATGCATTATTGATTAATGTGTCGGCTATGGGCATGGGATATTCGTCTTTAGGAGTTGCTCTATTCAAATTGCGAAAATCAATGCATACTCTAAGTTTACCTGACTCCTTCTTCTCCACCGGCACAATATTGGAGACCCACTCTGCATATCTGCAAGGTCTGATAAAATCAGCTTCTAGCAGCCGGTGGATTTCGTCCTTGATGCGTGGGAGAAGATCTGGACGAAATGTTCTAGCTCTTTGCTTGAAAGGTCTGAAACCAGATTTAATAGGCAGCCGATGCTCTACGATCTCTCGGCTTAACCCAGGCATCTCAGTATAATTCCAAGCAAAGCAATCTGAATATTCCTTCAATAGACCGATCATCTCATCTCTAGAATCGGTCTCCAGGGTCTTGTTTACAAAAGTCGGCCTTGGAGTTTTACCATCTCCTATGTCAATCTCCTCCAAAGGATCGGCCGATGTAAACCCCTGTCCTAGTTTATCGAGATCTTTGAATTCTTCTATCATGTTCCCCACAGAGGAATTAGAAGATCCTTTTGTGACGGCGGACTCTCCGGTCTCGGGGACCGGATCATCCGTAATACTGTCCTTTTGCTGTGGTCTATGTTCGGTCTTAAAGTCCGAACCCTTTTGTGAAAGACCAGACCATCCGGCCTTGGAGACCGAACTATCCGTGGCCAGAGACTCATGAACTTTGTGTGTATTCATCATTTAAACTTTATTTAGGATTTAGCCGATTCTCCATCGGCTCTAACATTACAGGAATGAAACCTTTCTTATCTATACTTATGAATTGATAATCAGAAAAATCTACTCCTGTGAGACATGTAGCAGTCTCATAAGTCCAGAGTACAGGGGCATCGGCCACAGCGATGCAGGCCGATACATCAGCATGTACTTGTTCTATATCATCGCCTACCCATTGTATCAGCATTTGATGTAATGTAGAAGGTATACACTGATTGGCGTGAATCCAATCTCTGCCTAGGATTAAACTGTAATTTCCTTCTACATCAGCGACGAAGAATGCAGCAGCAAGGGTCTTAGTTCCGATGGTTAATTCAACGGACGTGACTCCCCTGGCTTTGATCGAACTATCAGTTCCAACACCGCTGAGGGTCATGTTGGTCTTGACAAGTTCGTCATCTTGTTTACCTAATTTTCTGTATAATGAATAAGGCATTAGATTTACAGCCGCCCCTCCATCTACCAACATCTTAGCAATCGGTATCCCATCAATGTGGCCGCGTACGAAGAGCGGCTTTAAATGGTTTACCGATTCTTTTGGTTTAGTAAAGGCGGCTTCTTTAGGACCAAAATCAAACTGGGCAACAACAGGTTCATCGTCGCCGATAATAGTACAATCGGCAGAAAATGTAATAATATTTACATCCATACCTGGGTGTTCTGGAGAAGCCTCGTAGTCGACCAGGTCTTCTCCCAGCAGGTCGTCCTCTTCCATTGATGTTGTCGTGTCGTTGGAGGCTTCCTGGTGAACGGCGGACGGTCCGCGTGCGGTGGCCGGACGGTCCGCGCCTGGTGCAGGTTGTCCAGAGACTTCCTGGTGAACGGCGGACGGTCCGCGCGTAGGGGCCGGACGGTCCACGCTTGGTGCAGATTGACTTTCTATTTCGGTGGCCGTTTGTTTTTTCTCAACGGCCTTCGGTCTCCATTTCTTTTGCGGTGGCAGGTATAATGGATGTGTGTCATTAAATGTCTTTTCCGCCTCTTTCTCCTGGCTCTCCTTTGCTCTTAGGCGCTGTAATTTTCTCTTTTGGGATCGTGTCAATCCCGCTGGGCACCATCGAGGCATGGAGTATTTTGGATCGGCTGTTTTGATGGTAGCCGTATCCTTCTCGGTTGTGTTGGCCGATTCGCCGAAAATCATCGGTCCTTTATTGTCTCCCTGTATGACAACATCTGCGGTGCCTATTTTGATGATGTCCTTTTTTGTTGTTTTTTGAGTTGCTGCAGGCATATGCCCCCCTGCCGGATTGGTCGGCCTAGGAGGCCGAGTAGTCCGGCAATCTTGTTGGGCCTGTGCCTGGTGACCAGATTCAGCAGCGCTCAATCGGTCTTGCACTGGCGGCGCCAACCTATCAAAAACGGACGTTTGGGGTGCCCCCCAGGCGGGGTACTGTGGCATCCCAAATGGATATGGTGGCATGCCCCACATTTGATTTGGGACATATGGTGGAGGTAAGTATGTGTATGGATATGGCATAGATGGATAAGGAGGTGGAGGGGTCCATGTCAGCATGTTAGGTCTCAATTGTACAATAGGACCTTTCATTTCTTCCGATTGGTGAGGTGGTCCAATCGGCCTGACCTGACGTTGCTCATGAATGGGTGAGCGGGGTCGCTTCGGTGGCCGGTCACTGGGGCCGGCCTTCTTTTTCACATATTTAGACAACAATTGATCGAAAGTTGGGCCAGGCTTGATCAGCCGACCAGCTGCTTTAAATGTATTTGTTTTCCACGTACCTATCTCTGGTCGTCGTGGTTTGAAGGTACGTGGTCGCTGCGAGTCCTGAGTACGGCCGGACCGTCCGCCGGAGCTCTCCGGACCGTCCGGTGGGGTCCCGGACCGTCCGCGCCTACGTGTCGGACCGTCCGGGATACGCAGCACGGGTTCCTGCATCTGTCTCCCTGTCTGCGCTTGCCCCCCAGTACTGGAGGCTGTGATGGTCACCTTTAGGGTCTCCCCTCCATCGGGAGTCTTCTCGGCTACCACTTTTCTGCAAGAAACTTTATGATCCTCATCGGCCTTTTTAGAATTGCCGATGATTGCCTCTTTGCCTTTGCTTTTATCGGCCGTGTTTGGCCGA
This sequence comes from Zea mays, assembly GCF_902167145.1. NCBI lineage: Eukaryota > Viridiplantae > Streptophyta > Magnoliopsida > Poales > Poaceae > Zea > Zea mays. The sequence goes on from NC_050097.1 coordinate 28,110,693, forward strand.
ACCAAGACTTTTTTGCCCTCAAAGTCGATCACGTTCATTGGAAAGGGCTCTGTATCCACCTGCATTTCCTGAAATTTCAATCGTCCTTCGTTAATGGCCGATTGAATCTGTCGCCGAAATACATTACAATCATTAGTGGCATGAGAAAATGAGTTATGCCACTTGCAATATGCACGACGTTTTAGCTCGTCGGCGGATGGAACAGTGTGATTTATTTTAATGTTGCCATTCTTAAGTAATTCATCAAATATTCTATCACACTTACCAACATTAAATGTAAACTTAACCTCCTCTTGCCGTTTCTTTTGAACCGGCTGTAAGGAGGCACAAGCCGAAGATTTGGCCTGCTTTGGCCAAATCATTTCAGCAGCATACACCTCTGCTGATTCGTCTTCTGAGCTACTTTGGTCGCATTCTACTACATGTACGTTGTGACGAATTGTTTTAGCAGTTTCTTTGCTTCGGCTTTCACAAGCCACAGCTCTCTGGTGTAATTGTGCTAGTGTAAAGAATTGGATGCCTTCTAATCTTTCTTTTAAATAATATCGCAGACCATTAAAGGCTAATCCTACTAGCTGTTTCTCTGCTAAATGAATTTGGAAGCATCGGTTTCTCGTATCTCGGAACCTCCGGATGTAATCATTAACAGATTCATCTTTTGTCTGTCGCAACGACACTAAATCTACCAAATCCAACTCATAGTCACCGGAGAAAAAATGATCATGAAATTTTTGTTCTAGATCCCCCCATGATGAAATGGAATTAGGAGGTAAAGTGGCATACCATGCAAACGCGGTTCCTGTTAGCGATAATGAAAATAAACGTACGCGAAATGCCTCTGTGTCGGCCAATTCTCCCAATTGTGCTAAGAACTGGCCTATATGTTCGCGTGTGTTTTTCCCTTGATCACCCAAAAATTTTGCGAATTCGGGTATCCTGGTTCCCTGTGGGTATGGGTGGTGATCAAATCGGCTGTCATAAGGTTTCCGATATGATTGCCCCCCAGGGACCATGCTTACTCCGAGCTTATCTCGGAACGCCCCGGCTATCTCTTCCCTTACTATATCAATGGCAGCCGGTGCGAGACCACCGGCTCTCTGGTCAAACATAGGTGGGGTTGGTTGGATATTAGCATGTTGTCTTTCCCCCCATTGGTTTGAGTTACGTGGTGCATTTTCATTTGCCCTATATGGGTCATAGGTTTGATCGTTTCTTTCCGGCCTCCTGGGTGGGGCCGGAAAGCTTTCCTGGGCTCTGGACCTTGAATTAATGGGTTGATGCATTGTATAGTGTGATGGAAAGTGCTGCTGGGACGGGTGAGGATTCCGGTAACAATCCTCCTCAAAAAGGTCATGTGCGGACTGCCTGGACATTGGCCCGGACCGTCCGTGATTATGTGCGGACCGTCCGTTGTTGTATGCGGACGGTCCGACTGGGTAGTTTAGGTTCTGTGCCGTGTGTGGTGGCTCGGGCGCATATCTAGGTAACTCATTAAAAATAGGCCCGACTGTTGCTGGCCCGGACGGTCCGCGCTCACGTGCAGACGGTCCGGGCATGTGCAGATCGGCTGGTTTGCTGCCGATTTGCGGTTGATTAGGGTATGTGTCCATCGGCATCCCATAAAGGGGTTGTGACTGGTCGTGACAACCTGTAGCCGATGTGTTACACGCGTTATCTCCTAACTCAACCTCGTGCGAAGGAAAATTTGCGGCACTAGATTTATCAAATGCACGTACTAGTCTCTTAAGATCGCTTTGCATACCCCCTATGATGTTCTGCATTTGTTCACGCTGATCTTCTACATAATTTCTAAGAGATTGCAGATCGTTGGTATTACTTACATTGGGGATATCTGGCGAGGGATGGAGCGAAGCCGGATCCGTCGCCCGATGTCGGACGACCTTGTTGTTCCTGTCCACTTTGAAGTTGGCCAAGAACTTTGCTTTCGCCTCCTGGATCATCCGCTCCTTGTGCTCCTCAAACTGGAGCTGCTCGTCAGCCGGCAAGGTTTCCCAAGTCGGCTCTATGATGTTGCTTGGAGAAATATCAGAGCTATCCCTTGAACCGGCCATTGAGGGCCGATTTGATAAGCTTAGATATGCTTTCCCCAGCGGAGTCGCCAAAAAGTATGTTGACGCCTTTTCGGAGCGCCAAATACTCAAGAGGAACCGGCGGCGGTGCTCTCTGGTCAGGTGCGGACGGTCCGCGCGCGGGGCCGGACGGTCCGCGGCCTGGCGCGAGGCGGCGGTGCTCTCTGGTCAGGCGCGGACGGTCCGCGACACGGAGCCGGACGGTCCGCGACCTGGTGCAGGAGCTCGGGTTCCCTGCCTGACGACCGGACGGTCCGCGCCCTAGGGCCGGACGGTCCGCGCGTGCGCAGGGGCGGCGGAAGATCGCCGGCGGCGCCTGGATCTCGCTCCCGGGAGGGACCCCGTCGGGGAGGAGAGATCCTAGGTGGTGTCTAGGCTCGGGCAGGCCGACCTAGACTCCTCTAATCGACGTAGAGTCGAGGAGAGGCGAAGAATTGGAGATCGAGAGACTAAACCTAAACTAGACTAGAACTACTCCTAGGATAAATTGCGAAATAGAAGTGTTTGATTCGATTGTTGATGATTACAAATCGGCCGTAGACCTCTCTATTTATAGAGGAGGGGGGCTGGACCCTTTACCGTCAGAACTCCGAGCAAATCCCGCGATTTTCGCCAACAAACGCAGCAAAAAACTCGGAACCCTAATCTGTTCTGCGCGTGCGCGGACCGTCCGGCCCACAGGCGCGGACCGTCCGGACCGCGGACCGTCCGGCCTCAGGGCCGGACCGTCCGCACCTCATTTTGGTGCTCAACACATTTACACAAGTACTTCTTTATAGAGCGATAGGTCTGTCACGCAGCTCTGGCTAGGCGTGTCTCAACAACACGTCATGTCTGCTCTTCTAGAACTCCCTTAGAAAAAGGGAACGACCACGTGCACCAGGGAGTATCCTGCTAGCCACATTAAGGAACCCCCTCGCCATGTGCATGGTTTTCTTACTACTCATCCTATTTAATAGAAAAACATTTAAAATATTAGCTCCATAAAATTAAATATAGTGAATAAAAAGCAAATAATACATAAATAATTTAAAGCAACTAAAAGTAAAGTATGCATTACACATCAAAATTCAGCGGCATCACAATCAAGGAGTCTTCTTTGATCCAAAGCTCATCGTGTGTTTTTTTGTTCCTTGGTTGCCGTTTTCGTTCCGGTGCAACACCTCATCGATAGTGGTATCATCACAGTCTCCAACTAGTGAGTTGAGTGTCACACCCTGCCACACCCTCATCTATGGTAAAAGTGGTTAGCAATTCTTCTTCTTGATAAACCTCATCAGTATGGTCGTCTTTAAATTGATAACCAACAGTGCAAGGAGTATTCAAGTGTTCCTAGGGTTCACCTTGTGAAAACTTCGAGTTTGAGTACGACATATAATACACATGCTCACGCTAGTGTGCAAGGATAAAATTATCATGGACTCGAAGTCGTTCCTTGTGCTTGACTTCAGTTATGCCATATTGACTTTATCTAATTCCATTATTGTTGTCGAACCAATCACATAGAAATAATACTACTTTTAGAGTTTTGTTCCCTGCAAAATTAAACTCAAGATGTTTTGAATGATGCCATAATAATTAGTTTCTCTTCCGTGTGCATTGAGTGCCCTAGTCACAACTCTAGTATTACATGTGCCTGTACGAGGACGATACTTTTCAAACTGGTCAGAACGAAAACAGAACTCATTCACATCGTATCGACCAAAGCTTACACAAGGCATCGTCCAATAAGATAGTTGTCTCAAGTTCTCGTGTATGTTAGGGGTCTTTGTGCACTGCAAATGATATAGAGTTAAAATGATAAATATTAACTCGCTAAAAATGTCAAATAGCATCAAATTAAGGTATATAAAGAGTTTACATGATCACGGAACGACGAAACCAGTCAACAAAATTAGATCTTTCTTGTCTCCCATGCCATCACATCGTATTTAATTGTTTGCTTGTAGGCTGATGGGAATGTGTTCAATTATCCTAGTCGAAATTACTGTACGACAAATAAGTAATTAAAGTCCTTATCTAGCAATGCCAAAGAAATTATGGGGCAAAAGAAAGACTCACATGAAATATAGCTCTATCGCTTCCATATTCGAGAATATGTATAGTAATGCGGCCATTCATTCATCCATGCTAAGGTGGTAGAACATGTATTTACTAGTAGTTGTGCCTCTCCCTTGGAAAATGTTGAGATCACTGAATAGGAGGTTCCTCATCGACATTGTATCGCATCGTAGAAGCATAGACATTGTGTTCTTTTGCGAAATACACATTCATAAAGTATGAAACCTCCTTTAGCAAAAAAGTTTCGGCGATGCATCCTTTTACTCTAGCCTTATTTCGAACCATGGGTCATAGGTTTTGAGTGCACGTTCAATGTGATACATCCACCTATATTGTACAGGTCCACCAACCTTTGCCACATTGAATGTGAATAAGTAGATGCCACATTGGATTGAAGAATCCCGGTGGAAATATTTTTTCTAGCTTACATAGCAATACCAATATTTCTTTCTCCAACTTCTCGATCTGCCTGTAGAAATACCTTAGCTCAGTTATTTCTTGCCACATGGTGTTGGGCATGTAATCACAAAACATGACATAAATAATCCTCTCCATTAGTATATGGAAGTCATTGCTATTTAACCTAGTTAATTTCCCCGTTTTCAAATTCACAGCTCTTGTCAAGCCCGCAACATAACCATCAGGAAATTTAATTTTTTCATCCTTCTCATCACCTCGATTTTGTTCTTAGGGGTAAGACAGAACAACACATGTGGCAGTTTGCCGTTGTCATTGAGCACTTGAGTTGGTCGGTCACATAGCATTGTTAGATCTCTTCAAGCTTTCGAATTGTCATTTGTTTTTTTTTCAAAATTCATGTAGGTGTGTATGAGGGATTCGACAACATTACTTTCTTGGTGCATGAAATCAATGTCGTGCATAAGAATCAATAATGATATATAAGGGAGCTTCCATAGACCACATTTATGTGTCTAGTTGTGGTTCACTCTAAATCCTTGGTACTTGTCCCTTTTTCATTTAGGACAAAATTGTTCAGCTCAGCATTAATTTGTACTATGTTCAGACGTGGCGGATTCGTGACCACGGTGTTCTTTATAAAGTTTTTTTATCGCTCCTAAAGGGGTGTTTCATGGGCAACCACCGTCGATGACAATCGAAGTAAGTGATTTTTCTACTATGAGCAAGACGGAACCATCCGTATCTAAACCGCAATACGGACATGTCAATCTACCACGTGTACTCCAACCGAAAAAATATCATACGCCATGAAATCATGCACCGACCACAAATACACGACTCGAAGGTTGAATTTCTGTATCTTGAAAACATCGTAGGCTTCGACTCCTTTCCAAAGCTCTGGGGAAACACCTTGTACAAACTTTGACTAAACTGATTCTTATAAGTGCTTGTTTAGATACTCTAGTATTCACCCCAATAAACATATTCTAGTATTCACTCCAATACACATGTGTAATATACACCCCAGTCCTGGTGTAAATACTAGAATATCAAAACATAACCTAAGAGGTGTCCAGTGTAAGAAATTCCAGTGACACTGCATTCTTAAGAATATAACATGTTAAGCTTTTCGCAGAGCTGAAACCACGGATCTTCACACTCCTGAGGTGGCCATGGCGGTGCTCAGGTGTGTGTGCCTCAGTTGTGGATGCGCAGAAATCGATTCATGTCTGTGTTTATTTTGATCTAGTAGTAAGGGTTCTTGGGAATATCCAAAAAGTCTATGACGTGCCTCTAAAGCAGATGCCAAGCTCGGTCCTAGTCTCCTAGATACACGGTACACCCATACGATACACAGTGAAAATACAAACGGTAGGGATACAATACATGTACACCTACATCAGTAGTCCTCAGAGGCCACTGGCATCCGAGGAACTGCAGCTGGCGCCGGCGCCTCGGGCTCCTGCTCAACCATGACAAACTCGTACAAGCCGCCAGCCAGCCCGGCGCCGATCAGTGGCCCGACCCAGTAGACCCAGTGGTGGCGCCAGCTCCAGCCGACGAGCGCGGGCCCGAACGCCCGCGCCGGGTTCATCGCGGCGCCGTCGAACGGGCCGCCGGCGAGGATGTTCGCGCCCAGGACGAAGCCGATGGCGAGGGGCGCGATCGCGACCGCGCCGCCCCGGCTCCGGTGATCCACCGCGGTGGCGTACACGGCGTACATGAGCCCGAACGTCATGACGGCCTCTAGCAGGAGCGCGTGCCGCTCGTGGACGCCGCGGACGAGCCCGAAGCCCACGGGACGCTGCAGGACAAAGGCATGCATGCAAGGCAAAGAGTGAGACTGAGACGTGGCGGGCATGATGAGTACGCCGTACGCGTGTTTGCACAGATAGCGCGGCCGCACGCAGTCAATTCTGACTTCTCGTTTCAATGCTGACGTGCTCGATCTTCTGGTGTCTCGGCGTTTGGCACTCGATCGAGGCACTGTTTTCACAAACAGCTTCACGATCACGAGCTCTTTTGTGAACTATTTTTTTTCCCAAACCCTCTTTTTTTAAAAAAAATGTAATGCTATCACCACCACAAAGAAATAAACAGCTTCATAGGTGATGAGTATAGTATCGTAAAGAAATAAATAACTTCACGGGTGAAATAGAGAGATGAGGTTGCAAAAAAAGTAGTTTTTTTTCTAGATCTCTCACCCATTTACATGTCCCAGTCATGCATGAGGTTTAAGCTGGTAAAGGTGATTTCTCAAAATTTGAGTTAGTAGTTAGGCATACAAAGTTTGAGTTGTGCCCCGGCCTAATACCATTGGTATGGTCAGACATATTTTGCCAAACAGACCCCCGAGTACCTTTGTATGCCTAACTGGAACCTTTATTTATAATAATCAAACGTAAAATAGTACTGTAGTATTTGACATGGACACGTGGCGAAATTAAGTCGAATTACCGTGCCGCCGGAGACGAGCGTTAGCAGCAACGACGCGACCACGGCGCCGAGCATCTGCGCGAGCCAGTATACCGCGGCACGGCCGAAAGAGATGCGACGGCCCACGAGCAGGCCGAACGTGACCGCAGGGTTGACGTGCCCACCCGACGCGTTGCTCGCTACCGCCACCGCGGCCACCAGCGCCAGCGTGTGCGCGATGGCCACCGCGAGCAGGCCGCCCGGCGTTGCCGTGTCCTTGTACAGCTTCCCTGCAAAATTAATCAGACGAACGAAAAGATCTTCAAGCACCGCAGTTCAGAACAGCACCGAATGCATGCGCTGCGTGCATGTGAATCCTGAAGGTGTTTTGTTTGGATGTGTGCTAAGGTTTTCGCGCGCGCGTACAGAGGCCGTAGACGGAGCCTTCGGCGGCGAACACGAACATGGCTGTGGCGACGAACTCCGACACCACCGCGCGAGTGGCGTCCGGCAGGAGCGGCCCCGTCCCGGTGGTGTCGGCCCGGCGCGCCGGGTGGCGACCTGGCAGCATGTTCGACGATACTGTGCCTGCCTTTTTCCCCCGAAGCTCCGAATCTGATTTCTGCAGTGTTGAGTGTCACTCTCCTTTTCAGCGCCGGAAATGATAGTTGATAGCTGGGTGGGGAGTTCTTTGCAGGCTCCGGAGGGGACAGCTGGACAGGGGCAAGGGACACGTGGGCGAGAGATCACGTCTGGCCGTTTGCGCGATCCACGGTGCTGGTGCTGACTACAGGTGTACATTCGGGCCGCCCGGCTCAGCCCGGTTCAAGCCCGAAAAGGCCCGGCACGTTTAATTTCGGATCGGCCCGGCCCATTATTAAATTCGGGTCGTGTCGTGCCAGCCCACGGCCCGGCCCGTATTGAGCTAAATGTGTCGGGCTTTAAACGGGCGGCCCAAAAATTGTAAAGGCCCGAAATACACACGGTCGCGCTCAGGGGCGGCTCCGCTTCGATCAGCCGTCGCGCGCAGGCTCTAGTCGCGCTCGCGCAGCCGCACAGGGGCGGCTCCGGTCTTCGGACGGCGGACGCGCGCATCGCGCAGTGACGGCGGTCTCCGGACGGTGGTTGTGTGCAGCCGTGCAGGTGCAGGGGCGCACCGCGCAGGGCGGCTCCACGGCTGGGCTCCGTCGCGTGCAGCCGTGCGTGCAGGAGGCAGGCCGCAGGGGCGCACGCTGCGCACCGCGCAGGGGCGGCTGGGCTCCGCCGCTCCGGTCGCCGGGTCGTGTGCAGGTGCAGGGGCAGCTCCGCCTCCGGTCGTGCGCAGGCCGCCTGGGACTGGGACTCTGGGAGCCAGGAGGGAGAGACGGCGGCCGGACATGGAGAGACAGAGACGGACTCGAGATTTTAGGGTTTCTACTTAAACGGATAAATGGGCCTTCGTCGTCCCGTGCGTGGACAAGGACAAGTGCGGGCGTGCGTGCGGCTGCGCGCTGCCGTCCCGTGGTCCCGTGAAATTATTTTGGGCCTTTTCGTGCCGGTTAACGGGCCATTTCGGGTCTGCTTAAACGGGCCAGGCTCGTGCCCGCCTGTGGGCCTCGGCGTCGGCCCAAGCACGGCCCGATGCATCGTGCCGGGCCGGGCCGGCCCGAAATAATTTTGTGCCGTGCTGGGTTTGGGCCGGGCTTTTTTTTCGTGCTTCGTGCCAGCCCATTAAGCTCGGCCCAAATGTACACCTATAGTGCTGACAAGCTCCCACATCAGCGAGCGGCTCGTTCTCCTGGGACCAGAAAGAGCTACATGCCCACATGAAAACAGGTCCAAATCCTACTAACCTTGCCGAAAGCGAGGTGGAAAATCATTTTTGCAGCTATCTTTATAGTCTCAAGTTTCTCATCAAACTACTACCTTCGTTCTCCAATATTTATCATCCGCTAGTTTATTTTTTAAACTAAAACATGATAAATAAATAAAAAACAAAATAAGTATAAAATGTTTCCTTCAACTTTCAAAACCGTTCACAATAACCTCATACTCCGGTTCAGCATATTATAGACTTAAGGTTTAGACAACAAAAGGTATCTCTAAACTTCTAAATGTTCAAGAAAAAGCATATAAATAGATTGGAATGTAGAAACTTAAATGAAATATATAGTTATTGTGAAATTAGATCTATAAACTTCTAAAATTTATAGTTAGCTCTAAGACAATATCAAAGAATCTACGGAAAATTACAAAAACATTCTAATCAATATCCAAATGCATTTTAAAAGTCTATATTATCAGTGTCCAAAGAAGGTCATATCTTCATTTATACTTGTAATACATCTTTCAAAGATCTCATTAGAAGAAAACATGAGGAGGGTTCTACTGATACTACCTTAAGTGTCTCTCAACCCTAATCGACAGTTAGAACTAGTTCAATGTTTGAGCTTATCATCCATCCTTTAAAACCGAAAGTGACTTTCATATTGAGAGACTTCCATGCTTAATAATTTTCATGCCTTTCTCATTCTCCCTCCCCGCAAAGCCCATTCTCATTCCCTCGTACAGCCGATGTCTAGCTAAAATTAAAAAATACATATGGCCCCAAAGGGATTTGAACCACAACCTCTCAAGTAAATGCTAGCAATAGCTACCGCTACACCATATGTGCGTTTATGTTTACATCTATAACAGAAAACACATCTACTACATCTCTTCTCAAGCCCACCTGCTACCCTTGCACAATGCGTAGTAGTAGATAAGTATCACCAAGATTCTTGAATTATATTTTTGGATGGAGGGAGTAGTATTTAAAGAAGAGCTTTGCATGCAATTTCTTTTGTTTGAATAATGTTTTTAACTTAAATTCCCTTTTTGCATGCCTGACATTTATTCTTCGTAATATTTTTTCCATGGATCTGACTTGTGAGTCATTTTTATAAATCAACGCCACACATGAATCCATGTTTCTTACTTGAAAACCCCGAACAAACACCATTAGCAGGAGGCACTCGCGTTGGGGTCGCTCATCGACGACAAGAAGAAACTTAGCGACTGCCCGTTCGACCTCTAGAAACAATCCTACATGGTCGCATGTGCCGCAATGTACGACAAGCTCCGACGTAGCCGCCGCTTGGACGCGGTGCAGAGCGCCTCCTCCGTGTTGTCCATCGTCAAGCAGGGGACCTCATGGTCGTCGCTAGGGGTGGAAACGAGCCGAGCCGAGCTCGGCTCGGCTCGCCCATCTGGCGAGCTCGAAAAATCGGCTCGACTCGGCTCGCGAGCCGGCTAGCCGAGCCAACGAGCCTATCCATAAATGTAAGTATGTTCTCTAAATTATAATATAAAATCTTAAAAAAATTTAATAACATATTTTAAATTAGTAAAATAGATATATCACTAATATAATATAGAAAATAGATTATTTTTTATAGTAATCTCAAATAACATAAATTATTATCTATTCGGTACTAATATTATATGCTAATTAAGATTTTATGTAACAAAATGTTGTTGGATCGAGCCACGAGCCAGCTCGCGAGCTGCACCGAGCCAAGCCGAGCTGGCTCGCTCTTTTCACGAGCCACAAAAACAGGCTCGGCTCGGGCTCGTTCTGAGCGTCGAGCCGGTCCGAGCCGTGTCGAGCTACTGCGAGCCCGAGCCAGCTCGTCGAGCTCGAGCTTTTTTCCAGCCCTAGTCGTCGCCAACGTCGGCGACTCTCGGGTTGTTCTGGGCATCGCATTCGACGACGACGCCATCACGTCGTCCAGCTCATCGTCCGCCTGAAGCCTAACCTGCCACGTAAGTCGCTACTGACCGGCCATGAATTCTTGTGCGCTGGGACGATGGTCATTGCTGACGTTGTGTGAGTGTCTTCGAACACGATGTATGTAAGGAGTAGCGCACCCGGTGGTCAGAAGCGGGCCCAGACATTTGATATTGGGTATTCAAAAATTTAAAAGATTAAAGAAATTAGTGCTCTAACGCTATTTTGTGTAATACATTATTGGTAAATTACTATAGATCACAAAAAATTTGGGTATTCAATGAATACCCCCTGGGCCCGCCTCTGCCGGTGGTACAACGACTAGGGGTACTACCTTGCTGATAAGCCCGGGGTGCACTTCGTTTTACAGCTCATCCAAGAATCATCAATACTCGGTATGTCGCGCGCGTTCGACGACAACTATATCGAGGATTGTTGCGTCATCTTGGCGCCAGAGGTGATGCAAAGGAGGACCGACAACAATGACCAGTTCGTCATCCTCGCCACCGTTGGGGTAGCTTTTGTGCCGACTTTTCTTTAATTCTTTTCGCAAACACACACTTGCATTTTTGTTTAAGCAAAAGCGTATGGTGATACGTGTCTAATGACTAACGATGTACGAGGGAATTTCTTCCGGCATGTGTGGAACGTGCTCTCCAGTGATGAGATCATGCAAATCGTTGCATATATCGAAGTCTGCATGATACTGATGGTTACAATGTAGTGGTGAAACAAATAAATTAAAATAACAAAATTTATGTATGACCAGAATCACAAATTGATTATAAAACATTTTCTCATAACAGTATAACACACATTTTGTATATAAGTTATCATAGTATACTGATATTATATATTCCCGTTACAACGCACGGGCATTCAGCTAGTAGAAAATCATTAATTGGCTAAACAATCACCGACATCGCGATCCAACATTTATAATCCTTTTAACTTTTCTGGACTAAGTTTGACCAGCTTGTCTTATTAAAATTTTCACAAATAACTAAAAAATTCAAAACCAAAATTAAAATATATTATATGCTAAATAATATCATAGTAAAAATTCATAATAATTATGATTTTTTTAAATAGGACAAGTTGATCAAACTTAGAGTAAAAAAGTCAATCAAATTATAAATTAAAACAGAAGGAGTATATTAGTCACACTAATCTTGTATGCGGACGAGGAAGGGTGAGGTGATTTTTTTGGTTCAGAGGATCTTTCGGCGCAGGGTCAGAATGGAAGCGTGACCTAGTGAAAAGAACCCCGCGTTCTATAAACTCACTGCTGCCGTGCGCTTTTCTATAATAATAGTATTCTCGTTTACTCAAATCATGGGCAGGTCTGACATACGTTATCCTAATCGAGAGGCAATTTACAAAACCTCCAGGCTCCAGCCGAAAGTATCCTGTGTTCACAGGCCCAAGTCCTACTTCAGCAGCTGAAAAAACTAAACGAAAAGATTCGAGAAACTCACATCAATCTAAAATTGCAACACTATCAACGAAGATGTTTAGCATTATTCCACCACCATAACTCAAGACGATGATGGGGGACCTTGTTCTAGGTCTAGATCGTCCACCATCTTCTGTATAGATTCGATATCACCTGTTGCTGATAGGGTGTGAATCCGCAGGCTGTCTGCATCCTCACTGCGCACAAGAAAACAGAAAATAATGACAATTACCAACAAGGGGCAAAAATCTTCACAATAAAAAGAACTGTTTGAGGTGCAAAGAAAACAAGGGGGATATAGTAAAATATAGACATACTCTGTAACTCCAAAGATTTCTTTGACTACAAGTGAGCTGTCCCGTGAACAGAACTCCGGAAGCTGGACAGAGATTCACAAACAATTTCTGTTAAGATCTGATTCATCATGGTAACTTTTATGCAGGCTAATCAGTAACAAACTACAAAATAAGATGACCTAAGAGCGTCTCCAAGAGTTCTCAAAACACTCCCAATCCAGAATTTTTGGCAACATTGAAAAACACATCCCAAAAACTCCCAACCTCAGCTCCCAATCTTTTAGCACTTGGGAAAACTGAGACCCCTGCACATGGGACTGGGCATTTTTTCACCGACACCGAAACACCGAACCAAAGTTTCGGTGTTTTGGTGTCAGGTTCGGTTTTTATGCTGTAACAACCAGAACACCGAAAACCGAATCATGCATTGATCGTGGCTCGACCTGTCATCTACTCATGACGCACCTCACCTGCCAACGTCGCTCGAAGCCCAGCCCATACACGTCACATTGGTTCAGCCCAGTAGCCCAACCACGGTCCACCACACCTTTGTTGCACTTCACACACACACGAGAACAGGGAACCAGGACCCCCTCTGCCTCTGCTGCTTGTTCGTCCACGTATCCTCGCTACTCACCTCTGCCTCTGCAGCTTGTTCCCTGGCTTCTTCCCCTCCACTGCCACCGCCGTGCACACTGGCACCATGCTGCCGCCCGCCGTCAACTAAACTGCTGCTGGCCCGTCTATCGCATGCACCTTCTTCTCATCTACCGCTCGATGTTGTTGATCTCATATAAGAGACAAGCTATACATATAAGCTGATAATGAGAAGGTGTGGGCATGGCCAGCGGCGGCCGTGGCGTGCTGGGGATCGGTCGTGTATGCAGGCAAAGGCTCTCCCGCGAAAAAAAAAAACAAGCACCACCAAAAAAGTTTCCCGCGTGTCTTTTTTTTGATAGGAGTTAGTTTTTAGAAACTGTCGGAGAGACTCTTGTTGCTCCTAATTATTTTTGGCGATTTGAAAAACTCAAGGATTTTGGGAACTCTTGGAGATGCTTGAACCCAATCAGAATAAGATGGTTCACCAAACCAAGCACTCATTAATGAGTTCCGCAGAAAGAAGTAGATCATCAAACAATTTCCTTTTTTGGCTACAGCCCAAGCAGTTCATTTCAAAGTAGAGGATCAAGATCTGGGCTCAAGGTCAAAAGATCTGGAATTGCAAAATCAGTAATAAAATGAAGGATCAACCGCTTACTTCTGATAAGTATAGGATTTTTCCAAACAGTGCTTGTACAGCAAGCTTCCGCTTAAAACCTTGCTCTGTAAAACCAGATAAGTCCATAACTACTGGCCCTGCAATATTTTAAATACAAAAATATCTGAAGTCTGTCATTTACATATCCAATAAATTCAAAATAATAGGAAAGAAATAAAGCTACAATTTAGAGAGTGGGTTTGAAGAGGGCCAGTTGGCAAAGGATAGGAAATAGTTACAAATTTGTACAAATAATATGCATCAGAGGTGGCTTATCGTCACCCCCAGCAATCATGCACTTTCGATTGATTCTTTGGATAAGCATTGCAGGACTTGAAATCAGAACATTGCATCCAATGATGACAGAACATACAATGTTATCAATTTTCCATCAATGCATAACAAAGAATGTTAGTTGATAATAATGTGGAGAAGAGCTATGCACATATTCTAAAAACAAAATGAGGGTCCAACCTAAAAATTTGTTGATTAAATGGAACAAAAGATGAAAAATGGCTGGCATTACTAAGTTTCACAAAGAAGGTTCAACATAAAGGCCAACAAACTTCAGCTGATGGGGAGCAAGAAAAAGAAATAGTTGATTTGCATAAGTAAGCAGCCAGAACATGAGATTCTGGAAATATCTTGTTCTTGTGCTTCCTCTAGTATTTGAATAAGCAGCAGCAGTTAATAGTTATACCTTTTTCCCGGACAATTCGTCTTGAAATCTCATTTAAAATTTCAGCAACTTCTGCATCTTCCAGCATTGATGCCTTCCTAAGATGTATGAGATCCACAACCACATCAGGACTGAACTGTTTTTCATTCAGTGTGTAACGGATGTACTTCCTTACTACATCATCCATGTCAAATCCTGTCTGAGCACACATAAAGTATTTATGAGTCTGTTATTTGCAATGGAAAGAATTTCCAGTAGCAAAGCAAACATTAAATTAGTTGTCACTAGCAATACATATAGACATGTCAGTGTAATGAAATTCCAGTTTGCAAATAACATTATTGTTCTGGCCTACGCAGCACAAAATTTTAATGGGTTTCGGCACTAGTTAACAATAGCATCAACTCACTAACTCTACTGACAGCTAGTGACATTTTGCTTTGAGCACAACCAACACTAGAGTAAATAAGCAAGTATATCCAACCTACCATTTCAATATCATTTATCTAAGGGCCTGTTTGGAACCACCCAATTTTTAAGAAACCGGTTTATGGAAACTGAGGTGGTTCCAAACATACTAGTTTATGCCTCAGTTTATAGAAATTGGATTCACAGTTTCTTCAAAACCAAGAAGCTAGCCTCTCCTAGCTAAAAAATAAAAACGGGTTTCTTAAAAACTGGGTTTCTTCCAAACAGGACCTAAATCAGTTTCTCAAATCAAAAATAAAAGTATAAAACCAATGGAAAAATAGGCAACATACCTTTTGCATTAGGTCCTGAAGAGCAGGATAATTTATTGCCTCCCTGCCCTTCTGAAACAGATCATCTAGTGACTTCAACAAGAATATATTCTTACTCACCTACAGAGGAATACTTCTTTAATATTAAGTGCCAACAAAACCTAGACACCAAATAGTTCTAGATTGCAATCTGTTTGCGAAAAAATAGCATGCAAATGGGAAAATATCAAATTTAGGATAACATCAAGCTTGCAATCAACAAAGAAAGAAAGGCAGAAAGCTCAAATTTGCTTTAGCACCTCTACATATTTAAAAAGGTATCTAGTTGATGACTATAGAGGAGTAAATTTATAAAATGTTTTAGAACTGAAATTGCAGGCTCTTTTAGTTTAATTTAAGAAAGGCTGTAAAAAGTTTATTTAGGGGGTGTTTGGTTACACCCCGCTAAAGTTTAGCCCCTATCCCATCGAATGTTTAAACCTCCGTTCCGGGTATTAAATGTAGTCGGATTATAAAACTAATTTGTCAGCCGAAGATTAAAAGACGAGACGAATCTAGTCCAATTGGTTGGGTCTATATTTCATACTCCTATTTAAAAGTCAAACGCTTGATGTGACCCGGGCTAAACTTTAGCAGGAGCAACCAAACACCCCCTTAGTATAATTCCAAGATGCTATACAGTAATGCAACAGATAGATAAATTTGCGAACACAAATTAGCTGCTGAAAGAAGGAATGGAATCTATCATTTATCATTTCCCATCACTCTGACAAAGCAAACCCTCTAAACAGCAAATCCAATGAAGCTAGACCCTGCAAACCAATGTTCCTACCCTTCGCTTCTTCTTAGTGTGCGGCGAGGTGAACTTGCGCACGGTGCGGACGACCGCGAGCACAAAGGAGACCCCGACGTAGGCGAGGGGAACCGCGAGAAGCCATGGAACAGGGCTAGAGCCAACACGGGGCCCTGGGATGGCCTGTGTGACGGTGCCAGTGAACTCCACGAGGTCCAGCGCCTTGTCCTGGATCCAGGGCATCTCCTCCTCGACCTCCTCCTCCTCTTCTTCCACGTCCCGCTTCGGGACCGCGCTGGGATTCGCGGGCTGACGCGAGGCGGCGGCAGCAGGGGGCTGGCTGCCGGCGCGCTTAGCGCGGACGACGAGAAGCGGCGCCGGTCGCCGGGGCGCTGTACGGGCGGGGATGGTTAGGCTGAACGGGCAGCGACGAAAACAAACGCTACCGCGGTCCATCGGGGCGGCGAGCGGATGAAAGAAAGAGGTGGTCGCCATCGAGGTGGCGCTGGGATTAGGGCTTATCGTGGTAGGGGCTTCAGGTGGAGGAAGTTCACCGGCAGCGGAAAGGTTTGGAGGAAGAGGACGACTGAACGAGCAGGGAATACGGGCCGAGCGGCCCAGTAAGGAACAGCTGATGTTTGGAGCATCTCCAACAACATGATTTAAAATAGTACCTTAAAAATTAAAATACTATATAATTCAAATTGTTTAGTGTACTAGTGATAAATTACGCTCTAACAGTTAAGTCCTAAATAATATATTTTCGAAAATGAATTATGTTATTAAAAAATAAAATGTTGAGAATGCTGTAGAAAATAAAGATAGGTACTAGTCTAGGGTGTAGTATATTTGTGTTACTTTATGGAGTGCTCTATATTTTTTTCACAAAAAAATTATAAAATAGAGCACGGTTGGAGTTGTTTTTATGTGTTGAACCCTATATTTTAAGATAGAGCACTGGTTTAAGGCACAATTAGAGATGCTCTTACATGTATGTCATTATAAACAATCATATTTTTTCTATAATATGAGTCGATAAAGCTGATCCTTAATTTCTCATCTCATCTCTATTTCAAATTTCATTCTACAAACAATACAATTTTACGTCCCTATTTTACACTGTCCGCTTTAAAGTTCTCTCCTATGGTCGCAAGAAACTTCTTTTCTTTGTAGACCACCACTGTCGTCTATTTTTCTAATGACAGCAGTTAACATCCAATGAAAATGATGTTTTTCCCTCAGTAGAAAATGCATTTAAAAGGTTATTTTCTCTCTCTAATGTCACTGTAACGGCATGTATTTTGCATTAAAAAATAATTTTTTACTCTGATACCATGGTGACAGCTTATATGTGCATATATGAATTTCCAATAACTATAATAAATTTATAATACATCTAAAAAAGTCCCACAATTGTTACAACCAAAACTACGGTTTAATGACATGTTTGGTTATATAACTAAGGTGCCAAAAGTTACATATTTTTCGTTACACTTGTCTAAGATAAGATTAGGCACTTAAATTATTCGCGCACATCTTATCATGCGTAAGATAAGAGAATTTCGTCACACCTTTTAAGTTATTGATAAGTGAGACCTACACAGCAAGAGAAAAATCTTGCTACAATCGTGGCTACAAACCAAACATAGGCCTAAACTGGTGAAATCTTCCTAATCTTAGACGTGATAAACTATAGTGAGAGTGCCAGCGAACCAAACAGATTCTAAATCAAATAAATCGAGACATAAAGGGTCCAAAATTATCATCTAGAACATATAGAAGTACATTTCAATGTCTAGAACTATTTAACTTAAATACTTATTTTGGTTGTTGCAATTATAAAAAAATAATACATTGCAAATTTATTATATTTATTAGAATTGTTTATGCGCACATAGAGAAATTAAGTTTCATGCTACAGTAGTGCAGAGCTAAAATTTTGCACTAATATGGAAGAAACTGTGATATTTTACAATGGCACATAGGTAAAAGAGTCTAGCTAGCCATGTCGAACAATATGATATGCTATGTCGCTATACCCTTCCATTTTAAAAAAAAAAGACATAGGAGCATCTTCAAGTGTCTTTTTAAAATTTGCTTTCTAAATTATCATCTGAAGAGTTGGTTGTACCCTCCAATAGTTTACCTTGTGCACACTTTAAAGTGCTATACTCATTTTTTATTGTTAACTAATGAAAAATTTAGAATAAAGCATGTCAATATTTAGAGATCTAAATAAGATCTCGGAGGGTGTTTTTTCACTACCATCTCTATTTCTCTAAATTAAATAGAATGTAAATAGTTTCTTAGAGGTGCTCTAACGATTTGCGATGTCTCCTTACACGCTTATTTGTTTGCATTAGACTATGCATGCATCCTAAATTAGCACAAACATATATAATGCATTGATGTTCAATTGTTCTACGCAGAAGACATGTCTAACACTCTAACTAGTGCATAGCTAGTAAAATTCATATGAAAAAAAGGATAAAAATCATGTGCATTAGAGGATAAAATTCCTACGACTTTGTCTTGTAAGTACATATGGACCTGAAATGTGTTATGTTCATATATATTTTTACAAAGTAACTCTATATCTCAGTTTTTGATACAATGTGCATCTATAGATGTGCTCCATTTAAAAAAAGCTTATAGGTATGTGCTTCACTGAGGTCTTTATTATTGCACGGAATGAAAGGTTTGCATCCAGCATTATCCATAATACGATTTTGTTTTAGTTACTTATATTTTGTTACATGTAGTCATCTTCATACCTTTATGTGCTACCATATATCTCTCATGTTATAGGAGAGGTGGGAAGATGGGGGAGTGTCATGGTTTCGGAAACCAGAGGGACAATAAAATTTTTGTTCGGGATGGGAGGCTAGCGCAGACTCACACTGAATGGTGAATCGCATGTGACTCGAATAAATGGTTAAGATAGAGTGATTATACTGGTCCAGGCTTTCGCCTAGTCCAGTGTAGTACTGATCCTTGTCTTGCTCTCGAGATCGTGTTACAACAGGTGTGTGCTCAAAATGAGAGAGGGTCCTGCCCTTTTATAGTTCAAGGGAATGACCTTACAGATGGGACTTGTTTCATATTGGCAAGGGCGTGATCTTTTGTCTTCGGTAGTCCTGCTGAGTAGTTTTCCTGGCGTCGCCTTTAGGCTCATGCGTAGTCGTACACCTGGCATGGCGAACCACCTTATCCGCCTGGTATACAGGACCCTCTAGCGAGTCTGACTCTGAGGTCCCCATAGCGACGCTTGATGGGTACTACACGGCAGAGTCAGGGTATGTTTGGGGCCGTGCATGGCGTGACCTTGCCTCTTTGTCAGAAACCTTGTGTCACCCTTCCGGCATGCGTAAGCATACAACCGGTATGGTGTATTGCTCCGTCCTGTCCGGTATGTAGATTACTGTAGAGACTCCGGTGCTTAGGTCCTCCATGACTAGGGTCGGTTGGACCCACAAGGCGAAGACGGGGAGCGGTAAAGACCGTATGTGGTGATGTGATGTTACTTCAACATATACTTCCCGCACCCCTTCGGTATGGCGTGCCATTGATTGGTTCGGACGGAGTTTAGTGACAACGCGACCTATCATGGATGACGTGGATCAATAGTACCCACCTCATTTTCATACCGGGCGAGTACAAGCGTATGTGAGTGATCATCTGGTGAGTGATAGGCGAGCCTGGGAGCCGGGGGGCCATGGACGTGTGCCGAATTACAACCTGGTCAGGACTTCGCCTCGCAGAGTTGCTCGTCAGCCTCCGCCTCGTAGAGTTGCTCGACAGGGACCTAGTCATCAGGTGGGCCATCAAGAGTCATGGGCCTTCTTTGGGTACCTGGTAATTTGGTACCCGTTAGGGAGATTATGTTTTTATATGTCACAATAGCTTGCATAAATCTACATTACCTAATACGACTAAATCTAGTGTATTAACTAATGTTGTATTGCTTTAAGTATCGTACAAACCTACATAAATCTCTAAGAGAAACCAGACACAAATAAATTATGTTGTACAAGTCTTGTTGGGTACCGTAATTAGGGGTACCCCCAACACTCCTAAACACGGCTGGTAACCACCGTCAGCACAAACCGCAAAGACTGATGGGCGTGGTTCAGGTCAAGGCTTCGTCTACCCAAGGGGCACAATCTCGCCTCGCCCGAGCCCAGCCTCGGGCGGGAACTATAGTCTCGGACGAAGTTACGTCTCGCCCGAGGGCCTCCTCAGGCAGTGGGCGCACCCTCGGCACGCCCGAGGCCCAACTCGAGCAGGCTTCGTCGAGAAGCAACCTTGGTCAAATTGCCTCTCCAACCGACCGTATCGCAGGCGCATTCAATGCGAGGATCGCCAGACACCATATCCTGACACGTGTGCCTCAGTCGGCAAGGTCGAAGTGACCACAGTCACTTCGCCCTTTCACTGACCGACCTGACAGGAAAACAACACCGCTCGCCCCGCTCCGACTATTGTGCCACCCGCCAGGGTAAGGCTGACAACAGCCAAGTTCAGCCTCGGGCGCAACAGGAAGCTCCGCCTCGCCCGACCCTAGGGCTCGACCTCAACCTCGGCCTCGGAAGGTGGTCTTCGCCTCGCCCGACTCCAGGGCTCGGCCTCAACCTCGGCCTCGGGAGGAATCGCGTCCTCGCCCGATCCCGGCCTCAGCCTCAAGAGAAGTCTCCGCCTCGCCCGACCTTGGGCTCGCACCGATCGCGCCACGGGGGATACATCATTACCCTACCCCTAGCTAGCTCAGGCTACGGGGGAACAAGACCGGCGTCCCATCTGGCTCGCCCCAGTAACAAGTAATGATGGCTCCTCGCGTGCGTCCATGACGATGGTGGTTCTCAGCCCCCTACGGAAGCAAGGAGACGTCAGCAAGATCCCAGCAGCACTGACAGCTGTGCTTCTACAGGGCTCAAGCACTTCTTCGACAGCCACGTTATCGCCTATGCAGGGCTCAAGCACTTCTCCGACAGCCACGTTGGCTTGTACACAGGGCTCAGGCACCTCTCTGCCTGACACGTTAGCGCATAGCTACACCCCCCATTGTACACCTAGACCCTCTCCTTGCATCTATAAAAGGGAGGTCCAGGCCCCTCCTGCGAGAGGGAGGGAGGAGGATCGCGCGGGAGGACGGGCTGACGAACAGGCTCACTCTTTCTCTCTCTCGCGCGAACGCTTGTAACCCCTACTGCAAGCACACCCCCCGCCGGCGCGGGATAACACGAGCCGCGTTTTTTTCCCTTGTGTTCCATCTCGCGCCAACCCATCTGGGCTGGGACGCGCAACGACAAATTTACTCGTCGGTCCAGGGACCCCCCGAGGTCGAAACGCTGACAGTTGGCGCGCCAGGTAGGGGCCTGTTGCGTGTTAACGAACAACTTCACGTTGAGTTCCAGATGGGTAGTCTTCAGCAACCTCTTCAACCCGGGACGGTGCTCCGCTTTGGGAGTCTCGAGTTCATGTCCCTCGACGGCAGCTACGACATGGTACTCCTCCCGCAACGCGACAGCAACCACGACGGTCGTCAGCTCGCCCGGCAGCGGCGAACTCGACGACGTCTTCCCCCCGTGGCAGAAGAGCAGCATCCGGGTTTGTCCCGTCGCCCTCCTCGCCGCAGAAGGAGGAGACAGGGCAATCGTGGCCATGCAGGAGGCGGCGCCTCGTCGGCTGTCGAGCGAGTCGATGGCGCCGACACCCCAACGGGGGACATGTCGGGCATTGTCCTCGCACCTGAGACGACGACGAGTGTCGTTTCCCCGCAACATGCCAACCCCAAGCGGACAGATGACGCCAGCACACCCGCGAAGGGCTTGCTGGGCGTTAGCCTCGTACCTGAGATAACGGTGCAGTCCGTTCCCGACGCGACTTCGCCACCGTCCATCGATCAAGAGGTACCGTCCGTTTTCCACCCTGCGCCTTTTAGATTCAGCTTCGATCCACCAAGCGACCCCGCTTCGGTGAGCGCTTTCGTAAAGGCATACCCTAACCTTCCAAGGTACCATATGTGGTCATCTTGGGACCGACTGACGGCCATCTCGACCTACGGACCCCCGGGTTCCGAGGAAGAGGACGGTCCCGACTCTGGTTGGGATTTCTCCGGGCTCCGCGATCCTAGTGCCATGCGAGACCTCATGACCGCATGTGACTACTGCCTCTCCGATTGCTCCGATGATGGCCACAGCCTTGACGACGAGGGTTGTGGCCCAAGTCGCAAATGTTTCCACGTCGATCTAGGGGGTCACGATGAAGGCAACCACCTCGGTATGCCGGAGGATGACGATCCCCCTAGGCCTGTGCCCCGCGTTGACATCCTGCGGGAGCTAGCTGTGGTCCCAGTCCCTGCGAGGGGTCAGGACACGCAGCTCGAGCAAATCCGCGAGATGCAGGCCAAGCTCGACGAGGAAGCATGGCAACTTGTGCAGCTCCGGCAAAACATCGAGCAGGAGTGGGCAGGCCGAGCACTCACAGGAGAAGCGTGTCATCAGGCCCGGGACGTCCAACGTCGTACCGTTGACGATGCCAGGGCAAGGCTGCCCCCGGCCTCCAGCGGGGTTGGCCAGAATCTGGCTGCAGCGACAATGCTACTCCGAGCAATGCCGGAGCCATCCACCACCGAGGGGCGGCGTATCCATGGAGAACTCAAGAATCTCCTGGAGGATGCTGCGGTCCGACGGGCCGAAAGCTCTGCCTCCCGAAGGCAAGGGTGCCCCCTGGAGCATCGCGCAACGATTTCCCGACTCATGCGGGAGGCCTCGGTCCACACCGGGCGCACGCAGGACGGGACGCCTGCTGCCCCGGGTCGCCTCGGCAACGAGCTACACCATCGCAACCGTCAAGCCCGCCTCGACGAGAGGGTGCACCGAGGCTACCACCCCAGGCACGGAGGTCGCTACGACAACGAGGAGGATCGGAGCCCCTCGCCCGAACCACCAGGTCCGCAAGCCTTTAGCCGGGCCATACGACGGGCGCCGTTCCCGACCTGGTTCCGGGCCCCGACTACCATCGCCAAGTACTCGGGGGAAACAATGCCGGAGTTATGGCTTGCGGACTACCGGCTGGCCTGCCAGCTGGGAGGGACGGACGACGACAACCTCATCATCCACAACCTCCCCATGTTCCTCTCCGACGCCGCTCGGGCCTGGCTGGAGCATCTACCTCCTGCGCAGATCTCCAACTGGGACGACCTGGTCAAGGCTGTCGCCGGAAACTTCCAGAGCACGTACGTGCGCCCTGGGAACTCTTGGGATCTCCGAAGCTACCGCCAGCAGCCAGGGGAATCCCTGCGAGAGTACATCCGGCGGTTTTCGAAGCAGCGCACCGAGCTGCCCAACATCACCGACTCGGATGTCATCGGGGCGTTCCTCGCCGGCACCACCTGCCGCTGTGACACCCCAGGTGTCAGTTTCGTGTTAAGTCGGGAGAATTATCCTAATCTTGAATGCTCAGTGAAAATTTCTATTTCTCGATCGTGTCTATCTCTGTCTATCAGGCTTTCTCATGGAAGTTCACCGAATTCGGAGTTAATCGATCGCGAGAAACAACCAATTTCGGAGCGTGTTAAAACTTTTATCCTCGGCACGGATGCGAACTCAAAAATCATTCTCGAATTATAAATCTCATATGAAGCTCATTTAAATCAACTCTCGACGACTTTTATTTGATCTGAGCCTGAGTCCAATTCCTCGTACTTCGATCGATGTCCGACTATTTTTATCCGAGTCCGTACTCTCAGACGGAATACTCAGTATGTCGTCCTCTAATCAATTTTATCTGACTCGGCCAAATATTTCATGTCCGAATCGAACTTAAAACCCCGTATCGACAGCAATTTTAAAATATCACGATTCGCCTTCTCCGACTACGAATCCGAAACTAATCGGCCTCAATTCATTTTGTTCCTAATTGGGTGCGAGTAATTATTTTTACGAGCGACGCTAAACAAATCAAATTCTTAGTACGGATAATCCGTCATTCTGTCCGACCGAGCACCAGCTCGCTCTGTTTTTACACAGACGACTTCCGCGAGAACATTTTTATTCCGAGAAACATTTTAGCGCAGCCCGAGTACGTATTTGGGCCAAATCCAGCCCAGCCCACTAGGCCCACTAAAGAACCCTAACCCTAGGGCTGTTTCTATAAATGGGGGTGCTCACTTGGACATTTTCCACTCCCACCCCTATCATTTTTCCAGTCGCCACCAACAGCTTCCTTCTCCCCCACGCTGTCTTCTTCCTTCCTCTGCCGACGCTCCCTGTACATGGCGCCTCCACCTCTCTGCTTGGGCGCTGGCCGAGCCCCTTGGAGCAGGCGTCCCCAGCTCATATCCATGGCACCCTTCTTCCCCACAGCGGCTAGCAGGGAGACCGACCAGCCATGGCGCCTCCCCCTCATCCCTAGAAATCGAGCAGGAGCTCTCCATGATGTGGATCGGCGTCCCTGCTGTCTCCCCCATGGAGCATGGCGCAGGGAGCAGCTACCCTTGGCTCAACAGCAGATCGACGCCCTCACTTCTCCCCTGCAAGCTCGGGTTCCTCCCTGGCGCCCCCCTCGCCAATGCTCTCCCCTGCCGCGACCATCTCTGCCCAGCGCGCAGAAGCTTCCAGGGAGCAGCCGACTCCACCTTCCCCTGCGCCCTCTCTCCATGGCGAGCAACCCCCTGCAGCCGAGCTTCCCATGGCGCCCTTCCTCCTTCTCTCTGCTGCACATGGCGCCAAGCAGCAACTCCACTTCCCCAGCCGCAGCGCCCTCCCTACTCCCATGGCGCTCCCCTGTTGAAGCTCCATGCCGACACCCCCTGTTCCTCCTCTCTCTACCGGCGCCCTCCCCAAAACAGCAAGCTCCAGCGCCTCCTACATCTCCTATGGAAAGCAGCAAGCCCCCACGGCGTCCTGGTGTTCTCGCTGCTCAGCTTGGCCTCGCAAGCTTGCTGTCGGGACAACCTAGCCGCTGCTCCACCACGCGTACTACCTGCTCGACGATATGCGCAACCGGCTGCGTGTGGTCATGCTGGTGTTTTGCGTAGCGCTTGCGCGACGACACCGATCTGCGCAGCGCCTACGAGTTGTCGTCGAAACCCGCGGTGAGCTCCCTGCTGCCCCGTGCTTTTTGTGTTCGATTAAAAGGCCGCACCAATAAATCACATAATAAATTGTGTAATGATTGTGTATGTCGTCTAATCGCAGCCCTTGTCAACGTCACGCCTTGCGCATCGCTCGTCGGCAAAGAGCCCAAAACTAATGGCATGCATGCGCGGCACGAGTCGGCCAGGTTGTTCGCGTTGTATGATTGCGATTTATTTTACTTACGTATTCGGTCGATGATGTGCCTGCGTGTTTATATGCGTGTGAAAATAAATTGTATGAATGAACACGTATATAGAAGAAAATGAAGTAGAAAAGAACTCTGATGTTTTTATATCTTGGTAGGAAAAATATGTGATGTGTGGTTTGATGCAAAAAACTAAGTTACAAAATGCGGGTTAAGTTTTGGGAAATGTATCGATATGCGTTTATGTGAAACATATAATTGTTTTATGCATCGTGATGGGATTCATGATTATCTAGGGAGTATATTTATTGATGTGACGAGTAGTTTAGAAAATGCTAGTTGCATAGAGGATAAATTATTAAAACATGAGTGTCGGAGTTTATATATTAGTGGTCGCGCCACGTTGATTGAAGTGTCTCGAGTGCACGCCACCATATGGTTGTATGCGAGACAAGGTTATGCGCATGGTGAGTTTAGTAAAAATCCATCGGTGTCACTTGTGCTAAGTTGAGGTTTATTTGCGCGTAGAAAGTAATAACGTGCTTAATACCTATAAGTCTTAGTCGATACTAGAAATTGTTTTGGCTTATATAGAGAGGTGGTGACATGCTGAAGTAGTCATCGCTTCCTCTATGTTTATAAGTCGAGTCGAGTCGATGCGCATTATGTGTTTGTTAAATTATGCTTCGCATATAGTGTATGATTGTGCTCACGATTTCGAGTAGACGCTTCAAGTAAATCAAGTAGATTTGTCATACAAGTGTGTAATGGAGTTAGTTGTTTTAGGATAATTATTGAAATACTCGGTTCGTAGGATAAACATGTATGCGTTCATGATTTGGGAAGTAAATGCGTGGTGACTACGATTTGGAGATTTGTGATTTACGATTCATATGAGTTGGTCGGTGTGCGAATATACTTGTGAATCTGCGTGTTTATAAAAATGTTGTAGTATATGTTGCGTCTCGGATTGCGGCAATAATAGTCAAGTTGACGTGTATGTTATTTAGCGGCGATGTCGTTGCTCTAGTTAACCGAATTGTAGATGACGTGGTTAAGCCCGTAATCACGGTGAATTGCTTGTTGTAGTCTAAATATGTATGTTTATGGTCGCGGGTAAAAAGTAGTAGTGTTCATGTGATGTCGAATTTAAAACGCAAATTGTTGAGTGATTGTCGAGGAGAATGCGTTGTTAATTGGTTGTAGTAATTTTAGTGCACTAATGATTTGAATAAAATTTGCAAGTCGAATTGTTGGTTCTAATCTGATTGTCTTAACTCGAACAAATAGTAAAGCGTTAGAGTAATTCAAGTCTCTCGAACGCGGCGATTCTTGAATTATATAGAAGCTGAAATTTAGTAATTGCTGTTTTGGACTGCACGCAGTGATTTGCTAGTGCTGTATGTTTGATGAACAAAATTGTATTTTATGTAGATATGTGCTATAGAAAAGTGGTAGATAACTTTATTATCTTGCTGGTGTTAAAATTTGACAGGCATAAGTCTGATCGTTTAGAAGTTATGATTTTTACAAATTCAGTGACTGAATCTGTCCAAATTCTGTACAGATTTCGGAAACTGCATTGTTTGCCTAATGTAATGTTAGAATCAGTCCTTGTCGATTATAAGAAAGTTGTAGATGCTTTTCCGATCTTGCTTGTGTTAAAATTTCATAACCACAGGCCTGATAGTTTAAGAGTTATGAATTTTATAAACTGCTTGCTGTGTTCTGTCCTCCGTCAGAACAGATTTCAAAAACTGTAATGTTTGAGTTGATTAAACCTGGAATCACTTCTTGGTGATTATGAAAGTTATGTAGCACTTTTCCCAAGCTTTCCAAAAAGTCTTGGATCACTATTTTTGGTGGTCTGAAGATTAAGTTACATGTGTTTGAAGTGCGAAGACTGAATCTGTCCAGTTTTGGACAGCACAGCCTTCATAGTATATTTTACCCTTGATACATGCTAAACCAGCCAGGGATGTTTATAAATAATTTGTAGAACATTTTATTACCTTTCCAGAAAGTCTAGAATCAATTTGTTTGGATGTCTGAATCTTCAGTTATGAATTTTTAAAGTCACAAGTCTGAATCTGTCCAAATCTGGACAGATCTGTTGTGTTAGCACTTTTAACCTTGCTAAGTGTAGAATCTTGTTTAGGTGACAATACCAAAGTTGTAGAGCACCTTCTAAGCTTTCCAGAAAATCTTAGTTTGCTAGTTTTGGATTAATATTTAAAAAGTTATGATTAAAACAAGTAGCTGCTGTGCTGCTGTCCTAAAAATCTGCATGTGCTCAAATGAATATTTAGTTCACCATTTTGGCTAAAAATGCTTAGTTAGCACTTAACGAATATAGACTTGTGATGGCTAAACTTAGGTTAACATGTGCTTCATGATTAATGTGCTTGCTTGCTGTAGTTGATTGTGATAGAGGAGTCCATCGACATTGATGCGTCGGTCCTCTATCAAACTTGTGTTTGTGATGCTTTTGTGTGATCAATAGAACTAATGCAAAGTCGTAGCAATTAAATAAATGCGTGTACCTGTGATATCGTATTTGTGTTGCGTAAATAAATAAAATATGGTCGTCTTGTTAATGGTGTTAATGATGAACGCCGATAACGTACGAATAGCTAGCGCTTGCGTATAGTCGTTGCGGTGTCTTACTACTTGGTGTTTAGTTCGCTACCGTGTATTGTATATCTTGTGATAACTTTTCATTATATTCATACATATGCATCTTGCATCTCATATAGGACCGAGAGATGCTGACCGTGCAAGTGATGTGGTGCCATCCACAAGATGCAGTCGATGGACGACCCAAGGAAGGATGGACATAACCAGTGGATGCTCGCCAAGCGAGTGCCACCCAACAAACACTATTTAAGTGTTAAATTAAAGGCAAGCCCCGGTTTTATGCATAACCGTTTATATATGCTATTTTACTACACTTAATGGTTGTAGGCTTGTACTGTGCACTTAAGTGTAGGAGTTGCCTGAAACCCTAGTTGCATGAACTCAGGATTCCTTTTTGAGATGGATACTAGTATGCTAGGTCGAGTAGCTGCTTTACTAATTAGGATCTCGGTAGAAGTCGAGTGATTTTTCTAGCACTCGCGCGAGGTCAGGAATTGGTTGTATCCACTTTGATAACAGAATGGTGATGGTCTGTGGACACGGGTCCATGGGGACGCGTGGTCTACGAGATGAAAATTGGAATAAGGATTAACGTGCGGATACCTGTGTCAAGCGTTTGAACGTACTAAACACATACCGAGAAATATGGTAAATCGGTAAGCCTAGTACCTGAGTGAACCTGCCCGCAGACTTTACCCCTCACGCGACCTGAGACGAGGTCTCCCATTCCGGTTATGGTGGGTACAAGTGCGGTCACTGCACGACGGCCAGTCGGGGTCAGTGGGGCATTGTACGCCAAGGCGGTGAGCCCTGATCTGTTGCCAGGGAATCGATGGGGACGGTTGATGTGTGTGGGGACGGAGTGCCCCTACATATCGTGTGTTTAGGTTTACCTTGCAAGGATAAAAACTCGATTCGAATCGTCTGCTTCTCGCAGCTAATGAGACTGCTTGATCCATTGTACTGCATTGAGTAATAAGTGGAAATGAGTTGACTGGCAAAAGATGTTGATTTGTAAAAATGTTTGATACCATGTATGACTAGTTTGGTACACATCTAGTAAAAAGGAGCATACTAAAACTTGAAAAAGCTAAAACATGATTTTAGACTCAGCTAGTGCTTTTGGCAAACCAAACCCCTCAGCCAAACAGCTGCATGTCTAGAGGTAGAGGAGTAGACTCCTCACACCGGGTAAGTCTAGCTGAGTATTAGTATACTCAGCCTTGCTTGTGGCACAATTTTTGCAGGTACTCCTTAGGATGATTGGTTGATGGTGTGACTTGGCCTTCATCCCTGCCACCGGGATAGACGGTCGAGTGGGTTATTGCTTCCGCAGGAGAGGACCAGGAGGAGTAGCGTGGCCAGGCTTCGCCATGTTACTCGGTTTTCTCCGTTAGTTATTTCCGCTGCATTAAAATTTATGGTTATTATTTCTGAAACTCCGACAATGTAATCACTAATGATACTTATTAAATTGTGGTATTATGTTTTATTGTATTTCTCTGTGCCTCACCTTCGAGTGAGCTAGTGGTATTCGATCCTGGTTAAGTGGCTTTATCGGACTAGATCCGAAGGACTGACGGGTTATTCCTATTTAAGTGTGGTCTAGCCTCTAAGGCGGGACTTAGGCACTTAAGTTGGAATAATTCGGGCGGTTCCGCCACAGCCGCGACCTGGTGAGCAAACTGGGCCGCAAGACTCCCACCAAGGCGAGCGAGTTGATGGACATCGCCACCAAGTTCGCCTCTGGTCAAGAGGCGGTCGAGGCCATCTTTTGGAAGGACAAGCAGCCTCAGGGACGCCAACAGGAAGACGTCCCCGAGGCGTCCGCCCAACGCGACACGAAGAAGAAGGCCAAGAAGAAGGCGTAAGCAAAGCGCGACGCCGCTGATGCGGATCTCGTCGCTGCTGTCGAACACAGGAACCCTCGGAAGCCTCCCGGAGGGGCCAACCTGTTCGACAAGATGTTCAAGGAGTCGTGCCCATATCACCAGGGTCCCGTCAAGCACACCCTCGAAGAATGCGTCATGCTTCGGCGCTACTTCCATAAGACCGGGCTCCCGGCGGGAGATGGCAAAGGCCGAGACGACAACAATAAAGAGGGCGACAAGGAAAAGGAGTTCCCCGAGGTCCACGGCTGCTTCATGATCTACGGTGGGCAAGTGGCGAACGCCTCGGCTCGGCACCGCAAGCAGGAGCGCCGGGAGGTCTGCTCGGTAAAGGTGGCGGCGCCAGTCTACCTAGACTGGTCCGACAAGCCCATCACCTTCGACCAGGGCGACCACCCCGACTGCATGCCAAGCCCAGGAAAGTACCCGCTCGTTGTCGATCTCGTCATCGGCAACGCCAGGCTCACCAAGGTCCTCATGGACGGAGGCAGCAGCCTCAACATCATCTACGCTGTTGGGGACTTGCTCTCAAATGCTTCGGCTTAAGAGCAAGGCAACATAAAGAATGTTAAACGTTAAAGTTCTTTGTCCTTCGGAGCATTATTTCCCTTAGGACATAATGTCTTTCGGACAAAGATAACAAAGAGCATACCTTCGTAAATTCGACATATAAAAATGAAGAAGGAATTATACGAAACATGAACAGTACAAACCATCAAATATGTTATTATTATTGTATTATTTTTATTTATTTTATTACTATGAATAAGTAAAGATAACAATTCATTACAAGTGTACATTCGGCTTGAAGGAAGATAAAGAAACAAGCACGGGAGTACTGTTCATCTATTTATAGGCACGGGTCGCAGCCCATGCAAAATTACATCCAGGCCCTTTGCATTTGATAATAACTCTATAGTAATTTATCGGGGTCTAGATAGCCTTTTCCTCTTTAAGTCGGTTTTCTTTTTCCTGCCAACATGCCGAAGCTCCCTTGCGCACAGCTTCGGCTCTGTTCCATCCTTCGTTCTCCTTGTGTTTCTTTATACAGCGATTTTGACTCAAGTCCAAAAGGTCCATGTCCGAAGGTACCTGCTCATGTATTACACTCCAGAAACATTGTCAAATCACGTTTTTGAGGACCTTCGGAAGCCGAAGGCCCCCAACAGTAGCCCCTCGCAATATTAATTTGTTAGGATAATAAATTCAGATTGCAATATGGACGAAGGCCCTAAGCCGAAGGTCTGAAAAAACACCTTCCTCTTGCTAGAATAGCAACAGTCAATGGCAAGCGGGACCCTCCCACTTTGCCATGCCCTGGGTGTATAAATATGTTACGACCGCGGGCTCATTTGGCATGCCTTCTTGCCATATGCTTTGCCTGCTCAAACAGCTCTTTGTCTACAAACGCTTGACCAGCTTTCTAGATTTTTTAGCTTCGGCCGTAAGAGCACATTTTCAGCATTTTCGAAGAGATGTCTCAGGAAAAGAAAGCTGTTGCCGAAATGAAACTGAGCCTTTCTGAGGAGAAGAACCTGGGCTTCATTGAATCGATAGCGAAAACAAATACAGAGAAGATTACTAGAGAAATTTTAGAAGGCTTATCTGAAGATACCGGTGAAAGTGATAGTTATGATGTAGAAAGTGGAGGTGAAGACTCCGAAGATCGACCATGGCGACCAAGCCATACAGTCTTCGGAAAATTGAGTATTAAACAAAGTCATCTTGATAACATGAGGGGGAGATATTTTCGAGACATGTCTACTGTGAGGGCAGATGACGGAGAGAGGATTGTGCCAACTCCCAAAGATAATGAAGTCGTGATCTTCCGAAGCTTTTTTAAAGCTGGGCTTCGGTTCCCATTAAACAGATTTGTGGTTGAAGTTCTGAAGATATATCAGGTCTACTTTCATCAACTTACTCCCGAAGCAATAATAAGAATGGGAATCTTCGTATGGGCCGTGAAGAGCCAGGGTTTGGAGCCAAATGCAAAAAGTTTTTGCAATATACACGAGCTAGTATATGAGACGAAACCCTGGGGTAAAGAGCAATATCACAACAATTTTGGCTGTTATAGCTTCGGTGCTCGCTCTGGGTCAAGCTGTCCCGTGCCGACTTTTCGGAAGAGATGGCCCGGAGACTGGATGAAGGAATGGTTCTATGTGAAAAACGATTTGAAGGCACGAGAAGATATTAAAGATATCATCATGCGCCCTATCTGGCAGCGCTTCGGCCTCCGAAAACCGAAGGTGAATGTTGACGAGGCAGTCGAAGAATGCCAGAGGGCCTTCGGCGTAGTTTGCTCTTTCATCGGGACAAGGGATTTAGTCCAGGAGCATATAGCCTTCAGAGTATGGCCACTTGTAGAAAAGTGGGAAATGCCAAAAGAAACTATCACCAAGCCTGACGAAGGTGGGCTGATTAGGATGAAGTTCACCTTCAGATAGGAGGGTAAATTTGTTGAGCCAGATGATGATTGGCTGAAATGTATTGAAGCCACAAGCGATGAACTGCTTGGGCCATACTCAAAGGCAGAAGATACTGCGTTATCTGCGGCCTTCGGAGGCCGAAAGAAGAAAAGGTTCAACCGAGTTTTTGATGCTATTGGGTTTGTGTACCCTGACTACCGCTACCCTCTACGGGGGCGAAAGAGGAAAGATGCAACTTCCGGGAAAGATGATGCTTTAGCTGCTCCAAGCGAGCCTGTGCCGAAGAGGAAAAGGGTAAAAGTCCTTACTCAC
This sequence comes from Zea mays, assembly GCF_902167145.1. Lineage (NCBI taxonomy): Eukaryota > Viridiplantae > Streptophyta > Magnoliopsida > Poales > Poaceae > Zea > Zea mays. The sequence goes on from NC_050097.1 coordinate 28,143,201, forward strand.
CGACCGCGCTTTATTGAACCGACCATAGTGCCCGAGTTTGTCGGCGAGGCTTCTTCGGCTACTGAAGTCAAAAAACCTATACCTGCGCAGAAAACTGAAGAGCTGACTGCAACACCGAAGGCTGAAAGAATTGAAGAACCGAAAGCTGAAGGGACAAAAATATCAGAAATTTTAAGCCCTTCGGCAGAAGTTGGAGTGCCACAAACTCAGAAAGGTCCAGCGGTGACCCCCAAAAGAAAAAGGATGGTTAATGTTCTGGATGTACTAGAGACAATAAAGTCTTCAAGCTCTACTCCGAGAAAAATTGCCGAAGCTCAAAAAGCACAGATTGAAACAACAGCCTCTGGAGCTGAAGCTGCAAAGCACCAGGCTGAGATCGAAACCGGACCTTCAGAGTCTGCCAAGGAGAAATCCTTGGAAACCGAAGGAGAAACTACAAAGGAAACTATAAAGCAAATTCTGTCCGAAAAAACTCTCTCTTCAACTCCCGAAGCATTTTCCAAATTGCCTGATTATATTGTACGACATGCTTCGGGCAAAATGCTATATGAAGGGGAAAAGCGAGAAGCTCATCATTATGCCCAGAAATTAAAATATCCAAAAGGGGCGTTGATATTCAATGGCAGCGAAGAAGAAGACTTCTTGTATTGTCTCCCAGACAGCAAGGAGATCTCTGTCTGCCGGGAGATGGCAAGAAGCTTCGGATTCCCAACTCTAGAAGACAGGCTCTCAGTTTTGTCAAAAGATGAATTGGCCGACAGCTTAGCGTACAACAGCTTAAAGGTGAGAAAATAAACTTTTTTGTGTGCTTAAAAATTTGTGTGCTTATTTTTTAATACCACATTCCTTTTGCAGGGCCTTATTCTTAGTAATGCCCTCAGAGCGCAAAAAAGCGCTGAAGACGAGGGATGTACCATGGCGTTGAATAACCTTCGTTCCGAAGTGATTGAGCTAAGGAACGAAGGTCTTGAGAAAGATAAAATATTAAACTCATTGCTTAATAAAATAAAAGAAGACGAAGCTACTTCCAAGGCCCAAGCTGAAGCCTAGAAGTGTGAAATTGAAAATCTTCAGAAACAGCTGGCTGAAGCGAAATTAAAGTGTGCAACTGCCGAAGCTGACCGAGACGCCAACGATTACTGGAAAAATCATTGGGAGAAAACAACTGCAGAACTTCGGTCTTCAAAAGAAAGATGTTATGAAAAATCCATGAAATGTGTGGAGACAATTAAGACTAGTTTCGCCAGCATCGACGCATATTCGAATGAAGGCAACTTCATACTGGGAGATCCTGAAGGTCCAATCGACTGGATCAGCGGCGAGGCCAAAGCTTTTGAAGAAATTTTGAGTGGCCGTGGGGACATATGCGCGTTCTTGGGTGCTAGGGGGATTGCCGCTATCTTGGAGAGAAGAGGCTGCGAACATGTGAAATCCTTGGCGCAAACCGAGGTTGCCTTATCTATTGAAGGTATAAAAGACCCCTCGGCCGAAGCAAGCTTGGTTGATGGAAAAAATTTCACCGACATTTGGGAAAATGGCGGTCGGGAGATGGCTCAAGAAATTATAAGGAAAAGTGAAAAAGGTATTCACGATGCTAGAGAAATAGCAGAGGCCGCTGAGAAAAGTGCGGATCTCGAGAGGCGAACAAGTATTGATTAATAACTTTTGACTTTATGTTGTAATTTTATGACTTCGAACTTATTTACGCTTTGCATCACATCCGCACTATCTCCTCCCCCAGAGCCCGTCGAGCCATTGGCGGACCCCAAAACAAAGGAGGATGATGAGATTATAAAAATGGCCGAAGCTATTATGGATAAAGTTGTTGATCAACTATTAAACGAAGCTGCAGAAGTAGTCTTGAAAGAAGATTAGCTGTTATTGTAAAGATATTTGGAATGCAATATTTGCTGGACAATGTGAGTAATATTTTATAATTTTGAATGTAATATATAAGCTGTCTATAATTCAATTCTTTACGATGCATGAAACTTTACATACATACCGTTTTTGAGCCTTCGACGAAAAAACACCTTTCCTTCTTTTCATGCTTCGTAAGGAATATCCACATTCATGAAAATATTATGCTTCGTAAGCAATAGATTTCCTCCGATACTGAAGTTGGCAAAACTGCACTTCTTCAAACTTTATTTTGTGCCTTGGCATAATTTCTTCGAAAACAATTTCCGAAGGCTATCATTGTATTCCCCTTCTTGTTCCATTGATGCAATATGATGTATGATGTCATGTTTATGCGAATGATGTGATGATGCTATGATATGCAATGATGGCATTTGTTCCGAAGGTACACACACATCCTCACAGTAGAATACAATCTCTTTGCTGTTTATTTTTCGGTATATCAGCGTTGACTTTTCGCTGTAAGTCTCCCTTAGGAGCTTCTTCGCCTTTTATTTCGGCGGTATTAGCGTTTATTTTTCGCTGTAAGCCTCCCTTAGGAGTTTCTTCGCCTTTTATTTCGGCGGTATCAGCGTTTATTTTTCGCTGTAAGCCTCCCTTAGGAGCTTCTTCGCCTTTTATTTCGGCGGTATCAGCATTTATTTTTCGCTGTAAGCTCTGCATTCCCTTTGGAACGACTTTTGAGCAGAAAACTTACGCTGCGTTCCCTTAAGAACGACTTGTGTTGCTTCGACAAAAACTTGCAGTGTATTCCTTCGTCAAGACCTTTAGAACTTCGTCGATGTTTGAAGAAGGTATATTCACTATGATAATGACGAAGCAATTACAAGAAATTGAAAACAACAAAAGAACTAAGTTTTCAATGATTGCTCTTTATTGAAAAGGTAAATGATAACAAATGTAAAAGCTGTTTCAGAGGTAGGATATATCTTAGTAGATGTGCTTCGATTCTGGCACAGTACTGTTGACTGTGCGAGCTTCGGACTGCTCCATAAAGTCTCGCTGCTGGTGATTGTGCTAGCTCCCTTCTGGCTGCTGGCCTTGGTGATAAGCGGGTTGCATTGGTAGTGGAGGTGGGGGCTGTTGCCAAGATGCCTGAGGTTGGCTTGCCGAAGCAACAGAAACTGCAGGATGGTTACCCACATACTCTGGAATGTATGGTGAGTGGTACGAAGCAGTATGCATAACCTGCTTCGGCTGGCTCTGTTGGGCTGTAGCTTCTGCTATCTCTTTCTGTTTTTGAATGGTAACATGGCACATCCTGGTAGTATGGCCCTTATCCTCACCGCAGAATAGGCAGTAAATTTTTCTGGGCTGGTCCCCAAACCTTCCTCCGAAGCCCCTGGCGCCTCTGCCCCTTGGAACTGGGGACCGAGGATAGTTCTGTTGCTGCCCCGAAGCCTGGGAGGAATATTGCGGCCTTTGTTGCTGACTTCCCCTATCGTCATTCTGAGTAGAATGGATAGATCTGACGTGCCTAGGGTGGATTCTCCCTCCGAAGCCCCTGGTCATTTCGGAGAACCTGTAAGCTTCCTCCCTTCTTTGCCGAAAGTCATTATCTGCTCGGATATATTCATCCATCTTCTAAAGCAGTTTCTCCAAGGTCTGAGGGGGTTTCCTGGCGAAGTATTGGGCTGTAGGTCTTGGCCGAAGCCCCTTAATCATGGCCTCAATAACAATTTCATTAGGCACCGTTGGCGCCTGTTCCCTCAATCGTAAGAACCTTCGGACATACGCCCGAAGGTATTCTTCATGATCCTGAGTGCACTGGAACAAAGCTTGAGCAGTGACCGGCTTCGTCTGAAACCCTTGAAAGCTGGTGATGAGCATGTCCTTCAGCTTTTGCCACGATGTGATTGTTCCTGGCCGAAGAGAAGAGTACCAGGTCTGTGCAACATTTTTAACTGCCATGACGAAGGATTTCGCCATGACTGCAGTATTGCCACCATATGAAGATATGGTTGCTTCGTAGCTCATCAGAAATTGCTTCGGATCTGAGTGTCCGTCATACATTGGGAGCTGGGGTGGTTTATAAGACGGGGGCCAAGGTGTAGCCTGCAGTTCTACTGACAGAGGAGAAGCATCATCAAAAGCAAAATTTCCATGATGGAAATCCTCATACCAGTCATCCTCGTTGACGAAGCCTTCTTGGTGAAGCTCTCTGTACTGGGGCCTCCGGTTCTGCTCATCTTGCGTAAGATGACGAACTTCTTCAGAGGCTTCGTCTACCTACCTTTGTAGGTCAGCTAGCCGGGCCATCTTTTCTTTCATCCGTTGCACTTGTTGATGCAGCATCTCCATGTTCCTGATTTCTTGGTCCAAATCGTCCTCCTGAGGCGTTGGACTGGTGGCCTTCCTCTTCTGGCTTCGAGCTTCCCGAAGAGAAAGGGTCTCCTGGTTCGGGTCCAGCGGCTGCAGAGCAGCAGCCCCTGTTGCTGAAGCTTTCTTTGGCGGCATGACGAAGGTCGATGCTTGCCGAAGGTGGTCAAAAAGGGTTCACCGGAGGTGGGCGCCAATGTTGGGGACTTGCTCTCAAATGCTTCGGCTTAAGAGCAAGGCAACATAAAGAATGTTAAACGTTAAAGTTCTTCGTCCTTCGAAGCATTATTTCCCTTAGTGAAAGGGAAATGTGCCCTTGGGCCATTTCTAAGTATTTTGGTGATTGAGTGTCAACACAACTGGACTTGTGTTAATCTATGCAAAGTGATGGACAAAGTGCAAATCAAGTAAAAAGGTATGTTTCTAAGACTTATTACATTGTTTTGGAGACTAATGTATTGTGTCTAAGTGCTGGAAACAGGAGAAATCAAGTTGGAAAAGAGATGGCTTTGATCAGCCAAAGACAGCTCGGTCTGGGTGCACCGGACTGTCCGGTGGTGCACCGGACAGTGTCTGGTGCGCCAGGCCGGCGTCTGTCAACTGGCTGCTCCCGGGAAGCAATTAACGGTGTACGACTATAAATCACCGGACTGTCCGGTGAGCCAACAGTCAGCCGGGCCAACGGTCGGCCGCATAATGCGCGCGCGACGCGTGGCAAGAGCCAACGGTCAGAAGGGGCACCGGACTGTCCGGTGTGCACCGGACAGTGTCCGGTGCGCCAACGGCTCTGAAACTCCAACGGTCGGCTTCGCCAAAGAAGGAAAGAAATCCGCACCGGACAGTGTCTGGTGCGCCAGGCGACAGAAAGCAAGAATTGCCTTCCTGGAATGCTCTCAACGACTCCTAGTTGCTTTGGGGCTATAAAAGGGACCCCTAGGCGCATGGAGGAGGGAACCAAGCATTCTATAAGCATTCCTAAGCACCAAGACTTCAATTCCGCGCATTCGATTCTTTGTGATAGCAACTAGAGCTCCATTTGAGTAGAGGACTCTTTGAGTTGTGTTGAGAGCTCGTGTTGTGACTTGTGTGCGTATTGTCGCTCTGATTTTGTGTCTTGTGTGCGTTGCTCATCCCTCCCTTACTCCGTGCTTCTTTGTGAACATCAAAGTGTAAGGGTGAGATGCTCCAAGTTGTGGAGATTCCTCGCAAGCGGGATATAGTAAAAAAAGCAAAACACCGTGGTATTCAAGTGGGTCTTTGGACCGCTTGAGAGGGGTTGATTGCAACCCTCGTCCGTTGGGACGCCACAACGTGGAATAGGCAAGTGTTGGACTTAGCCGAACCACGGGATAAACCACTGTGTCTATCTGTGTTGATATTCTTGTGGTTATCGTGTCTTGCAAGAACTCTTCTCTAGCCACTTGGCTTTATTGTGCTAACTCCTAATCAAGTTTTGTGGCATTAAAGTTCAAGTTTTACAGGATCACCTATTCACCCCCCTCCTCTAGGTGCTCTCAATTGGTATCAGAGCCAGGTTCTCTTCAAGAAAGGGACTAATCGCCCGAAGAGATGGATTCTAAGGGCAAGGGGATGGTGGTCAATGATAAGGAGAAGGAGTCCTTCGTCAATGATCCAAAGGATGACAAGCCTACCGACTCAGGCTCGGGCCACAAAAGAAAAGACGGGAGGAAGAAGAAAACAAGGCGCATCAAGGAGATAGTCTACTATGACAGCGACGAATCTTCCTCTTCCCGAAAGGACGACGACAACGACTACGAGAAAAAGAAGACGGTTAATTCAAACTTTTCCTTTGATTATTCTCGTATTCCGCAAAGTTCTAATGCTCATTTGCTTTCCATTCCCCTTGGTAAACCCCCCCACTTTGATGGAGAGGACTACGGATTTTGGAGTCACAAAATGCGTAGCCACTTGTTCTCTCTCCATCCAAGTAAATGGGAGATAGTGGAAAACGGAATGCACTTTGATAGTACGGATAGTCCCACGTTCATTAATGAGCAAATTCATAAAAATGCACAAGCTACTACTGTTCTTCTAGCTTCATTGTGCAGGGATGAATACCATAAGGTGAGCGGCTTGGATAACGCCAAGCAGATTTGGGACACCCTCAAAATCTCACACGAGGGGAACGACGTCACCATGCTCACCAAGATGGAATTGGTGGAGGGCGAACTTGGGAGATTCGCAATGATCAGGGGCGAGGAGCCAACCCAAACGTACAACCAGCTCCAGGGATGAAAACAGTCGGAAATGGTATTTATTCGGTAATCAGTTTTTTAGTCGTTTTTCTTTGATTGCAAATAAATAGAATATAGAATCTACAATACAAATTTGTATTCTTGTTTTTAACATCTAGCTTGTAAAGATTCATAAAAGATAAATATTAAAATCATCCTATATTTTCTTAAATAATAGATATAAACTTCGGTATGGATTCGGAAACAAATTCGGTAATTTTTTCAACTATTTGTGTTGTAGAGACCAAATAATACATAAAACAATTTATGTAATATTTTATTTATATTTGTACTAATGTGCTTAATAACATAAAAAAAGATCAACATCAAATTTTATACATATCTATTTTAAAATATTAAATTTGTCGTAACAGTTCGGATTACCACTTTCATCCCTGACCGGCTCAAGACCCTCGTCAACAAAATAAGGAGCTATGGAAGCACTCGATGGACGGACCACGACGTCGTCCGCCTAATGCTAAGGTCTTTTACTGTCCTTGATCCACATCTTGTGAACAATATTTGTGAGAATCCTAGGTACACCAAGATGACGCCCGAGGAGATACTTGGAAAGTTTGTAAGCGGGCGGATGATGATCAAGGAGGCTAGATACGTTGACGATGCGTTGAATGGCCCAATCCAAGAGCCTCAAACCATTGCTCTCAAAGCAACGAGGAGCAAGGAGGCGCTACCTAGCAAGGTGGCACAAGTTGAGGCGGCCAGGCTTAATGATGAAGAGATGGCACTCATCATTAAGCGTTTCAAGACGGCGCTAAGGGGTCGCAAGGAGCATCCAAATAAGACCAAGGCGAAAGGGAAGCGCTCATGCTTCAAATGTGGTAAGATTGGTCATTTTATCGCTAACTGTCCCGATAATGATAGTGACCAGGAACAAGGGAACAAGAGGGAAAAGAAGAAGGCTTACAAGAAGGCCAAGGGCGAGGCACACCTTGGAAAGGAGTGGGACTCGGATTGTTCGTCGTCCGACTCCGACAACGAAGGACTCGCCGCCACCGCCTTCAACAAGTCGGCCCTCTTCCCTAATGAGCATCACACCTGCCTCATGGCAAGGGAAAAGAAGGTAAGCACTCGTGATACTAGTACTTACGCTTCCTCAAGTGATGAAAAATCTAGCGATGATGAAATAGATTATTCATGTTTATTCAAGGGCCTAGATAGAACTAAAGTTGATAAAATTAATGAATTAATTGATGCCTTGAATGATAAAAATAGGCTATTAGAAAAGCAAGAGGATCTTTTGTATGAAGAACATGATAAGTTTGTAGAGGCACAAAAATCCCCTGCTTTAGAAATTAAAAGGAATGAAATGCTTTCTTGTGAATTGTCTACATGTCATGACTCTATTTCTAGTTTAAAGAGCATAAATGATGATTTGAGTACTAAGTTAGAAATAGCTAATAAATCAACATCTTGTGTAGAACATGTTGCAATTTGCAATAGGTGTAAAGATTTTAATGTTGATGCTTGTAGTGATCATCTAATTTCAATTTCTAACTTGAATGATGAAGTGGCTAGTCTTAATGCCCAACTTAAGACTAGCAAGAGTGAATTTGACAAACTAAAATTTGCAAGGGATGCCTACACGATTGGTAGACACCCCTCAATTAAGGATGGTCTTGGCTTCAAGAGGAAAGTCAAGAACTTAACAAGCCATAAGGCTTCCATCTCCGCCAAGGAGAAAGGGAAGGCCCCTATGGCTAGTAGTGCTCAAAAGAACCATGCTTTCATGTATCATGATAGGAGACCTTCTAGGAATGTTTATAGAAGTTATGATGCTTTTGATTCTAATGCCATGTTTGCTTCTAGTTCTTCTACTATGCATGATAGAAATTTGCCGAGGAAAAATGTTGTTCATCATATGCCTAGAAGAAATATTGTTCATGTTCCTAGAAAAGTAGTGAATGAACCTTCTACAATTTATTATGCTTGCAATGCTTCCTTTGCTATTTGTAGAAAGGATAAGAAGGTAATTGCTAGGAAATTAGGGGCCAAATGTAAGGGAGACAAGACTTGCATTTGGGTCCCTAAGACTATTGTAACTAACCTTGTAGGACCCAACATGAGTTGGGTACCTAAGACCCAAGCCTAAATTTGCCTTGCAGGTTTATGCATCCGGGGGCTCAAGCTGGATTATCGACAGCGGATGCACAAACCACATGACGGGGGAAAAGAGGATGTTCTCTTCCTACGTCAAGAACAAGGATCCCCAAGATTCAATCATATTCGGTGATGGGAACCAAGGCAAGGTGAAAGGGTTAGGAAAAATTGCTAAGTCATCCGATCACTCTATTTCTAATGTGTTCTTAGTTGAGTCGCTTGGATATAACTTGTTGTCTGTGAGTCAACTTTGTAATGTGGGATATAATTGTTTATTCACAAATGTAGATGTGTCTGTCTTTAGAAGAAGTGATGGTTCATTAGCTTTTAAGGGTGTACTAGACGACAAACTTTATTTAGTTGATTTTGCAAAAGAGGAGGCCGGTCTAGATGCATGCTTAATTGCTAAGACTAGCATGGGTTGGCTGTGGCATCGCTGTTTAGCACATGTGGGGATGAAGAACCTTCACAAGCTTCTAAAGGGAGAACACGTGATAGGTCTAACTAATGTAACTTTCGAAAAAGATAGACCTTGTGCAGCTTGTCAAGCAGGTAAACAGGTGGGAAGCTCTCATCATGCCAAAAATGTGATGACAACATCAAGACCCCTGGAGTTACTTCATGTGGACCTTTTCGGACCCGTCGCCTATCTAAGCATAGGAAGAAGTAAGTATGGTCTTGTTATAGTTGATGATTTTTCCCGCTTCACTTGGGTATTCTTTTTGCAGGATAAATCTGAAACCCAAGGGACCCTCAAGCACTTCCTAAGGAGAGCCCAAAACGAGTTTGAGCTCAAAGTAAAGAAGATAAGAAGCAACAATGGGTCTGAGTTTAAGAACCTTCAAGTGGAGGAGTATCTTGAGGAGGAAGGAATCAAGCACGAGTTCTCCGCTCCCTACACACCACAGCAAAATGGTGTGGTAGAGAGGAAGAACAGGACACTACTAGACATGGCGAGGACGATGCTTGGTGAATTCAAGACGCCCGAACGGTTTTGGACGGAAGCCGTGAGCACGGCGTGCCACGCCATAAACCGGGTCTACCTTCATCGCCTCCTCAAGAAGACTTCATATGAGCTTCTAACCGGTAACAAACCCAATGTGTCTTACTTTCGTGTATTTGGGAGCAAATGTTACATTCTAGTGAAGAAAGGTAGGAATTCTAAGTTTGCTCCCAAAGCTGTAGAAGGGTTTTTGTTAGGTTATGACTCAAATACAAAGGCGTATAGGGTCTTCAACAAATCATCGGGTTTGGTTGAAGCCTCTAGCGACGTTGTATTTGATGAGACTAATGGCTCTCCAAGAGAGCAAGTTGTTGATCTTGATGATGTAGATGAAGAAGACGTTCCAACGACCGCAATGCGCGCCATGGCGATTGGAGATGTGAGGCCACTGGAACAAAAGAAGCAAGATCAACCTTCTTCCTCAACAACGGTGCATCCCCCAACTCAAGAAGATGAACAGGTTCATCAAGAGGAGGCGTGTGATCAAGGGGGAGCACAAGATGATCATTTAATGGAGGAAGAAGCACAACCAGCACCTCCAACCCAAGTATTGGGTGACATAAGCAAGGGAGTAACTACTCGTTCTAGATTAGTTAATTTTTGTGAGCATTACTCCTTTGTCTCTTCTATTGAGCCTTTCAGGGTAGAAGAAGCCTTGCTAGATCCGGACTGGGTGTTGGCCATGCAAGAGGAGCTCAACAACTTCAAGAGAAATGAAGTTTGGACACTGGTGCCTCGTCCCAAACAAAACCTTGTGGGAACCAAGTGGGTGTTCCGCAACAAACAAGACGAGCACGGGGTGGTGACAAGGAACAAGGCACGACTTGTGGCAAAAGGTTATGCCCAAGTCACAGGTTTGGACTTTGAGGAGACCTTTGCTCCTGTGGCTAGGCTAGAGTCAATTCGCATATTGTTAGCCTATGCTACTCACCATTCTTTCAGGTTGTTCCAAATGGATGTGAAGAGCGCTTTCCTCAACGGACCAATCAAGGAGGAGGTGTACGTGGAGCAACCCCCTAGCTTTGAGGATGAACGGTACCCCGACCACATGTGTAAGCTCTCTAAGGCGCTCTATGGACTTAAGCAAGCCCCAAGAGCATGGTATGAATGCCTTAGAGACTTTTTAATTGCTAATGCTTTCAAGGTTGGGAAAGCCGATCCAACTCTTTTTACTAAGACATGTGGTGGTGATCTTTTTGTGTGCCAAATTTATGTCGATGACATAATATTTGGTTCTACTAACCAAAAGTCTTGTGAAGAGTTTAGCAGGGTAATGACTCAAAAGTTCGAGATGTCGATGATGGGCGAGTTAAGCTATTTTCTTGGGTTCCAAGTGAAGCAACTCAAGGATGGGACCTTCATCTCCCAAACGAAGTACACACAAGATTTGATCAAGCGGTTTGGGATGAAGGACGCCAAGCCCGCAAAGACTCCAATGGGAACCGACGGACACACCGACCTCAACAAAGGAGGTAAGTCCGTTGATCAAAAGGCATACCGGTCTATGATAGGGTCTTTACTTTATTTATGTGCTAGTAGACCAGATATTATGCTTAGCGTATGCATGTGTGCTAGATTTCAATCCGACCCAAGGGAGTGTCACTTAGTGGCCGTGAAGCGAATTCTTAGATATTTAGTCGCTACGCCTTGCTTCGGGATCTGGTATCCAAAGGGGTCTACCTTTGACTTGATTGGATATTTAGACTCCGATTATGCTGGATGTAAGGTCGATAGGAAGAGTACATCAGGGACGTGCCAATTCTTAGGAAGGTCCCTAATGTCGTGGAGTTCTAAGAAACAAACTTTCGTTGCCCTATCCACCGCTGAGGCCGAGTATGTTGCCGCAGGACAGTGTTGCGCGCAACTACTTTGGATGAGGCAAACCCTCCGAGACTTTGGCTACAATCTGAGCAAAGTCCCACTCCTATGTGATAATGAGAGTGCTATCCGCATGGCGGATAATCCTGTTGAACACAGCCGCACAAAGCACATAGACATCCGACATCACTTTTTGAGAGACCACCAGCAAAAGGGAGATATCGAAGTGTTTTATGTTAGCACCGAGAACCAGCTAGCCGATATCTTTACCAAGCCTCTAGATGAGTCGACCTTTTGCAGGCTGCGTAGTGAGCTAAATGTCTTAGATTCGCGGAACTTGGATTGATTTATATCATACATGTGTTTTATGCTTTGATCATGTTCCTTTATGAATATTGTTATGTATTCGTGGTGTTCAAGTTGTACAAGCACTCCCTGGACCTCATAAGTCCATTTGCAAGTGATGCACATATTCAGGGGGAGATGTGCTACAACTTGACCCTTTGAGACTAACTGTGTGCTTGAGTTTGCGTAATTTAGTCTCAAAGGACGGTTGAAAGGGAAAAGATGGACTTGGACCATGCAAGACTTCCACTGCACTCCGATGAAAGAGTAACTGATTCCAAGTTCATCATTGTACTCTTATTGCCTTTTTACTCTTAGTTGAAGATTTTGGTGAGGCAATGGGGTTAAAGGGCCAAGATTGATCCCGTTTTGGTGCTTGATGCCAAAGGGGGAGAAAATAAGGCCAAAGCAACAAATGGATCAGCTACCACTTGAGAATTTTGAAAATAGTATAATAGAGTTTTTGGTTTGTCAAATAATCTCTTATTGTCTCTTTTGTCAAAAGTTGGCCTCTTGTGGGGAGAATGGTTGATTATGGGAAAAGGGGGAGTTTCTGAAATCTTTGATCAATTTATCTTGAAATATCTCTCTTTATGTTTCAACAAGTGTGTTTGACTTAGAAATAGGAAATTGAGTTTGATTTGCAAAAACAAACCAAGTGGTGGCAAAGAATGATCCATATATGCCAAATTTGAATCAAAACAATTTTGAGTTTTCATTTGTATTGATATTGCACTTCCTTTAGTTGCTTTTTATTATGTTGGTATAAATCACCAAAAAGGGGGAGATTGAAAGGGAAATGTGCCCTTGGGCCATTTCTAAGTATTTTGGTGATTGAGTGCCAACACAAGTGGACTTGTGTTAATCTATGCAAAGTGATGGACAAAGTGCAAATCAAGTAAAAAGGTATGTTTCTAAGACTTAGGTGATGTTTGGTTCGTTTCAAGGACCGTTAAGGTAAATGGAAACAAAAAACGCTGCTATAGGTTACAGCTCATCGGATAACAGGTTTTGCTTGGTTACCTTTGTTAACGATTTCCACTTCTATTACTGTGTTTGTTTGGGATTAGTTAGTTGGAAGCCAACCTCGTACTCGCCAACAACAACTCACCTGCGGGAGCAATAGCAGAACAACGCACGAGAGAGTTCCCGAGCGGCAGCGGTATCCAATAACACCCCGAATCAGGCGGAATCGCAAGTGAATAGGCCGCTATCGGATTACAGGGTAGTGGATTGCAGGATGGGCTGAACCAAACAACTGTATTGATATCCATTCCCCTCTGTAATCTGATTACGTTACAATTTGCTGAACCAAACGCCACCTTAGTACATTGTTTTGGAGGCTAATGTATTGTGTCTAAGTGCTAGAAACAGGAGAAATCAAGTTGGAAAAGAGATGGCTTTGATCAGCCAAAGACAGCTCGGTCTGGGTGCACCGGACTGTCCGGTGGTGCACCGGACAGTGTCCGGTGCGCCAGGCCGGCGTCCGTCAACTGGCTGCTCTCGGGAAGCAATTAACGGCGTATGGCTATAAATCACCGGACTGTCCGGTGGTGCACCGGACTGTCCGGTGAGCCAACAGTCAGCCGGGCCAACGGTCGGCCGCATAATCCGCGCGCGACGTGTGGCAAGAGCCAACGGTCAGAAGGGGCACCGAACTGTCCGGTGTGCACCGGACAGTGTCCGGTGCGCCAACGACTCTGAAACTCCAATGGTCGGCTTCGCCAAAGAAGGAAAGAAATCCGCACCGGAAAGTGTCCGGTGGTGCACCGGACTGTCCGGTGCGCTAGGCGACAGAAGGCAAGAATTGCCTTCCTGGAATGCTCTCAACGGCTCCTAGCTGCTTTGGGGCTATAAAAGGGACCCCTAGGCGCATGGAGGAGGGAACCAAGCGTTCTCTAAGCATTCCTAAGCACCAAGACTTCAATTCCGCGCATTCGATTCTTTGTGATAGCAACTAGAGCTCCATTTGAGTAGATGACTCTTTGAGTTGTGTTGAGAGCTCGTGTTGTGACTTGTGTGCGTATTGTCGCTCTGATTTTGTGTCTTGTGTGTGTTGCTCATCCCTCCCTTACTCCATGCTTCTTTGTGAACATCAAAGTGTAAGGGCGAGAGACTCCAAGTTGTGGAGATTCCTCGCAAGCGGGATATAGTAAAAAAAAGCAAAACACTTTGGTATTCAAGTGGGTCTTTGGACCGCTTGAGAGGGGTTGATTGCAACCCTCGTCCGTTGGGACGCCACAACGTGGAATAGGCAAGTGTTGGACTTGGCCGAACCACGGGATAAACCAATGTGTCTATCTGTGTTGATATTCTTGTGGTTATCGTGTCTTGCAAGAACTCTTCTCTAGCCACTTGGCTTTATTGTGCTAACTCATAATCAAGTTTTGTGGCATTAAAGTTCAAGTTTTACAGGATCACCTATTCACCCCCCTCTAGGTGCTCTCACTTAGGACATAATGTCTTTCGGACGAAGATAACAAAGAGCATACCTTCGTAAATTCGACATATAAAAATGAAGAAGGAATTATACGAAACATGAACAGTACGAACCATCAAATATGTTATTATTATTGTATTATTTTTATTTATTTTATTACCATGAATAAGTAAAGATAACAATTCATTACAAGTGTACCTTCGGCTTGAAGGAAGATAAAGAATACAGGCGTGACGCAAAAGCAAATGCCAAGTCAGCGTGAACAGCACGGGAGTACTGTTCATCTATTTATAGGCACGAGTCGCAGCCCATGCAAAATTACATCCAGGCCCTTTGCATTTGATAATAACTCTATAGTAATTTATCGGGGTCTAGATAGCCTTTTTCTCTTTAAGTCGGTTTCCTTTTTCCTGCCAACATGCCGAAGCTCCCTTGCGCACAGCTTCGGCTCTGTTACATCCTTCGTACTCCTTGTGTTTCTTTATACAGCGATTTTGACTCAAGTCTGAAAGGTCCATGTCCGAAGGTACCTGCTCATGTATTACACTCCAGAAACATTGTCAAATCACGTTTTTGAGGACCTTCGGAAGCCGAAGGCCCCCAACATACGCCGAGACCCTCAGGCTCTTGGAAATCGACCTGTCCACGATCCGGGCCGGTGCGACGCCCTTTCACGGGATCGTCCCCGGAAAGCGCGTCCTGCCCCTCGGGCAGCTCGATTTGCCCGTTTGTTTCGGTACTCCCTCCAACTTCCGCAGAGAAATCCTCACGTTCGAGGTGGTCGGGTTCCAAGGGACCTACCACGCGGTGCTGGGGAGACCGTGCTACGCCAAGTTCATGGCCGTCCCCAACTACACGTACCTCAAGCTCAAGATGCCAGGCCCCAACAGGGTCATCACCGTCGGATCCACGTACCGACACGCGTACGAATGCGACGTGGAGTGCGTGGAGTACGCTGAGGCCCTCGCCGAGTCTGAGGCCCTCATCGCCGACCTGGAGTGCCTCTCCAAGGAGGTGCCTGATGCGGAGCGCCACGTCGGCAACTTCGAACCAGCTGAGGCGGTTAAGTCCGTCGCCCTCGACCCCAGCAACGACGCCTGCAAGCAAGTCCGGATCGGCTCCGAGCTCGACCCCAAATAGGAAGCAGTGCTCGTCGACTTTCTCCGCGCGAACGCCGAAGTTTTTGCGTGGAGTCCCTCGGACATGCCCGGCATACCGAGGGATGTCACCGAGCACTCACTGGACATCCGAGCCGGTGCCCGACCCGTGAAGCAGCCTCTGCGCCGTTTCGACGAAGAAAAGCGCAGAGCCATAGGCGAGGAGATCCACAAGCTTATGGCTGCAGGGTTCATCAAAGAGGTATTCCATCCCGAATGGCTAGCTAACCCTGTGCTTGTGAAAAAGAAAGGTGGGAAATGGAGGATGTGCGTAGACTACACTGGTCTAAACAAAGCATGTCCGAAGGTCCCCTACCCTCTGCCTCGCATCGATCAAATTGTGGACTCCACTGCTGGGTGCGAAACCCTGTCATTCCTCGACGCCTACTCAGGGTATCACCAAATTAAGATGAAAGAGTCCAACCAGCTCGCGACTTCTTTCATCACACCTTTTGGCATGTACTGTTATACTACTATGCCATTTGGCTTGAGGAATGCAGGTGCAACATACCAAAGGTGCATGAACCACGTGTTTGGAGAGCACATCGGCCGAACGGTCGAGGCTTACGTCGATGACATCGTTGTCAAGACGAGGAAAGCCTCCAACCTCCTCTCCGACCTTGAAACGACATTCAAGTGTCTGAGAGCGAAGGGCATGAAGCTCAATCCCGAGAAGTGTGTCTTCGGAGTCCCCCGAGGCATGCTCCTGGGGTTCATCGTCTCCGAGCGGGGCATCGAGGCCAACCCGGAGAAAATCGCGGCCATCACCAACATGGGGCCTATCAAAGATTTGAAGAGAGTACAAAGGGTCATGGGATGCCTTGCGGCTCTGAGCCGCTTCATCTCGTGCCTCGGCAAAAAAGGCCTACCCTTGTACCGCCTCTTAAGGAAGTCCGAGCGCTTCACTTGGACCCCCGAGGCCGAGGAAGCCCTCGGAAACCTAAAGGCGCTCCTTACAAATGCGCCCATCTTGGTGCCCCCCGCTGCGGGAGAAGCCTTCTTGATCTACGTAGCCGCAACCACTCAGGTGGTCAGCGACGCGATCGTAGTCAAGAGACGAGAAGAAGGGCATGCACTGCTCGTCCAGAGGCCGGTCTACTTCATCAGTGAAGTGCTATCCGAGACCAAGATCCGCTACCCACAAATTTAGAAGCTATTGTACGCAGTAATTCTAACGCGGCGAAAGTTGCGACACTACTTCGAGTCTCATCCGATGACTGTGGTGTCATCCTTCCCCCTGGGGGAGATCATCCAGTGCCGAGAGGCCTCGGGTAGGATAGCAAAGTGGGCAGTGGAACTTATGGGCGAGACAATCTCGTTCGCTCCTCGGAAGGCCATCAAGTCCCAAGTCTTGGCGGACTTCGTGGCTGAATGGGTCGACACCCAATTGCCAACAGCTCCGATCCAACCGGAACTCTAGACCATGTACTTCGATGGGTCGCTGATGAAAACAGGAGCAGGTGCTGGCCTGCTCTTCATATCACCCCACGGGGAACATCTCCGCTACGTGCTGCGCCTCCATTTCCCGGCGTCAAACAACGTGGCCGAGTACGAGGCTGAAAGTCGCCTAGAGGGGGGGGGTGAATAGGGCGAAACTGAAATTTACAAAGTTAATCACAACTACAAGCCGGGTTAGCGTTAGAAATATAATCGAGTCCGCGAGAGAGGGTGCAAAACAAATCACAAGCGAATAAAGAGTGTGACACGCGGATTTGTTTTACCGAGGTTCGGTTCTCGCAAACCTACTCCCCGTTGAGGAGGCCACAAAGGCCAGGTCTTTTTCAACCCCTTCCCTCTCTCAAACGGTCCCTCGGACCAAGTGAGCTTTCTCTTCTCAAATCAACCGGGAACAAAACTTCCCCGCAAGGACCACCACACAATTGGTGTCTCTTGCCTCGGTTACAAGTGAGTATTGATCTCAAGAAAGAATGTGAAAGAAGAACGCAATCCAAGCGCAAGAGCTCAAAAGAACACAACAAATCACTCTCACTTAACACTAAAGCTTTTGTGGAATTGGGAGAGGATTTGATCACTTGGGTGTGTCTTGTATTGAATGCCTAGCTCTTGTAAGTAGTTGGAAGGTGGAAAACTTGGATGACTTGAATGTGGGGTGGTTGGGGGTATTTATAACCCCAACCACCAAACTAGCCGTTTGGTGGAGGCTGCTGTCGCATGGCGCACCGGACAGTCCGGTGCGCCACCGGACACTGTCCAGTGCGCCAGCCACGTCACCGGGCCGTTGGGTTCCGACCATTGGAGTTCTAACGAGTGGGCCCGCCTGGCTGTCTGGTGGCACACCGGACATGTACTGCAGAGTGTCCGGTGCGCCACTTCGCGCGTGCCTGACTTCTGCGCGCTCTGGCGCGCATTAATTGCTTCTGCAGGTGACCGTTGGCGCGAAGTAGTCGTTGCTCCGCTGGCTCACCGGACAGTCCGGTGTACACCGGACATGTCCGGTGAATTATAGCGGAGCTGAAATCCGAAGCTGGCGAGTTCAGAGTCGCTCTCCTCTGGAGCACCGGACATGTCCGGTAAATTATAGCGAAGCGTCTCTGAAAATTCCCGAAGGTGCGAAGTTTGGCTTTGAGTCCCCTGGTGCACCGGACAGTCCGGTGCGCCAGACCAGGGCAGCCTTCGGTTATCCCTTGCTCTCTTTTGTTGAACCCTTTTCTTGGTCTTTTTATTGGCTAAGTGTGAACCTTTGGCACCTGTATAACTTATAGACTAGAGCAAACAAGTTAGTCCAATTATTTGTGTTGGGCAATTCAACCACCAAAATAAATTAGGAATATATGTGTAAGCCTAATTCCCTTTCAGAGGCTTTGGTTAACGGGCTGCGCATCGCCGTCGAGCTAGGGGTTCGGCGCCTCAACGCTCGTGGCGACTCACAACTTGTCATCGACCAAGTCATGAAGAACTCCCACTGCCGCGACCCGAAGATGGAGGCCTACTGCGACGAAGTTCGGCGCCTGGAAGACAAGTTCTACGGGCTGGAGCTCAGCCACATCGCTCGACGGTACAACGAGACTGCGGACGAGCTGGCGAAAATAGCCTCGGGGCAGACAACGGTTCCCCCTGACGTCTTCTCCAGAGACATACATCAACCCTTCGTCAAGATCGACGACACGCCCGAGCCCGAGGAGGCCTCGGCCCAGCCCGAGGCACCCTCGGTCGCCGAGGGTGAGGCCTTGTGCATCGAGGGAGAGCGGGATGGGGTTGCGCCAAACCGAAACTGGCAGACCCCGTACCTAGAATATCTCCTCCGAGGAGAGCTACCCCTCGACAAGGCCGAAGCTCGGCGACTGGCGCGGCGCACCAAGTCGTTCGTCTTACTGGGTGATGAAAAAGGAGGTCTACGACCGCAGCCCCTCAAGCATTCTCCAACGATGCATATCCGTCGCCGAAGTACAGGAGCTATTGCAAGAAATACACTCGGGGGCTTGCGGTCACCACGCAGCACCTCGAGCCCTCGTGGGAAACGCCTTCCGACAAGGTTTCTACTGGCCGACTGCGGTGGCCGACGCCACTAGGATTGTACGCTCTTGCCAAGGGTGTCAATTCTACGCAAGACAGACGCACCTGCCCGCTCAGGCCCTGCAGACAATACCCATCACTTGGTCGTTTGCTGTGTGGGGTCTGGACCTCGTCGGTCCCTTGCAGAAGGCACCCGGGGGCTTCTCGCACCTACTGGTCGCCATCGACAAATTCTCCAAGTGGATCGAGGTCCGACCCCTAACCAGCATCAGGTCCGAGCAGGCGGTGGCGTTCTTCACCAACATCATCCATCGCTTTGGGGTCCCGAACTCCATCATCACCGACAACGGCACGCAGTTCACTGGGAAGAAGTTCCTGGACTTCTGCGAAGACCACCACATCCGTGTGGACTGGGCCGCCGTAGCTCACCCCATGACGAATGGGCAAGTGGAGTGTGCCAACGGTATGATTCTACAGGGACTTAAACCGAGGATCTACAACGACCTCAACAAGTTCGGCAAGCGGTGGATGAAAGAGCTACCCTCGGTGGTCTGGAGTCTGAGGACGACGCCGAGCCGAGCCACGAGTTTCTCGCCGTTCTTTCTAGTCTATGGGGCCGAGGCTATCTTGCCCACAGACTTAGAATACGGTTCCCCGAGGACAAAGGTGTACGACGACCGAAGCAACCAGGCCAGCCGAGAAGACTCACTGGACCAGCTGGAAGAGGCTCGGGACGTGGCCTTACTAAACTCGGTGCGGTATCAGCAGTCTCTGCGACGCTACCACGCCCGAGGGGTTTGACCCCGAGGCTTCCAGGTGGGAGACTTGGTACTTCGGTTGCGGCAGGACGCCCGAGGGCGCCACAAGCTTACCCCTCCCTGGGAAGGGCCATTCATCATCGCCAAGATTTTGAAGCCCGAAACATACAAGCTGGCCAACGATCAAGGCGAGGTCTACAACAACGCTTGGAACATCCAACAGCTACGTCGCTTTTACCCTTAAGATGTTTTCAAGTCGTTCGTATACCTCGCTTTCTTTACATACATAAATAAAGTCTAACCGTCAAGGAAGGGTCAGCCTTGCCTCGGCAAAGCCCGACCCTCCCTCGGGGGCTAGAAGGGGGGAACCCCCTCTGCGTCTTCCTCGAAAAATTTTTCTACCAAGAAAGATTTCCTACCAAAACGACTTTCGTGCCTTCTCGACTATATCGATAACAGAATCCTGCAAACGGGTAAGAGTGCGCGTAAGCGACAAGGTAGACCGAGTCGAGGGACTCCTACGCCTCCAGGATACGGATACCTCACTCATCACCTTCCGTGAAAAGTAACTCTCGCTCGGGTAAGCGATTCTGCTACCGACGAACAAGTCCTGATACTCGAAACGGGAGGAAAGGAAACGCAGCTTTATAACATAACGATAAAAGTGTTTAGGCCTCAGCGGCCGCGAGAAACACACACACGTTGCAGACAAACTGTTCCGGCAGGATCAGACATTGGCAGAGCCACCCTCGGCGTCGTCTCCACCCTCAGCAAGATCTGGCCCGGTCCCAGACGGCGACGCAGGCGGAAGGATCTCCACCTCAAAGGAGGACGCCAGCACCGCGCTTGGGCCCCCCGCGGCCGTGTCAAGCCTCTGGACCTCGGCCAACGCCGCCTCATCTTCGTCGGGAAGGCAGTACCCCTCACTGGCCCGCTCCAGATCCACATCGTAGTGGGAAGCAAGAACGGCGAAGGCCCGCCTAACGCCGTGGTGCAGCGCCCCGCGGAGTCTGCTGCGCACGTGGCCGCCCAAGGCCCGCAGGTGACTCTGGGGGGAGCTACCCGAGGGGACATTGTCAAGGTCAAAGGACCGGCAAAAGTCCGAGATGGCCTCGGACATAGCCACGCGGTCGGCCTCCTTCTGCTCGACTGCGTGGGCGAGCGCCTTGACGGACTCTGCAGGGAGCCGAACAAAATTCTTCAGACACGGGCTGAAGAATGAGGCTGAATCGAGGTCACAAAGCGGTCAAAACATACCTTCGGCCCGGGCGCGCTCCTGCGAGGCCACGGCCTGGGCGGACTGGGCAGACCCGATGGTTACGGCTAGGCCCTCAGCAAGGGTCCCGGCCCGAGCGGACGCCTCGGCTAGTTGCTCCGTAGCCTCAGCCAGCTGACCCCTAAGGGCCTCAGCCCGGCCCACGGCCTCGGCAGCTTGGCTCCGAGATTGGTCCCGCTCGCCGATGACCTGGCCAAGCTCCAGCTGCCGCTGTTGTGCCTCCGTCCGTGCCAACGCCGCCTCTGCCCACGCCGCCGCTACCTCCGACTTCAGCTCATCACGGAGCTGCCGAAGGTCCGCCACCTCGGTGCTCCGTTGGGCGAGGTGTTCATTAGCCTCCGCAAGTGCGGCCCTCTGGGACCGCAGCGAATCCCAGACGCCGCTCTCGCGGCGGATGAACAACGACTTGGCGGTACTCACATCCGCCAGTTCCTGAGGAAGGAAAGCAGGGTATTACAAAGAATGCCCTAGTCACGCAAGGTGTATGCCTAAAATCCTCACCTGGAGGACCCTGGGAACGTCCCTGGAAAGGATCTCCACATTCGACCGGAGCGACCCCATCGCCGCCTCGGCATACTCACGGAGCTCATCCCGAGACTGCTCCTCTCGCTCATCGTTGAGGAGGAAGAGGGGTTCCGAGGCGCCGTGACTCCAGAACCGGAACGCCGGCCCACACCACTCATTGGGGTTGCGCCGCTTGGGGATAAGGACGCTGCTCCCCAAGACGGGCCGCGGCTCTGCGCGGACCTCCCCCAAGGCGTCGGGTCCCCCTGTAGTCGACGCTTCAGGTACCATCGTTGTCGACGTGCTGGGCCTCCCCTCGGTCAAGGAGGCGGGCCCCCGATCACCGACCTCGGCAACGGCGGCCGCCCTCTCCTTGTGGCCAAGACTGGGGAGGTCGGGGGCGACCTCGAGCAGCGGCGCCTCAGCCATCCCGACGTCAGGAGCGACGGGCGGCTCCGTGGGCGAATCAGCGACGGCCCCGGCGGGAGTCGACACCGGCGCCGGCAACAGGTCAGGCGGGCTTAGGGCCACGACCGCGTTAGCAGTCTCCTCCGGCACGATGGCCGCCCCGATAGAGGGGTCGGCCCGGGGGACTTGCCCCATGGCAACTCGTGTCGCCTGGGCCCCCGCTTGAGGGCGCTTTGCGCGGAGGCCAGCCAACCGGCCTGGTGCGCCACGGCACCGGCTGCAGAGGCCAGCCCCGTCTTAAGGGCCTTCCTGGGAGCCAGACCAGTCGAGCTCTGCCTCCGCTTGCTGAAAGGAGAGAAGACAAGATCAAGACACACGGAGGAAAAGACCAAAGCAGAGGTATCCTCGGATACTTACCCACTCCGGACCAGGGCCAATCGTGCCTGCGGGGAGGCCCCTCGGGCCTCGACCCTCGCATGCGCTGCCGAGGGTAACCCTGCTACCGACTCCGGCGCCGCCTCCACCTCGGGCGCATGAGGCGCCGAAGGGGCGGCCCGCCCAGGCGTCGTCACGATGGCCGGAGGACCAACTTCCTGTGCAGTCGGCACGGGCGACTGCTCTTGGGGGACAGGCAGATCGGCCTGACTCCCCGGAGTCGCCTCAACTACCTCGGTCAAGGGGTCAAGTACGCCCTCAGCCTGTCCCCGCTCCTCGGACCGGGACCTTGATGTCCCGGCCCCATATACTGATGGCGCCAGCCCACTTGGAGGCTGGCTCGGCGACCCCTGGCCCATCCTCAGATCTGGGCTGAGGCCAAGACGGGCTGCGATGTCATCGTCCTCGTCATCATCGTCATCGTCATCGTCGCCAGGCGTCTCCGGCGACAGCTCCCTCGGGAGCCCGTCCCTCTCCTGCCTCCGACGGCGCCTCTCCAAGGCGTCCCGAGCCCGCATCCGCTCGCGGGCCCGGGCCTTTTCCGCGTCCTTCTTCTCCTTTTTCTTCTCCGCGCCGACCCTCCGCGCGGCTCGGTCCACCGCGTCCTCCGGGACCCGTGGCAGGGAGGGCTTGTAAAGCCCCAACCCCTGGAGACGAACGGAAATCCCGACAGTGAGAATCAAAGGCATCTCGGCGCAAAATAGAAGGAGCGGACACTCACCAGGGACACGTACCCACGCTCGGGATGCATCACGGGCTGGGTAAGGGCGCCGGCATCTAGCCTCCCTACCGTGCCCGCTATCCGCCTACGGAGGTCGTCGGCGGAGAGGGGAGCCGAGGACATGTGCGAGCCCTCCAAATCAACCCCGGCTTCATCTCCGAAAGCAGCAACCGCCGCTCTGCCAAAGGGAGCACCCTCCGGCGATGGATGGCGGCGACCACCCCCCGCAGCGGTGAGCCCCCCATCTCGTAACCTCTGCAAGGCCTCCAGAAGAGGCTGGAGCTTCTCCTGTTTCTCGCGCGTGGCCCCCAACGCCAGTTGCTGCCGGTGGCGGTCACCACTCGTTGAGAAAACGACGGGAGCCTTCTGTCGTCGTTCCGGAGGTAAAACCACCGGCGCTGCCACCCCTTGTTCGAAGACACAAGGATGGCATGGATGTACAGCTGTGCGCGCCCTGGCCTCAGCTGGAGGGTGCAGCCACCGGCCCGCACCGCCATACGGACCTTCTTCGCCTCCGTCGTCGAGGAAAATAGCTCCACGGAGAAGAGATGGGTCCATAGATCCCAGTGGGGGTCGATCTCCAAAAAACCCTCGCAAACCGCCGCGAAGATGGCCGCTTGTGCGATGGAGTTGGGGTTGAAGTTGTGCAGCTCCACCCCGTAGTAGTGCAGGAGCGCCCGCATGAAACGGCTCGCTGGCACTCCGAATCCCCGCTCGTGGAAGGAGACGAAACTAACCACATACCCCGGCGGTGGAGTCGGGTCGGCCTCGCTCGCAGGGGCCATCCACTCCAGCTGCGGGTCACCGAAGAGGGGACGGAGCAAACCATCGGCGACGAGGGCCTCCAGATCGTCCACTGTGACGGTGGAGAAAGGCCACGGATCGCGCGGCGGAACGACGGTCACCTTGTCAGCCATCGCTGAACGAAGGGGGTGGAGGCGGAGGGGACAAGGTGCGCAGTTTTCTTTTCTCTGGCTATTCTCTTAGGTTGCGGAAATCAAAGCAGAAGGCAAGAGTAAAGAACCATCGCCGCCCCCTCTTCCGGGTATATAAAGGCCCGGGCGAGGTCCATTCAAAACTTCGCCCGAACCCGCTGCGAAAATCAAACTCGAAGACGAAACGCCCGTTCCTCGAACGGCTCGCGCACGCGCAATGGCCGCCCCGCGAATCGCCCGTCCCATCGCATTAACTCCTCGGCAGGGCGAGCGACACCTTTGGCAGGCGAAGCGGGCGTCGCTTCACCTCCGCCATGATGACCGCGTCAAAAAAGGTGTGCCACACCATTTAAATTCATATCCTTTTCCTCTTCCCCCTTCTCTCTCTTGCTACAGGGACTGGGAAAGGGGATATTTCGAAAGGGATCCTTCTCCGCGAAGGAAGCGGGCCTCGAGCCCTCCTACTGATCAGGGGTTCGAAGGCTGGCCCCTCGGAAGGGTTCGACAGCCGCCCCAGAGCACTCGGGCTTCAAGCTCATTACTGATCAGGGGTTCGAAGGCTGGCCCCTCGGAAGGGTTCGACAGTCGCCCCAGAGCACTCGGGCTCTGCTCCCACTACTGATCAAGGGTTCGAAGGCTGGCCCCTCGGAAGGGTTCGACAGCCGCCCCAGAGCACGCAAAGCGAGGGATGACTCTGGGTATGTCCGTTGCATGGCCGAGGCTCGGGCTACGCTCCCGAGGTACCCTAGGACATTACTGAGACCAGCAGGAACGATTTTGTAACGGAATCCCATCAGAGGGAGGCATCGAGCCCTCGGACCCTATCGAACGGGTCCGGCAAATCAACTGCATGTACTTTTGGAGCGCGCCTCTGGGCCACTAGCCGACCCTTATCAAACGGGGCACGGGCGTCCACTCGGATCACCCGTTAGCAACTCACTGGAGACACCATGTTCGGCGCCCTCCGAGGGCAACATGGCGCTTCTCCCCCACCTTCCTCCTTGCAGAAAGGCGACGAAGGGGCGTATAATAAAAGTCGAGACAGTCCTTGATCGTCCTCTCGCTTCGTGCAGAGGCTCGAGGGCTGCTCTTGCAACCCAGCTACGGCCAAACCGTTGACAGCGTCAACAAACCAGCCTAAAAACTCGGAACCTGACCATGCACCGGGCTACAATCAGGTCGCATGAGGGAACAGCCAGGCCGGCCAAGGCATCACGAAAGGCATTAAGACCTCAGAGGAGTCAAACCACTCCTCCGAGGCCTCAGGGGCTACACCCGGCGGGTGCGCTCGCGTGCACCCACCGGAACAAAGTGTAACCGATAAAGGCCGGTCCCCTCGCAAAAAAGTGCGGCAAAGCCTCCAAGCGAGTACCAACACTCCCTTTGAGGCTCGGGGGCTACTGTCGGGTACCGTAATTAGGGGTACCACCAACACTCCTAAACACGGCTGGTAGCCACCGTCAGCACAAACCGCAAAGACTGATGGGCGCGGTTCAGGTCAAGGCTTCGTCTACCCAAGGGCCGCAATCTCGCCTCACCCAAGCCCAGCCTCGGGCGGGAACTATAGTCCCGGACGAAGTTACGTCTCGCCCGAGGGCCTCCTCAGGCAGTGGTCGCACCCTCGGCGCGCCCGAGGCCCAACTCGAGCAGGCTTCGTCAAGAAGCAACCTTGGCCAAATCGTCTCTCCAACCGACCGTATCGCAGGCGCATTCAATGCGAGGATCGCCAGACACCTTATTCTGACACGCGTGCCTCAGTCGGCAAGGTCGAAGTGACCGCAGTCACTTCGCCCTTTCACTGACCGACCTGACAGGAAAACAGCACCGCTCGCCCCGCTCTGACTACTGTGCCACCCACCAGGGTAAGGCTGACAATAGCCAAGTTCAGCCTCGGGCGCAATAGGAAGCTCCGCCTCGCCCGACCCTAGGGCTCGGCCTCAACCTCGGCCTCGGAAGGTGGTCTCCGCCTCGCCCGACCCCAGGGCTCGGCCTCAACCTCGACCTCGGGAGGAATCGCATCCTCGCCCGACCCGGCCTCGGTCTCAGGAGAAGTCTCCGCCTCGCCCGACCTTGGGCTCGGACCGACCGCGCCACGGGGGATACATCATTACCCTACCCCTAGCTAGCTCAGGCTAAGGGGGAACAAGACCGGCATCCCATCTGGCTCGCCCCAGTAACAAGTAATGATGGCTCCCCGCGTGCGTCCATGACGACGGTGGTTCTCAGCCCCCTACGAAAGCAAGGAGACGTCAGCAAGATCCCAGCAGCACCGACAGCTGTGTTTCTACAGGGCTTAAGCACTTCTCCGACGGCCACGTTATCGCCTACGCAGGGCTCAAGCACTTCTCCGACAGCCACGTCGGCATGTACACAGGGCTTAGGCACCTCTCTGCCTGACACGTTAGCGCATAGCTACACCCCCATTGTACACCTGGACCCTCTCCTTGCATCTATAAAAGGGAGGTCCATGCCCCTCCTGCGGGAGGGAGGGAGGAGGGTCGCGCGGGAGGACGGGCTGACGAACAGGCTCACTCTCTCTCTCACGAACGCTTGTAACCCCTACTGCAAGCATACCCCCCGCCGGTGCGGGATAACACGAGCCGCGTTTTTTCCCCCTTGTGTTCCATCTCGCGCCAACCCATCTGGGCTAGGACGCGCAACGACAAATTTACTCATCGGTCCAGGGACCCCCCGGGGTCGAAACGCCGACAAGTCTAAATACATGTTAATGCAACAAATCAATCAGGTCCTATAAATCTAGATACATATTGACTCATTAATCGAAGAAACCATTAGCATCACAAAGCATAGAAATACTACAATAAATGACTACTAGAAACCTAGTGTTCACAATTGTTGCAACAACTTTGTTAAGGCTTGTTTGATTCCCAATTGAATTATATAGTAATCTGAATTATGACATCGCTAACCAAGTAATGTGGAGAGACTTACACAATTTTAGAGGTTCAGGCCGTTGGGAGTGTAATACCTTGTGTCCTCTTTTTGATAGAGTGTCTTTGCCTAAAAGCAGTGTACAAGATTATAAGCCTCAAGAGAGGCGAAAGGAAATTCTCCATGAGTAATAGAAAACCAAGTCAAGTTAATTGCCTACCCTTTCTATTGGCTTGCATGAACTACCTCCAATTCTCTTGTCTAATGGTTGGTTGTGTGAATCTAGAATTGAATGTTGTTCTACCACCCCTTTTGTAGTTCAAAAAGGTGATAGTGTTACATGTATAACCTTTTGGTGGCCCTCACTTGTCATAGTGCCAATTTGCATGTCAAATCAAAGGATATTCATGGTGTATCTTACCAAGGCGTGTTTCCATATAATTATACTATTTCCTCTTATGTATTAACGCTTCTAGTACTTCTCACAAAAGTCGTGACCCTTCGTATTGTCCTATTCTATTGAGGTGGCTCCTCTCAATCTTTCCACAAGCAAGAGTTCAAGCCCTCATGCTGCGATATATTCTAGTCTATCTATGTGTGGCAGCCTTGCGCCTGCCGCGTAGGTCAGGGTGGTGGTGTGTGCGTATCTCTGCATTTAATGCATAGTTGTCATGATCAACCCTTGGTAAGATAATATGTAATGCATATCTCAAACATTTAATGTCTATGCCATAAACCTGTGTTATGGCCACTTGCCACTCCCTATAGGCTACTGGTGTTGTTCATTCAACTTTTTATCATACCTCATGGCACCATGTGTGCATATTATTAGTGTTATAGGTCCATAGAGTGCTTGGTTCAGAGCCCTCAAATGCTATGTATGTCTTACCGACACTGTAATATCACCCATCATGCATTCAATCGATGTACCTTAGACTTATCTGCTAAGTCATTGCTCTCATTTACCTCCTTTTGACTTGCCTAGCGTCAGACCCACATCTTGGTTTTGTACAACCCTTAATGGACCCTCGCATCCATACGACCCTCTATGAGCCCTAGACACCTTTCAGCCTAGTGGCAGCCCAACATGGTCGCCAAATACATATCTCCCTAGGGAAGGTCCTTTAGTCCTTTGGATCCTCATATATGGGACCTCAAAAGGGAAATAGGCTTATACCTTTTCTTAAATGATTTTGGTGGTTGAATTGCCCAACACAAATAATTGGACTAACTAGTTTGCTCTAGATTATAAGTTTTACATGTGCCAAAGGTTCACAACAAACCAATAAAAAGACCAAGAAAGGGTTCAAACAAAGAGAGCAAAAGACAACCCAAAGGCAGCCCTGGTCTGGCGCACCGGACAGTGTCCGGTGCACCAGGGAACCCAACTCCAAACTTGCCACCTTCGGGAATTCTAGGGGCCACTCCGCTATAATTCACCGGACTGTCCGGTGTAGCACCGGACTGTCCGGTGTGCCAGCGGAGTAACGGCTACACGGCGCCAACGGTTGTCTGCAATGGAATAGTAAAAGTGAACAGTGCGCTTGCGCGCGCAGAAGTCAGAGCAGCGCCAGAAGGCGCACCGGACTGTCCGGTGGCCCACCTGTCAGAAGCTCCAACGGTCAGAACCCAACGGCCGGGTGACGTGGCTAGCACACCGGACAGTGTTCGGTGGCGCACCGGACTGTCTGGTGCGCCATGCGACAGAAGCCCTCACCACTGGTCACTTTGGTGGTTGGGGCTATAAATACCCACAACCACCCACCATTCATTGCATCCAAGTTTTCAGCCATCAAACCACATACAAGAGCTCTAGACTTCATTCAAAGACACAATCAAAGAGATCAAATCCTCTCCCAAGTCCGGAATCACTCCAACCAAATTAGTGACTAGAGAGAGACATTTGTGTTCATTTGAGCTCTTGCGCTTGGATTACTTTTCTTCTTCCTTCTTTCTTGTGTTCAACTCACTTGTAATCAAAACAAGAGACACCAAGTTGTGGTGGTCCTTGTAGTGGACTTAGTGAGAGCACCTAGAGGGGGGTGAATAGGTGATCCTGTAAAAATCAAATACTTATAGCCACAAAACTTGGTTAAGTGTTAGCACAGTGGAATTAAGTGGCTAAGGACCAAGCTCTTGTGAAACACAATGGTCACAAAGAAAACAAGCACAAGAGACACGATGATTTATCCCGTGGTTCGCCCAAGTATAACACTTGCCTACTCCACGTTGTGGTGTCCCAATGGACGAGGGTTGCACTCAACCCCTTTCAAGTGATCCAATGATCCTCTTGAATACCACGTTTGTTTTCTTTCTTATACTCTTTCCCGTTTGTGAGGAATCTCCACAACTTGGAGTCTCTCGCCTTTACAACAAAGATCAAAGTGAAAGCACTAGAGTAAGGGAGGGAAGCAACACACACAAATCCGCAGCAATACGCACACACACACAGCCAAGACTTGAGCTCAAATGAATCGCAACAAGTTCACTACTAGAACGGAGCTCAAATCACTAAGAAAGTCAATCAAGTGCGTGGAGACGGAGTGTGGAAGATTTAGAATGCTCAAAGTATGCTTGGGTGACTCCTCCATGCGCCTAGGGGTCCATTTTATAGCCCCAAGGAAGCTAGAAGCCGTTGGAACCCAACAAGGAAGGCAATTCTTGCCTTCTGTCGGGTGGCGCACCGGACAGTCCGGTGCACCACCGGACAACCACTGTAGCATGTTCGGTGCGGATCTCCTTCCATTCCAGGCGCAGCCGACCGTTGGATCTTCGGGCTGGTTGGCGCACCGGACACTGTCCGGTGCACACCGGACAGTCCGGTGCCCTCAGCCGACCGTTGGCTGGGGCCACGCGTCGCGCGTGGATTGCGCAGCCGACCGTTGCACTGGCGGCCGTTGACTCAACGAACAGTCCGGTGAATTATAGTCGTATGCCGCTGAAGATTTCCCGAGAGTGGCCAGTTCGCCGGAGCTGGCCTGGCGCACCGGACAGTCCGGTGTGCCAGACCGAGCTGAGTCTTGGCTGCTTCCAGCCAAGTCCTTTTCTCTTTCTCTTTTCTCTGATTCTACCACTTATACAAATATATTAGTACACAAAAACCAATGTACTAAGTCTAGAATCATACCTTCTTGTTGATTTGCACTTCATCCATCATTTGACATATAATTACTCACTCAATATGTGTTGGGCACTTAATCACCAAAATATACAAGAAATGGCCCAAGGGCACAGTTCCCTTTCAATCTTCCCCTTTTTGGTGATTTATGCCAACACATCAAAAAGCAACAAATAGAAGTGCAACATCAATGCAATGAGAACAAAAATTGTCTCTTACAAGTTTTGATATAATTGGATCGTTCTTTGCCACCACTTGGTTTGTTTTTGCAAATCAAATTCATTTTCTTATCTCTAAGTTGAACACACATGTTTAGACACAAAGAGAGATAATCCAAGAGTAAAAATGATTAAGAGCCAAAAACTCCCTCTTTTTCCCATAATCAAACATTATCCCCACAAGAGACCAAATTTTGATAGTAAGAGTTATTTTGACAAATCAAAAGTTCTACTCTACTCTTTTTCAAAAAATTCACAAGTGGTAGTTGATCCATTTGCTTTGGCCTTATTTTCTCCCCCTTTGGCATTAAGCACCAAAACGGGATCAATCTTGGCCCTTTAACCCCATTGCCTCACCAAAATTGTCAACTAAGAGTAAAAAAGGCAATAAGAGCATGGAGATGAACTTGGAGTAAATTACCCTCACATCGGAGTGCAGTGGAAGTCTTTCATGGTCCAAGTCCATCTTTCCCTTTCAATCCACCTTTGAGACTAAATTAAGTAAACTCAAGCACACGGTTAGTCTCGAAGGGTCAAGTTGTAGCATTTCTCCCCCTAAATATGTGCATCATTCACACATGGACTTGTGAGGTCCGGGGATCTGAAAGGGAAATGTGCCCTTGGGCCATTTCTAAGTATTTTGGTGATTTAGTGTCCAACACAAGTGCCTAAGTGTAAAATGGTGGACAAAGTACAAATCAAGGATAAAGGTATGTTTCTCAGACTTAGTACATTGTTTTAGAGACTAATGTATTGTGTCTAAGTGCTGGAAACAGGAAAAATCGAATTGGAATTGTCTTGGCTCGAGCAGCCAAGACTCTGCTCAGTCTAGAAGCACCGGACTGTCCGGTGGTGCACCGGACAGTGTCCGGTGCGCCAGGCTGGCTCGAGCGAACTGGCCGCTCTCGGGAATTCACCGGCGACGTACGACTATAATTCACCGGACTGTCCGGTGAGCCAACGGTCGGCCGGGCCAACGGTCGGCCGCGCGATCTGCGCGGGACACGTGGCCGAGCCAACGGCTAGTAGGAGGCACCGGACTGTCCGGTGTGCACCGGACATGTCCGGTGTGCCAACGGCTCCAAGGCCGCCAACGGTCAGCTTCGCCATAGAAGGAAAGAAATCGGGCACCGGACAGTGTCCGGTGCGCCAGGCGACAGAAGGCAAGAATTGCCTTCCTGGATTGCTCTCAACGGCTCCTAGCTGCCTTGGGGCTATAAAAGGGATCCCTAGGCGCATGGAGGAGAATACCAAGCATCCTCTAAGCATTCCTAAGCACTAAGACATCGATTCCGCGCCTTTGATTCTTTGCGATAGCAATTAGAGCTCTAGTTGAGTGGTGAACTCATTGAGTTGTGTTGTGAGCTCTCGTTGTGACTTGTGTGCGTGGTGTTGCTGTGATTTCTTGTCTTGAGTGCGTTGCTAATCCCTCCCTTGCTCCGTGCTTCTTTGTGAACTTCAAGTGTAAGGGCGAGAGGCTCCAAGTTGTGGAGATTCCTCGCGAACGGGATTAAGAAAAGCAAGCAAAACACCGTGGTATTCAAGTGGGTCTTTGGACCGCTTGAGAGGGGTTGATTGCAACCCTCGTCCGTTGGGACGCCACAACGTGGAGTAGGCAAGCGTTGGTCTTGGCCGAACCACGGGATAACCACTGTGCCATCTCTGTGTTTGATCTCTTGTGGTTATTGTGTTTTGACTCCTCTCTCTAGCCACTTGGCAATTATTGTGCTAACACTTAACCAAGTTTTTGTGGCTTAAGTTTCAAGTTTTACAGGATGACCTATTCACCCCCCCTCTAGGTGCTCTCAATTGGTATCAGAGCCGTTCTCTTCAAGAAGGGACTAATCGCCCGAAGAGATGGATCCTAAGGGAAAGGGGATGGTGGTCAACAACAATGAGAAGGAGTCTATCTTCAATGAGCCGGAAGATGACAAGCCTACGGACTCGGGCTCGAGCCACAAAAGAAGAGACGGGAAGAAGAAGAAGACAAGGCGCATCAAGGAGATCGTCTACTACGACAGCGACGAATCTTCCTCTTCCCAAAAGGACGACGACGACTACGAGAAAAAGGAAACGGTCAATTCGAACTTTTCTTTTGATTACTCTCGTATTCCTCAAAGTACAAATGCTCATTTATTATATATTCCACTTGGTAAACCTCCTCATTTTGATGGAGAGGACTACGGATTTTGGAGTCACAAAATGCGTAGTCACTTGTTCTCTCTCCATCCTAGTATATGGGAGATTGTAGAGAGTGGAATGCACTTTGATAGTACGGATAGTCCCATGTTCATTAATGAGCAAATTCATAAGAATGCACAAGCTACTACTGTTTTTCTAGCTTCATTGCGCAGGGATGAATATCACAAAGTGAGCGGCTTGGATAAAGCCAAGCAAATTTGGGACACCCTCAAAATCTCTCATGAGGGGAACGACGTCACAATGCTCACCAAGATGGAGTTGGTGGAGGGCGAACTCGGGAGATTCGCGATGATAAGGGGAGAAGAGCCAACCCAAACGTACAACCGGCTCAAGACTCTTGTCAACAAGATAAGAAGCTATGGAAGCACGCGATGGACGGACCACGACGTCGTCCGCCTAATGTTAAGGTCTTTTACTATCCTTGATCCTCATCTTGTGAACAATATTCGTGAGAATCCTAGGTACACCAAGATGACGCCCGAGGAGATACTTGGAAAGTTCGTGAGCGGGCGAATGATGATCAAGGAAGCAAGATACGTGGACGACGCATTGAATGGTCCAATCAATGAGCCTCAACCCTTTGCTCTCAAGGCAACAAGAAGCAAGGAGACGCTACCTAGCAAGGTGGCACAAATTGAGGCGGCCGGACTTAATGATGAAGAAATGACCCTCATCATCAAGAGATTCAAGACGGCGCTAAAAGGTCGCAAGGAGCACCCCAACAAGAACAAGATGAAGGGGAAGCGCTCCTGCTTCAAATGTGGTAAGATTGGTCATTTTATAGCTAATTGTCCCGACAATGATAGTGACCAGGAAAAGAAGAGTGGAAAGTGGGAAAAGAAGAAAAACTACAAGAAGGCAAAGGGCGAGGCACATCTTGGAAAGGAGTGGGATTCGGATTGCTCCTCGTCCGACTCCGACAATGAAGGACTCGCCGCCACCGCCTTCAACAAGTCATCCCTCTTTCCCAACGAGCGTCACACATGCCTTATGGCAAGGGAGAAGAAGGTATGTACTCGAAACTCTACTTATGCTTCTTCAAGTGAGGACGAATCTAGTGATGAGGATGAAATAGATTATTCATGTTTATTTAAGGGCCTAGATAGAACCAAGGTAGATAAAATTAATGAATTGATTGATGCCTTGAATGATAAGAATAGGCTTTTAGAAAAGCAAGAGGATTTGTTGTATGAAGAACATGACAAATTTGTAGAAGCACAAAAATCTCATGCTTTAGAAGTTAAAAGAAATGAAATGTTTTCTTGTGAATTATCTTCTTGCCATGAGACAATTTCTAGCTTAAGGAGCATTAATGATGATTTGAATGCTAAGTTAGAAATAGCTAGTAAATCAACATCTTGTGTAGAAATTATTGCAACGTGTAATAGGTGTAAAGATTTTGACATTGATGCTTGTAATGAACACCTAGTTTCAATTTCCAAATTAAATGTTGAAGTGGCTAGTCTTAATGCCCAACTTAAGACTAGCAAAAGTGAATTTGATAAGCTAAAATTTGCAAGGGATGCATACACGATTGTTAGACACCCCTCAATTAAGGATGGACTTGGTTTCAAAAGGGAAGCCAAGGACTTAACAAGCCATAAGCCTCCCGTCCCCGCCAAGGAGAAAGGGAAGATCACTATGGCTAGTAGTGCTAAAAAGAACCATGCTTTTATGTATCATGATAGAAGACAGTCTCATAGGAGTTGTAATGCTTATAATGCTTTTGATTCACATGCCTATGATTCTTATGCTATGTTTGCTTCTAGTTCTTCCTATATGCATGGTAGAGATATGCCTAGGAAAAATATTCATCATGTGCCTAGAAAGAATATTGTTCATGTTCCTAGGAAAGTTATGAATGGACCCTCTACAATTTATCATGCTTTAAATGCTTCCTTTGCTATTTGTAGAAAGGATAGGAAGATAGTTGCTAAGAAATTAGGGGCAAAATGCAAGGGTGATAAAACATGCATTTGGGTCCCTAAGACAATTGTGACTAACCTTGTAGGACCCAACAAGAGTTGGGTACCTAAGACCCAAGCCTAAATTTGTCTTGCAGGTTTATGCATCCGGGGGTTCAAGCTGGATTATCGACAGCGGATGCACGAACCATATGACGGGGGAAAAGAAGATGTTCACCTCCTACGTCAAGAATAAGGATTCCCAAGATTCAATCATATTCGGTGATGGGAACCAAGGCAAGGTGAAAGGTTTAGGCAAGATTGCAATATCAAATGAACACTCTATTTCTAATGTGTTGAGTCTCTGGGATATAATTTACTATCTGTTAGTCAATTGTGCAATATGGGATATAACTGTCTATTCACTAATATAGATGTGTCTGTCTTTAGAAGATGTGATGGTTCACTAGCTTTAAGGGTGTATTAGACGGCAAACTTTACTTAGTTGATTTTGCAAAAGAAGAGGTCGGTCTAGATGCATCCTTAATTGCTAAGACTAGCATGGGCTGGCTGTGGCATCGCCGCTTAGCACATGTGGGGATGAAGAACCTTCACAAGCTTCTAAAGGGAGAACACGTGATAGGTTTAACTGATGTGCAATTCGAAAAAGATAGACCTTGTGCAGCTTGTCAAGCAGGTAAACAAGTGGGAGGAGCACATCACAGCAAGAATGTAATGACCACTTCAAGACCTCTGGAGCTGATGCATATGGACCTCTTCGGACCCGTCGCCTATCTGAGCATAGGAGGAAGTAAGTATGGTCTAGTTATTGTTGATGACTTTTCCCGCTTCACTTGGGTGTTCTTTTTGCAGGATAAGTCTGAAACCCAAGGGACCCTCAAGCGCTTTCTAAGGAGAGCTCAAAATGAGTTTGAGCTCAAGGTGAAGAAGATAAGAAGCGACAACGGGTCCGAATTCAAGAATCTTCAAGTGGAGGAGTTCCTTGAGGAGGAGGGGATCAAGCACGAGTTCTCCGCTCCCTACACACCTCAGCAAAATGGTGTGGTAGAGAGGAAGAACAGGACGCTCATTGATATGGCGAGGACTATGCTAGGAGAGTTCAAGACCCCC
The DNA here is from genome assembly GCF_902167145.1 of Zea mays. Classification (NCBI taxonomy): domain Eukaryota; kingdom Viridiplantae; phylum Streptophyta; class Magnoliopsida; order Poales; family Poaceae; genus Zea; species Zea mays. The sequence continues at coordinate 28,178,552 of NC_050097.1, forward strand.
GAGCGTTTTTGGTCGGAAGACGTGAACACGGCTTGCCACGCCATCAACAGGGTCTACCTTCACCGCCTCCTCAAAAAGACTTCATATGAGCTGCTAACTGGTAACAAACCCAATGTGTCTTATTTTCGTGTATTTGGGAGCAAGTGTTATATTCTTGTGAAGAAAGGTAGATCTTCTAAATTTGCTCCCAAAGCTGTAGAAGGGTTTTTATTAGGTTATGATTCAAATACAAAGGCGTATAGGGTCTTCAACAAATCATCGGATCTGGTTGAAGTCTCTAGCGACATTGTATTTGATGAGACTAATGGCTCTCTGAAAGGGAATTAGGCTTACACCTAATTCCTAAATAATTTTGGTGGTTGAATTGCCCAACACAAATAGTTGGGCTAACTAGTTTGCTCTAGTGTATAAGTTATACAGGTGCCAAAGGTTCACACTTAGCCAATAAAAAGATCAAATATTGGATTCAACAAAGGAGCAAAGGGGCAACCGAAGGCACCTCTGGTCTGGGGCACCGGACTGTCCGCTGTACACCGGACAGTGTCCGGTGCACCACCGGACAGTGTTCGGTGCACCAGAGGACTCCAACTCAAACTTGTCACCTTCGGGAATTTCCAGAGGCACTCCGCTATAATTCACCGGATTGTCCGGTGTACACCGGACAGTGTCCGGTGCTCCAAGGAAGAGCGGCCTCCGGAACTCGCCAGGCTCGGGAAAACGTAGCGGCTGCTCCGCTATAATTCACCGGACATGTCCGGTGTACACCGGACTGTCCGGTGCAACTCCGGAGCAACAGCTACTTCGCGCCAATGGTCACCTGCAACAGCATTTATTGTGCGCCAGCGCGCGCAGAAGTCAGGCGTGCCCATACTGGCGCACCGGACACTCAACAGTACATGTCCGGTGCGCCACCGGACATCGAGGCGGGCCCAGAAGACAGAACTCCAACGGTCGAATCCCAACGGCATTGGTGACGTGGCTGGCGCACCGGACATGTCCGGTGTACACCGGACTGTCCGGTGCACCATACGACAGACAGCCTCCACCAACGGTCATGTTTGGTGGTTGGGGCTATAAATACCCCAACCACCCCACCATTCATTGCATCCAAGTTTTCCAGCTTCCAACCACTATACAAGAGCTAGCATTCATTGCAAAGCACACCAAAAGAGATCAAATCCTCTCCCAACTCCACACAAAGCCTTAGTGACTAGAGAGAGTGATTTGTAGTGTTCATTTGAGCTCTTGCGCTTGGATCGCTTCTTTTCTTTCGCATTATTTCTTGTGATCAAACACTCACTTGTAATTGAGGCAAGAGACACCAATTGTGTGGTGGTTCTTGCGGGAAGTTTGATTCCCAAGTGATTTGAGAAGAGAAGCTCACTCGGTCCAAGGGACCGTTTGAGAGAGGGAAGGGTTGAAAGAGACCCGACCTTTGTGGCCTCCTCAATGGGGAGTAGGTTTGCAAGAACCGAACCTCGGTAAAACAAATCCGTGTGTCTCACTTCTTATTTGCTTGAGATTTGTTTTGCACCCTCTCTCGCGAACTCGTTTTTATTTCTAACGCTAACCCGGCTTGTAGTTGTGTTTATATTTGTAAATTTCAGTTTCGCCCTATTCACCCCCCCTCTAGGCGACTATCAATTGGTATCAGAGCCCGGTGCTTTATTAGAGCCTAACCGCTCGAAGTGATGTCGGGAGATCACGCCAAGGAGGAGATGGAGACCGGCGAAAAGCCCACTACAAGCCACGGGAGCACTTCATCGGAAGAGTCCCGCACCAAGAGAGAGAAGAATGACTCCTCCAAAGGGAAGGAGAAGAAATCTTCTTCACACAAAGAGAAGAAGGAGAAGTCTTCCTCCCACAAGCCGCAACGGAGTAGGGACAAGAAAAAGAGGATGAGGAAAGTGGTCTACTACGAGACCGATTCTTCATCAACCTCCACCTCCGGCTCCGACGCGGCATCCGTCACTTCTAAGCGCCAAGAGCGCAAGAAGTATAGTAAGATCCCCCTACGCTACCCTCGCATTTCTAAACATACACATTTACTTTCCGTCCCATTAGGCAAACCACCAACATTTGATGGTGAAGATTACGCTAGGTGGAGTGATTTAATGCGATTTCATCTAACCTCACTCCACAAAAGTATATGGGATGTTGTTGAGTTTGGTGCACAGGTACCATCCGTAGGGGATGAGGACTATGATGAGGATGAGGTGGCCCAAATCGAGCACTTCAACTCTCAAGCAACAACAATACTCCTCGCCTCTCTAAGTAGAGAGGAGTATAACAAAGTGCAAGGGTTGAAGAGCGCCAAGGAGGTTTGGGATGTGCTCAAAACCGCACACGAAGGAGATGAGCTCACAAAGATCACCAAGCGGGAGACGATCGAGGGGGAGCTCGGTCGGTTCCGGCTTCGCAAAGGGGAGGAGCCACAAAACATGTACAACCGGCTCAAGACCTTGGTGAATCAAGTGCGCAACCTCGGGAGCAAGAAATGTGATGACCACGAAATGGTTAAGGTTATTCTAAGATCTCTTATTTTTCTTAACCCCACTCAAGTACAGTTAATTCGTGGCAACCCAAGATATACACTAATGACCCCCGAGGAAGTGATCGGGAATTTTGTAAGTTTTGAGTGCATGATCGAAGGCTCAAGGAAGATCAATGAGCTTGATGATCCCTCCACATCCGAAGCTCAACCCGTCGCATTCAAGGCAACGGAGGAAAAGGAGGAGTCTACACCAAGTAGACAACCAATTGACGCCTCCAAACTCGACAATGAGGAAATGGCGCTCGTCATCAAGAGCTTCCGCCAAATCCTCAAGCAAAGGAGGGGGAAATACTATAAGTCCCGCTCCAAGAAAGTTTGCTACAAGTGTGGTAAGCCCGGTCACTTTATAGCTAAATGTCCATTATCAAGTGATAGTGACAGGGGCGACGACAAGAAGGGGAGAAGAAAGGAGAAGAAGAGGTACTACAAGAAGAAGGGCGGCGATGCCCATGTGTGCCGTGAGTGGGACTCCGACGAGAGCTCTACCGACTCCTCCGACGACGAGGACGCCGCCAACATCGCCGTCACGAAAGGACTCCTCTTCCCCAACGTCGGCCACAAATGCCTCATGGCAAAAGACGGCAAAAAGAAGAAGGTTAAATCTAAATCCTCCACTAGATATGAGTCCTCTAGTGATGATAATGCTAGTGATGAGGAAGATAATTTACGTACCCTTTTTGCCAACCTTAACATGGAACAAAAAGAAAAATTAAATGAATTGATTAGTGCTATTCATGAAAAGGATGACCTTTTAGATTCCCAAGAGGACTTTCTAATTAAGGAAAACAAAAAACATGTTAAGGTTAAAAATACTTATGCTCTAGAAGTAGAAAAATATGAAAAATTGTCTAGTGAGCTAAGCACTTGCCATGAGACTATAGACAACCTTAGAAATGAGAATTCTAATTTACTAACTAAGGTTGATTCACATGTTTGTAATGTTTCAACTTCCAATCCTATAGATGTTAATGATGATTTGCTTGCTAGGATTGAAGAGTTGAACATTTCTCTTGCTAGCCTTAGAGATGAAAATGAAAAATTGCTTGCTAAGGCTAAAGATTTTGATGTTTGCAATGCTACTATTTCCGACCTTAGAAGTAAAAATGAAATATTGCATGCTAAGGTTGTAGAACTAAAATCTTGCAAACCCTCTACATCTACCGTTGAGCACACTTCTATTTGTACTAGATGTAGAGATGTTGATATCAATGCTATTCATGATCACATGGCTTTAATTAAACAACAAAATGATCATATAGCAATATTAGATGCTAAAATTGCCGAGCATAACTTAGAAAATGAAAAGTTTAAATTTGCTAGAAGTATGCTCTATAATGGGAGACGCCCTGGCATCAAGGATGGCATTGGCTTCCAAAGGGGAGACAATGTCAAACTTAATGCCCCTCCTAAAAACTTGTCTAACTTTGTTAAGGGCAAGGCTCCCATGCCTCAGGGTAACGAGGGTTACATTTTGTACCCTGTCGGTTATCCTGAGAGCAAAATTAAGAAAATTCATTATAGGAAGTCTCACTCTGGCCCTAACCATGCTTTTATGTATAAGGGTGAGACATCTAGCTCTAGGCAACCAACCCGTGCTAAGTTGCCTAGAAAGAAAACTCCTAGTGCATCAAATGATCATGGCATTTCATTTAAGACTTTTGATGCATCTTATGTTTTGACTAACAAATCCGGCAAGGTAGTTGCCAAGTTTGTTGGGGGCAAACACAAGGGCTCCAAGACTTGTGTTTGGGTATCCAAAGTTCTTGTTTCTAATGCCAAAGGACCCAAAACCGTTTGGGTACCTAAAGTCAAGAACTAAAATTGTTTTGTAGGTTTATGCATCCGGGGGCTCAAGTTGGATACTCGACAGCGGGTGCACAAACCACATGACAGAGAGAAGAAAATGTTCTCCTCCTACGAAAAAACCAAGATCCCCAACGAGCTATTACATTCGGGGATGGAAATCAAGGTTTGGTCAAAGGATTGGGTAAAATTGCTATATCTCCTGATCATTCTATTTCCAATGTTTTTCTTGTAGATTCATTAGATTACAATTTGCTTTCTGTATCTCAATTATGCAAAATGGGCTACAACTGTCTATTCATTGATATAGGTGTCACTGTCTTTAGATGAAGTGATGATTCAATAGCATTTAAGGGTGTGTTAGAGGGTCAGCTATACTTAGTAGATTTTGATAGAGCTGAACTCGACACATGCTTAATTGCTAAGACTAACATGGGTTGGCTCTGGCACCGCCGACTAGCCCATGTTGGGATGAAGAATCTTCACAAGCTTCTAAAGGGAGAACACATTTTAGGATTAACAAATGTTCATTTTGAGAAAGACAGGATTTATAGCGCATGCCAAGCAGGAAAGCAAGTTGGTGCCCATCAACCACACAAGAACATCATGACGACCGACAGGCCGCTTGAGCTACTCCACATGGATTTATTCGGCCCGATTGCTTACATAAGCATCGGCGGGAGTAAGTATTGTCTTGTAATAGTGGATGATTATTCTCGCTTCACTTGGGTATTCTTTTTGCAGGAAAAATTTCAAACCCAAGAGACCTTAAAGGGATTCTTGAGACGGGCTTAAAACGAGTTCGGCTTAAGGAACAAGAAAATTAGAAGTGATAACGGGACGGAGTTCAAGAACTCTCAAATTGAAGGCTTCCTTGAGGAGGAGGGCATCAAGCATGAGTTCTCTTCTACCTACACGCCACAACAAAATGGTGTAGTGGAGAGGAAGAATAGAACTCTATTGGACATGGCAAGAACCATGCTTGATGAGTACAAGACTTCGGATCGGTTTTGGGCCGAGGCGGTCAACACCGCTTGTTACGCCATCAACCGGTTGTATCTACACCGAATCCTCAAGAAGACATCCTATGAACTCCTAACCAGTAAAAAGCCCAACATTTCATATTTTAGAGTCTTTGGTAGCAAATGCTTTATTCTTGTTAAAAGAGGTAGAAAATCTAAATTTGCTCCTAAGACTGTAGAAGGCTTTTTACTAGGATATGATTTAAACACAAGGGCATATAGAGTCTTTAACAAGTCCTCCGGACAAGTTGAAGTTTCTTGTGACGTTGTGTTTGATGAGACTAACGGCTCTCAAGTAGAGCAAGTTGATCTTGATGAGATAGGTATTGAAGAGACTCCGTGCATCGCGCTAAGGAACATGTCCATTGGGGATGTGTGTCCTAAGGAATCCGAAGAGCCTCCAAATGCACAAGATCAACCATCCTCCTCCACGCAAGCATCTCCACCAACTCAAAATGAGGATGAAGCTCAAGTTGATGAAATAGAAGATCAAGCAAATGAGCCACCTCAAGATGACGGCAATGATCAAGGGGGAGATGCAAATGATCAAGACAAGGAGGATGAAGAGCAAAGGCCGCCACACCCAAGAGTCCACCAAGCAATCCAACGAGATCACCCCGTCGACACCATCCTCGGCGACATTCATAAGGGGGTAACTACTAGATCTCGTGTTGCACATTTTTGTGAGCATTACTCTTTTGTTTCCTCTATTGAACCACACAGGGTAGAGGAAGCACTCCAAGATTCGGATTGGGTGGTGGCGATGCAAGAGGAGCTCAACAACTTCACTAGGAATGAGGTATGGCATTTAGTTCCACGTCCTAATCAAAATGTTGTAGGAACCAAATGGGTCTTCCGCAACAAGCAAGATGAACATGGTGTGGTGACAAGGAACAAAGCTCGACTTGTGGCCAAGGGATACTCCCAAGTCGAAGGTTTGGATTTCGGTGAAACCTATGCACCCGTAGCTAGGCTTGAGTCAATTCGCATATTATTGGCCTATGCTACTTACCATGGCTTTAAGCTCTATCAAATGGATGTGAAAAGTGCCTTCCTCAATGGACCAATCAAGGAAGAGGTCTATGTTGAGCAACCTCCCGGCTTTGAAGATAGTGAGTACCCTAACCATGTCTATAAACTCTCTAAGGCGCTTTATGGGCTCAAGCAAGCCCCAAGAGCATGGTATGAATGCCTTAGAGATTTTCTCATCGCTAATGGCTTCAAAGTCGGAAAGGCCGATCCTACTTTATTCACTAAGACTCTTGCAAATGACTTGTTCGTATGCCAAATTTATGTTGATGATATCATATTTGGGTCTACTAACGAGTCTACATGTGAAGAATTTAGTAGGATCATGACACAAAAGTTCGAGATGTCTATGATGGGGGAGTTGAAGTACTTCTTGGGATTTCAAGTAAAGCAACTCCAAGAGGGCACCTTCATTAGCCAAACGAAATACACTCAAGACATACTAAACAAGTTTGGGATGAAGGATGCCAAGCCCATCAAGACACCCATGGGAACTAATGGGCATCTCGACCTTGACACGGGAGGTAAGTCCGTGGATCAAAAGGTATACCGATCGATGATAGGTTCTTTACTCTATTTATGTGCATCTCGACCGGATATTATGCTTTCCGTATGCATGTGTGCAAGATTCCAAGCCGACCCTAAGGAAGCTCACCTCACGGCCGTAAAACGAATCTTGAGATATTTGGCTTATACTCCTAAGTTTGGGCTTTGGTATCCTAGGGGATCCACATTTGATTTGATTGGATATTCGGATGCCAATTGGGCGGGGTGTAAAATCAATAGGAAGAGCACATCGAGGACTTGCCAGTTCTTGGGAAGATCCTTGGTGTCTTGGGCTTCAAAGAAGCAAAATTCGGTCGCTCTTTCCACCGCCGAAGCCGAGTACATTGTCGCAGGCCATTGTTGCGCGCAATTGCTTTGGATGAGGCAAACCCTGCGGGACTACGGTTACAAATTAACCAAAGTCCCTTTGCTATGTGATAATGAGAGTGCAATCAAGATGGCGGATAATCCCGTTGAGCATAGCCGCACTAAGCACATAGCCATTCGGTATCACTTTTTAAGGGATCACCAACAAAAGGGAGATATCGAAATTTCTTACATTAATACTAAAGATCAATTAGCCGATATATTTACCAAGCCTCTTGATGAACAAACTTTTAACAAACTTAGGCATGAGCTAAATATTCTTGATTCTAGGAACTTCTTTTGTTAAATTGCACACATAGCTCATTTATATACCTTTGATCATGTCTCTTTCATATGCTATGACTAATGTGTTTTCAAGTCTATTTCAAACCAAGTCATAAGTGTATTGAAAGGGAATTGGAGTCTTCGGCGAAGACAAAGGCTTCCACTCCGTAACTCATTTTTCGCCATCACTCCAAGCAACTCTCCATTTTTGGGGGAGAAACCATGAGCACAAAGACAAAGGACTCCACCTTTGGTATAATCTTCACTTATTTATTTACGTCCAAAGGGGGAGAAAGTTCTAATGAGGGCTCTAATGATTCCGTTTTTGGCAATTCATGCCAAAGGGGGAGAGAGTATGAGCCCAAAGCAAAAGGACCGTACCATCACCAATTTCAAAAACTTAGTTTTTCAAAGAGTATTTTCAATTAGTATCCTATTGGGTTAAAAAGGGGGAGAAAGTAGTATTTCAAAAATGATATATCAAAACCCTCTTGAACACTAAGAGGAGGATCTCATTTAGGTGGAGTTTTGTTTAGTCAAAGGAAAAGCATTTGAAACAGGGGGAGAAAATTTCAAATCTTGAAAATGCTTTGCCAAATCTTATTCATTTACCTTTGACTATTTGCAAAAGAACCTTGAAAAGGATTTACAAAAGAATTTGCAAAAACAAAACATGTGGTGCAAGCGTGGTCCAAAATATTAAGAATGAAAGAAACGATCCATGCATATCTTGTAAGTATTAATATTGGCTCAATTCCAAGCAACCTTTGCACTTACATTATGCAAACTAGTTCAATTGTGCACTTCTATATTTGCTTTGGGTTGTGTTGGCATCAATCACCAAAAAGGGGGAGATTGAAAGGGAATTAGGCTTACACCTAGTTCCTAAATAATTTTGGTGGTTGAATTGCCCAACACAAATAGTTGGACTAACTAGTTTGCTCTAGTGTATAAGTTATACAGGTGCCAAAGGTTCACACTTAGCCAATAAAAAGATCAAATATTGGATTCAACAAAGGAGCAAAGGGGCAACCGAAGGCACCTCTGGTCTGGGGCACCGGACTGTCCGGTGTACACCGAACAGTGTCCGGTGCACCACCGGACAGTGTCCGATGCACCAGAGGACTCCAACTCAAACTTGCCACCTTCGGGAATTTCCAGAGGCACTCCGCTATAATTCACCGGACTGTCCGGTGTACACCGGACAGTGTCCGGTGCTCCAAGGAAGAGCGGCCTCCGGAACTCGCCAGCCTCGGGAAAACGTAGCGGCTGCTCCGCTATAATTCACCGGACATGTCCGGTGTACACCGGACTGTCCGGTGCAACTCCGGAGCAACGGCTACTTCGCGCCAACGGTCACCTGCAACAGCATTTATTGCGCGCCAGCGCGCGCAGAAGTCAGGCGTGCCCATACTGGCGCACCGGACACTCAACAGTACATGTTCGGTGCGCCACCGGACATCGAGGCGGGCCCAAAAGACAGAACTCCAACGGTCGAATCCCAACGACATTGGTGACGTGGCTGGCGCATCGGACATGTCCGGTGTACACCGGACTGTCCGGTGCACCATACGACAGACAGCCTCCACCAACGGTCATGTTTGGTGGTTGGGGCTATAAATACCCCAACCACCCCACCATTCATTGCATCTAAGTTTTTCAGCTTCCAACCACTATACAAGAGCTAGCATTCATTGCAAAGCACACCAAAAGAGATCAAATCCTCTCCCAACTCCACACAAAGCCTTAGTGACTAGAGAGAGTGATTTGTAGTGTTCATTTGAGCTCTTGCGCTTGGATCGCTTCTTTTCTTTCGCATTATTTCTTGTGATCAAACACTCACTTGTAATTGAGGCAAGAGACACCAATTGTGTGGTGGTCCTTGCGGGAAGTTTGATTCCCAAGTGATTTGAGAAGAGAAGCTCACTCGGTCCAAGGGACCGTTTGAGAGAGGGAAGGGTTGAAAGAGACCCGGCCTTTGTGGCCTCCTCAACGGGGAGTAGGTTTGCAAGAACCGAACCTCGGTAAAACAAATCCGTGTGTCTCACTTCTTATTTGCTTGAGATTTGTTTTGCACCCTCTTTCGCGGACTCGTTTTTATTTCTAACGCTAACCCGGCTTGTAGTTGTGTTTATATTTGTAAATTTCAGTTTCGCCCTATTCACCCCCCCTCTAGGCGACTATCACTCTCCAAGAGAGCAAGTTGTTGATCTTGATGATGTAGATGAAGAAGACGTTCCAACGGCCGCGATACGCACCATGGCGATTGGAGATGTACGGCCTCAGGAACAATTGGAGCAAGATCAACCGTCTTCCTCAACTATGGTGCTTCCCCCAACCCAAGATGACGAACAGGTACCTCAAGTGGAGGCGCATGATCAAGGGGGAGCACAAGATGTTCAAGTTGAAGAGGAAGAAGCATCTCAGGCACCTCCAACCCAAGTTCGAGCGACGATTCAAAGGGATCATCCCGTCGACCAAATATTGGGTGATATTAGCAAGGGAGTAACTACTCGTTCAAGATTAGTTAATTTTTGTGAGCATTACTCCTTTGTCTCTTCTATTGAGCCTTTCAGGGTAGAAGAGGCCTTGCTAGATCCGGACTGGGTGTTGGCCATGCAGGAGGAACTCAACAACTTCAAGCGCAATGAAGTTTGGACGCTGGTGCCTCGTCCCAAGCAAAATGTTGTGGGAACCAAGTGGGTTTTCCGCAACAAACAGGACGAGCACGGGGTGGTGACAAGGAACAAGGCTCGACTTGTGGCAAAAGGTTATGCCCAAGTCGCAGGTTTGGACTTTGAGGAGACGTTCGCTCCTGTGGCTAGGCTAGAATCATTTCGTATTTTGCTAGCATATGCCGCTCACCATTCTTTCAGGTTGTATCAAATGGATGTGAAGAGCGCTTTCCTCAACGGGCCGATCAAAGAGGAGGTGTACGTGGAGCAACCCCCTGGCTTCAAGGATGAACGGTACCCTGACCACGTGTGTAAGCTCTCTAAGGCGCTTTATGGACTTAAGCAAGCCCCAAGAGCATGGTATGAATGCCTTAGAGATTTTTTAATTGCTAATGCTTTCAAGGTCGGGAAAGCCGATCCAACTCTTTTTACTAAGACTTGCGATGGTGATCTTTTTGTGTGCCAAATTTATGTCGATGACATAATATTTGGTTCTACTAATCAAAAGTCTTGTAAAGAGTTTAGCAGGGTAATGACGCAGAAATTCGAGATGTCGATGATGGGCGAGTTGAACTACTTCCTTGGATTCCAAGTGAAGCAACTCAAGGACGGCACTTTCATCTCCCAAACGAAGTACACGCAAGACTTGCTAAAGCGGTTTGGGATGAAGGACGCCAAGCCCGCAAAGACGCCGATGGGAACTGACGGACACACCGACCTCAACAAAGGAGGTAAGTCCGTTGATCAAAAAGCATACCGGTCTATGATAGGGTCTTTACTTTATTTGTGTGCTAGTAGACCGGATATTATGCTTAGCGTATGCATGTGTGCTAGATTTCAATCCGATCCTAAGGAGTGTCACTTAGTGGCTGTGAAGCGAATTCTTCGATATTTAGTCGCTACGCCTTGCTTCGGGATCTGGTATCCAAAGGGGTCTAACTTTGACTTGATTGGATATTCAGATTCTGACTATGCTGGATGTAAGGTCGATAGGAAGAGTACATCGGGGACGTGCCAATCCTTAGGAAGGTCCCTGGTGTCGTGGAACTCTAAGAAACAAACCTCTGTTGCCCTATCCACCGCTGAGGCCGAGTACGTTGCCGCAGGACAGTGTTGCGCGCAACTACTTTGGATGAGGCAAACCCTCCGGTACTTTGGCTACAATCTGAGCAAAGTCCCACTCCTATGTGACAATGAGAGTGCTATCCGAATAGCGGAAAATCCTGTTGAACACAGCCGCACAAAGCACATTGACATCCGACATCACTTTTTGAGAGACCACCAGCAAAAGGGAGATATCGAAGTGTTTCATGTTAGCACTGAGAACCAGCTAGCCGATATCTTCACTAAGCCTTTAGATGAAAACACCTTTTGCAGGCTGCGTAGTGAGCTAAATATCCTAGATTCGCGGAACTTGGATTGATTTATAGCATACATGTGTTTATGCCTTTGATCATGTTCCTTATGCATTTTGTTGCTCACGATGGTGCTCAAGTTGTACAATCACTTCCCGGACCTCACAAGTCCTTGTGCAAGTGATGCACATATATAGGGGGAGTTGTGCTACAACTTGACCCTTTGAGACTAATCGTTTGCTTGAGTTTGCTTGATTTAGTCTCAAAGGAATTTTGAAAGGGAAAAGGTGGACTTGGACCATGAAAGACTTCCACTGCACTCCAATGAGAGGGTAACTAATTCCAAGTTCATCTCACGTCCTCTTATTGCCTTTGTGTTCTCATTTGAAGATTTTGGTGAGGCAATGGGGTTAACGGGCCAAGATTGATCCTGTTTTGGTGCTTGATGCCAAAGGGGGAGAAAATAAAGGCCAAAGCAGTAAATGGATCAGCTACCACTTGAGAGATTTTGAAAATAGTAGAATAGAGCTTTTGGTTTGTCAAAACTCTTTTATTGTCTCTCTTGTCAAAAGTTGGCTTCTTGTGGGGAGAAGTGTTGATTATGGGAAAAAGGGGAGTTTTTGTCAATTTCTCTTGGAATGACTCTCTTTATGTCTTAACATGTGTGTTTGACTTAGAGATAGAAATTTGAGTTTGATTTGCAAAAACAAACCAAGTGGTGGCAAAGAGTGATCCATATATGTCAAATTTGAATCAAAACAATTTGAGTTCTTATTTGAATTGATTTTGTATTTGTTCTACTTGCTTTATATTGTGTTGGCATAAATCACCAAAAAGGGGGAGATTGAAAGGAAAATGTGCCATTGGGCCATTTCTAAGTATTTTGGTGATTTAGTGTCCAACACAAGTGCCTAAGTGTAAAATGGTGGACAAAGTACAAATCAAGGATAAAGGTATGTTTCTCAGACTTAGTACATTGTTTTAGAGACTAATGTATTGTGTCTAAGTGCTGGAAACAGGAAAAATCGAATTGGAATTGTCTTGGCTCGAGCAGCCAAGACTCTGCTCAGTCTAGGAGCACCGGACTGTCCAGTGGTGCACCGGACAGTGTCCGGTGCGCCAGGCTGGCTCGAGCGAACTGGCCGCTCTCGGGAATTCACCGGCGACGTACGGCTATAATTCACCAGACTGTCCGGTGTGCACCAGACTGTCCGGTGAGCCAACGGTCGGCCGGGCCAACGGTCGGCCGCGCGATCTGCGCGGGACACGTGGCCGAGCCAACGGCTAGTAGGAGGCACCGGACTGTCCGGTGTGCACCGGACATGTCCGGTGCGCCAACGGCTCCAAGGCCGCCAACGGTCGGCTTCACCATAGAAGGAAAGAAATCGGGCACCGGACTGTCCGGTGCGCCAGGCGACAGAAGGCAAGAATTGCCTTCCTGGATTGCTCTCAACGGCTCCTAGCTGCCTTGGGGCTATAAAAGGGATCCCTAGGCGCATGGAGGAGAATACCAAGCATCCTCTAAGCATTCCTAAGCACTAAGACATCGATTCCGCGCCTTTGATTCTTTGCGATAGCAATTAGAGCTCTAGTTGAGTGGTGAACTCATTGAGTTGTGTTGTGAGCTCTCGTTGTGACTTGTGTGCGTGGTGTTGCTGTGATTTCTTGTCTTGAGTGCGTTGCTAATCCCTCCCTTGCTCCGTGCTTCTTTGTGAACTTCAAGTGTAAGGGCGAGAGGCTCCAAGTTGTGGAGATTCCTCGCGAACGGGATTAAGAAAAGCAAGAAAAACACCGTGGTATTCAAGTGGGTCTTTGGACCGCTTGAGAGGGGTTGATTGCAACCCTCGTCCGTTGGGACGCCACAACGTGGAGTAGGCAAGCGTTGGTCTTGGCCGAACCACGGGATAACCACCGTGCCATCTCTGTGTTTGATCTCTTGTGGTTATTGTGTTTTGACTCCTCTCTCTAGTCACTTGGCAATTATTGTGCTAACACTTAACCAAGTTTTTGTGGCTTAAGTTTCAAGTTTTACAGGATCACCTATTCACCCCCCCCCCCCCCTCTAGGTGCTCTCAGGATCTCTTACACAACTTGATCACCATAAGTAAGCAATAATATGCATAAAGAAACATGATCAAAGACATAAAACACATGTATGCTATAGATCAATCCAAGTTATGCGAATCTAAGACATTTAGCTCACTACGCAGCCTGCAAAAGGTCTTCTCAGCTAAAGGCTTGGTAAAGATATCGGCTAGCTGGTTCTCGGTGCTAACATAAAACACTTCGATATCTCTCTTTTGCTGGTGGTCTCTCAAAAAGTGATGCCGGATGTCTATGTGCTTAGTGCGGCTGTGTTCAACATGATTATCCGCCATGCGGATTGCACTCTCATTATCACATAGGAGTGGGACTTTGCTCAGATTGTAGCCAAAGTCCCGGAGGGTTTGCCTCATCCAAAGTAGTTGCGCGCAACACTGTCCTGCGGCAACATACTCGGCCTCAGCGGTGGATAGGGCAACGGAAGTTTATTTCTTAGAACTCCAAGACACCAGGGACCTTTCTAAGAATTGGCACGTCCCTGATGTACTCTTCCTATCAACCTTGCATCCAGCATAATCGGAGTCTGAATATCCAATTAAGTCAAAGGTAGACCCCTTTGGATACCAGATCCCGAAGCAAGGCGTAGCGACTAAATATCTAAGAATTCGCTTAACGGCCACAAGGTGACACTCCCTTGGGTTGGATTGAAATCTAGCACACATGCATACGCTAAGCATAATATCCGGTCTACTAGCACATAAATAAAGCAAGGATCCTATCATATACCGGTATGCCTTTTGATCAACGGACTTACCTCCTTTGTTGAGGTCAACATGTCTGTCGGTTCCCATAGGTGTCTTTGCGGGCTTGGCATCCTTCATCCCGAACCGCTTGAGCAAGTCTTGCGTGTACTTCATTTGAGAGATGAATGTGTCGTCCTTGAGTTGCTTCACTTGGAACCCAAGGAAGTAGTTCAACTCGCCCATCATCGACATCTCAAATTTCTGAGTCATCACCCTGCTAAACTCTTCACAAGACTTTTGGTTAGTAGAATCAAATATTATGTCATCGACATAAATTTGGCACACAAATAAGTCACCATCACAAGTCTTAGTGAATAGAGTTGGATCGGCTTTCCCAACCTTGAAAGCATTAGCAATTAGAAAATCTCTAAGGCATTCATACCATGCTCTTGGGGCTTGCTTAAGTCCATAGAGCGCCTTAGAGAGCTTACACACGTGGTCGGGGTACCGTTCATCCTCAAAGCCAGGGGGTTGCTCTACGTATACCTCCTCCTTGATTGGCCCGTTGAGGAAAGCGCTCTTCACATCCATTTGGAACAACCTGAAGGAATGGTGAGCGGCATAGGCTAACAAAATGTGAATAGACTCTAACCTAGCCACAGGAGCAAAAGTCTCCTCAAAGTCCAAACTTGCGACTTGGGCATAACCTTTTGCCACAAGTCGAGCCTTCTTCCTTGTCACCACCCCGTGCTCGTCATGTTTGTTGCGGAACACCTACTTGGTTCCCACAATGTTTTGCTTGGGACGTGGCACCAGGGTCCAAACTTCATTTCGCTTGAAGTTGTTGAGCTCTTCCCGCATGGCCAACACCCAGTCCGGATCTAGCAAGGCCTCTTCTACCCTGAAAGGCTCAATAGAAGAGACAAACGAGTAATGCTCACAAAAATTAGCTAATCTAGAGCGAGTAGTTACTCCTTTGCTTATATCACCCAAAATTCTCATTTGTGAGGAATCTCCACAACTTGGAGTCTCTCGCCCTTACAACAAAGATCAAAGTGAAAGCACTAGAGTAAGGGAGGGAAGCAACACACACAAATCCGCAGCAATACGCACACACACAGCCAAGACTTGAGCTCGAATGAATCGCAACAAGTTCACTACTAGAACGGAGCTCAAATCACTAAGAAAGTCAATCAAGTGCACGGAGACGGAGTGTGGAAGATTTAGAATGCTCAAAGTATGCTTGGGTGACTCCTCCATGCGCTTGGGTGACTCCTCCATGCACCACCGGACAGCCACTGTAGCATGTCCGGTGCGGATCTCCTTCCATTCCTGGCACAGCCGACCGTTGGATCTTCGGGCTGGTTGGCGCACCGGACACTGTCCGGTGCACACCGGACAGTCCGGTGCCCCCAGCCGACCGTTGGCTGGGGCCACGCGTCGCGCGCGGATTGCGTGGTCGACCGTTGCACTGGCGGCCGTTGGCTCACCGGACAGTCCGGTGAATTATAGTCGTATGTCGCTGAAGATTTCCTGAGAGTGGCTAGTTCGCCGGAGCTGGCCTGGCGCACCGGACAGTCCGGTGTGCCAGACCGAGCTGAGTCTTGGCTGCTTCCAGCCAAGTCCTTTTTTCTTTCTCTTTTCTCTGATTCTAACACTTAGACAAATATATTAGTACACAAAACCAATGTACTAAGTCTAGAATCATACCTTCTTGTTGATTTGCACTTCATCCATCATTTGGCATATAATTACTCACTCAATATGTGTTGGGCACTTAATCACCAAAATATACTAGAAATGATCCAACGACACATTTCCCTTTCACTTAGTGTCCCATTTGATTGAAGAGAAAAACTCACTCGGTCTAAGTGACCGTTTGAGAGAGGGAAAGGGTTGAAAGAGACCCGGTCTTTGTGACCACCTCAACGGGGAGTAGGTTTGCAAGAACCGAACCTCGGTAAAACAAATCACTGTGCCATCCGCTCTTATTCGCTTGTGATTTGTTTTCGCCCTCTCTTTCGGACTCGTTTATATTCTAACGCTAACACCGGCGTGTAGTGTGTGCTTAAGTTTATAAATTTCAGATTTGCCTATTCACCCCCCCCCCTCTAGGCGACTTTCAGACCTCATGACCCTGAGCCTACACATACCCTAAGGCGCCAGTGCTTTCGAGGCTTGTATCGCTAGGCAGGGGCGGATCTCCACCCGGGGCTGCCTGGGCTGCAGCCCCGGTCGGCATTCGCGGCCCAGTAAAGGCCCATCGCCGCGTGACCTAGCCGTAGACGCCCAGCCCCAGCTCCAGCCGCCGCTCCCTGTCTCTCTCTACGGCTCTACCCGCCCCTGCCTCCTCCAGCTCCAGGCCGGACGCCGCCCGCCAGCGGCAGCGTCGAGCGCGAGCACCCGGTCCACGGCATCCTGCACGTCGGACTGGCCCAGCCGCTATGCCTCCTTGTCCTGCTGGAGCGTGGCGCGGACGTCGCGCTCGAGCTGCTTCCAGAGCCGCGTGGCGTTGCGCTGCTCCTCGGCGAGCTGCGACAGCTGGACCCTGTTGGCGACGGCCATGGTGACCGCAGCCCGTAGGACCATAGCGCGCTCGCCCGCCACCGCCAGGGCGCCTGGCGCGGAGGCGCCAGCCCGGCCGCGGAGCGCCGGAGCTCGGAGCCGCAGCCTGCAACCGTGCAGCGCGCTCGCCCGCTAGGCCGCCACCGCCAGGCGCGGAGCCGCGGGTCGCCGCAGCCGCGCAGCGCGCTCGCCCGGAGGCCGGACCGCCGGAGCCCGAAGGCAGGAGCACTGCCGCAGTGCACGGTCCACGCCGACGTCGCAGTCCACCGTATTTCTTGTATTTCTAGAATTTGTATTGACTTATTTTTGGACTACATATTTCTTGGATATTTAAATTATATCTTGCTTCTTGTGTCATATTAAACATCAATTAAAGTTTTTTGTTTGGTATAATTTTTTTTATAGTCTTAGCTTGGTAGCCCCTCTCTTGGATCAATCCTGGATCCGCCACTGTCGCTAGGTGCCATATTGCACGAGCCGGTGTCTTATTTGTTAGATGCCCCACAGAGCAAGGGGGCCTAGGGGCTTACTCGTTAGGTGCCCCATGCATGAGGGGCTTCTGTGGGCTTATCCACTAGGTGCCTTGGGGCATGAGGGGCCTTGGAGGATTTATATGTTAGGTGTGTCGAGGCATGAGTGGCCCTGGAGGCTTTATCTGTTGGGTGCCCTAGTGCACTAGGGGCCCCAAGAGCCTTATTTGTTAGGTGCCCGAGGCGCGAGAGGCCTCATAAGCTCATGTACTTGTCGCCTTAAGGCATAAGCCTATGGTCTTATTTATTAGGTGTCTCAAGGACACGGCGGACCCTAGGGGCTTATTAGACATAAGCTTCGATGCATGTACTAAATGCATGTGGAGTCTCGCGAGCCAAGTTGGTAGTCATTCTGAGGTGTGTGGATCCCTTCGACTAGGATCCTTGAGCATGTCTCGACACTAGTACGGGTATGCCCTTCCCTATGTGTCAATAAGTGTGGTGCACATTAATTGTCTTTAGTGCTACGTAGCTCAAATGTGGTCCAAAAGGTATTTTAAACAAACCTCGTTTATAGAGTTTTCAAAACTATAAGTATCTGGGTACTTTTAGAGGCGCCAGACCTTAAGAATCAGGGTCATCAAACCAATGGAGATGGCCCTCCAACTGGATTAATAGTGAAGGCATAATTGTTGAACCTGTGAAGTAGGTCGCGCAGACCATTATGGATGAGTACGACGGTCTATGTAAATAAACTATAGAGCTCCATTGTATGTCAAACTGGTCCAACGAAGGACGATGCAACTGCAACAAGTAGGGTTATTCCTATAGGAGTATCAAACCCTATGAATAGGGTGACAGACAGACTGTCGAGTCCTAGTCTGATGCTCTCTAGAGAGGTTTTATGAGTGTCAGACTGGTCCTGCAAAGGACTTTGGACCATACACTACATGTTGTACACTCTAACGACTATGTCTAACATGCTAAGGATATAGTGACTGTTGTGTCTCATCATACCAAAGAGAATCATCAAATCCATTTTCGTTGGACAATTCGAGGATTTTGCCCAAAGTTATTATAATTATTAGTTGGTCAATTAGGGGTTATAAATACACCCCCAACTCATCCTTCTAACTCTCGTCAATTCTAATTGCTCAAGAAAATTATTTGAGTGTGAGAAGGATCCTTTGGCTACCGAGGGACTTGAAAGTTGGTAATCACTTGATTAACAACCTCATCAGCGCATTAAGGTTAACTAGTGTGCACCCATTTTTCATATTAGCCTTGACTAAGTCAAGTGAAAAGTTTATATTTTTTTACTCTTGGTGATCAACACAGTTTGTTGGCGTTCAAAAGTTTGGTGATCACCTAAAGAACTTGTGAGTGTTCCAACTTAAACATGTACATGGTTGTGAGCAGTTCATCACACCAAAAAGGCGAAGAACCGGTTTATAAAAAGCATTTAGTCCTTATGCTAACAAAGGGGAAGTGACACCATTGCATGTATGCTCCAATAAGAACTAGTGGAGAGCAAAGTATCGAGATGTTCCTAATCCTTCATTTACATTTGAGCAATTTCTTTCAAGTATCTACTTATTAGAATTGCCATGCTAGTATAGACTATAGAGTCAAAAATTAGTGTGCAAAACTTTTTATTATTCTATTATGCATAAGGGATAAAGTTGAGCTTGTTTATAGTTTAAAATTTGTGAAAGAAAATTTAGAGAAGCCTAATTCAATCCCTTTTGGACATCTTAATCCTTTTACACATTGACATACCTTTTGGTAATTATGAGTATTTATCACTTGAACAAGAATAATCCACCACAAAAACCTAGAAATCCAAACACTCTAATTATTATAGTTCATAACCTAGATTATGATAATCATATGTATATTTCATAGTATAATAATACAGTGGTGATCAAATATGCCCTGTATCTAGGAATCGAATTACAAGTTCATCAGTTCTCGATTGATACTTGAAATGACATGTACATTCTAAAATTGTGGATACCATGAAGCATTTCTTATACACAAAATATGGGTATTTCTGTTAATCAATTTATGATACCTCGCTCTCTGAAATCAGTCTACTACTGGCAAACTTAGGGCTTGTTCGGTTATTCCTGTCCCATGTGGATTGGATGAGATTAGAAAAAATATGAAGGATTTTGACTTGTTCAGGATTTAAACTCATCCAATCCCACCCAATCCACATGGATTGAGATCACATGGATTGAGAGGAAAGCGAACAAGCCCTTATAGTTGAATAAGGTGAGTCTGCACACTGGATGAATATCACTATCAGTTAATACCAAGCAATCTCAAACCTTAGGTTTGGATTCTCTGGACCATGATGGAGCTCTAACTTTCAGGTTGGACTTATCTGCCTCCTCATCATTTTCCTCTTCCTCCAGAATCTCCTTAGAGAATGCCTCTGGATTTGCTTTGATGCAGTCCTGCAATGTGATGAAGGGTTTCACGCAATCTGATCCCTGGAAAGGCATATACATCAAATTTTGGTGCTAGTTAATTCATATATACAAGAAAACGATACATGGTCCAATAATAAGTTGTGCGTGATACTGAATTTTATGGAGGATACAAAGTTTTGAACGTGGCAATATGCAAACAGCCAGAAATTTTTAAGGGAAAAAAAAACTAAGCTCAGTCAAGTTAGCAATTCAATATTCTAAAAGTTTTCCAGATATGAAGAACAAGCATACACATGAAACTTATTGATGTAAAAGTACATAGATATCCACAAGACAACAAGTGCTTTTGAGTTGACCAACAGAATTACCTTAATAAATGGCTTATACAAGCATTGTTGTCTTGTCTAAGTTAAATTGACAATGATACCAGTAGTTTTATATCTATTGAATCATAAGAAAATCCACTTAGGACAAAGAATTTTCTTAAGCTCAATCAGGTCATCCTAGCAACACCTTTACAGTTATGGCCATCTAACAACCCCTCGAATTTTCTTAAGCTTGATCAGGCCATCTAGCAACACCTTTCTAGTTTATGTCCAACAAATTTCATATTGGGACAGCTCCAGGCTCCACCTCGGATCTGGATTTCCTACTCTAAAATCAAGAAAGTCAAGAGTCTTTTTTTACTTAGAATGGAAAGGAACCAGCTCAACCAAACAACTCAGATGTAACCCACAGGCCACAGCTCCACATCCAAATATGGATTTCTCTGGAGCCCTGCCAAACAGGGCTACACATGCTATGATCCTGAGTTAAGTTTTCGGTAAGGAACATCATGCTATAACTATCGATATGCATAAACAAGCAACATAATTTGAATCAGGCACATTTAAGTTGAAATCAAGTAGGTTGCTTGCAGAAAAGTGAAAAAGAAATGCAACCTTCTCTTCTTCTCTGCTCCTGAGAAAGCAGGAAAATGCATCGACGAATTGACCTCCACAAGGACCATTTTTCAAATCAGCAACACATGGACAGTCCAGAGCTTTCTGTACCTTCACATCGATTGACTGTCCAAGCAAAATGATACTTGACTGATCAGTGGCACTTGGAGTACCAAGATGTAGTGAAGCAAATAAGTGACCGATGTCTAAGCATCTATCTAGATAAAAAGGGAAGGGTTTTACCTCCTCAGTGTCATCCTCATCAAATGACATGGCTTCTGCACATTTTTATAAAATGCAAAATTAGAACAGTGTAAACAGAAGACTAAGAAAGCGCCCAAATAAAGAAAGTTATGTTACAAGCTGCATGGAGAACATGAGTTTGCAGCAAAATTTTGAGCTAACCTACTGTTTTGCCCCTGAACTATGACCCCAGGACCCTTGAGCCAATAGATTAGCCCCTGAACCACGGACAGTTGCTAAGTTTTACTGAGAAAGCAGCATCGATTGGCTTCAGATGTGTGTCAAACCTCGAGCCTTGGTGAATGGCGATGGGCAAAGTATAAGCAGTAGCTCTTTAAAGGCCTATGTGCTTGATTGGTCATGCTAGTCATTCTGGACAGATTAAAGCACTCGCGAGCTGCATTCAAGAGTGCCGAGGGAACCCACTCACCAATCTAACTTGGTGAAGTGCCACAATTACATAAAGAAATGATGCTCACATGCTAATATAATTGTGTTATCTACCATGGTCGTGATGGAATTAGGCATATGGTTGCCTTTGCCATTTGCTATAATCAGTATCCATTCTAACTGAATTTTGCAAATGTCATGCTTAAACAATTGTTTTTTATACCCTCTAACAACAAAACGTCCTTAAAGACTCCATCGCAGAAGATAGACCCACAGTGAGTCCGATTGAGAGCCAGCATGGCATTTTCAGAGACCTCTTGATAGGAATACGATCCCTACCACGGATTGGCCTTAGGTTGTATGAGTGTGAGGGGACTGGGCGAGGGAGGAAACGCCCACGGCTGTGTTTGGGCGCCGTGGATGCTGGGCGCAGGGAAAGAGGGAGATGGGCTGCTGAACGGAAGAACACACTGATGAGCAGTAGCGCGATGAACAGTAGCGCGATGAACAGTGGCGGCTAGGGTTTCTCCCAGCTCCCAGAGGGAAGCTGGAAACTATAATTGTTTCTGCTTAATTCCATATAGGGTGGTGCTTACAATTATTTATACTCCCTTCTAGTACTTATCTAATGAGATCAAATCCCTCTTTTCTCTCTAACAAATCTTATCCCTTAATCTTCTAATCCTTATCCAACTAATCTGCATGTGTAGATCCTTATCCAACTAATTTGCATGTCTATCCGTTGCCTCTGCTGTTATCCGGTGCCTGTAGTGGCGGCCGGTCATAACATCTCTCCCCGCATGCGTAAACAGCTCGTCCTCGAGCTGGAAGTCGGGGTAGAGGCCCCGAAAGTCGTCGAGCGGCTCCCATGTAGCTTCCTCCGGAGATAGGCCCTGCCATTGCACCAAAATGTGCCACGTTCCGTGCCGCTGTTGAGCACGCAGCACCTTCAGCGGCGCCGGTAGTAGTCTGCCATCCTGGACAGGGGGTGTTGTGGACTCATTCTTCTACAAGAACACCTATGGGCGCAGGCTCAGGAAGGCAACTGAGCTGGAAGAACAGGAAAAGGAAGCAACAATCAGGCAGCCGAATTAAGGGAAGAGGATCAGGCCAGTCCTATCTCCAGTATATCAATCAGTAGTTTCCTATTTCTGCTATATCAGTAGTTTCCTATTTCTGCTGTAGCAGACAGTAGAGTTTCCTATTTCCATTATGGAAAGCAATAAGATGATTGGGTGTGTTCCCTGCCGCCTAGACTATAAAGGCTGGCTGCTAGTTTGTAAGAAGGCATCGAAGAATAATACAGTTACCTCCTAGAGGTGGGCTGTTCTTCGACGGTGGCGCCTTCAGCCGCCGGCGACGACAGACCTCCTCGCTACGCTCTGCGTTCTTGTTCTCAAGCCACTCTCCTTCTCCACTCTCCCCTGCGTTCCCCTCGCCGACCACCACGCAGCAGCCACAACAAATTGGTATCGGAGACAAGTGCCCCGACCATGTCCAGCGTCGCGGGCGATCCTGAGCCTGATTCGGTGAAGCTGGACCGCATCATCGCGCAGCTCACAACCATGAACAACCGCCTGAACGCGCATGACCAGCGCATCGCGCGCACGGAGAAATTTCAGTCCGGTGATGAAGAGGACCACGAGCTGCAAGGTTCGCCTGATCGTCGACGCCACGGAGGCACGGAGGAAGGCAGCTTCCGTGGGGGCCGCGGGACTGGCCCTCGACGTCCTGACAACAGTGGTCCACGCGAGCCCAACCTCAACTTCCCGCACTACGATGGTGAGTCGGATCCGCTCCCATGGTTGAACAAGTGTGAAGGCTTTTTTCGCGGCTACCGCACGCTGCAGGAGGATAAGGTGTGGATGGCTTCTCTCCATCTCGACGGCACGGCGGCACAATGGTACTACCAGTTGGAGCGTGATCTCGGCATCATCACGTGGCCGCGCTTTGTCGAATTCATCAACATGCGCTTCGGCCCGCCCATCCGCTCCAACGCGCTTGGGGAGTTGAAGGAGCTCCACCGTACCGGCACGGTGGAGGAATACCAGCGCCAGTTCTTGGCTCTCCTGTGCCGCTGCGACAACCTGACCCGGCAGCACCAAATCGACTTGTTCACTGCCGGGTTGGGTCAGCCCTTGTCATCCGACGTCGAGATGCAACACCCGGCGAACCTTCAGACAGCCATGAGTCTGGCCCGGGCCTTCGAGCGCCGTTCCGCTGAGGCGGCTCGCGCCATCTACTCGTCCACGCCGCGCCAGTATTCCCGTCCTCGTCCACCGTCAACGACACCAGCACCGACGACGGAGGAACCACAGCGACCACGCGTTCGTCGGCTGTCGGCTGAGGAGATCGCCGACAAACGTGCCAAGGGGCAATGTTATTTTTGCCCGGAGAAATTCTCCCGGGATCACAAGTGTGCGGCGCGGGGCGGCGTGTTCTGTCTGTCCCTGGACGACGCTGCGCCAGAGGACGACGACATCACGGAGGAAGTCTGCATCTCGCTGAACGCGTTGACAGGAGTCCCTGCGGGTGACACCATCCGTCTTCGCGTCAAGATCCAAGGGGAAGAGCTGACAGCACTGGTGGACTCCGGCTCCACCCACTCCTTCATCAACCAGGGCGTCGCCCACCGACTCGGCCTCGACATCGCCCATCGGCCGGGTCTGGTGGTCACTGTGGCTAATGGACAGCAGCTGCACAGTCCGGGTATCTGTGCAGCAATGACATTGGCCATCCAGGATCAGACGTTCTCCATCGACTGCTATGCCTTAGCTCTCGAGGGCTTCGACGTCGTCCTCGGTGTCCACTGGCTCAAGACGCTGGGACCCATTACTTGGGACTTCACGGCGCGCTCCATGGCTTTCTGGCACCATGATCGTGCCGTCCTGTGGCGTGGGATCGGTGGTGACGACGTTAGCCTTGCTGCTCTGACGGCGACCAGGGACCTCATGAATTCATTACTGCAAGATTTTACTGACCTGTTTGCAGAACCGCGTGGACTGCCGCCCGCGCGACGCCATGACCATCACATTCATTTGTTGCCGGGTACGGCTCCCATTGCAGTCCGCCCGTACCGATACCCGCAGCTTTTGAAAGATGAGATTGAGCGCCAATGTCAGGAAATGCTGGCACAGGGGATTATTCGGGAAACCACATCCCCTTTCTCCTCCCCTGTTCTCCTGGTGAAGAAGCATGATGGTACTTGGCGATTTTGTGTGGATTTTCGGGCCTTAAATGACAAGACGGTCAAGAACAAATTTCCTATCCCAGTGGTTGACGAGCTCCTTGATGAGCTGTCGGGCGCTTGTTTCTTCACCAAGATTGATCTCCGCAGCGGGTACCACCAGGTCCGGATGCATCCAGAGGACATCGCCAAGACCGCGTTTCGCACGCATCATGGACATTTTGAGTTCCTCGTCATGCCTTTCGGCTTGACGAACGCGCCAGCAACATTTCAAGCTCTCATGAATGACATCCTCAAGCCATTTCTCCGCCGGTTCGTTCTAGTCTTTTTTGATGATATACTCATCTATAGTTCTTCCTGGGAGACACATGTGCAGCAGGTCAGGATGGTTTTTCAATTGTTACGCGCCAACTGCCTCTTCATCAAGCAGTCTAAATGTTTCTTCGGCGAACCAACGGTGGCCTACCTGGGCCATATTATCTCCAAGGAGGGCGTGGCCATGGACCCATCCAAGGTGGCGGCTGTGGAGGCATGGCCACAACCGCGGACTGCACGGGCGCTGCGGGGTTTTCTTGGCCTCACCGGGTACTACCGCAAGTTTATTGCGGGGTACGGTGCGGTGGCTGAGCCCTTAACTGCTCTCCTCAAGGGGGCGGCTTTCTCCTGGACTTCCCAGGCGGCATCGGCCTTCCAAGCTCTGAAGAAGGCGCTGGTGTCTGCTCCACTGCTCCGACTACCAGACTTCGCCAAGCGCTTCTACGTCGACTGCGATGCTTCGGGCTCCGGCTTTGGCGCGGTGCTGCACCAGGGCGAGGGCGCCGTGGCTTACTTCAGTCGCGCCGTGGCCCCTCACCACGCCAAGTTGCCCGCATATGAAAGAGAGCTGATCGGCTTAGTCAAAGCCGTTCGCAATTGGAGGCCATACTTGTGGGGCAGGTCATTCACAGTCCGCACTGATCATCGCAGCTTGAAGTACATATTGGACCAACGTCTGACCACTATTCCACAGCACACTTGGGTCACGAAGCTATTTGGTTATGATCTGGATGTGGTGTATCGCCCAGGGAAGCAAAATGCAGCAGCAGATGCCTTATCTCGTCGGGATGAGGAGGCCTTCAGTATTCATGCCCTATCGACAACATCATTTGCAGTTTTTGATGCAATTCGTCAAGAACTCCTTGCTGATCCAAGAGCACAAGACATTCGAGCCCAGTTAGCCAGTGGCACTGCACCAGCTGGGTGGACAGAGGTGGATGGCCTGCTGTTATTTCAGGGCAAAGCCTATGTTCCAGATTCATCTCCCCTATGGCCACAACTACTGGAGAATGCACATACAGCAGGACATGAGGGTATTCAGAAGACACACTATCGTCTTCGGTTATCCTTCTTCAACCCTCACAGCAGCCGTTTGGTCCGCGAGTATGTCAAGGGTTGTGGAGTTTGTCAGCGCAATAAAACTGAGCACTTGCACCCAGCTGGCCTGCTGCAGCCCCTGCCAGTTCCCTCTTCTGTTTGGAGTGATATTGCTATGGACTTCGTTGAGGGCTTTCCTAAAGTTGGCGGGAAATCAGTTATTTTGACTGTGGTGGACCGGTTTTCCAAATATGCTCATTTCATTCCACTCAGCCATCCATATTCAGCCACCGTTGTTGCAAAGGCTTTCTTTGATGAGATTGTTCGGCTACATGGGTTCCCATGTTCTATTGTTAGTGACCGGGACCCGGTTTTTACTAGCACTTTTTGGGCTGAATTATTCCGTTTAGCAGGGGTGACATTGCTTCTCAGTTCAGCTTTTCACCCACAAACGGATGGGCAGTCGGAGGTCACTAATCGCATTATCACTATGTATCTTCGTTGCTTAGCAGGAGATCGACCTCGTTCTTGGCTACAGTGGTTACCGTGGGCTGAATTTTGCTACAATTCTTCCTTCCAAACAGCTATTGGTGTTTCTCCTTTCCAGGTGGTTTATGGACGGCCTCCACCAACCTTGCTGCAATTTGAACAGGGGGCGGCAAAGGTGGCAGCAGTAGAAGCCCAACTCCGAGATAGAGATGAATTCCTGGCTGAAATCCGTGATCGGTTATTGTTGGCTCAGGAGGTCATGCGTGCTCAGCATGATAAGAAGCACCGGGAGGTTGTCTTTGCAGTAGGAGACTGGGTTTGGCTCCGTTTGCATCACCGCACAGCCGTGGGCATCACTCCAGCGCGTGCCACCAAGCTGGGCCCTAAGTACTTTGGACCTTATGAAGTACTAGAAAAGATTGGATCAGTAGCTTATCGTCTTCGTTTACCAGCAGCAGCTCGCATCCATAATGTGTTTCATGTGGCCCTTCTTAAGCCTTTCGTGGGTACCCCTCCGGTCGGTGATCCAGTGCAGTTGCCATCTCTGGTGCATGGAAGAGTGGTTCCTCATCCCTTGAAGATCATTCGTGCTCGTCTCAAACATGGAGTATGGGAATTGTTGGTGCATTGGGAAGGACAGACAGCTGTTGATGCTTCTTGGATTTCCCTAGAAGACTTCAAGAAACAATATCCGGTGTTTCAGCTCGAGGACGAGCTGTTCCAGGGGGAGGGGGGAAGTGTTGTGGACTCATTCTTCTACAAGAACACCTATGGGCGCAGGCTCAGGAAGGCAACTGAGCTGGAAGAACAGGAAAAGGAAGCAACAATCAGGCAGCCGAATTAAGGGAAGAGGATCAGGCCAGTCCTATCTCCAGTATATCAATCAGTAGTTTCCTATTTCTGCTATATCAGTAGTTTCCTATTTCTGCTGTAGCAGACAGTAGAGTTTCCTATTTCCATTATGGAAAGCAATAAGATGATTGGGTGTGTTCCCTGCCGCCTAGACTATAAAGGCTGGCTGCTAGTTTGTAAGAAGGCATCGAAGAATAATACAGTTACCTCCTAGAGGTGGGCTGTTCTTCGACGGTGGCGCCTTCAGCCGCCGGCGACGACAGACCTCCTCGCTACGCTCTGCGTTCTTGTTCTCAAGCCACTCTCCTTCTCCACTCTCCCCTGCGTTCCCCTCGCCGACCACCACGCAGCAGCCACAACAGGGGGTAACCCCGCACGCTGCTCCGGCGGTTCACCCTTGTGGCGCTTGAGGAGGCCCACATGAAATACGTCGTGCAGGCGGGCTCCCTCTGGTAGCTCCAGCCGGTATGCCACCTTGCCGATGCGCTCCAGGACTCGAAACGGTCCGGCGTAGCGAGGGCCGAGCTTCCCTTTTGCGCGTGGCTCTAGGGACTGCACGGGCCGATGTAGAAGGCGCAGCCACACCCAATCCCCGACAGCCAGCTCCATGTCGCGATGACCAGCGTCGTAGTACCGCTTGGACAGCTGTTGCGCCTGAACGAGGCGCTGTCGGACCTCCGCAAGGATGTTGTCCCGGTCGCGCAGCAACTCCTCCGCCGCTGCCGTCCGTGCGGACCCGGGCTGGTATGGCAGGATCGGCGGTGGGGGGCGTCCGTACACCACCTCAAATGGCGTGGCACGGAGGGCGGTGTGGAACGAGGTGTTGTAGCAGTACTCCGCCCAAGAGAGCCAGTCCACCCAGGCCCGAGGCCGATCACCTGTCACACAACGAAGGTACATGACAATCACCTTGTTGACAACCTCGGACTGGCCATCCGTCTGTGGATGGAACGCCGTGCTCATGCGGAGGGAGACGCCGTCGCACTTGAAGAGGTCGCGTCAGACGTGTCCGGTAAACACAGGGTCCCGATCGCTGACGATGGAGGAGGGGAACCCGTGTAACCGGACGATGCCATCGAAGAAGGCCTGCGCAACCGATGCCGCCGTATACGGGTGGCCGAGCGGAATGAAGTGGGCGTACTTGGAGAAGCGATCGACCACCGTGAGGATGACCGATTTGCCGCCCACCTTAGGTAGCCCCTCGATGAAGTCCATGGAGATGTCAGCCCACACCTGGGACGGCACCTGGAGGGGCTGCAGCAGCCCCGCCGTCTGCAGGGTCTCTGTCTTGTTCCGCTGGCACGTTGTGCACGTCCGCACCCAATCAGCCACCAAGGTGCGGTCGCCAGGAACGTAGAACTCGGCGCGGAGGCGATGGAGGGTTTTCTGAATGCCCTCATGCCCCGCCGAGTGGGCCAGGAGGATGGCCTGATGTCGGAGGTCGCCGTGGTTCGGTACATAGACGCGCGAGCCGTGAAGAAGGAGGCCATCCTCCAGGCGCCATGGGGTGGTCAAGGTACCATCCTGGAGCTGCTGGCACAGGCGGCTACTATCCAGGGATGTCGCTGTGGCGCGGCGGATGTCGTCGAGGAAGGCGAACGAAGGCCCAGAGAGGGCCAGGGCTGCTGCTGCCCCCGGCTCCCCTACGGATGGTTGGAGTAGCTCGGCGTCGCGGCGGGACAGTGCGTCCGCGGCGACATTTAGGCGGCCCGGACGATACTCAACCTCAAAGTCGAAGCCGAAGAGCTTGCTCAGCCACTGGTGCTGGGGCACGGTAGACAGTCGCTGGTCGAGGAGGTACTTCAAGCTGTAGTGGTCAGTGCGGACGGCGAAATGACGACCCCAAAGATAGGGCCGCCAATGGCGCACCGCCTGAACCAAGCCGATCAGCTCCCGCTCGTAAGCGGCAAGCTTGAGGTGTCGCGCCGCAAAGGGACGGCTGAAGAACGCCACCGGTCCCGCGCCTTGGTGAAGGACGGCGCCGAAGCCCGTACCGGAGGCGTCGCAGTCCACGACGAAGGTCTTCTCGAAGTCAGGCATCTGAAGGACTGGACCCGTGGTCAAGGCTGTTTTCAGCTGCTGGAAGGCGGCCTGGGTGTCGTCGTCCCAGGTGAAGGCATCGCGCCGCAGAAGGCGCGTGAGAGGTGTCGCGATGACACCGAAGTCGCGGATGAACTTTCTGTAGTAGCCGGCGAGGCCCAAGAAGCCCCGCAGGCCACGAGCGGAGTGCGGTGCTGGCCACGAGGAGACGGCCTCCACCTTGGTCGCATCCATGGCCACCCCCGCGGCGGAGATGACGTGCCCGAGGTATGCCACCGAGCGCGCCCCGAAGGAGCACTTGGAGCGTTTGAGATGTAGCTGGTGGTCGCGCAGGGCGTGGAGGACGATGCTGATGTGCTGGAGGTGTTCCGCCCATGTCTTGCTGTAGATGAGGATGTCATCAAAGAACACAAGCACATACTTGCGCAAATAGGGGCGGAGGACGTCGTTCATGAGGGCTTGAAAGGTCGCCGGAGCGTTGGAGAGGCCAAACGGCATGACCAAGAACTCATAGTGTCCCTCGTGTGTCCGGAACGCCGTCTTCTCGACATCAGCGGGGTGCATGCGCACCTGGTGGTAGCACGAGCGCAAGTCGAGCTTGGTGAAGAAGTGGGCGCCATGCAGCTCATCGAGCAACTCATCGACCACCGGAATAGGGAACTTGTCCTTCGATGTCTTAGCATTCAGGGCCCTGTAGTCGATGCAGAACCGCCACGAGTTGTCGGGCTTGCGGACCAGCAAGACCGGGGCAGAGAATGGCGATGTGCTGGGGCGAATGATCCCTTGGGCGAGCATGGCGCTGCACTGACGCTCTAACTCGTCCTTCTGGAGCTGGGGGTAACGGTAGGGCCGAACCGCCACCGGTGCCGCCCCCGGAAGAAGATGAATGCGGTGGTCGTAGGGGCGGGCGGGTGGCAGCCCTTGCGGCTCGGCGAAGACCAGCTCAAATTGCCGAAGAAGATCGTCGAGGAGCGGCTGTGTGGGCGTGCTGGACACCACGCACGTAGCCGGCTGTGGGGGAACCGCGCCGGGCGCCCCTAGGCCGGACCAAATGATGCGGCGGCCCCCCTTGGTGAAGGACATGGACAGGCGGTCGCAGTCCCAGAGGATCGGCCCCAGCAGCCGCAGGAACTCGAAGCCCAAAATGACGTCGAAGGTGCCGAGGGTGAGGCCGATACAGTCGATGGAAAACTGTTCGGTGCCCACCCGCAGGTCGACGCTCCGCGCCATACCTTGGCACGGTATGTTGTCACCGTTGGCCACCTGCACTTTGATGGTGGGGTGTGGCGTGGATGGCAGCTGCAGGCGGCTCATCAGACCCACCGACATGAAGTTGGTGGTGGAGCCGGAGTCGACGAGGGCCACAAGACGGTGGCCATTGATGGAGACAGGCAGCAACATGGCGTTTGGTGTGCGCACCCCTGCCAATGCGTGCAGCGAGACCGTCGGAATGATGGCCGCGACGCGCGAGGGTGGCTCCTGCTCGAGCGCGATCTGTAGGTCAGCTCCCTCCTCTTGGGGCTCGTCGTCGATGTAGTCGTCGTTCTCCAAGTAGAAGAGGCGGGGACACACGTGCCCACGCACATAGGGCTCATCACAATTGAAACAGAGCCCTTGACGACGTCGTTCCTGCTGCTCGGCCGGCGTAAGCCGACGGAACGGTCGCGCTGGGGCGGCTGTACCTGCTGGTTGCGCTGCAGCGGTTGGCGGAGCAGTCAGCGGACGCGGCGGTGCTGGCAGTCCCGGGCGAGACTGCCGGAACCCGCGCGCTGGAGGCGGAGTGGTCTGCGCCGCTGCACGCTGCTCGAAAGCACGCGCCAAGTACATCGCTGATTGAAGGTCCTGGGGGTCTCGGATGGCCACATCAGCCCGGATGTGGTCGGGGAGGCCGCCGACAAAGAGTTCGGTCTTCTGCTGCGCGTCGAGCTTGCGCGTGTGGCCGAGCATAGCGTTGAAGCGGTCGGCGTAGTCCTGTACCGTCGAGGTGAAGGGCAGGCGGGCAAGTTCGGACAGGCGGGTGCCCCGAACAGGCGGCCCAAACTGAAGGGTACAGACCTCCTTGAAGCGTCCCCACGTTGGCATGCCCTCGTCTTGCTCCAGGGCGTAATACCAAGTCTGCGCAGCGCCCTTCAGGTGATACGAAGCGAGCCAAGTGCGGTCAGTCACCAGGGTGCGCTGGCCCCGGAAGAACTGCTCGCATTGGTTCAACCAATTTAGGGGGTCAACGCTGCCATCATAGGTGGGGAAGTTGATCTTGTAGTAGCGAGGGGGAGTCTGTGCCGCCTGGCTATAGCCCAGGCCAGCAGCGGGCTCGACGACCCCGGAGGAGGCTGTCTGGGTCGTGGGTTCATGGAAGAGGACTCCCTCGACGCCTCCGTAGAAGACCCCCCCAGAGGCCAGCGCGTGGGGGCTTCAGACTGCACCACCGACGACGTGATGGTCGCCGGAGTAGAGTAGATCGGCGGCTGCAGCACATATGACGGGACTTGCGACGGTGATCGGGGCCACTGCATTAAGTGCAGCGGTACGCCAGGCGCAGCCCCGGTCATGGAGGATGCGGCAGCGGCGGATGTTCGGAGAGATGCGGTGGGCGGCGGCGCAGATGGACTGGGCGGCAGTGGCATGGTGGTGGAGGCAGGCAGCGGTGGGTTCTGGGTGCCGGTGATGTAGGTATGGATGGAGGAGATGTTCCCCTGCATCGCGGTCATGTTTCCCTGCATGACAGCCATGTTCCGTGAAATTTCCCGGACTACTTCAGCGAGGGAATCTAGGGTCAGGGGAACAGATGAGGTGCCTGGCGGCACATAACCGGTGGACGGCACCGCGGCTAATGGCAGCGACGCCGACGCCTGAGAAAGCGACGACGCTGATGGCGAGGAGGGCAGCGGCGCGGACGGATCGCTGGACATAGCCGATACCAGATTGATAGGAATATGATCCCTACCACGGATTGGCCTTAGGTTGTATGAGTGTGAGGGGACTGGGCGAGGGAGGAAACGCCCACGGCTGTGTTTGGGCGTCGTGGATGCTGGGCGCAGGGAAAGAGGGAGATGGGCTGCTGAACGGAAGAACACACTGATGAGCAGTAGCGCGATGAACAGTAGCGCGATGAACAGTGGCGGCTAGGGTTTCTCCCAGCTCCCAGAGGGAAGCTGGAAACTATAATTGTTTCTGCTTAATTCCATATAGGGTGGTGCTTACAATTATTTATACTCCCTTCTAGTACTTATCTAATGAGATCAAATCCCTCTTTTCTCTCTAACAAATCTTATCCCTTAATCTTCTAATCCTTATCCAACTAATCTGCATGTGTAGATCCTTATCCAACTAATTTGCATGTCTATCTGTTGCCTCTGCTGTTATCCGGTGCTGTTATCCGGCGCCTGTAGTGGCAGCCGGTCATAACACCTCTACCTCAGGGACCAAGCCTTGAACCGGTCGCCACATGCTCCTCAGATCAAGTCAACACACGACACTGGGCAAATAAGAGAAAGCTCCCTTCCATAGCATTTATAAACGAGGTGGTTAAAAACGGCACTATTGCCATGTCTGAGGCCATAGGTGTATATGAACACTACAGAGGCCAGTAGCAAGCATACATAAAAAATCCATCAAAATAGGACAGCTACCAAAGGAACTCAAAAAGCCCTCCTTAATTCTCAGCTAATGGTGCTGCCAAATGGGAAAGACCCTTGGCACCAGCAATCTCCCATTTTTTTCTTTCCTCATCAGCAGCTCTAAGACTCATATTTTGTTATAGGATTTATATATTTTATCGGGGTCGGCTGACCCCAACAAACCACCCTACATTCGCCCCTGAAAGGATGTGGAAGTCAGCAAGTACATCGTCTATCAGCTACACCGTACTCAACGATATAGAATTATAGACTCTCGTATCCGCCACCATGGTATGATGGAGGTGTTCATCACGAATGGATCAACAACTACTATAAGATAGAAGTAGTTGGGTCTCTACATTGTGGAACTTGATATAAGGTTCCGTTTGGATCTACCTGACTAAATTTTAGTCCTATCACATTGAATGTTTAAATGCTAGTTAGAAGTATTAAAAATAGTCTAATTATAAAACTAATTACACAGATAAGGACTAAACGATAAGACGAGTCTATTAAGTCTAAGCCCATTATTCGCTCATGTGGTGCTAAAGTACACATTTCTTAATCGTGGATTTAATTAGGCTTAATAAATTTGTCTCGTCGTTTAGTCTTCATCTATGTTATTAGTTTTATAATTAGACTATATTTAATACTTAAAATTGACATTCAAATATCCAATGTGACATAGACTAAACTTTAGTCAGGCGAACCAAACACATTGTAAATTTCTTCTCTCTTATGCTATAAAAGGACAAAGTAGATGCAACAATAAAAAGGTTTTGGGCTGCTCAGCTTTTCATATTCTAGTCTTACTTTATACATGGTTACATCTATACATGTACCACATAGACAGTGTAAACCTCTCTCTAAATCATAAAAGACAATCTATCGTGTCAACATTCTTATTCAAAGCGGTCCTACGTCTACAGTACTCTCTCTTTCTCGGCTTTTGGTAGCTTGGTGCAGAACAACACACGTTCAAACATAAAATTATCGTGACATTATTTCAATTCCGCTGCAACTCGCGAGCACAGTACACATAGAACATCACTTATGACGAAATTAACAGTAAATACTATCGCAATTTCAGCAAAACCCTGCCGAATCGGTTAGAGCCTAAGATATCGAGGTCAGTTGTACAAGTTCTGCGTCATCAATGTCAGAGGAGCGACCTCATCGGCCTACTTTCGCATCTGATTCTTATTTATGGTTACTAGCTACAAACAAATCTTCAAATCCGAACGTACCCCAGCTCAAGAGGTTCACCCTTTAATCAATGCTCCATCCAAATCCAAGCAGCGGGAAGACCCAGCGCAACTGCAACTCAACTAGTTCGGAGTAAAGTGGAGGAAACCACACTTCGGGATTCACATGTACACATACCTGCAGCAATCGCCTCAAGGGAAGACGGAGGCGGGGCAGGAGACGACGGCGACGGCTCCACGGTGGGTGGAGAAGGCTCCTCCGCTGGAGGAGTGACCTGGCTCTCGATCTGGCCCATGGAGAGATGCAGAGCGGGAGCGGGAGCGGGAGAAGGCGGCGGTCACGCTCGTTTCTTCCGGTAAATGCTAGGGAGAGGCGAAAACGACAGGGCGGCGGAGTTGGCTCAACGCTGGAGTCGAGGCAGCGACCAACCTCGGAAGGAAACTTCGACCCGAGTTCGACTAGCACCGGCGGTCCGGCGCGTCCCCGGCTCCCAGCCTGCCTGCCAGTGCCAGGTGCCAGCCATCCGATCTTCGCTTGGCCACGGAACTCTGTGGGCCGAACACCAATACCCGAGGTGGGCAGGTTTCTCAATGGGCCCCAAATTCTCCCGCGGCTTCTCTCTTCTTGTCTTCCCCTAAACGTCGCTCGCCGCTTTTCGCTATTTCTCGGGGAGCGTGTGTTCCAGTTCCTGCCTTGCAGGCCGCCGAGATGGTGGGACCGTGGGAGGCGGCAAACCGATGGAGGACAGCGTCACGCGGGCCACGCGGCTTTCGGTGCGGCAGCGATCAGCGCCTCCGCCGTCGCCGTGCACCCCCTCGACACGGTTAAGCACTCCTCCAGCTTCCAGGCGAGCGCACTCACCCACCTCACCTCCTTGTGTTGCTGTACTGTTGCTTTCTCAAGGTCTAATTTTGGTATCTGCGCGGTGTTTCCTTGCATCTGCAGCTGGGCTCCGGCAGTTGGTGGACCGGCTCAGGCCGCTTCTGGCCCTGTAGGTTTGGTCGGTTGCTCAGGGACGTAGGCCGGAAAAAAATTAGGAGGGACTGAACTAAACTGTCGCAGCGCTACGTTATATTGTGTATATTTTAAATTAGGAAAGGCTCTAGTGAAGCTTCATTGGATCGGAAGCGGTAGGGAGAGGCCGAAGCGGGAGAAGGCAGCAGTAGAAAAGCATATAAATCCTGATTTTTGTATAAAACTTTCTAGTTCATGCAATCATGCCTAATGGCTTCGGATTTAGTTATGTGTTACTTCACATATGAAATTATCATATTCTAAATCATTGTATGACTTTTAGGTTTTTACAGTGGCATTGGATGGTCCATAATGGGTAAACTTCCTGGGTTGGGAGCACATTTTGTGACCTATGAACTGTTAACAGGTTAAGACATGTTTTGCCACAGATACATTGTTTAGGGCTACTTGCCCTATGTTACTTTTAACCTCCATTGCATGTCTAAATCTTACCTCTGAAGTTGTGTCACGTTGTCTTTTATTTTGCTTCATGACTGCAAAAAGCGGTTCATTTTGAATGGCATTCATTTCCTGACAGTTTAATTTACATTCTGATGATTTAATCTGCCTATGGTAACATAAGTTTGTTCCTGGATGGACTATAATTTCTAGTATTATTGGCGACACTTAAATTTTCATCCGTCTAACTTATGGTGAAATATATGGCAAATGACCGTTGTCTTGACTCTTGTATATGTCTTGGCAGATGGAAGGGAGGACAACTATGTCTATTATTCTGAGGCTATGTTGGCTGGCATAGTTGCTGGTGCTG
The DNA here is from genome assembly GCF_902167145.1 of Zea mays. Lineage (NCBI taxonomy): Eukaryota > Viridiplantae > Streptophyta > Magnoliopsida > Poales > Poaceae > Zea > Zea mays. The sequence goes on from NC_050097.1 coordinate 28,214,550, forward strand.
TAGAGACTGTTTTCTGCACACCATTTGAACTTTTCAAACTTCGAAAGCTAGTTAGTTTTGTGATTCCTTCAAAAGCTATGGGCCCTGCAAATGTTGTTAAGGATCATTTCCAGTGGTTTTCAACTGTTGCTGGGTATGTTCTTGATATAACGGTGTGGAACAACACGGCGGGCCTTTTATCTGATCTTTCTCCAAGCATCCCGACATGTTGGGTGCTCTGAAACAGCACCCATGGATGCTTACTGGCTCTGGGAAACCCCCATTGCCGTCTGATGTGCATCTACCTTCTAGAGTGATATTGCTTGAAGGATGGGGTGCTCTTTGGAGAGGGCTCAGATCAGATAGCTCGAGACTGTATTTGGTGCTATGTTTTTTTTTTCTATTTGGCAATTCCTACGCACAGCGATGTTCACCTGGAAGGCAGTTAATATGAGCCCTGAACCTAGGTATGGAATGATGCTAGCGAAATTGATTTGAAGTAATGATAGGGACAGCACGGTAACTTTGTGAAGTAACATTTTTTTAGTTTATCCTAATCTTTTGCCAGTTTTGAGTAATCTAGAAGAAGCAGGCCCTATATCCCCTTTTGCCTCTAGTGTTGCTGCAGGCTTCGCAGGGGTGGCGGCGGTGGCTTACTGGCTTCACGTACATTTGATACTGCCAAAAGTCATTCAGAATGTACTGTGGTGCCTAAGGTTTGGGCATGTCTGTACTTTAGCTAGTTCATGTATTATAAACTGTTCAGCTGAGACTGATTGTTCCAGAGTATATTTTAAGGTGCCAATGTAAATGTTTACGACTAAAAAAAGGTTTCCACTTCGATCAGAGGCTGATTCCAGTTCCATTTCGAATGCTGAAAATCTGTTGTTGAAAAAATAAAAGCATCAGGAATCAGGATCGACAATGATCAATGAACCCTTTGACATATCATTTCCCTTGTCAGAAGAAAATTGCCTGTACAGAGCTCTTCAGATTATCTTCAAGCCTTGCTTAATTTTGTTGACATGTAATTTTGTTTGAAAATATTTTGTACACTTCATTTGTTACCATGTTCGACCTTTGACATGGTAGATCTTGGTCCTCCTTTCTCTCCAGAGCCAATTTTTTGCCAGAAGCAACCAATCTGCTGTATAGACACTTAATGGTGTGTATCTTCTTTGTTCCAAAGTGGATCTAGTGGAGGAAGATCATAATCTTCAGGTGTTAGCGCCAATGCAAAATCTGGTAATGGGGGTGGTGCTCCAATGACCCTGCAAATTTCCCAAAATACGCACATCAGCTCATGAGGTTCACGATTCTAGTATGTTTGTTGCGAGCACTTTTTTTCTGAAGGTTCTTACTTTTCTTGAGTATACAGGTCCTGTTTGATTCGGACCTTGCTGGAAGCATCTCTTGGGATCTTGTCAAACAGATATTTTGCTGTTCCGAATGCATTCGGACTCCTGCAAAGTTACAGGTATGGAGTTCAGTCTCCCTGACTATTGTTACAACTCATAGCAACATATGTTCCTCAAGAAGATTATCAAGCACCAATAATATGTGGTGAATAGTTAAGTATGAGGGGAAATCTTGCCTCGATGTTGGAGGAGTTGCATGGAAGGCTTCCGAAACCATTTTGCTTTCTTTCAGAAATTCTTCTGAAGCTTGTAGTGCAGCTATTGCCATTCCATGGGATTTCTCGGTATTTCCCTCGTCAAGAATCAAACCGTGGAAATAGTATGCTGCAGCCTGAGATAAACATGTAAAATAGATGCCATGCAGTAGAAATGCTTAAAAGATTAAACATTAGAGAATTACATCATCTGGAGAAAATTTAGCCTGTTTTATTTAGACAAGAATTTACAGCTTATTAAAGAGAATGATAATAGTGGCATAGCTTATATACCTTGGCTTCAACATACTTCCACTTTACAAATAGCCGGTGCTTTTTTCCCCATCCATCAGAGACTGGAAGCTCTGGAATGCTCTCTTGAACTTGTTGCCAATATTTGACCATCTCACAGGCTAAGCGCCTTTTGACTGCTAAAGTGGCCTTTGGACTATCAATAGCCAAGCCGAGCTGCATGTCAACCCCCTAAGAAAGAAGAATACCAATGTTCAGAATAAAAGTGAAATGCCTAATATCAAATTTAGTGGCTAGCAAAAGCAGATGTAATAGGACTAACGTAACAGATGTGATAAAGTGTTGATAGAATGTTGATGATAGGTTTCTTATGCTTTTCAAAGCAAATTTGCAACTCAAGTAGTACAAAGTGTGTGCTGTTCAAAATTGAAACCTACATTTGTTGCTTCAGCACTAATAGGTAATATATATTGTTAAAAAATTTCACCCTGGCACTAGTGCAGATTCGTTGAAAATTGAGTTATAAGCAAGTCTTGTGTGTTCTCTTATAGGGGGAAAATCATCAAATCAAATGAACTGTTGATTAAAACTATGACACCATTTGAGAAGTTATGAAAATTAGGTAATCCAGTTTGCAGAGTTGAGAAAACAGTACCTGACCCAAGGCTTGCAGGCTTAGAGCTTTGAGATTTCCTTCAGCCAGGTCGACTGGAAGTTGTCTCCTGTAATCCACATGTCAAAGGGGAATGTTTCAGTAGTTGTCTTCAAATTTGAAGCGAAGCCTAACAACGCTAGGAAGTTGCTCAAGAGTAACAAAACCTTAGTTCCAGTGGCATCTTCGGAAGTACATGACGAATTGCGCAGTCTAGGTATCCAGCTGCCTTCAAGAAGACATCAACAGTGGCCCGTCTACTCTCTGTAGCACATTGGAAGTATGTGGTCTTGTCAGCGCATGAGCACTATAGACAGAAGTACTTGAACACATGACAAATTGTTAGCATCTTTCAGTGGCTTAATTTAAATAAAGGAAACTTGGACACAACAGTCTCCAGACCGACAACGCTTTGGATTCATCTACAGCTAACAGCTGTAGTACCTTCAGAAACTCTTGGGGCGTAGCCATCGCCGTATGACCTTGGGAGAAGCAGGGTGTTGGCCTGCAGCAAGCAGACCATGGCCATCAAGTGCAGCACGGACAGCACCTCGTACCAGACATCTGAAATGGCTGTCTCCTGAGATTGAAAAGCTGATGAATTTACATATAGCTGATTTCGAGCAACAAAACAGCAGCGAGTTCACGGAATCCATGGCTGGACACACATACCTCAGCATTATCCTCTTGGTTACTCCAGGTGAACTGCACTTTGTGTCTCAAGACGCTACCTGCACGTTTTACAGAACGGGCGAATAAGAACAACAGAACTGTGAAAAGAAACAAGAGCAAACCAACCACCCACCACATTATTGCAGCAGCTATTCCTCACCTTGTTGTGCTAGTCCCAGCAGAACTGGCAAGTAGTCTTCGAGGGCCTGTAGAAGATTGGCTGTACTAGACCCTGCACACAGAGAAAGCAAACCGGCGGGCCCAGGTCAGCAGCGAGAGAGCCCTCAGCTTGCAAGACAAAGCTAGGTATACCAATCCATCCAGGCGCTGTACCACACCGCCCCCTTCTCCAGTGGCCTACACACACCGTGCCGTGCAGCCGCCTTCCGCCTGGGCTTGAGCGCCGCCGCCGATTCTTGCATTGCCATCTCGACGACCCGCGACCTCAGAGCCGACAGCCGCTCGACTATAGCCCTGGCCAGGCAGCCGCCGAGCGCCTGGGCGAAGTCGACGGCCCTCGGCACCCGGAGGCCCGGGAGGAAAACGACCACGTCGCCGACGCTCCCAGGCCGTCTCCGGCGCGCCCCGGCGTCCTTGTGGCTCGACGCCCCGCACCCCATGCCTGTGGCTGTGCAGCGGAAGCGGCCCGCTTAGGTATCTATCTGCAGGCATGACGAATTCACCACGACATCAGGAACACAACAACAGACACACACACACACAAAAAAAAAACAGCGAAGAAGAAAGAGCTTCGCCGCACACGAAGAATTCACGGCAGAACCAGAAGATACCACGAAGAAAAAGAGGGTTTTGGAATTCCTTTTTTTTTTTGTTCCTTCTTCCTAGGCATACAAACGGGTTTGAAGAGAGAAATGTTCCTTCTCCCAACTCTCACCTTTGCGCTCGCTCCCTTCCCTCCGGGATTCTCGAGACCACCAGCCCCCGCCCGGAATCGAAGCCTCGACCAGCAGCAGCAGAGGCCGCCACTATCCCTCCCGCCCCCCCTGCTCCCGGCCGTCTCCGCGGTGCTGCACGCGCGCGCAGCACAAAGCACGCACAACGGACAAGGACAACACAAGCGAGCGGAACGGAGCGAGAGGCGACTGGTCTTATCCTGTAGACGTTCGCGGTGGTGGGGGACCAGGACCAGTAATCAGCATCGGAACCGTAGCGCAACTTGGCGTAATGTACGGCCAACCGGCATACTTTTCGCCCAGAAAAGACGTTTGCGTGTGTGTGTGTTTGGAAATCGGCCGCAAGTTGTGCCGTAAAGAAAACGCTGGGCGCGAGTGCCTGGCGCTAGCTGCTAGTGCTACCACCATGAGCAGCAAGCAGTAGGCCGAGCAAAGCAATGCATCACCGGCCGGAGAAGAGACGCCTCCGATCCACCGCCGTATATCGAAACGCGCGTTGGAGTTCGCTGAATCGGAAAGCTGTTTCGGAGATTGTGGCATCGAGCAGAAAAAAAAAATCCGGAGGAAGAGAACCAACGAACTAATCCCTCACCTCAACGACGTATGGGCAGCCCGCCCGCTAGCTGCTCCTTTCTAGCTGCCGGGCGCATTTCAGGGAAGAGGGAGGAACTCAGCTGTGTTCGATGCAACTTCTTTGTTCCTCCTGGTCCTGGTGAGCTGGACTGCAGGAGGAAGCCTTGAGAAGGGAGGGAGAGCAGAAGAAGGGAGAGGCCTACAGGGTTGATGAGATGACCTGTGTCTATCAATTATGAGGCAGGCGCACAGCTGGTCAGCGGCACGGAAACTCGCGAGGAAAAGATCTCGTGGTGAGTCATGCGGTCATGCCTGCGGGCTGCGGCACAAACCTGTGATCTCCCCGCTTGCACGACCGGCCGCCTATCACGTGAACTACCAAGGCTCAACCGCTTGTCCAGACACCTGTATGGCTGTGCCGATCGGTCGGGAAATTCGGAGTATATGATATGATAGGATATGATAGAATAGGATAAACCAGATGCCCTCAAAGAACTGGAGAGTCGACGCAACGCAACGCAAGAAAGACTTGACCGGAGTGTAAGGCAGGCGGACATTTCTTCTACGTCTTCTTCGGGCTCTGGAGAATCGCGGAGCGGAGCATGCAGCTAGCAAAATTCGGTCGGGCGGCGAAACAAAGTTCCACTTTTGCACTGGGACGACGGAGGGAGGACTCGTTCCTTATGCGTTTGTTTGGTTCTCTGGCCTGTGTGGTTCCGAGTTTGATTGGAACGAGCTAGCGTAGATGACGTACGAGTGCGTACGGTACGGAGAGCACTGTGCTTTTGGTACGTGTTGAAGCAGTCCTCCTACCCGATCGACGTCCGCGCAACAACTAATTAACTCCCAGCGCTGGATCACGGCATGACGACATGAACACACCCGCTTGCTTAACCCCTCCGGATCAGATTAAAAAATAAGCGCGGCGGCCACCCCCTCATCATAGACTCATAGGATCGCTACGCCTTTGTTTGGAGCGTTTTCGCGGTCTTACTAAAGGCGTGTTTGGTGTGGCGTCTAAGTCGCCACACCGCGCCACACTTTTAAGCCTCAGGTGTGGCGCCTAAATCGACCGCCACACATATGGCTTAAAAGTGTGGCGCGGTGTGGCGGCTTAGGCGCCACACCAAACACGCCCTAAATGTCGAAGCATAATAAGGGGCCCTCATGGTGATCGAGCCACTTATTAGGAAGCTGTTTGGTTAATTCGTATAAAAAACCAATCTATTCTATTTGACATAGTGCATCATGAATCCATTATATAAATTTAGTAAAATAAACTCATTTATGATATTATCAGTAATTATTAGCCTACGAGAAATGAAATGGTGATAGGATACACTCCTTCCATTCCACAAATTCAACAAAAAAGTGAGAAAATGCATTCCACAAAATCAAACAAGAAAGTGAGAAGATGATAGACTATCTCATTCTTGAAACCAAACATGTTATTGTTCTATTATTAATTAGTCACGCACAGTAACGGGTCAGAGTGATTAACAGCGTGAGCGCGTATGGGCTAGCTCTTAACCCCTTGGGACCTGAGCGAATGGACGCTGGCAATGCATTTTAATTTGTCTCACGGATTCTTGAGGGCAGACGGTACGGTTGCAGCAAATCTGCGCTGCGCACATGCGGTGCTGATGCGCTCCCGATCCCCGCGCGTATCTGCCGCAGATGCTACACACTAGCTTGTGCGTCAAAGCAAGGTGTGCGTGTGTGTGTCAGGCGGCTTTTGGTTGTTGTCGTTCTTGCAAATGCATGCACCCACCCTTCTACCGCTCGGCTCATAATACAGCGATGTAAACGTAATAGAGAGTCCAAGACCACAGATATTGATAGATAGAACCTCCATTTATTACTGTTTTATAATTTAGATTATACTGTTTGAGTATAGTTTGAAATATGGATCGAGTAATATAGAGAAGGTAATAGAGAGTCTACTGAATTATATATAGTAATAATTGTCGTCCGCCGTTGCATTTACATCAACATGGGTGTCATGCACCTTCCTGCCGAAAGCGGAAAGGCGGCGGCAGATAGACCTTCCCCGTTTCTGGATAAGCATCGATCGCCTGCGCACCCTTAGCTTCAAAACAAAGTTTAGGCTACGGGATCTAGCTAGACTAGAGTTAAGCATGTACGCGCGTGACCACAAAAAGGGAGCAAGCTAGGCCGTGCTATGCGTAATACGTGAGCTTGCTGCTGTGCATGGCACCCTGGACTGTCTTTCTAGCTACTTTAATATAATAAGCGCATGCATAATTGCATATACATTCCATAAAATGGTTAGGGCCAACAGATCGACCTCAAGTTGCTTGCCAAAACTCCACGCTAGAACTCCGCGCGTGCTGCAAGTGCAAGAGCTCTTTTTTCATGGCTTTTCCGCTGGAGGCGCGCGGTGGGTGGATGATCCACAAATTAAAGCCATCTCCTGTCCGTCCAAAAAGGCGAACAAATTAAGATTGTGGATGGCATCACATCCTTCCCTCTTGCGGTTAGTCGCTTCATCAGCTCATATACTACGGTACGTGCTTCCAAAAGATTGTGGACGGCACCAACAGTGCATAGAATTTCCCCTGCCCAATAATTGCGACCCAACAGTGCGTCAGGTATTATATTGTTATGAACAGCTGCAAACTGATTGCGTTGCCTCGGCGAGAGCCTTGCCATGCTCACGAACTGGCGCGACCCCAGCGGTCGAGTTTCCACCGGCGGCGTGCGCTTTCATGTGAGAATTGAGCCGCAGCGTATGTTGACTTGCATGCTACACCCGCAGTCCCAAGTGGCGAGCGTTGATATGGCCACCGCACTCGGCGCAGATATGGATGCCAGCCAGACGCCCACGGCAGCTGCTTGCGGTACACAGTAGGGCTAGTAGCTGCTAGTGCTAGTCGCTGTGGTCATTACCAGCTCTTGTTAGAGTTCGGACGCCTTAGAGGGTGTTTGGTTTCTAGAGACTAATATTTAGTCCCTACATTTTATTCCATTTTAGTTCAAAAATTGATAAATATAGAAACTAAAACTTTATTTTAGTTTCTATATTCAGCAATGTATAGACTAAAAAAAGAATAAAATGAAGGGACTAAACATTAGTCCCTAGAAACCAAATACCCCCTTAATTCATTATCGTAGCCACGTACTGGAAATAGTAGTGTAGCAGTAAATATATTTCTTTGTGATATCTTGGTCCGGATGACTTGTGTGATAATATGATCGATATAATATGTATACTAACAAGATGTACTTTTTTCGGAACAATTTTGTGATGTGTGATGGACCTCCGGTGCGTATGGGTAATAACAAAGTGCATAAAAAAAATACACATATTGGTTTGTGGAAATGGTCTACGGTTATAGAGTGTTGTTGAAAGCACGATAGTATGTTCCTTTGCAAAACCTTCCGATTTCAGTGAACCGTCATGGCGTCCTGTTCAATCAAATTACTACTAGAATGCTCACCTCTTTTATTAACCAGAGACAACTAGTAATTTTAACCGGATCTGGGTCTGTCCTGCTAGGACTATAAAGGAAATTCAGAGGCCTGAAAGGATAAAAAAATAAAGATGGAGATGCGGGGGATCGAACCCCGTGCCTCTCGCATGCAAAGCGAGCGCTCTACCATTTGAGCTACATCCCCTATTTGTTAAATTTAAGTTTATTATATTATGTATAGTAAAAACAACCCCAAATGGGCCAGCAGCTGGCTGATGCGCTAGCCCATACGATAACTCGGAAGAGATATCCTCTTTAGGTCCAATAGAGAGCAACGTCAGTCCAATCGATTCACAAATGGGCTGAATGTCCCTTCCGGCCTCTATTTCTTTCTCTGTCGGAAAAAAAAAACAAATCCTTACTAACTATTTGTAAGTCTGACACATTGGCATTTGGCTCCGGTCCAGACCTTTTTATTGACGACCGAAAGGAGAGTTTGGTGAAGTCATGGAAGATGTAGAGTCGAAGGAACTGCAGTTCCTTTCGACCATTTTAGTATCTGTGCTGGTTACTGATAATGCGAAAAACGTTTTTGGTTATGCACAACTTATTACAATAATCGGGTTTGAGGCTTCTTTGCTAAAAAGAGGTTGAAATCTGTGCTGTTCTAAAAACGAGCATAAAAAAAAACTGTTGTTCACTTTGCTTCAATGTAAACGCTGACTTAGTGATCAGTCAGTAGTGCCGCCATCTGAACCAAGGAAAGGATCAACCCAAAAAAACAAAAAACAAATCAGCAAAAAAAAAAATCCTACGTTCTCCGATCCATCGCGAAATATTGCCACAAAAACAACTAAAAATATAAAATAAAGCAGTGCGCAGCAAGCTAGAAACCAACTCGGCAGGTTCATCCTTCAAAACGAGCGAAGGATTTGCGCGATCAACGTCACTACCGCCCATCCTGTGATCCATCTTTTTTTCCCCCGTCCTACTCCCTTGTCGGCGCAGGAAGCCCGGAGGGCGCCACAAGTGTCGGCATGCCAGTGCACCGCGGCTGCGAGTGCCACGAACGCGCCAGCCGGCCTGTACAAAAAATTAGCTGGGACACGGTTTTGGTTGGGAGTTTTCTGATCGCCATTAGGGCATGTACAACCCTGATACTGCTGCACGGTACTCTAAGTACAAGATACAACTAAAACACGACATAATACAGTGGTCATGTCTAAAACATGTGTCTTACGATATTCATTGTACCAATCAGAGCATTCAATAAATTAAAGTGACCAATCAGCTAGTCTCCTGTCTCGAACATAGAGCTAAGACACTGTGTCTTCGTCAAGATACGTGTCTTGAGTTTTTTTACATTCACCCCCCTTAGACACACTGTAAGACACAACTTAAAACACCCACTGTACATGCCCTTATTAGCTTGGTTCACACAATCACACCACGTACTACGCTTGTTTGTTGGTCAGTCTTGTCGGTGCACGGATTCGTGGCTTTTATGGATCTCAAGTGAGCATCTTCGTCACATCTTGGCGGACTCATCGGCCTTTTTTTTAAAAAAAAATTGTTTGCCGAGTCCTTTTCTTTGTGCACTCCAGAGTGTGGGGAAGGGCCTTTCTTGCTGAAATCTTGCTCGTCTTTTAGCAGTATCCTCGTCCTTGCGGCCTCGCCCATACTCCACTGTTCAAGGGAAAAACAGAGATCAAAGCAGAGAGAAGCGGTTGCGTCTTGCGATCTTCATACACGTACCCTAGCTTATATCGCTATAGAAATGACTCAAACAGTTAAATAAGCTAATTAACCATTTTCCATTAACATTTAATTAGTTGGTTGCGCTCCCGATATTTTAGCAAGCTCAGAATTTGCGCTAACATAACAAACGAAGTGCGGGAAAACAAGTATTCTCTCCGTGCCACAAATATCGTCATTTTCCCTTTCTCAGAAATTAAAATGTTTCTAACTTAATTAAGAGGGTGTTTGAATGCACTAGTGATAATAGTTAGTTGGCTAAAAATTATTAGTGAAATTAGCTAGCTAACTATTAACTAATTTAATAAAAGTAGCTAATAACTGAAAATTAGCTAGACTGTTTGGATGTCTCGGCTAATTTTAGCAGCTAACTACTAGTTCTAGTACATTCAAACATCCCCTAAATACTAGTTAGTTATTCATATATTGCTAGAGTTATTTGTGGGTATAAATCTAGCTAAACTTTTAAAAAATGATTTGCATTGAATATTAGGTAACATTGTTTTTAGGGTGCGTTAGCAAAATATAATCGGTTTCAGTTCTTTTAAGAATAGTTAGAAATCGTGCCGCATAGTGAAATGTCAATACTACAAAACTGATTTCCGATAATATTACCCTTTAGTGGCGGCTTCTTTTTGTCAAACTTACTACAATCCTACCTGTTTGGTGCCTCGTCTTCAAAGACATGCAATTCTAAATATAGTCACCTTTTTTAATCAGAATTGCAAGAAAATGATACACCAAGCAGGTAGGACTGCAGGAGGCTCAACAAGCGATACCATCAAAACACTAAAAAATGGAAAGCGGATAAAAAGTTGCGCAAATACAAGAAAGCCTCTCTCTCTAAAAGTGTATATCTTTAGTTGAAATACTACTATTCAAATTTAGCACACGTTGTAATACCCAGCGGTTTGTTCTAATCTTGGACGAGCCGCGTGCATGGACCATTTTGATGGCATATATACTGACACCATGTGCATCCGCGTTTCCCCTATATCCAAATCATTTACCCATTAATTCAGGAATTGAACGTAGCAAAAGAGACAACTGACGTGCATAGCGCCATAGCCTCGTTTCCCGCCCTTTACCTGGCGCCATGTCCTTTCGCCGCAACAGCTTCAACTTGGGCTCGACCGCTCGATATAGAGCCGAATCAACCCATTTTGACCCTGTGAAACCCCAAACCACCATGAATTCTGGTCGATGACCCTGAAAGGGAAACGTCAATAATCTAAATCAGACGACCTAGCTGGCGTACATGCGGGATCGCATCACCGCTGACAACGCAAGCTACTAAAAGCCTCTCGCCCTATCAAGAACTCTCCAACACCGCACGAGGAGCTTTGAATCAGCCAGGCGCCAGCGCAAGCAAGGAGATGTGTTGTCTGAGCTCGCGACTTTATGATAGAAAATGACACGACATCTAGGGCAAGCGGGCGATCAGAATACCAAAACACCCCCTAAATATACTAGTGCCTGATCTAGTTTACACGTTCCAACTATCACACCAACCCCCTAAATGATACCACTAGCTAGCCAAGTTTAGAGAGCGACGGTGATCATTTTGAAAGTTCATGAACTGGAATGACACACAATTAACCAAGTCTAAGAATCCATAGTTATTAGCATTTGAAAGTTTGAGGACCACAAGGACATGAATGGATGGTTAAATTTAGGGATCGATGGTGAATTTTACTCCCGTAGATATTTCGGGTCCCAAACTGCATGCCACGTAACATGTTGGGTGGATATGCTATGAATATATACCACAGTCTGCATGCGTGGATGCCACTCATGGCGCATGAACACGGAGTAGCAGAGGTCGCCTTGCACATGCAGGAGGACGGATTTAGGTAGGGGTCCAACTGCACCTGGGGGAAATCTTCTTTCATCCTCATAGGGGGATGATGACTGTTCCATTCTAAAGCGATCGGGTAATGGATAGGAACCCAGCTTTTGATCGTTGTGAACACCGTACCCAAAAAAAAAATATGGGTCATTGACAGGTTCCCAGCTTATAAAAGACACCCTCCTCCTCCCATTTGGAGCACGGAGCTCGAGCAACTAACAACCCACCAGCCACCACGCACAGCAGCAGCTAGCTAGCTAGCAACCACCTCGATCGCACAGAGGCCGGAAGCTCAGCCGCGAATTCGGCAAGCAACAAGGAGAAGTCTTGGGTTCCTCGCCACCTCTCGATCGGTCAGGCGGATCCAAGAAGAGATGGAGAAGAAGGCAGGACGCGAGCATGTGATCGGGATCCCAGTGAACAACAGGGCCTTCGGCATCGAGGAGCCGGATTTCTCCAGCAAAGGCGCCGCCAGGAACGCAGCCGCCGCGGGACGGGCTGCAAAGTCCGGCTGGACGACCGGGGACAGGGTCGCTCAAGGCCTGAAAGAACACGGTGAGTGAGTTCTTCTCTCCAACCAAATCACGGATGGCTGATGTCATCTTCTCCGTCCCTGTCCACGTTGAATCCAGCTCTGCATCTGAGACTGAACGCGTGCTTTTTTGCTCGATGATGACATGTGCAGTGGCTCTGGGGCCAAACCTGTACGAGACCGTGAGGGGCAAGCTGTCGCTGGGGGCGAGGATCCTCCGGGCAGGCGGCGTGGAGAAGGCGTTCCGCCGGTGGTTCTCCGTCGTCGGCAAGGGCGAGAGGCTCCTCAGGGCCTCGCAGTGCTACCTGTCCACCACCGCCGGCCCGATCGCCGGCACGCTCTTCGTGTCCACGGAGAGGATCGCGTTCCGGAGCGACCGCTCGCTGGCGCTGACCTCTCCCAAGCGCGGCACGGTGGTGCTGGTGCGGGTGCCGTACAAGGTCTCCATCCCGCTGGGCAGGGTCAAGACGGCCACGCCGGGCGGGAACAAGGACCGGCCGGAACAGAAGTACGTGCAGGTCGTCACGGACGACGGCTTCGTGTTCTGGTTCATGGGCTTCGTCAGGTACCAGGTGTCCCTGCACGAACTGGAGAAGGCCATCAAGCAGGCGCAGGCGCAATGACCTGAGGCGAACGTTCGCCGACCCCTGTTCGGCGGCCTCGCGTTGTGCTTAATTTGTGGTCTGCATCATCTGTGTGCATATGTAGTAGGGTTCAGTTTTCTTGATGGATTGCTTGGCGTTTTTGGCATTTGAGCAAGTCCGGTATACCGAATGTATAGGAGAAGAAGTATTAGATTAATTACGTAATTGGTGATGTTGAGTAAATCTTCTACGGTGCCAAGGTAAAAGCGGCTCGTCTGAAGTTTACATGTGGAATGAAAAACAGGCACAAAGTATTTGTGCGACAAAATAAATTGTGTCAATTCTTTTACTTTGTGCCAGCAATCGTACTGGTTCCTCCACTTGTGTTCGTTTGCTGTTCTGCATACCTCAACGGATGGATGGATGGATGCTATTTCTTATTGTAACCTGATTAGTTAAACCTACTAGAGGTTCTAATTAAGTGTCCTCTCAGGATCACCGTGGAGATACAACAGAAGAAGGGAAAACTTCAATACCAGCTTAGTGTTTTTCCTTTATCTGCTTGTCTTTGTTTTCCCCAAATGCAATGGTCGACCCCATACGTTTCACAAAAGCTTAGAAACCCGTGCATTCCATAAGCATATGCTAAAAGAGTGAAACATGGAAAGCAACACAAAGAACTGCTTCAAATTATTGCCCAATTCTACCAATAAAATCCCACAAGTGAGAAGCAAAAACCTAAAGGGTCGACCAGTGTACAGAGGAACGATTAACACAGCAGAGAATCGATTCTCTATATACACTGTAGATCTCAACAGCAGAAAAGCTTAGAAAAACAACTACTTCAGCTAGATCGAACCCAGGACTTGAAATGAAAACTGAAGAGATAATGCAATTGTTCCTCGCAGATCTAATAAAGGGTCATTTAGGATAATGGCCATTTTGAAAGAAATTTTGATTGTTTTTGTTCATCCACCCTTGTCGTCTTCCTCAGTCCGTCAATCATGGATGGTGTAGTTGTAGAGGTATGTACCTACTATCACATACTACTTATCACCCAATTCTCATTTGAGCGAATTTATTTGAGTATATTTGTTAGCTGCTTTGTTTTTTATTTGTTTTTTTTCCTCCAAATTTACAATATATTAGGATAGAAAACTAACATGATATGTTGTTAGGTACCCAAAAAGATACTTGAAGTATCTAATAGTATCCACGGATCACCTTAAACCCTAAACCCTAAACACTAAACCGAAAGCATGAAAAAACATCATATATATATATATATATATATATATATATATATATACTAGTAAAAAGACAAACAGTATATTCATCCATCGATGGAGGATCAAATGCAGCCAGCAGGCGGCGCCCTCCTGTCCGGCTGTCCCTAAACCACCGCGCGCGATGTTGCAGGCGTACGTAACTTGCAACATTGAACAGTCTATATATATGATTAAGTTCGATGAGACCTTACAAGAATATCTTTTGGCGGATGATTAGATCCCAACCTATGATTTCCGCAGGAATTATAACGGGTGCTTTTGGTTTTCTTTCGCCATGCATGCATGTATACCGCTTTTAATTTAAGCGGGACTCTCGATCGCCAGTAGAAAGTAGAAAGTCGAACCTCCTGAGAGGCAGCCTACTAATCAATCAATAAATAACGCAATGCCAGGCCTTAACAGCGAAGCACCAGCCACCAGCTATGCTGATTGGCCTGTGGGCATAAAGAAAGTGTGATGATGCATGCCACTTTGGCATATAAAGGAGCCTTTGATTTGGGGGTCATTTCCGGTTCGTTTTCATCCTGTATATATATTGGACATTGGTTCGGTGCGTGCCAGTGCTCTACTTTTAGGGTCTGAACTGCTGAAATGCTACTAGTAGTTTGCTGTATATTATTATTTGGTACGTAGTATAAACGTACCTTTATGTTTTAGGTCCTTCATGACTTTTTTTTTTCTCATTCGCGAACCAAATAACTAAAAGTTGAAAGTAACGTTGCGTTATTTTTGTTTTTATTTTTTGCCCCAGGAATCAAGCAGCACCTTTTGTAGCGGGCATGCATGGTCGTGTCCGTTTCTTAGTTGGCCAGTTGAGCATACGCTGAAAGCTCGAACTGGTTGAGTTACATAATCAGAGATGTTAGGTTACTGCTAGGTAACGCTACTTGTAATACAACAGCACCTTTTCTTTTTTTTTAAAAAAAAATATATTCAGAAACGTGGACATGGCACTAGTGTCATTCCTCCCTTCTTGGAAGGACGACATGGTCGGCCACCCGGCGAGTCGGCAACGTCACCGTCTCTGCGTCGACACGTATGGCACGGCGGGGATACGATGGCGACGCTGAAACGGGAGGAGAGGACAGGAGGCCACCTGCAGATCCGCTTGTCTGATAATCATGTCAGAGCGGGTGCATCCAAGAGCATAGGCTTTCTTTCGCCCGTCTGACAACGCAGCAACGCACTGTGCACGCGCGCGGCGCGCCATCCCTCCGCGGCGTCCAGAAACGGCAAAGGTGCCGGGCTGCCGTCGCCGGGTCGGTGCGGTGTACAAGGACGGCGCTGCAGCCATATGCGCATGCCAACAGTGCCCCGGGCGGTTAGGTGAGGCAGTCACGTCTGGGCTCGTGGTGACTTGGACGGGGGAGGGAGAGGGACGCTGTCCCGGGGGGCGAGCGAGAATGTGCAGGCACATGGGGCGTTTCTCGGAAAGCGGCAGCGCCGGCGAGTCCCCCCCACGCCGCGGGGGGCTCCGGATCCCATAGAAAAATCCAGAATCGTTTGCACCTGGCGGCCTCCAAATGGCCGGGTGCTCTCTCCGTTCGACCATTCCTAGGCTAGGCGGAATGGAAGGGAGACAGAGAGGGAGGAGGGTCTACGGCTTGCTTTAGGCGAACGTGGACTGCGGCTTTTCTGAGCCGCTGGTGACTCGCCCGGCACGGCTGCTGACTCCACAAATCCACTGCCTTTGCCAAAAGCCCAAACCCCCCCAAAGGATGTTCCACTTCCGGCGCCGGCGCCCTCTATAATAAATGGCGCCCTCGGCAGCTGCACTCCGGTACCAATCCGCGATTATTCCTTGCACGCTAAGGCACGGCTCTAGAAGTGTAGAACTAGCCATGATGAAGAAGTCGAGCAGCGGCCATGTCATCGGGGTCCCGGTCATCTCCAAGGCGTACGGGATAGAGGAGGAGGCGTCCAGGGATCCGTCGTCCTTCAGCAAGGGCGGCGACGTCGACGCCGATCACCTTGCTGTCTCGTTCACGCACCCCAGCCCTTACGCGTCTTTCGGCTACAAGCACAGTAAGTCTTGGTCGTCAACGATCGTCTAGCTCGTACCGTGTACATGCTGTAATTAAGGTTAATAATAAAGGGCACTTGAAAGTTTACTGATGATGCATGCATGCATGCATGTGCTTCTGCAGGCAGCAGCAACCACTGGGTGAGCAAGCTGAGCAGAAGGGCGCAAGGCTTCAGAGAGCATGGTGAGTTAGCTAGCTAGCTAGCACTCCTCTGTCCGCTCCGTGATCATATCATATGTATTATGACTTCCTTCTTCGATCGTCTTCATCCAATGGACGTACCGCTGATATATGATGAACTGGTACGTACGTCGTATATATATACGGTGCAGTGACCTTGGGCCCGAAGCTGTCGGAGACGGTGAAGGGGAAGCTGAGCCTGGGCGCGCGGATCCTGCAGGCCGGCGGGGTGGAGCGCGTGTTCCGCCAGGCCTTCTCCGCCGCCGACGACGACAAGCAGGGGGAGCGGCTGCTCAAGGCGCTGCAGTGCTACATCTACACCACCGGCGGGCCCATCGCCGGCATGCTCTTCGTCTCCACCAGGAAGGTGGCCTTCCGCAGCGACCGCCCCGTCACCGTCGTCACCTCCTCCTCCTCCCCGGCCGGGGTCGTGCGCGGCACGGCGCGGGTCACCTACAAGGTGGTCGTCCCGCTCCGGAGGATCCGCAGGGTGCGGCCCAGCGAGAACGTCCACCGGCCGGAGGAGAAGTACGTCCACGTCGCCACCGTGGACGGCTTCGAGTTCTGGTTCATGGGCTTCGTCAGCTTCCAGAGGTCGTGCAGGTGCATGCAGCAGGCCGTCTCGGAGGTGCAGACGCAATGAATGAGGATGTTATGGGCTGGGCTGCCATGTCGGCACGATGTGAAGAGAGAGGATGTTATGGGCTTGCTTCGCCGTCTTTTGTTGCCAAGCAGCCGTAGCTAGGATTGCCCTGTCTAATTTAGGGTCGGTGCAATCGAGTTCCTTCCGCGTACGATATTGGACCAACATCCGTGTTGTTCCAAAGTGGTCGCTTTCATTGTACTTAGTAGTATATGGACCGATAAATTAACCATTTGCCCATCTTGTTTAACTGAGTAGTTCAGTATGTTCCTGATAGTTTAGACCCTCTTTGGTTGGGCTCCACCTGTGTTGGCTCCGATTGTGGCTCTAGGAATTGGCTTCACTAGCTTTGGCAGTGGTTGCTTCTCTAAAATGTTTGGCAAAACAGCTCTCTATACAACTTCTTTTTATTCATTGGTTAACAGGTAAATGTGGGATCACAATAGGTTAGAGGAGCCGAAGAAGCTACAAAAAGTTTTTGTAGCTCCGTGCTTCACTCCCAGCTCCCTCCTCTTTTTAAGGAGAAGCCTTTTAAGAAGCATCTCGTTTGGTTGAAAATTAGGAGAAGCCAATGAAGGAGCTGCTTAAGGAGCCAAAACAAAGGGGGCCTTAATTATCTCTTTGACTCTTTCTACGGGTGGCACTAGAGATGACAATGGGTACCCGAAACCCGATGGGTTTTTACCCCATTAGGGTACGGGTTTGGGTCAATTTTCATACCCATGGGTTTGTTAATGGGCATAAATCTATACCCGACGGGTTTATGGGTACGGGTTTGTTCCTATAGTACCCAAACCCGTGAACCCGTGGGTTTTTTAAACCCGACCAAACCTAGTGCATATTATCATTTTATTTTATAAACGAACAATAAACTTGTTATTCCTTATTTACTTCGTATTTTTTATCAATCGGTTAATGTATCAGTAGTCGGTGAGAGTGTTGCTTGCTTGCTATTATAGTTTTTACTAGCGTTATATATGTGGTGGATAGATAACTTAGTGCAAGGTTACTTAATTATACAACTTATTATTTATATTTCATTCTCTTTACTAATAATTTTTATACCAAATCATGAACTCGTTGTTCATTACATAGATTTTGGATCATGATATCATTAATCATTACGATACTTATTGATTATGAGAAGAACAAGTATATTAGAGATCAAACCCGCGGGTAACCCATGCTGTTCATTTGAAGGGATTTTCCCTTTATTTTCTTTATTGAAAATATGAGAAATGAAATTAAAAAAAAGGAGAAATGGCCACCCGCTGGGCCGCTACCAGGCCGGTTGGGCCGAGCAGCCCAGCAGGGCAGCCGACTGGTAACAAAAGGTAGGGCACGTCGTGCCTTACGCAGGAGGCAAGCGGCCAGGGGGCCTGTGGCGGCGGCAGCTTGTGTTGTTCCGATCTGGGCGGCGTATCCTGCCGGAGCTCTCGCGATATGGTTGCTCCTCCTCCTCTCGGCTCCATATATGGAGGCTTGTTCCCCTGGCTGGCGCTCCACGGGAGAGAAGCTGGTTCTCTGTTCTTCTCTCACTCACTGTTTCAATCGCAACTCGCTCGATCCACTGCTCCACCAGTGGCTGCTCCACGGAGGTTGTGCTGCTCGTGCGCAGTGAGGCTCTCCGGTGCTCTATTGCTTCACCAGTGCGCGTGTGTGCTGCGGTTGATTCTCTGGTCTCTGTCCACCGTGGCCTGGTGCTTGGGCTCCCTGCTGCGCGGTGTTCCTCTTCTCGGGCCGGTGCCGTGGACGTCTCCCTCGGCTCCGGCAGCGGCTCTAGTATCTCCGTCAACCTCCCACCGTGCAGGTCCGGACGTGGGCGGCGGAATTGGTTTTCTGGGACAGAACCTTGTGTTCGCTGAGCTGGTCTTCCCACGTAGACAATCTACGTGCTGTGAGTTACCCGTTGCCTCGCTTTATTTATTGAGTAATTTTGTGCAATCTGCTAGTATTATTTACTTGGGTGTGATTGCACAATTTGTGGGCGGATTTGATTGCTCGATGATGATAGCGGTGTAGTGAGACGACGTGACAGTCTGGGTTTTAGTGTGTTGTTATTTTCAGCATTGATATTATTTGTGCCTAGTTATTTCTTACTATTGTGCAAGCTGATTATTTAAGTTCATTATTGTTCCTTAATTCTTATGCACACTGTTTTGATCTTAATATTCATGCTTGATTTCTAGGCTCATAATATTTGTTCTAAAACCCTGATTTGGTAAGATAGGACTGTCACGTTAGTCGAGGATCTCTGATCACCTTTTAGCGTTGGAGGGCTGTTTATTACAGCAACCCGCTACTTTGAGAGCAATAGTTTAAGATAAACAATTATGTTTATTTGTTTAATCTGCCTTCTTCATCTGCAAGCCATGTTTAATTTTGAAATGGACCTGTGTAGCTATTTTACATGTTTACATGTCTTAGAATTGCTACTGTTCATTGCTGCTATAATTTCATATGGTATTTATCTGAGTTATATGATTATTTTATTCGGAATTAGAATATTTAATCTATTTAAATATGAAGGAAGCATGTCACTTATTTCTCTAAATTTACAACAATCCAGAAAACCAATTCCTATTATGGCCTCCAGTTCTGATGTCATTAAGCCTAAAGCGTTCGACGACGCTAGCTTTAAGCGCTGGCAGATTAAGACTCGCATGTGGCTCACTGACCTAAAATTATTTTGGGTAGTGACATCGGCTGTTCCCCAGGCTGCATCAGATGATTCTGATGATGCAGCGAAGGCCGCCGCACTTGCGGAGAAGGCCAAGTGGGACGAAGCCAATGAGGCATGCTTGTCTCGTCTGCTGAACGTCTTGTCGAACCGCTTATTTGACGTGTACTCTGGTTTTGCCTCCGCCAAGGGTCTATGGACTGAACTTGAGAACGAGTTCTCTGAAGTTGACAATGGCAATGAGTCATTCACAACGGAAAACTACCTCAACTATAAAATGGTTGAGGGAAGGTCTGTTATGGAGCAGCTACAGGAGATTCAACTCCTTGTTAGGGACTTGGTCCAATATGGCTGCGTCCTACCAGACAGTTTTCAGGTGAATGCAATACTGGCAAAGCTCCCGCCTTCTTGGCGAGACTTTGTGACTTCACGCCGCCACATGAAGAAGCAAATGACTCTCACTGAGTTGTCAGCTGCGATTAATGTGGAAGAGCGTGCAAGGTCCAGTAACAAGCCATCCCAGCAACTCCAGGCTCACGTTGTTGAGAAGGGTGGAGATAGAAAATTCCAGAAGAAGAAGAAGAACTCTCCACAGAAGAATATGAACCAACCTAAGTCCAAAAAGATGAAGAAGAAAAAGGAGGACTTTATCTGCTACGTTTGTGGTGTCTCCGGGCATACAGCTCGGAGGTGCAAACTTAGGAAGGGAAAAGGTCCTCCACCTCAGCGCAAAGAAGGGAACGTGGTGGTTAACTCCACCCTAGGGTATGCACTTCAGGCCTTTATGGCAAGTCCATCAGATGACTGGTGGATGGATTCCGGTGCTACTGTTCATATTTGTGCTGATCGATCCATGTTCTCTTCATTCCAGGGATTCAACAGCGCACCAGTCTTGATGGGAAATGGTGTTTGAAAGGGAAATGTGCCCTTGGGCCATTTCTAAGTATTTTGGTGATTGAGTGCAAACACAAGGGCCTAAATGTGAATTTATGTACATGGATGAACAAGGTGAAAATCATGAAGTAAAGGTATGTTTCTAAGCCTTAGTACATTGGTTTTAAGTACTAATATATTTGTCTAAGTGTTAGAAACAGAAAGAAGAAGAATAGAGAAAAGGAGAAGGGACTTGGCTGTGTGCTGCCAAGACCCAGCTCGGTCTGGAGCACCGGACTGTCCGGTGTGCACCGGACAGTGTCCGGTGCGCCAGGCTGGCGCGACTCGAACTGGCCGCTCTCGGGAAATTGGCCGGCGGCGTACGGCTAAAATTCACCGGACTGTCCGGTGTGCACCGGACTGTCCGGTGAGCCAACGGTCGGCCAGGGCCAACGGTCGGCCGCGCAATCCGCGCGGGACACGTGGCCGAGCCAACGGTCGAAAGACGGCACCGGACTGTCCGGTGTGCACCGGACATGTCCGGTGCGCCAACAGCGCCAGATCTGCCAACGGTCTGCAACGGTCGTCTTCGCCGTTTAAGGAAACAAATCGGGCACCGGACAGTGTCCGGTGTGCACCGGACTGTCCGGTGCCCCCGACGACAGAAGGCAAGGATGGCCTTCCGGATTTGCTCTCAACGGCTCCTAGCTGCCTTGGGGCTATAAAAGGAGCCCCTAGGCGCATGGAGGAGACACACAAGCAACCTTTGAGCATTCTTGATCATCCACACTAAGTCTCTGCGCATTCGTTTGTGTTTCTAAGTGATTCGAGCTCTGTTCTAAGTGAGAACTCTGAGATAGTCTTGTGAGCTCGATTCTTGGCCGTGTGTGTGCGCTTTTGCTGTGGATTTGTGTGTGTTGCTTCCCTCCCTTACTCTGTGTTTCATTTGTGATCATATACTTGTAAGGGCAAGAGACTCCAATTTGTGGAGATTCCTTGCAAACGGGATAGTGAAAGGAAAACAAAACACCGTGGTATTCAAGTGGGTCTTTGGACCGCTTGAGAGGGGTTGATTGCAACCCTCGTCCGTTGGGACGCCACAACGTGGAGTAGGCAAGCGTTGGTCTTGGCCGAACCACGGGATAAAACCACTGTGTCACTCTGTGCTTGATTCTCTTGTGGTACTGTGTTTTGTTGAGATTGTTGAGACTTCACCTTAGCCACTTGGCAATAATCGTGCTAACACTTAACAAGTTTTTGTGGCTTAAGTTTGAAGTTTTTACAGGATCACCTATTCACCCCCCCCCTCTAGGTGCTCTCAATTGGTATCAGAGCCGTTCTCTTCACAAAGGGACTAACCGCCCGAAGAGATGGATCCTAAGGGGAAGGGTATAGTGATCAACGACAAAGAGAAGGAATCCTTCGTCAACGAGCCGAAGGACGATAAGCCTACCGACTCCGGCTCGGGCCAAAGACGGAAGGAAGGGAAGAAGAAGAAGACCAGGCGCATCAAGGAGATCGTCTACTACGACAGCGACGAGTCTACTTCTTCCCAAAAGGACGAGGACCACAACGACTACGAGAGAAGAAAACCGGTTAATTCGAACTTTTCTTTTGATTACTCTCGTATTCCGCAAAGTTCACATTCTCATTTGCTCTCCATTCCACTCGGCAAGCCCCCACACTTTGATGGAGAGGACTACGGATTTTGGAGCCACAAAATGCGTAGTCACCTATTCTCTCTCCATCCTAGTATATGGGAGATTGTAGAGAGTGGAATGCATTTTGATAGTTCGGATAGTCCCATGTTCATTAATGAACAAATTCATAAGAATGCACAAGCTACTACTGTTCTTCTAGCTTCCTTGTGCAGGAATGAATACCATAAGGTGAGCGGCTTGGATAACGCCAAGCAAATCTGGGACACCCTCAAAATTTCTCATGAGGGGAACGACGTCACCTTACTCACCAAGATGGAGTTGGTGGAGGGCGAGCTTGGACGGTTCGCAATGATAAGGGGCGAGGAGCCAACACAAACATACAATCGGCTCAAGACCCTTATCAACAAGATAAGAAGCTACGGGAGCACGCGATGGACGGACCACGACGTCGTCCGCCTAATGCTAAGGTCATTTACCGTTCTTGATCCTCACTTGGTGAACAATATACGTGAAAATCCCAGGTACACCAAGATGTCGCCCGAAGAAGTTCTTGGGAAATTTGTTAGCGGGCGAATGATGATCAAGGAGGCGAGATATGTGGACGACGCCTTGAATGGTCCGATCAACGAGCCGCAACCTCTCGCTCTCAAGGCAACACGAAGCAAGGAGGCGCTACCTAGCAAGGTGGCACAAATTGAGGCGGCCGGACTCAACGATGAAGAGATGGCTCTCATCATCAAGAGATTCAAGACGGCGCTAAATGGTCGCAAGGGGCAGCCAAGCAAGACCAAGACCAAGGGGAAGCGCTCATGCTTCAAATGCGGTAAGCTTGGTCATTTTATCGCTAACTGTCCCGATAATGAAAGTGACCAGGAAAAGGGGAACAAAAGAGAAAAGAAGAAGCAATACAAGAAGGCAAAGGGCGAGGCGCATCTAGGAAAGGAGTGGGACTCGGATTGCTCCTCCTCCGACTCCGACAACGAAGGACTCGCCGCCACTGCCTTCAACAAATCGGCTCTCTTCCCCAACGAGCGTCTCACATGTCTTATGGCAAGGGAGAAGAAGGTGAGTACTCAAGACTCCACTTATGCTTCCTCTAGTGATAGTGAGTCTAGTGATGATGACATAGATTATTCATGCTTGTTCAAGGGCTTAGATAGATCTAAGATAGATAAAATCAATGAATTGATTGATGCATTGAATGAAAAGGATAGGCTTTTAGAAAAGCAGGAGGATTTATTGTATGATGAACATGATAAATTTGTAGAGGCACAAAAATCATATGCTTTAGAAGTAAAAAGAAATGAAATGCTTTCTTATGAACTATCTACTTGTCATGAAACCATTTCTACTTTACAAGGTTTTAACAATGATTTAAATGCTAAGT